>NC_135704.1:4749728-5371328 GCF_964276395.1 Gasterosteus aculeatus | reverse complement strand
ACTCCTCTTCCACTCTCCCCGCCCATTCAGCAGCCCCCACTGACGAGGAGAGAGGGAGACACGAGTACGACAGAAACAGGTGAGTTCATGTGGACACAGTCGACACTTCCTATGAAAAGAGACGGAATTAGATTCTGTTAGCAGAAAGAGATCAGAACTAACATGCGATGGAATATTGTGTTAGTTTAATCTCTAAACTGGGCACAAATCAAGAATCAGTCCTTCTTTATTCAAACCAGACACATTCAGACTATTCTCTTTACAGATGCCTCCTCATCTTTCATACATTTATCATTTGTAAGGTAGAGAATAGGGCTTTTACTTCCCCATGCCGACACGCCACATGGCACACTTGTCGGGTGTGGAGGGGAATGTTTAGGATGGCACACGCTGCTGCCGTTGCCACATGCATGGAAGATGCATAACGGCATGAACCGCAGAGGATTGCACTGGCACGTGTCTCCACCTAGTGGCGGCGAGGATTAGTGCAGCAGAGGTCGGAAGGCCGTCAGTTATGATGAGCACTGACGTGTAACGTGCAGGTGCTGCTAATTGTGGAAATTGCATTGAAATACATAACTTGGGGCTCAGAGGAATACAGGTTCATTGTGGGATGCCAATGTCAGCTCATAAAGACAAAGAAAGCTGGTTTGTGTCAGAGAAAATCGTGACTATGGGAAAGGGGCTGTGATGAACTGACTAACATTAAGCACAGTTTGTCGTCTTGTGTGCTCATCAGAGTAACCAGGATCCGGTCAATTCCCCATTCACATATTTGGCTTTGGGTTATTACCCTTCTGTAATTTATTCATCAAATAACAAAGTTAAGGCAAAATAACCAAACCAAACTATCGCGACTGAGTGGCGCAAACAACAAAGGAGCAGACTCCACATCCTGGAGCACCCATGTGACTTACAGGAGTCGATCCAGAGAGCTCATTTAACACCGTCTCTTGGTTCGTGCTCAGCGAGACACTTCCAGTACCTTTCACTTTCTGTGGCGTCCGGCCGGGAACCTCCTGGGTCGCCAGGTGGGTCGTGGGGGGAGTTTAAAACACGGAGACGAGCATCCATATCTCCCGTGTTTTACTTCCCCTTTTCATACTCTCCCATCTCATGCGCTGCCTGCTTCATGTGTGCTCCTCGTGCAGGACCTCACATGACACGGGCATGCACGAGTCTCTCTACGCTATGCTTAGGGTCAGGGTTGTTGGGTCGTTCAGGCTGTTAAGATATACACAAGGAGAAAATAGAGAGAGAGAGAGAATGTCAATGTTAGAGGAAGAAATGTTTCGGTAGAGCTATTTATTTCTTAAAAACAACAAGGATTTGAAAATGTTGCATATTACCATAAGCTGCTAATGACTTGAGGTATTAATGTTTTCAGTGAACGTATACCGTGCTTGTGTTTCTGTTCAGAGGCCATGAGATCCGGTTTTCATTTCTAAATCTAATCCCTGAGCTGGAACCCTTCAGAAGTGGACATCATTTTGCGCCGCTTCAAAAGATGTTTGACTTCTTCACTGCCCAGGAAATTGGTTGCATATTATATGTACTCAAGTGAAAGGAACATTTTAGTGAGAAGAGTTTAGGGTCAATTGAGCTCATCCCGGAGTATAAATATCCGGATGCTGGTTTGTGCAGCGCTGGGAAAGTGTTATCCTCCCAAAACCTTCACGAGGCCTTTAAATCGCATTCACGCACACACACACACACACACTGGGATTCTCCCTCCAACAACCAAGAAGTCTTTTCCTCTACACCTTCTTTTCTCTGCTTTTGGCTGTATATTGTTGGGGAAATACAGCCATTCTTCCATTTTGAAAGGTCTTTTCATGAGGACATTAATGACTGTCCTTTTGTCGCTGTTTACAGGTCCTAAGGGAGAAAAGGGCGACCGGGGGGATCCAGGACTGAAAGGAGACAGGGGCCCAATTGGGCCGAAGGGAGATGCTAGCGCTGGATCCGGCTCACGAGGCGGAGCCCGTGGAGAGAAGGTTTGGACTCTTATGTGATCTGCTTTGGTTGTAGACGGAAGGCTTTTATGAGACACGTCATATTTGTCCTGCGTGTGAGGGGAGAGTTTGTCCTCGTGAAGGTCGCAGTCACCAGTGAGTAGACTCGACCAGATGGGTCGGAAACACCGTTGTGTGGGCTTGGCTGTAACGTCCCAAAGGAACACTAGAGGGAGCTGCAAGTCCTAATTTCATGCAGGCAAATTCATTCTGGTTTTAGACTAAACAAAGCGGTAGAGACGTCATTTACAATAAAGCAGAGTATTTTTGGGGGCTCCAGATGAAGCATGAATGAAGCAAATAAATCAACTACAACTGAAGGGAAATTAAATGACATGAAATGTTGAACCTGCATTGCCATAAGACGAAAAATGAAGTTTGGGACGGTATTCTAATCTGCAGTTGCTCATCGAGAGAAGCAAGCTCAGTAAAAGCACCCGACTCCTGCAACGTGATCCAGTCATATGAGTGTGTAGCAAAAGGGCAATATAATGTCAGCCATTGTTATGTTCCTTTGTTTGTATTTGAGTCACACATACTGTTGTTGACATTTCCTAATCTTAAATTGTGTGTATGTTGATGCATAGTTCTTTGGTTCTTTGGGCCAAATCCCATTTATTTTACAGTAATTGTAAAATGCAGAAAATGATCTAAATTATCTCATTACTGTTGGTCAGACATTGATTTTATATTCTCTGTCTTCAAAATAACACACACATAAGTTACATGTCCTATTATACACAAAACAAAACATACACTGATATAACTTGGCAGCCGATACGGACACATAAAGATGTAAAAGATCATCAGAAGTAAAATACAAACTCTACAAAGCAGGAAACACAAACCCTGAATGGAAGTTCTCCAGCACGTGGAGGTGTCTGCATATGCTCATGGTTGTGTGTTTCAGGTGTTTTATGTTGCACGTGACAGGCTGCACGCTGCTGCTGGCTCTGACCTGCCACTTGTTTTCTTCTTTTCATTTCCAGGGGGAACCAGGGGAAACAGGTTTAAAGGTAAGTTGGAGATCATCTCATGGCTCTTAATTGGAGTCGACCAGGAGCAAAGTTACAGGCGTCATGTACAAACACAACAAGGATCATGCGCAATATTACCTCTTTATTTTAGTTTCTTCTTTTCATTTTGTAACATTTATCTTCTATTGTTATTCTGTAAGGCCCTGGGACAGTGTTACTCCATTGCTCTTATGTTGTTGCACTTTTTGGAGAAGCTTTAGTCACCTTCTTATCTCCAGGGCACCGCAGGCTTTGGCTACCCGGGCATGAAGGGAGACACCGGCCCACCTGGGCCGCCCGGTTCCCCCGGCCCTCCGGGACCCGCAACCGAGGTCTTAGTCGGTAGTGGCGGCTCGGTTTCTTCCAGAGTCCCCGGACCTCGAGGGCCGGCCGGACCACAAGGAGCTGCGGGCCCCCAGGGACCACCAGGAGCTGATGGAGAGCCGGTTAGTTGTCTGCGCTTCAATTATTTTCATGAAATCATCCAAACAAAAATCTCTCTTCTACATTTGCTTTCAAATGAGTCAGGCCAAACATGGACGACGATATCTAAATAAGAATATATCTTTAAATGTGTCTCAGAGGACTTTTATTTACTTTTTTCATTCCTACAGGGGGATCCTGGTGAGGATGGGAAAAAGGTAAGCTGCTTTGACCCCTCCTGCCCCCCACGCACCCCCTCCACAAAACCATGAACCCTGACTGATGGCTTTAACTATGATCATCCGCCAAAAGTTTATGTGGTGATGGATTGTTTAAGCAGGTTCTGAAGTTGCTCCGATTGATCACTGATCCTTATCGGCTCATATTCATTCTAGATAGTTAGATTGGGGGTCTCTGTAAAGAGATGATTCCTCCTTTCACACAAACATGGCTTGTTCTCTGAATGACCAGGCACAGCTATTGCTGCTAAGAGGCAACTTCATGCAAACGGACGGTCTGTCTTTGGGAGGACGTTCACATTGATCATCCCTAAAAAATGCTGATCGGAGCACTTTTAGAAGATGTCCACTCACGTTCCTTGTAATTGCACCCTGAGCGCCCCAACATTATGGTTTCCTGAACACAGGGTGCTGAAGGACCACCTGGCTTCCCAGGATCCCCGGGGAACTCTGGACCTAAAGGAGATAAGGTTAGATGGTCACTCACATTAGCAGAATAACAAATATACTTATGTTTTTGTTTTTTTTCTGAATAGGATTAAATAATGAGACTTGTGTATACAGGGAGACCGTGGAGATGGTCAGCCTGGCCCCAGGGGACCGCCAGGACCTCCGGGACCGCCAGGAACAGGATCTGTGAGTCAATCCAGGCCTCACATGCTGCATATTCAGCAGACTGCCTGCGTGACGTATTTGTTAACTGATTTTCGGTCCGTGTTTTTCAGACTTTTGTGGACATGGAAGCCTCTGGGTTCCCTGATCTGGAATCCATTCGGGTGAGAAGAATTAGAATTTGAAAGAATACGTTCAACAGGAACAAACTATGTAGTGGATGTAGCCTCTTTCTTGCTCTAAGACTAACTAGCATCTTTTAATGAAATACATTTTGTTTTTTAGGGATTGCCTGGTCCCCCTGGTCCCCCTGGACCCCCGGGTCCTGCTACTGATTTTGTAGGGTCAGCATCTAGTTCTGGGGCATTTGGACCCCCAGGAAAGGACGGGAATCCCGGTCAACCAGTAGGTGTCAATCTGTTTGTCTCTCGGCATCACTAGCCTAAGAACTCTCTGACCCAGTGGTTCTCAACTGGTCTGGCGGCGGGGTACCGGCACGTACCCGGACCAGCAACCCGACCCGCGTCCCACCAGTTGAGAACGACTGCTCTAAACCCTCTGAATCATGATTGAAATGAGTGTGCAGTCAAACCCAATCAACAACGACCGAATGTCTGAACCAAATTCCTTTAGGGCTTGCCGGGTTTGCCGGGTTCTGATGGACTCCCAGGAGTTTCTGGTCCGAAGGGAGAAAAGGTAATCTGTTGTTCTATGCCTCGGCCTTTGTTGGAAATATTGATTACTCAATTATGTGTGTGGGTGGTCGCGCAAATGTACATGATATCCGTTCAGTTCCAACACGTCTGCGTTGTGATCGATGTGTAAGCTCAATCATCGGGTAGTGAATGGAGCGCTGCTGTGACCAGTTAACTTTACTGACTGGATAACAGCGTTTCCCCACGACTGCACCCGTGAGAGGGACAGTTACTGCTACCTGGTACCTTCTAGGATGTGAGGGATGGGGATCTGCCAGGGATGTGTACAGTGGGAGTCGGTGCTACGCTAACCAGTCGCTTGCTTGCTTCTCCAACTGTCAAGTGGGAGGCAAAACACAGTTTTAAATGTTGTATAAGGGACCGGTTTTACATGAACAATATTTGAGCCTAAATAAGAGAAACAGACAGTTATCGATGTATGAAGGCTTGAAAGAGGGCTACATTTTTTTGCCAAAACTGGCTCCCAGGATTATAATTATTAGGGCAAAAACACAAGTGCTGTCGTAGCTGCATGCCGGTGGATATGCATCCATAAATATGTTCAAATATTTTGACTTTATTGGAAAATTGTATTAAAAAAGCACAATTGCAGCATCATTGCAGTTTGTAGTGTTTTTAAAAAACATATTTTGTTGCTTTTTCCTACATTAGGGTGATTCTGGCGACCTGGGCCTTCCAGGAGCAGTTGGAGAGAAGGTGAAGGGTTCATTGTCTTTGTTCTTTTCAGTTCTACTTGTCCTGTTAAAGTTCCATCTACAATCAAAAACAGAACTCAATGCAAATAGCTTTTTTTGTGACCAGTATCAGATATCCCATGATCCTGAATAAAGGGTAACGGGTAAATGCATTGGTGGTGTGCTTTTGAAATAACTAGTTACGGTGCCCATTGGCTAATTAGAACAACTTGTCAATTGTCATCCAACCCTTTAAAGCTCACTTATCCCTTTCATTTCTCCAGCCAAGCTTCTACTTTTCTTTTCCCAATATACTGCCCCACTATTTATCCTCCTACTTCCCTAAGCCGCCAATCCGTAGGCAACGGGGCGCCAGCATGTCAGCCATCAAAGGGGATTTGTGTCTGCTAACCATATGCAAATGTTTGTCAAATATTGTCAGCCAGACTTATAGATTAATCTGAGTGCTGCTTGGTTGAACATTTGGTAACGTCTGAATTTGGCCCGAGGACAGAGAGCGTGGGTTTATGTGCCGTTACATTGATCTTCGTTCTATTACACCACACATACAAAGCCAAACGCTGCAGGAACAGTAACAGCAGTTGTGTGCAGTATATGTGACACAATGAAGATTTGCTTCAATGAAGATTAAATCTTTGTATTTATATGTATTTACAGGGGTCTCGAGGAGACCCTGGTTTACCAGGAACCCCGGGACAGACTGGACTGGCCGGTCTTCCCGGCCCTATTGGACCAGTTGGGCGACCTGGGCCTCCAGGGCCTCCTGGCCCTGGCTATAGTGTTGGATTTGTAAGTTCTCTATTTGTTTTTCAGATGACACCTTCTGTGAGAGTTGACCGTGTATCAGCGAGAAATAAAAGCTGTTGTATGTGTAATTTAGTTGTCTGGGGCCGTTCTGCTCAACGATAGAGCTGTTCCACGGACACATTGTCGTTGTCCATTACTATGTTCATCACGGTGGTAAATTATTTGAAGGGAAAGCAACCAATGCAGAGAATAATAATACAGCATGGAAAAAAAGCAAAAGCCCATTTTGTTTGGCCAGCTGTCATACGATCTTTGCTGTTGTTTGAAGGATGACATGGAGGCCTCTGGTGAAGGCTTCAGAAATCGACTTCCTGGCGAAAGAGGAGTTGAGGGAAGACAGGTCAGTACTGCAATAGAAAAAAATCAGGTTTTGTGGAAGATGATACAGAATATCTTCAATTCTTTAAAATGCAATGTTTAAATCTGCCAAAAGCTCCTCCTTGTGCTGAAATTCCCCACGTAGGTCCCTGGATCGTATCACTACCCTTAAAGACATGTCATCACTTTGTCATCACTTTGTCATTTAGTGACAAAAATACTGAGTGTGCCCTTGTGTAAATGTCTGCCCTATTTGGCCTCCCTGCCATTTATTCGAAAAAATGATTTGGTTGTTTGCTTAGGAACAACATGCCGTTTGTACAGGTCTTCACTGTGCACGTTTGTTGTTTTGAAATCAATGTTTGTTGAAAGTTGGAAATACATGGGGAAGATATACATGAACCTGCAAATAACCAAAGCCAATATGTGCTTTCAGGGTCCTCCAGGCTCTCCTGGACTTCAAGTGAGTAACTAAAGTCATTTTCAAGAAGGGCTCCGGAGTTGGTTTTGAGTACATGAAATCCGTGGAAACACACAAACAAGCAAAATACTGCATTAAAACTTGAATACAATGCATTGCATTTGTTCACACTTTATGATGCTTTGTTTAAAGTAATTAAAAACTTAACATATTCAAAATGTCTTCAATCTAAACTAGTTAAGATTAAAGAAAAACAGGCAAACCCTGAATTTATTGTATACTGTACGTTCAGTAAAACATGTGAAAAGTAATTGGGAGTTCTGGGTTAACAAATACAATCAATATCTTTAAATTAAGGGCAGGAATGTGGTCATAACATAGTTTTTTGTGTTTCTCTCAAGTGTGATTTTCCCCATTGTGCCTCTGCAGGGTAAAGATGGGGTTCCTGGTTTACCGGGTCAGAAGGGCACTGATGGTCTCACAGGAAGAGATGGACGTCCGGGGTTGGATGGCTTCCCTGGACCTCAGGTAATACCGAGAGAAATAAGAATACGTCATCATCTTACCTTACCGTACTTCCAAACGACGCAGAAACAAAAACAAAAGCGGTTGTGAATAATAAAGAGTTCTACTTTTTAGAGCAGATTTTTACAGCAATTCTTTACAAAATGGTTATTGTAGGACAGCACAACCTCAGGCTGCCTGTTATAACAAGTATTACCCAATGTAACCATGCACGTTATTTCTTGACCTTGGAATTAGTCGTCTAAAAACACTTTCGATTGCATTCAATTCCTCGGCATGGTCTTCATCATTGGGTTGTTTCGGTTTTCTCAGGTGTTATTCATGCTGGTTTTTGTGTCAATCGCACCAGTATCAACTGTTACCAGCAATTGGCATGCTGGGTAAAGCTGGCTCTCTGTCGATGTACGAGCACGCTTTGCACCCGAATGAGGCGTGTGCTGTGGTAATACTGGGGAAACGGTCTTGGCAGGTGTTTTGTGCATTCAAATTTGCATGTGAATGGAATCTTAAACTGTTGAATACGATGATCAATTAAAGTCATTTATCAGGTAATTACATTATGTGATGTGATAGGAAGCCGTGCTTCTAATTAAAAGGTTGTTCCTCTCGTTTGTTGTTGGATCTTTCAGGTATTTGGCCACCTTGGTAAACGTTTCCTTTGTCTCGTCCCTCTTTCATTTCACAGGGACCAAAGGGGGACACTGGCAACAAAGGAGAAAGGGTGAGTTTCATCTTCATTGTAGTCATTTTTATCTGCAAAATATTGAATCATTTATATTGATAAATGAGGACATTTTGATCTCATAAAATACTTCTACAAAAGAAAGATAACAACGAACTAATACTTGTCATTCTCCTTCAAAATACTTGTATTCTTTATGTTGGAACAGATATAACAAACTGAAGCTGGGTCCATTTCAGCATTTGATGAATCTCTCTCGGAGGTGGGACAGTCACTCATCTTTTTGCTGTGTATTTGTTGTTGTTTTAGGGCAACCCGGGTCGAGATGGAACAGGGGTCCCAGGGCCACCCGGACCACCTGGGCAACCAGGACAAATCATCTACCAAAGACCCGACAATGTAAGCAGCACAACGCACACTGCACGAGTTTATTTTAGAATGAGTCTTGAGTCACTTTGCTTGCACAGTTTAGTGTTATAGTTATTGTTAGTTCATGTGTCTGTTTATTTTTCCAGGGAGGACCTGGTTTATCTGGCCAAGCTGGATTACCTGTAAGTCTCCCAGTGTTACATAATAATGGCCTTTACTCTTATTGTGACCTTAATTCTTTTGTCTATTTACTTCACACTAAATGGTGAATACATTTCATTTTAATGTTGCTGTCTCTTTGTCGCCTGTATTCTTTTTTCACCCTTTGCTAATTTACCGTTATTCTTTTTGTTTATTTTAATTTATATTATTGTCACCAAATGCCAAACCAACAATGTTTTTTTATCCCCCCCTCTCATTACTTTCTAACTTCCCATACAAATCTCAACAATTACCATTACACTTTATGTGTGAGCTATTCTTCCTGGTTTGATATGGTCAGTGCTGCGTTTAAATAAGTGATGCCGTGTTCTGTAATGCGCCAAAAAAGGTTTTTAACTTTTGAATAAAAAAAGTACAGTTTTCTGTTTGCAGTTAATTAAACCCGCATTACGGGTTTATTGAATATTCTAACTCTTGACCCTGGATGTTTCTTTAATGTTGTGTAGAAATACTTTAAATGAATTCAAAATCTTCTGTCCAAAATATACAATTTTAGTAAGTAAACTCCTACGTTTAGGCACTGTAGATTTTAGATAACTCCTTTTGGAAGACAGTGTCAAAGAGGAACAAGATACATCGGGCTTGTGCTGCACTGTTGGAAATGGTCTTTTGATTTAACCACAGGTTGCATTGCTGCATGTGGGTGGACGCTCACATCGTGATTACAGACTGTGTTTAGTCTTTAATCAATGCTACCTCCATTTCCTTCAAACTTCCATAACAGACCATTTTAAAAGGAAATGTGGTCTTCCCCTAAAGTAAGCAAGCATCAAATGCGTCTCTGCAGTAGAGTTAGCAGGTGACAAATTGACACTGCAAGTCTATGACATCTCATCCACTTGATCTGGGAGAATACTCTGCTGCTGAGAGTTTACAACCCATACGTACTCTTTTACCCTGCAGGGTCCTTCTGGGCCAAAGGGGGACAGAGGAGACACTGGCCCTCCAGGCTACGGGGACAAGGTCTGGTCCTCATTAAACTATTCATGCAGCCTCGCTTCGGCACTGAGGCACTGCTGTAATTGAGGGTGTGTTGTCGTCTCGCGTGTGCGGTTCCGTGTTCAGGGTGAGAAAGGAGAACCGGGCCAGGTAATCGGACCGGATGGAAACCTCGTGCATCTGGAAGGGCTGACGGGTCCGAAGGTCAGTCCCACTGCTTCCGACTGTGTGCATTTACTGTATGTCTCTCTCTCTCTCTCGTTAAAAGAGGTACACGCCTCTCCTCCAGAGTATATGCCTTGTGGTTCATTCATGTTTTTGGTGATCCATTTGTTGTTGTTACTGATCCGTTTCCTCTAAACTGCCTGTAGGGAGACAGAGGGACCCCTGGACCCGTCGGACCCCCTGTAAGTGTTTGAGCATCTCTATCTGATACCTCTACAATCTTTTTAACCCAAAATGGATTTTTTTCCACCACTTCATTCCCCTGTCGGCTCACAATGTCTTTCATCTCATGATTTATTGAATAGGGCCAGTATGGGCCTGCTGGAATAAAAGGTGAAATGGGAATGCCTGGAAGACCCGTAAGTACCCCTTCCTTTGCTTTATTGTTATTACATAGTCATTTGGATAACCTATCGCATATTGCTTTTGTCACATTTAAATACCATTGTTTCCTTTTTCCGAGTGCAGGGAAATATTAATGGATGACTTTAAACCCTCAGGGTCGCCCTGGTGTAAATGGTTACAAAGGGGAGAAAGGAGAGACGGGAGTTGGCTACGGTTACCCGGTAAGTATTGATAGCATTATTAATAACCGATTCGACCGTTGCAAAAGTTAAAACTGATTGTTCCACATCATCTTGTTCACTTTTCACTTACCAACCAAGTCATTCACACCTACAATACACCATCTTTAAAAAAAATTAAACTGACCATGAAATCAATGATGTGTTTTAGAACTGCACTCTGGTTGATCAGTGGAATAACGATCCATTTTGGTCCTAATTGTTCAGTTGTTTTCTAATGACTGAATTCTATATATTATCAAGAAACACATCTTTGCTAAACACGTTTAGTTTTACATGAGTCCCTTCGTGGGATTCAAATGTTGTTTTTACAAATCGGTTGATTAAATCAACTCATCAATTATTACCATCATGCGATAGTTGACTAGGAACTGTTTCGGTCGAGGACGGTCCTGATCTGTTGATCTTTAAGAATCAAGAATATATAACAGTATCATAGCCGTCAGTGCCGGCTTTTTTTAAAACGTTTGAATAAAAAATCTAAATGAAACACGACTTGAATAGATTTGGACACCGTTAATAATCATTTTTTGTACGTATTATTATCCTTTGGATATAATAGCCTTCGTTTGGTTAATTGTGCCAGGGTAATTAATGTCAATTCACAACGTTGATTCAAACATATGTTTCACATGTACATTTACATATTATCTCATCAGTGAGCTTCGGCAATCCTGATCCACACCAACATCAAACACAGACAGCATTGTGTTCATCGCTATATGCTTGTTATGTCATGAACAATCATCTACATAAACAACGAAACAGAAGGAAAGAGTGAATTACTTTGATTTCATTAGGGTGTACCCGGCCAACCGGGACCACCTGGACCCCCCGGACCAGCCATCCCCTTAGATCGCTTCAACGTAAGTACACAAGATCCACAACCTTGTACTGGGAAACCTTTTTAGCACCAGCACGATGTCTCCCATGTACCCCTCGGTGTCTGACCGCTCAACCCGAGCATGATATATCCCGTCATTATCTGGGGCTTTTGTACCGTCGCCTTCTTGTCTGGTGAAACTACTGTATCAGTTGCTAATTGCATAGTTTAGTATGAAGCTTTAAAAAAAAATCTTTTGAGGTGAATTTTTCCGTTGAACTTTCTTTTTTTTGGTTTATAGCGCTATGATGACGCTTCACGGAATTACCCAGGTACGAGTCCTCTCACTTCGCACCGATACATAATACTGTAAGATAGCGAGGGATCAGTAAAGGAAGAGATTTAAAAAGAGCTCCAAGTGTCTGCAGAGATAAACACTATCTTAATTTTAGTTTAATGAAGCTGCCTCAGCCTGAAGGGGATATTCCCTCTATTGTCAAGAGATTAGACTGTCAAGTGTGGCCGTATTTGAAGGATGAACTGACACAGACGACGTCACTATTGATGGCACAGCTCTGCACACCAGATGCACCTTTGGAAAATGATGGTCTCACCAATGTTAAAAATGGTATTTTGTTGTAGCCACTAAGGGGGAAAAAGGAGAGAGTGGGGACCAAGGACCTCCAGGAATCCCAGGTAAGTTAACATGTACATACTTTACCCGTATGCATTAATCCACTGCACTGCAGGAGAGTGTAGAAGGGAATTATTAGTATTTAGTTACTAATACACTTTTTTCTTTTCAGGGACCGCCTCTAATTTTGATATTTACACATTGAAGGTAAAGTAGCTGATCGCCACCCGCCAACGTGTATTTCTTAGTATGCTGGATGTAGTCTACTTCATAATGTTAAACTGTTTCCAACAGAACCAACTGAAGGGGGAGCGTGGAGACCTGGGTGTGAAGGGAGAAAAGGGAGAACCTGGTGGCGGCGGATATTACGACCCACGTTTTGGAGGAGCACAAGGCCCACCGGGGCCTCCTGGCAAACCAGGCCTGCAGGTGAGTTCAGAAAGTAGCCCTGGTTTACTTACAGGTGACGCGATTTGTCAAAAGGTTTTGGGTCAGAAGGTTTTAACTGTACACTAAGCACTCCGTCCTAGATGGAGAACTCTTCACAAGGCATCGCTGTCATTTAGATTTTTTCTTTCTCATCTCGTCAGGGTCCAAAGGGAGAATCTGTAGTGGGCCCTCCTGGTCCTCAGGGGCCACCAGGGCAACCAGGGACTGGTTACGATGGGCGCCCAGGTCCTCCAGGACCACCTGGACCTCCTGGACCCCAAGGTTCTTCCTCACTTCCCGGAGCATATCGGCCCAATTACTGTGAGTCACTTTTTCACTGTTTCAATATTCTGGATTATTCTAAACACTGCTATCTAGTGTGGAGGGGACCTTCAAAAGCTCTCTGCGCTCAGCTTGTCGGCCACGGGAGACACTTGAGCCGCCATAAGCCAAATCATTGACATGCTTTTGTTTACATTTGAAGCCCTCAGTGTTCCTGGACCTCCGGGTCCTCCTGGTCCGCCTGGAAGTCCCGCTCGCTCTTCTGGGGTAAGTACAATATCATCCAGCTCGTTATGTACTTGTTAAGGTTGGCATTGTTTATTTTAGATTAGATTCAACTTTATTGTCATTGCACAGAGTACAAGTACTGAGGCAACGACATGCAGTTTAGCATCCAACCAGAAGTGCAAAATAGCAATAGAGTATGTGCATATGTAAAGTGTAATAAGTGAATAAATAGATATGTACAGTAAGAAATGGATATACAATATGAACAGTAAGAGGTATTGTAGGTATAAGTACGATTAATACAGTAATAAGTGATAGAAAAAAAACATTCTGGTGCAAATGCTCAGTGGCTGGAGGAGGGTGTGGCAGTCAAGCCATGGTGGAGGGGGGGAAGTACAGTCACTGAGGGAGATGTGTGTGTGTGGGGGGGGGGGGCAGAGTTCAGTAGAGTGACAGCCGCAGGGATGAAGCTGTTCCTGAACCTGCTGGTCCGGGAACGGAGCACCCTGTTTGAATTTGAGCAATTTGTCAATTTCTTAGTTATTTCTTGTTCAACCAAAGCTAAACGCCATGTTTATTTGTTTTCCACAGGTCACTACCTCAAGGTCGTACGACACAATGATAGCTACTGCGAGACGTGAGCCAGAGGGCAGCCTCATCTACATCCTTGACAAAGCGGACCTCTATTTGAGAGTGCGCGATGGAGTGCGGCAAGTCATGGTACAGTATCTTCGCACCGAAGACACGCAGTGCTTTCAGGGGCATAGAAACCGTAGAGCAGGGGTGTCAAGCATCCGGCCCGCCGGGGGGTCCAGCGCGGCCCGCCGGATGCTAAGTGTGAAAATGACATGAATTGCATTTCTATAAAAATAGCTGCTATTCCTAATTAGTCCACTGGGGGTCGCCCTGCGTGACATGCGATCGACCAGGGTGATCGACGACAGTGTTCAGCGACTCTCGACCAGCCATCACCGCCTAGGATTTTATTGGTCCGGCCCGCGTGGCCCCCTACCTAAAATGAGTTTGACACCCCTGCTGTAGAGTTGCAATGCCATCATACTACGACGCTGCTGTTGGGGCAAACAAAACCACAGAAGGTCCAAACTGAGTTCAACTACAGTATTTGAAAAGTTTCTTTACGGTATTTGTTTGAATAACAAAAGCAGTTTGATATTGAGTTAATTACAGAGGCAATATACCCTGCCTAAATTATCTAATTTAGTCCCCCCCTCCTTCCTCTTCCAGCTCGGTAACTACAATCCCTTCTCCAGAGATCTGGTACGTACCACAGAAGGAAATACAATACAAATGTGGTCCTACCTGTTTTGCACTTTTGATTAAATGTCTCATTTGCACTGATAGGACAACGAGTTGGTGGAGGTCCAGCCCCCACCTGTGATCCTGTACCCCCAGTCACATGACCAGTCTCACAACAACGGAGCTGGCCATTACTCCCAGGGAGGTTCTGCCGTACGACCCATTGAGCCTCCTCCACAGCCCCCGGTGGACAGATACCCCCCACAGTATGATCCCAGATTCCCAGACACGAGACTCACAGGCCAGACGGACGGGAGATCAGACACGCAACGGACTGAGAACAGACACCCTGTGACTCCGCCACGACGACCCAGCCTGCCTGTGCAGCAGCCGGCCGGCCCCGTGGGGCCTTCAGCACCAGGAGTGAGTAGAGCTCAGTTCGTTTGTGAAGGAATCATCTTGCTGCGCACTTAATGGTAGTGATAATTATTGAAACGCGGTGCGGGGGTGTATATCTGTGTGGGGATTGTATTCCCTGTGTTGCCACCCAGAAAAAGGACAGCGAAGCCACGTGTCCGTTCCTTCCTTTGTTGTCATTATTGACCTTTGCATGAGAAGCACCTGCTTTGCTTCCCCCCCCCGTCACATCCAGCTAGGGTTCTGTTGTCCTATTTCCACATTAAATGCATTTTCCATCTGCAATAAGAAGAGTCTCGGCTGATGCAGTGGACCAGTCTTTTGTCAATGGGATGAACTGAGGAATGAATATACGTATAAAGTATTCTAAACCTATGTGTACCAAGAGCAGGTCTCACAGAGGCAATCATTGCTCACAAAGCTGCATCTTCCTCACCAGCTACACATCATCGCCCTGAACGCCCCTCAAACTGGTAACATGCGAGGAATCCGCGGGGCAGACTTCCTGTGCTTCCAGCAGGCCCGCGCTGTGGGCCTGAAGGGGACCTTCAGAGCTTTCCTCTCCTCCAAGCTCCAAGACCTCTACACCATCGTCCGCAGGTCGGACAGGGACAGCACCCCCATCGTCAACCTCAAGGTGAGCTACTGCGGATGGGGAAGTGGCGACATTGTTAAAGGGTTTCTGTTTATACTACATTGTGCGTCTCGATGTGCTCACATATTCCCCCAATTTAAGACAATTGTCACTTCCCAAGTCCAACTGGAGCTGTGGAAGCTTTTTGTTTTTAAAGGTTGTGTATCTTTAAGATGAAGAATAATGATACAAATTTAGAAGAGGAGAAAGTAATATCTATTAATGATATAATTTGCAGGACCAAGTGCTGTTCAGCAGTTGGGAGTCTCTCTTTGGTGACGACGTGAGCAAAATGAGGGAGAATGTACCGATCTACTCCTTCGATGGAAGAGACGTCGTCAGAGACAGCGCATGGTGAGTCTTCCGTTCAATACAGCATCTGTAGAAGAGAAGCGTTTATTCCCTTTCCTGCTACAAGATATATAAGATATATAATATTCTAAAACATGTGCTTGTTTTCCTCCAGGCCAGAAAAGATGGTCTGGCATGGATCGAGCAACAAAGGCCACCGGCAAACAGACCACTACTGTGAAACATGGCGGGCGGGCGACCACGCTGTAACGGGCCTGGCGTCCTCTCTACAGAGCGGCCGCCTCATGCAGCAAACCTCCAGCAGCTGCTCCGGCTCCTACGTCGTCCTGTGCATCGAGAACGCCTTCACTTCTCACTCCAAGAAATAAATCCCGCCCGTCCTCCCGTATTTCTTTTGTTTAGTTTTTTTTTTTTGTTCTGGGCCCTGGTTGAACAGCGTTTTGATTTCCCGAGAACACGCCTGGTGACCGTGTGGCGTCCAATGAACTGGCCCCGTGGCTCTGTGCCTGGCAGAGAGCCTTTGTGTTGTCTGCTCCTCCGGAGACGCCAAAGAGATGGGTTGAACCGAGGGGCGTTGGTCCTTTCTCTCGGGGGCATTGGCACATATTTGGTGCAGAGCGATAGCGGAGAAGCTAAATGTGTTCTCTAATTGTATCCTATTTCTTCTTTTGTTTTTCTGTATATTATGTTTGTTGTTTGTGATTTTTTTTGGATGTTTTACCTTTTGAACTGTTTATAAAATTGCTATATCCATCCGTTTTTTTTATTATTTTTGTATCAAGTATTGATCATCTCCACCTTTTTTCCATTTTCATTTTAAAATCTTGGATAATGACAGGGAACAGCAAACGTTTCATAGCTATTTCAAAGAAGATAATAATAATAATAATATTTATTTTTAAATGAATGTATGTAAGGTAAAAATGATTTGGGAAAAAAATGTTTAATACCCTCATATTCTAAACAACTTAGAACATTTCATTATTTTCAAAAGAGCTTCTGATCAGTAACTGTGCCTTTTTACTGCTTTGTGAGCTCAATAAGCTCATGTATTGAACCACTCCTGTGCAAAGCGTGATTCAACAAATATTGAAATGTTATAGAAGCTTTAGCTCAAGTGGATTCAGATGCATTTACTTTTACTAAATTTAAATGACCTTATCGGACTTGGCCACTTCTGTAATAAATAACCCCTCATCCACAGGGCAATATTCATTCTAGCTAAAATGGAGCCTCGTGAATCCAAAGTGATTATTTCTTTCCTTCTGGCACTTCATGAAAACCTATCAGTGAGTAAGCTGGAAATGATTAGTTGGCTGCTAATCTTTGTCGGAGGGATGGCTGTCCCGGGCGTTAGGGCCGTGTCCTGAGGAGAGAGAAGCTCCTGCCTGGTATGAATTTCAGAGACTAACGTGGCCTCAACGCTTGAATATCCTGACTGAACCCGTGGATGTCCATTTTTATTACTATTTGTGCTGTACTGTTTCTCCCAGGCACTGAATAAAAGTCTTTTTCAACTACAGCAAACGTTTGACGTGCTGTCCATGAAGCTGGACAGCGTGTTGAATTACTTCTCCTGAGGAGCTCTGGTGACACTGTGGACGTGACAGGTTGGCCTCAGCGGGCCTGACAGGTGGCATTGACTCCAGCACAAATCAAACTGAGTGGTGCTCAGAGAGAGGAGCTGCATACACCCCGTTCATACATCATCACTTTATATGGAATTGCTACTGTCGTTCAATTTAACCGTGATCAAGTACAGAAATGATGCAACGGTGACAATAATGATAACTGCCAATGTTGTAGGTTGGTCAAAAACAAAATAAACTACTGCCAGAAACCGTTAACGCCATCAATAGGAATAGAAGTTAAGTAAACATTTATGTTACATTGTGAAGTAATTACAGCAAAACATGATTGACTTACAAAACAAATGAAGTTAGCAGGAAATCGGGAAGATGTTTTCTGTGGGTCTCCAAGTAAGTGGATTTCAAAGGACTGAAGTGGGTCATCAGTCATTGGCGGATATCTCATGAAATCCTCTTAAATCTCTTTAAAGTTAGGAGGCGTCTCAAGATTATATTTGATTAATAAGATTAATTTGAATTATTCAGAGTTGGCCCAATTTAGAAGTTACTTTTGAACAATATGCCCAACAGAAGAGGTAGTCTCGTTTTCAGGTGGTTTTAGGGGACAGCATTTATCCCTTTGTGTAACTAAAGATAATAAAGGAGACCCAAGTGTCGTGAAAATTAACTTTAGAGTAACAGCCTGGAGTAGAGCGAGTAATGAAAAATATGTAATAGACAAAATTGATACTACAGTAGCATAAAATGCGAGACAATACTATACAGTTTTTATTACTTTTTAATGACATACTAAAGTATATCATAGAAGTCTCATATGTAATAATGTCAAAGTCGATTTATTAACGGTATCGCCCTCATGTAGCACCTAACTTTCTTTGCACCGGTAGATAAAAGTCTGTGTATCCTCTTCATAGAGCTTGAGTTCCATCTATTGATATTATCATTGACTATTTGTCACATCGTATAATCATTCAGTACAATCACAGAAAATGTTCTTCTCCTGTTATTTATCATGAAAAGGCTCGTTTTCAGTCAGTCAATATTCTACAGTTTCATGCACAGGTTCTCAACAAGCCTGCAGTACAAAACAAAGCATTTTTAAAAGTTTCACATTTCTATAAACTCATGTTGAGTTTGCTATTAAGTCGGTGTAAGACGGGGGCCTAAAGGCACCATCTTTAGTGGCAGGTCATTTGCGAATCAGGCGCAGCCAAATTTAACCACGCGCCCGCCCGTGATGAAAAGCGAGCATTCCTTATAAATAAACAGTAGATACAGTCTCTTCCCACTCAGTTTCATCAAATCTGCCTCTTAAGCATCTCTGACCGGCCTTACAGGCGCCGTAGGGCTTAAATTAATTGACTGTGGGGGAGGGGCTGCACTCCCCAGTCAGAGAAATAGACCGGCATCATAACTCCCGTCTCAATGTCCTTGGTTGAGTAAATCTTCAGGGGAAGAAAAAAAAAAAAAAATCCAACTGACTGAGTGGCGTATTATCCATTTAAGTCTTCCTGACGGAGTGGGGCGAGAGTGGGCGGGGGTCGGTCGGGATGTAATAACCCGCAGCTGGCTGCCTGCCTGAGGAAAGCTATATTTAGTGGGTGCCAAGTAATAACTAAGTACAGGCAAATGATCCGGCTACGGTAATGACACAACAGGGTGACAGCCAGAGTTTGGGGGACTTAATTACGCTCGGGGCGGAAGTGAAAAGCCACAGTTGTCAGATCTCTGGTGTGTGTTTGTTCAATGCGGGTGACTCTCTGTCACAGTAACCCCGGAGCTAACAATATCTCAACGCCGCATTCAACGAGATTGCAGAGCCACTTTGTTCGGCGAGCTCGCGAGGTGTTTTATCTCGGTGATGAAGAAGATACATTTAATGTATTATCAACATTAGACAGGAATATAAGTATAGCAAAAGACTATAATCGCTTAAATGCCTTCTCCTCTTAATGCATTCTGCCTCCAACTAGACCCACGTGTTCCCCATCAAATCAAAGGGTAACAAGGGGGCCTAGAGCAACATTTGTGTAGTGTCTGAAGCACTTGCGTCGCACCGCGAGGCTTTCACATTTCACTGACATTTAGACAGATAATGAGTAACAATCTGGCGGTCTTTAAATCCCCCCGTGAATCATATGGCATTTGAGTCTATTTCTTCCCTCCTGTCTTTAAATAATTAATAAGGAGGATGCTATCGGAGAGGATATTCCCGACATCGGCTTTGACCACTTCACCATACGGGCCCCCTGCTTTACTCAGCCTCACATCCGAGAGGCATAATTCAGTCCCTGTAAAGACACTGGATTTTCTATCATCGATTGCTTTTCCCAAAAAACGTCGTCTTGCCAAAATTCTGAACCAACAAGGAGCCAACAACAGGTTTTTCATCAACAAAGACGCTTTACCAATAACCTACAAATAACCACAGATGAATGTTTGAATGTAGCATGCTTTTATTTGTCTGCATGGCGTCTTGATGAGACCTGCGTGAGGGTGGGAGTCGGGACCCCCCCCCCGGTGTCTGCGCCGAAGCACAGTGGCAGTTCACAGCCTCCTCACAGGCCTGACACAGCTCACTGCCCGTGGTCATCAGTGCAGCTGGTTACATATTCGATGTGACATCTCCTTCCATCTAATGAATTTTTGATGTCTCTTCCTTTCCCACTCACACGCAGACGGGTCTCTTATCAGCCCTCTTCTGTAAAGGCACGCCACCATGAATGGCAGCGTCGCCTTTGGAATACAGGGGACACGCTTCTCACAGATTCCACCTGTGCACAGACGTTTGGATGTAGAGTGTTGGCCAGTTGGCGTGATAGTTTACGACCGTTGCATTGTCGAGATCCATTGCAGAGAACTTGTGCGAGCAGAAAAAAGGGAAATCCTGTCAAAACATTATAAATATCCATGATATAGTTTTTTATTATGAGCAATCATGGATGTATGTTTAATATCAGACGGCATTATACAAGAGGTCCATCTCTTCTCGTGCATCCCCCGTCTGGTTATGTTGATTTCACAGAACAAGAAACTCTCTTCCTACTCTTTACTCGGCTAAACGGACAGTTTGATGCCACACTTGTGCTGTGAATATCCAACGTGATCTCCAAAACCTGTTCGTAAAAATGTATACGAAATATTTGACATAGAAATTCGTAACAATACATGCTAACTGGCGGTGGTTAACCACGCCCCTTGCGTGAACGTCTCTCCGCCATGTTGGATTTTTTGAGGGGGTTAAGGTTAGTATTCTATTCTTACAATTTAACATTGATTTCTCGTTAAAATTTTTATTTTTGTTTATTTTACATCGTTAGACTTCACACAGTGTGTTTACGGGGTGCAGGTCCCCGTTCACTTTGAATAGGGTGACGTCATCGGTTGCAGTCCGTATTTATTTAGTATGTATCACTACAAATTTGTATGTTCAAGATTTTCGTATACATTTTTACGAACAGGTTTTGGAGATCAGGCTGGAATATCTGACCATGTTATAATGCACTCAAGTATCGACAGCCTCATTGATTATCGGGGCCCCTTACAAAGATCTTTCAAAGGGGAGTAATGTGATGATCTGCAGACCCTACTCATGCAACCAGCAGAAATAACACCTCATTTCTCTTGACCTCCTTATATTTGAGTATTTCTTCACACAGCTGATTATTTACGATATACGGTATAAAGATGGTTTGAATAAAAACAAAAGGAGCTGCAGGCAACAGCTATCTAAATCAAAAGTGGAATTCGTAACTATTTAAAGGAGTTGGAATTGATTTGTGTCGATGTAGGTGAAAGATGCAACAGCACAAAGTTAAAAACACACATGTCTCATTTCCTTGGCGTGGGTTGTCTCAACTGCACTCACTGATACGCAGCCGTGAAAATACTGATACGCAGCCGTAAAAATACTGTGAATATTGGGAAACTATCAATATGTTTGCTAAAGGGTGTAAACATGTACAGGTTATTACGGACAAAATATGTTTTCTGTACATCAAAACATGTAAACATGTTTGAGTAGAATCCCAAAATCAAGTATAAACTGTACATGCTGGGGGTGTTTTATGTTATATTATAAACTGCTGCATGTGGAAGGAAATATTACTGGAAATGAATTTTCATCAGACATTTAAACAGCTCAGTAGAATATTATCTTGTCTCAAAAAGGCAATAACATATTTGTTTTCATGAAAACACAAAAAAAACACATCTCTTTCTGCTTCAAGAGAACTGTGATCAGTGACTTTAATAATTTGAAACCACACGATGAGAACAAAGAATAAATGGCGGCCTAATAGATAATGTCCAAAATAAGCAGTTCTTATGAAGAAAATAAGTTAATCAAATGACTTAAGCGCCTCACATACAGCAAATGAGCAAACAGGGATTATGACGTTCCATTGTGCCCATTGTTGCTTCTCCCTTCATTCATATTATGTGTAAAGTTGTTATTTCCAAAATGCGGTCTGGCCCACAGGTTTGAGCGGGACAATGTTGGTCTCTGTGTCGTAGACGGACGACATGTTCCTCAGCCTCTTGTCCCAAAGGGCCGAACATCAAGGAGGAGCCCTTCATGCTGTACATGAAACCTGCAACCCTTCCAGCTTCAAAAGGCGCCGCGTCCCCCACAAAGACCACCTGCAGCCGACTAAACGACGGACAAAGTACTGACTTGTTTTGCTTGATGTTACCGTGTAACCGCCGGTTCCTTCACAGGTGCTGTGGCTTTCATCCCTCAGCTCAACAGTTCACCGTTGATCAATTGTCAAGCTGCTGGGTGCGTTCCAGATGCATCGACTGCGAAGGAGAGGGGAATGAAATAAGACTCGTGCGAGTGAAGTATGCTCCTCGGTGAACATACGGCCCACGAGGAAATCTCACACTTCTCCCTCTGCTCAGCGGCGCTGGTGGGAGCCGTCGCAGAACGCTGAGTGTAAATGTTCTGTACGTGGCAGAAGGGAATTGATTGTGTGTGTGTGTGTGTGTGTGTGTGTGAGAGAGAGCCTGTGAATGTGAACACATGACTGCGTGTCATGTGTGTGTTCCTGCCTTTGTTCATGTGAGGCTTGTTTGACCGTACAGCAACTCTAAAAACTCTTTCCTCTTCTCTCTGCAGGAGACCACGCGGCGATGTTGGCTCAGATTAAGTGGCCCAGAATGTAATCGCTCTCGTGTCTGTGCAGCCCTGAATCTCCCTCCCTGGCTGGACCGCGACGCTCGCTCTGTCCTTCCAAAAAAAAAAAAAAAAGGGAGGGAAGCTTTCCATGATTCCTTCCCTTTTGCAATTATTTCAACTGGATGTGAGCTCTTGCACTTATTGGCTGGGGGCAAAGGCACCGGCTGCCTCCCCTTTCATTGGCTACCTGGACACCTCTGTGCCGTCTCCCCCATTGGCTGCCTGGAGGAAAAGGGGAGGAGAGCTCACCCCCCCTGTGGCAGAGCGTGTAAATGTAAAGACTCCTTCTCTTCCTATTATCTGAGTGGCTGTGGGTTTGGTGTCTGCGTGTGCATGTGTGCGTGTGTGTGTGTGTGTGTGTGTGTGTGTGTATCGGAGGGAGAAAAGAGATAAAGAGAGAGAGAGTAAGGGAGGGAGAGGCAAGCAGCGTTTTCTTCTCCCCCCTTTAGCCTCCCCGTCTCCCTGCTCCCTGTCATTCCATCCTTCCTCCCCTCTGCTGGACCACCCTTACAGCCCTGCTTTCAGCCGGACCGAGACCCTCCCCCCCCCACCTCCCCCCTCCCCGCCACCCAGACCACCCCGGGACCCTTTGACTCTCCTCATTTCTCCGTCCCTCCAACCAAAAACCTCTCAGCAGGTAAGACTCCGCTTCTTCCAGCTGGTGCTGCTTCAAAAAGTACTTCCCGGCTGTCCGTCTGCTCTTGTTTTTGTCTCCTGTTTCCTTTGAAGTGGTCTGTGTCTGTTCCCTCTGGCCTCGCCTCCTTCCCCGCATGCATCTGTCAAGTTTCCCCCCCGTGGCGCTTCTGTCCCCCTCAGAAAAGTGACACAGTTTGCATGAGATACAATGAGTGAGGTCAGTGTATTTTTCTTCATCCTCTGATGTCAACACCCCCCACCCTCCCCCCCTCTCTCTCTCTCTCTCTCTCTACCACACAATCTCTTCATCTTCTCTCCCTCTTGTCTTTTGTAATCTCATTCGCTCCGGCGTTGAGCGTGTGCAAATTCTTTGTGGTAAAGTGAGTCAAGCATTTTAATTCTGCCCAGAGCGAGAGGACATCGTGACGCGTTTCTGGTTACGGGAAATTCATCCCTAATTCATTTTTTGAAAAGTGTTTATGTTAGTTGGTGATGGCTATTTATAGGTGCTGACGCGTCAGGCACACGTGTTTCCGCTTCCACGACGCCCGGGGACAGAACACAGGACTGTCCACTGGCTCCAGAAAGCATGACATTGCACAAAGTGTAATGACTTTATGAGGCATTGACTTGCCCGATTGAATCAAGCAATCCTTCCAGCAGGACGAGTCCGGTATTAACGTGGCCCATAAAGCCGTCCTGGCAACAGCCAGCGAGGAACACATCCGTACAGCAGAGGAGACACAAAAAACTGCTTCGTTCTCCATCCGCACATCCTGTACTTTACCAGGAAGGGAAAGCGGTGTGTGTGTGTGTGTGTGTGTGTGTGTGAGGGAGACGGAGATACTGCTAAATTGCTTGAGACATCAATACTGTCAGCCTGCAGCTTTTAAAGGCACTCTATCATATCTGGAAATTGGACCTTACAACAATGTCAACAACTGAGGAAATGCTTCCCATTGCGCAGTGTTTTTTTTTCTTTTAGATGGATAGATTGATACTTTATTGATCCCTGATTGATTTTGATGGCTTCTCTGAGGAGTCGTGTGTTCACGTGTTTAAATATGAGTGGCTAAAGATGGATATAAAAGGTTTTCATTCCCATGATTAGTTCATTTTGATATCTAAATTTCTACATTTAAACATAAAATTTCCAATACGGTCTTCGAGTCTTCACATAATTCAATATAAAAATATAACATTATTATAATCCATTAACTTACAGAAGGGACTTTGATCTGTGACAAAGCATCTTGGGAACGCGAGTTGTCGCTTTTATTAAGATGATTTTGACGACTGAACAAAAAGAACAGGCATCTACGACAGCTTCAATCAAACTATAAGTTATATTTAAAATGTGTATCGTGTTTCTGACCATTGAAACTGCTTTGAAGAGCGCATTGATGATGTTGTTAGCGACGGTCACGTCTAAATTCACGCATTTAGATTGTTGGTGTATTAGTACGTGTCAATCGGGTGTCTGTCTTTGTGAGCAAACATGCAGCTGTTTGTCACAACTGTCAGCTGGCGGTGAGCTAGAAGCAAATTATTCACTATGACTCTCACTTCATCACAAACAGCATGTTGATAGGAGGCCTCTAAACCTAAAACAGAGTTTTGGCTGGATGTAATATTATATTGCTTATTGACCAAAAACAAAATTTCAGTTGAAAAATGTGCGTCTGCAATGAGAGCAAACATGGCAGATTGACTTCACCTGCAAGATTTTGTTTGTATTTTGTGAATTATGTATTTTTATGGACAAAAAGATGATTTTCGGACCTACTTGGGATTTGCTTTTTGGTTATAGCAAAAATCTCTTTCTTACTCATACTTCAAAAGCTTGGAAGCATTCATGTCAGTGACATCTTAATGTCTGACTCATATTAATTTAAGAGATATTGCGGCCAATTTAACATGTGTGTTTTGTTTCAGCCGCTCTGCAGCCTTGTTTAATGCACTTTCTGCGCGTCACCTCCTTCGGTGAAAGCGCTCATAAGAATGCAAACATGAAACTCGTTGTAGAATGACATATTTATTGGCCTCGCTGGTGTGTTTTGCACATTCCTCCCTAAGCCACAGCTTTAAGCTTAAATCCGGCTGCATGCGGATGACAATGAGTGTGCATCGCCGTGTCGGACCAGTTTTACACTCGCGCATCACATAATGACACAGATGTCAGTCAGGGGCACTCGGTGTCGTGAAGGTTTGGAAATAGAGCCGGGCGAAGCCAGCAGAGTGACAGCATATGAAATGTGAGCGGACGGGCTTTTGTTTTTCAAATAATGTCACTGAGAAACAATGAGGACGGGGCAGAAGAGGCCATATGGCACCCTGGCTTGTAGCCATTCAAGTGAATCCTCACCAATCATACATTACACCACATATGCTTTATGAACGTCTTGACGTTGGATGTGTTCCTCTTTCCACTGCTGATTCGGAACCAGCGAGCGGTAAAGCGACCGATCACATGATCACATGATCACATGTATCCAGCATATTCCTTCTGTGGCAGGCCGATGCTCTGCAAGCAGCTGGCCCTTTGTGCCTCGGCCCAGTCGAGCCGTTCCGGATCTCCCGCTGGCCTGGCACGGGCCGCAGAGTGCCGGGAGTTGCCTGGCTCAGTGTGAAAAAGCCCACTGACATTGACAAGCCAGCGCCTTGGTGGCTCCCACGGAATGATGGAGGGCAAATGGTCGCACGCGAAAGGCCTGCAGAGGAGGGAAGTGTGTTTGGTCTGTCAGGGATGATTGACTGGTTCCTTTTTCCGAAAACTAACCTTAAACGGGGTCACTACTGCTTACGATATAAACGCATGCAGAATACATCATTTTTATTCGGTTACACCAAAGTATGAATTGATATTTTGTGGACTTGTATTTGTGATACACCAATCTCGGTTATTTAACCTTTAATTGTTAACACACAGTAGGAGATTGTGTTGCTGCAACACAAATGAAGTGTCATTACAGCCACATTGTTTTCATAAATGATCTTGATCAACTTGAAAACCAACATGTTTTAAATAAGAATGTATGGAACTCCTGTTATTTTGGTAAACAAAGAACATCACACACAATATTGGATGAGTTATATCTAAACTGAATTACAGAAATCTGATCTATATGCAGGTTTTATTTTGGATAGTATAACTGATGAAAATTACACTTCAACAAGAACATGCTTTTGTTTTCTTTGGGCTTTTAATGAATGACTTCATAGAAAGAAAGAGTTATTTGTTCATAGGTTAAATTCTGTTTATTAATATCTCATATCAGGCACTGAACTTATTCTTTTTTCAGTTTTTTTTATTTAATTTAATTTTGTAAATGTTGATACAGATGATGTCAAATAACTGTTGATATCTGAGACACATTGCTTAGCATCTATGTGTGTGTCTGTATGTGTGTGTGTGTGTACACTAATGCACAGAAATCTGTCAGTCACAAAACACAGGCTCAGCTGATCACACAAACAACCCACTGGATGCTCCTGCTGCCGCTGACTTGTTTTTACCTCTCGCTCATTTTGTTGGTTAGCAGTCTTCTGTCACTGAACTGGGCTGTAAACTTGAAAAACAATCCATCCTGTGTCATAATTCATGACCGAATGCGAGGGGTCGGGGCGGTGATGCAGTGCCAGAGGCTGAGATTAAACACGGCACCCTTTAGCGCCATTGGAGAGAATTATGACCTTTGAAATCTGAGCCTCTTTTTTTGTCTATTTCCAAAGGTGTAATTTAAGCTGGTGAAGGGTTGCGAGATCAATCAGAGAGGATGCGGCGTCGGGAGAAATGAAAGCGGCTGCGGGTTAAGAAGGGAAAGGTGGAGCAGGAACAGGGCTTCTGCCTTCCCCGCTGCTCTCTCTGGGTGGTGAAGTACGACCACAAATAGGCGGTCCTCTGCCCCTTGTGTTGGTGCTATTTTTATACTCGCTAATGCAGGGGGTTTGGAGAACCAGCTCAAGTGGTGAAGTGACAAGAACATATTATTGTTGGCTTGGAGTTGAGAGAGCTGCAGTGATCAAAGGACTAAGCATGCCCATGGAGGCTGTGACAGAATTACCCTTGCGTTGTTAATTCTTTATTACATCAGGGCTCTGATGGGCTCACTTTTTCCTCAGCGTGGATACGACATTTGTTGAAGTATTTGTACATTGGATCAATTTCTGGGTATGGATTGTGTTTTGGTTCAAGATATTATAGTTAGTTTAGAGGTCCAACCTTCATCCACAGGTTCACGTTTTTGCCTACTTTGTTTCTCCACAGTCTACCTTTTTCAGAATTTTCTGTTCTTGGTATAAAAAACAAGAAAGGTGGGACGGTTTCAGAGGAATTCGGTCAAAACAGCGTGTTTTAGCGGGGCTTATGAAATCCAAGTGAAATGAACGAGAGAAGGATGAAATGAATGGCATGCCGCAATAATTTGGCAGTAGTTTGACATTTGATGAGCACAATAAAAAGAAGGGCAGATATGGAATATCATCCTTTGACTTTGGATGATGCAAGTTAACTATCCATTCATTTAAATGAGTCGTATTCTGAGTGGTTTGCAAAAAAAGAACATTTGTACCTTGTACTAGACTATCAAATATGTTGAAAATACAGGGATGACATGGTATTAGTGGGCACCCCAAATTCTGCAGATGAATAATATGCATATACATACATACCTATGTACAGTACTGGGATCATACCAAATCACATCTAATCAATCAGTACATAGTAGAGAGAGAAGATCAACAGTAAGAAACGGGGTGACAGTTGTTGGGATCTCTGATCCCCCCGAGTTGGTAGATGAGAAGAATCGCAGCACGTTAATCAATTAAAGTCAAAAAGGCAACATTTATAAAGAAGAGAAAAAGATTACATGAGCAATTCTCCGCAGATATATTTGGCTCTAATTATTGCTTGCAAGCAGGAGGTCAAATACACCGACACGTATTACAGAGTTTTCATACACATAGGAAGGCCATCCTCAGTGCAGGTACGAGAAGCTGCAAACACAAGTTGAGATAAGAACCAAGGTTAAGATGAGGGAAACACACACAGTTCCTTTGTTCGAGCGTCTGTGTGAGCAAGTTAACTCCCTTCTTCAGACACAGCTGCATGTGGAGACCGTACATCTTTCTGCTTGTGCACATCACTTCATTAAAGACAATAATCACTCTTTCAGCATAAGACTGTGTTATAACATATTTTTAGTATTACATGCATCTCACACAGTAATCCCTTTTTTCAGAATAATGAGTAGACATATTCTTCATGATCCTTATTGGTATTTGAGCGCTTGTTCCTCAACCTTCTGTTAAGGGCTGCATGGTGGTGTGCTGGCTATTGCTATAGATTCCCCGGTTATGGGGAGTTGGCAGGTTTTTCCCGTGTCAGCGCGGGTTTTCTCTTCCCACACTCCCTCCAGTTGATCCGGTTGATCTCTCTGGTGAAGTTGGTGTGAGTGTGAATGGTTTTGCGTCTCTATGTGTCAACCTGTGACTTGGTTTGTTGACCAGTCCAGAGCTGATCCTGCATTTGTAGCACTCTGTCTGTATGTCCATGCTGTGACTTCCTTGACAACCGTTCATGGATTGGGCGTTCTGCTGAGGACCCAAAGGGTTGCATTGTTGACTGTGAGCTCTTGAGATCTGTGGGACACATTTATTAGTAGTGGGTTATATGCACACCGTGTGGTGAGAGGACCACTGTTGAGTGTGACATTGCAGATGATGCGTGAGCTTTTGCTCTCGACGACGGTCTGCTCAACACACCCGACATGGCGGGTGTGTTGAGCGGGACCAGAGGAGACGAACGCTCATCGTTGTTTGGATGCGCGCTCGTTGACAAAGCTGCAAGCAGCGACCTCACAGGTCGAGCACTTTGTTCTGAACGGGCTCGTTATCAACAGGAAGTTGAATTTTAAAACAATAAATGTCCATCCTTGTGGTACCAGACTGTATTTCCATTTCTCGTACTCGCACTTCAGACACACTTAAGTGCTGACAGTCACCTGTGTCACAGCGCTGCAATAACAAACAATCCTCTCTGTTCAACTCCCATGAAATTACCGTTCGGGGAGATGTTTTACTTTATTAAAAAAGGTGTATAATGATTCTGTGGTAAACATTTTTTTAATGTAGAAATATATTTTCACTACGCAGAGGCAGAACATGTATAACAGTCATATGACAGTTCAGCACCTGCCGACAGTATGAGGTCCCACAAACGGTGCAGTGGGTCGACACACATTGGCTGGATTTTACCAAAACAATGAAGATCCCACTGTAATCCACAGTGTGCAGATTGTAAAGTGTGCAGATTGTAGTACGATCTAATTACACTGAATGTGATGATGCACAGCACATAAACACTTCCACAGCACACAAAATGCACTTTGTGTACTTAAAGAAAAAAGGGGAAAACACACACACACACACACACACACACACACACGCATCTGCAGCTTACAGTGAAAATGCACGTCTGGTGATGTTAGGAGGGAGTGCGGCAGATATCCTAAAGCCCGTCTCGTAGCCTGGGCTCTTGGCACTCGCCGCTGCCTCTCAGCGTTTTTGCTTGATTAAAAAAGCGCCCAGGAGTTCGTAAGCGCGTGGTAGGTGCGAGCGCACACCCTGACAGCTTAACATACTGATTATTCAAGCCTCTTAGGCTAAGCCACGGCACTCGAGTGATGAACGTCAGCTCCCCTCTCTTCCACACACAGTCTCGATTTCTCCCTCCCTTTTATTCTTCGTTTCGAAAGAGTGGAAAGCCAGTGACAGCTTGCAGAAAGCAAACCTGTTGTCTGGGAAGCGGAGGGGATCAGTGACACGGTGATTCATACAGCACCGGGGCTTTATTTAGACAACCCTCCCCTCCCCCCGGTGTAGGGTCCTTGCCCCCAACTTGTATGGAGGGCCGGGCTGGGTATTGTCCTACAGCGTAGACCACAGGACAAGAGGTTTAATGCATTGGTGATTGTCCTCTATACTCTGATGTCCCCCTGCAAAGGTCACATTATCACTGCTGTTTTGTCATTATAACTAATTGTACCCTTTTTCCGGGACGCCTAATGTGTAGGATCTGGTGTCATCCTAGATGATGTATTTCACCCTCCCTGCTCTGTGGTTACTGCACAAGGGCACAATGCACAGTATTGGCATCACAGTTTCTGCATAACTGTCCCCTTTGATTTCCTGCAGCGAGAAGGTTTAAACTCATGCATATTCATGTTCCCATTAAAAAGTCGTTGTAGACATATAGACACATTCGTGTAACGGTTACGCTGAATTGCCACAGGGATGTTGTGTACGCGGTGTGTGCCAGTTGGTGGTTCTGCCAGTAAAAGCCGTCCCTTTCTGTGTAGGCTGTGGGTTCTCTGAGCTCGCTGGCAAAGGCCGGGGCCACTACCGCCGAGTCACACCTGTACAACAGATCGGCCCCGGCTGGAGGCCGAGGCAAGAACCGACACAGCAGACGCTCACCTCGTGATTCAACTCCTGAAGTGGACACGCTCAATGGAAGGGAGAATAAAAGGCCACTTCAACAGCATTGCATCCGTCACAGTAAAAAAGGATATGAAAAATAAGATGTCTGTCAGATCTCTCAGTATGTTGTTCTCTTGTTATGTTCTACACGTTTGCATAAGTAAAATAAACACTTTGGTTAGCTAGTGTCAATTATTTAAGGCAGCAGGACAAAGCCCTTCAAAACACTATTACAAAGTGCTTTACTGGTAACAAAATCCTATTTAGGTGTCATTAAGGTCGGATATGAGGGAACAGCCTGTGCAGGGATTCAGCAGTTTACCACATTCAGATGCAAGACTCGAGACTGGAAGTGTTTTGATCAGTGGCCACTGGGGGGGCCGGGGGGTACTTTTTCAAATATGATATCAGAGCAAAATCAATGCTGTTCCATCAAAAACGCATTACTATTACCATTGCGCATTGAAGATGTTACCATGTTATTTACTGCTTTTTTTGTGTTGGAACATTTTTAAATATAGTAATGTTAACGGTAATAGTAATGCGTTTTAGATACCTACCTTCATTATTTGATGTTAAATCATACTGGGATGTTTGCTGAAATCGATGACCGTACCTGGAAAATATTCCACCGGCTGCCATTGATTTTCTGATTGCCTCTCAACATTTCACCGACGATCTTTGTTAAAGAGAGTGAGTTTAAGAGGATGAGTTTTCATTATCTATGATGCAGTTGTCAGGCTGGTGAACAAGCCCGGGCAACAAGTCTGTCAACGCTGCCGTTCAATCTCCTTCATGTGTCTCTTCTTTCTCATTTTCTCCTCCGGTCTCAGAGGAGAAACGATGCCATAGCCGTGCTCTCTGTTTCCCTGACACACTTTGTCTGAACACTCTCTTCATTCATTTATACCCTTTTTATTTTCATGCTTTCATACTTTACGCCATGCGCTGAGCAGGATGCCAAGTCAGCGAGAACTCAGCCGAGTGCGCTTAAGCAGATGTAGAAAAGGAGGCGAGCTTGAGAAAACCCTTCCGTGGGTTTCTGCCGCTGGGGTGCGTTCAGCATCTTAGGTGGTGGGTTTGATGGGTTTGTATGTGTGTGTCATGGTGGAGGTGGGGGGGGGGGTCAGCATCTTAGGTGGTGTATTTGATGGGTTTGTATGTGTGTGTCAGGGTGGAGGTGGGGGGGGGGGGGTTCAGCATCGTAGGTGGTGTATTTGATGGGTTTGTATGTGTGTGTCATGGTGGAGGTGGGGGAGGGGGTTCAGCATCTTAGGTGGTGTATTTGATGGGTTTGTATGTGCGTGTCAGGGTGGAGGTGTGGGGGGGGGGGGGGTCAGCATCTTAGGTGGTGTATTTGATGGGTTTGTATGTGTGTGTCAGGGTGGAGGTGGGGGGGGGCAGCATCTTAGGTGGTGGGTTTGATGGGTTTGTATATGTGTGTCACGGTGGAGGTGGGGGGGGGGGTTCAGCATCTTAGGTGGTGTATTTGATGGGTTTGTATGTGTGTGTCATGGTGGAGGTGGGGGCGGGGGTTCAGCATCTTAGGTGGTGTATTTGATGGGTTTGTATGTGTGTGTCAGGGTGGAGGTGGGGGGGGGGGGGTCAGCATCTTAGGTGGTGTGTTTGATGGGTTTGTATGTGTGTGTCATGGTGGAGGGTTCAGCATCTTAGGTGGTGTATTTGATGGGTTTGTATGTGTGTGTCATGGTGGAGGTGGGGGAGGGGGTTCAGCATCTTAGGTGGTGTATTTAGTGGGTTTGTATGTGTGTGTCAGGGTGGAGGTGGGGGGGGGGTCAGCATCTTAGGTGGTGTATTTGATGGGTTTGTATGTGTGTGTCAGGGCGGAGGTGGGGGGGGCGGCAGCATCTTAGGTGGTGTATTTGATGGGTTTGTATGTGTGTGTCATGGTGGAGGTGGGGGGGGGGCAGCATCTTAGGTGGTGGGTTTGATGGGTTTGTATATGTGTGTCAGGGTGGAGGGTTCAGCATCTTAGGTGGTGTATTTGATGGGTTTGTATGTGTGTGTCATGGTGGAGGTGGGGGGGGGGTTCAGCATCTTAGGTGGTGTATTTGATGGGTTTGTATGTGTGTGTCAGGGTGGAGGTGGGGGGGGGTTCAGCATCTTAGGTGGTGTATTTGATGGGTTTGTATGTGTGTGTCAGGGTGGAGGTGGGGGGGGGGGGGGTCAGCATCTTAGGTGGTGTATTTGATGGGTTTGTATGTGTGTGTCGGGGTGGAGGTGGGGGGATTCTGCTGTAAGGAAATGGGGGCAGCTTAAAATCCCATTAGCCCGGGCTGCGCTTTTCCACCCACAACCTAATTCATTAATAACTAAAAATCTCAGAGACCCCCCCTAGGGGCCACATTTAACAATTCCATCATGTACTACTAGGAGTAGTATTTGAACCGGATGCATCAAAATGCTGAAAGTGTACTTTGACTCTTATTAAATGAGCTGTCAAACGTCACCTTTCGTCAGAGCTCCTTCTCGCTGTCTGTCTTTTCGTCCCACATTAGGTAAGAGGGAATGCTCTTAACCCTCCCTCCCTGCTCTATTATTCATTTAATGGAAGACTGAATCTGTGTCAGTGCAGCGGCTCACACATTGTTTTAGACCTCGTGTGCTACAGTGGCGTTCCTTCTCACCTGCCTTTGCTTTGTTCTTTTTTCTTGACGTGACATACGCTTGTCCTCTTATGTCCTCTCTTTGTGTGATCCCTTGGTGACATTAGTGACATTGTTATATCGATGCTTCGAATACTGATGCTTGGTCCAGCGTCTACGTAACCCTCTGTGTCCTCAGTGTCCTATGTGTCAGGGACCATGTGTGTAATATAAACGTGTTAATGCACAGGAGGTTTTAAAAATGAAAATATTTATTTCCAGGACAATAGATGCATACAATAAACGGACTTTGTTAAGTTCACGTGCCTCATGATTCACAATGATTCAAGGGACTAACTACGTTAGCAAGTTGACACAATGTCAAAGTTGACATTGTGTTAGTTTTGCACAGGACACCTGGAGAGGTTTCCTAGACAAAAGTCCTGGGAATATTCCCCCACATCCGCGTAGTGTAGATTGTCTCGCACTATTGTTTAATAATGGTTTCAGTCCTCATGTATTACATCCACATGCTAAAGTCGTGGAAGAGCACAAGGCGAGCTGCATTATTTGATGGCTCGGGATTGAGCACGGATTGGAATTGACGCTGTCACACCAAGTGGATCAAATTAACTGCAGGAACATCCTCTTGATTCCTTTTTTTATACATTTTTTACGGCTCAACGTGAGCTGAGCCACAATCTGTTTCCCTGCAGGAGAATCAAAAGAGGGAGCAGACTATCTAACCAGCATGGTGTGATCTACCCGCACACAGATTTGATGGGACTTGATCCATTAGCTAATTTGCTTTCGTCGTTCTGCAAGAGGCAGTATTGGCGCGTTTCCACCGAGCGGTATGGTACGGTACAGTACAGGTCGGTACGGGTCGGGTCTGTTAACCATGATTTGGCGAGCGTTTCCACCGCCAACAGTACACTTACTTGATAGGCGTGGTGTATTCCAGAAAGTAGTGATAACGTCACTTCATAGGCGTGGTATATCACGGAAAGTAGATTGACGTCATTCGATCGCGCAAAAGGTGAAAGCTTAGACATACAGCCGATCCTGTTCTTGCTTCTCAATATGCGACTGTTTGTCACAAGGAGACGACAATCTTTGTTTGAGCAAAGGCTACATGCTGCAAGCCTCGTGTGTGGTCTTTCCCCTTGCAGCACGTGCAAATGACGACACTCTTTCAACCAATCAACGTTCTGCAGTCATAGTCTAGTCATAGTGGAGTCTAGCTCCACCCTTTAGTACCAAACAACTGTGCCAGGTACCCCAACGGAAGGGTACCCAAAAAGTGGTACGGTACGGTTCAGATTTTTGGTACCATTCTCAACTTTTGGCAGTGGAGACACAAATAAAAGAGTACCTACCGCTCGGTGGAAACGCGCCATACGACATCATGATTACCCCCTCCCCCCTTTGATAATAATGTGCACTCTGCTACTTACCCTCGCAATCACTTTGCCAACATTAGCACAATGCTGTTGTCATGTGCAAACCCTGCAACTGTAATTGTTGGTGGGTTTTCACTGTGTTTACTAGAAAGGTTAAATTCATCTCTGCTGTTCCATTTGGTTCTCGGGGAACACCAGTGGCGAAGTCACAAATGCATGTTGGCTACAAAAGCCCCACGAGGCTCCATAGTTAAGGGTGGATAAACATATGCGTATTTGTTTCTGTGTGTGCACGCTCACACACTGGAAAGCTACAGAAAAAGACCATCAAACGATGGAGGTTCTTAATTTCCCCCCTCTCGTAGGGATTAAGTGGGGAAAAACTCTAGAAGATCAAAGTGTTTCCCGTCGTGTTGAAGAAAGGCTTCATGATGAAGGTGTGAAGATGTCAAAGGATATCAGGCTTCCCCTGAGACGCACATACGTCTGCACGTAAGAAACAAACACATTGTTACCACACACATTAAGCCTACGTATCACATGTGACTGTTTTAGCGAAGTGGTGCATCATTGCTTCACGCTGACTCACAACGACATTTCCATGCATCATCTCGAATGGACATCGATAAGCTGAAGCCTCCAGAATCTCCTGGAATTACTGAACTTGTAAATGTGCACATTAATATTGGTTCATTGGTGCAATGAACAGCATGAAGGTTTTGGGGATTGGGACAATTTCACCTTTGATGTCTAGCTGCATTCATTTGCATGTACATCAGAGCACCAGCGCTGTTCAAAGGTCTTCTTAGCCGCTAACCTCATTAATGTGGTTAGATCAAAGATTATTTTATTATCTTATACCTGCCATTTGGCAATGGGCATCTCCCTCACAGGGTCAGAACCCCACAGAGGGCAAGAAGACCGTTTTTGGGGGTCACACAACAGGTTACCAAGATTGCTCTGCAATAGTCTGGGGTGAAGTAATGAAATAAAACAACCTGAAAAGGGGAGAATTGGTAGTTGGCTTGATTTGTAGAGACACTAAAAATTCATCGCAGATAAATGGCATTCGTTTCATTTATTTTTTTATTATTGGTTTATTTGAAACGGGACATAAATAAAACATTTTTGTAAATGCAGCAGCATTTTTCATCTGTAGTCCCAGTTAGAGGGATATTTATATTCCTGTACTGTTCTGCGGCTTGGAAGTTCCCCTCTGCATTTTTTGACCACTACAAATGTTTTTTTACCAGCGGGTCTCTCTCCCGGGGCTTCGCCGCAGACTGCACCTACAGCTGAGATCTTCACTTCCTCATTTGCACCCAGTGGAATGACCCGAGTGAAGTGTTTTTCTGACAAACCCTGTGTCGATAACAGCGGAGAAGAATGCCGTGTGAAATGCAGAGCCAAAGGCAGGTCTTTACCCGCAGGCAGACGGAGTGTGCAAAACCTAAAGAAGTATTTACAAACAGGGTTTCTATCACACAGAGAACCCTGACGAGCCCTGTTCGAAACCTACAATTCTGAAATCTTTGTTGGCTAATGTTGTCCTTTTAACTTACAATTCCACTGGAGTGATGTTGCTGCATTTCTGGGGTTTTGGATCTTGGGCCATTAAATGCATTTTTGAATGGATCAAAAACACACCTCAAGCTTGAAACTAGGCTGTTTTTTATTAGTTCCTAGTTGATATGATTACACTGTGCGTATTTGCTGAAGGGTCACGAAAAGGCAATGGGTGAATCACGTTTGAATTGTCAGTCATGCCGGTCTATGAATCTGCATGGCTATTAAAATAACTATTGCAAATAAACGGCTCCTTTGTGTGCAGCTCTTTAAATGTGTGTGAGTCAGAGTGAAAGGAAAGACACTGAATGGAACAGCTTCCGTCACGTGAGAAAATTCACTGAAGGAATAAAGCTGTTAGTTCAACATCATTAAATCCGGAACTCCCCACCTTGGGAAGCAATCAAGCTGCATTTGCAGTACGTCTTGAGAAAAAAAAAGGAGAAAATCAGGTAGGTTAATACAGTCTGTCAGAAAAAAATTACTGGTCAACAGTTTGTGACTGGTAATTTATCAGATTTATCAAAGCTGGCACTTTTATCCGTGGACAAAATGTCCCAGTAAGGGGAAAAACAGCTGTGCAATATCCATCCATACGGGGGTTATGTCTTGGGATGCATGTAACTCGTTTGGCTGACTGTATAAAGAATCGGGATACGTTATAGACAAGAAACCTTATAGATTTCCACTTCAGTAATACCTGAAACAGAGATTTGAATACCTGATTCAAACTACAGTGAAACAATCAGACGATATTTATTTTTTCAAAAACGTAAAGATGTAAGTGATGCATAAACACCTCAAATGATAAAAACAGACACAAATTCTAATCACAAAAACACACGATTTTTGGGGTACGTGATTAAGTGCTGATGTTGATTTAATGGGTGGTCAAATTGTATTTATTGAACGATTTGCTTGTTTAGCCTACAAACCCCAATGAGCTGTGTGTGACCCCAAACTGTGGGAGAGAGGTTCTGTAGTTTGAAACAGGATTCAGGAGTCAAGGGGTCATGATGAACTTAAAGCCGGAGATTCTGGCTCTTACAGCACTTTAATTGGAAATATGCTTCATCCAAATTACTTCTAGACAGTATTCTGAGATGATCAGTCATTTTTATCCCCACTTAATACTGTACACTGTGTATGCAAATTGAAAGCAAAACATATTGCACGAACATGGAGGTAATTGTCTGAAACTGAGCTGAAACTAATTAGATCATGTGTCATAAAACGAAACGAAATGATCATCGAAATGATCCAGAATGTTTGAAATGTATAATTTCTATTCAAAGCTCTATGGCGCAACGTTAATGCACACGGATGTGACAAAGGACGGACTGATTTGAATAACCGGTGTGAAACATAATGTAATGGCCCATGAAATTGTCCCGACAGGCCTTAGTTTGCTCTCATATTTATCTCTGTCCAGTTTTATTTTCGCATCTCTCAGCGTTAAGCATCTGCAATGTAGATATTATCATAGTGTTACAAATCTCACAAACAGTTTTACCTTCTTAGCATGCAGTTGGACCTCTGACGCACGTCACTGCGGCGCCTCCATGAGCCCATTAACAGACAGCACGCTGGGTGTTACAGTATTTTGTAGCTGTGCAACTCATCACCAGAAGACGCTCATGGCACGGCGGATCTTCTGTGCAACAACTCCTAGAGGAGAATCAATCCCTGGTGTGGATGATGTCCTGACCTTTGAATAAATCACAGGCTCGGTCAGGGTTCAGCAGGCCAGAGAGACGTGTCCTTGCGTGGTGCTGTCCGGTGACCTGTGGCAACCAAAGGGACCTTTCACTTCATTTACTTTCCCAGCATATCCTTATCAATCCCCTTACTATGAGTGAGGCCATCAGCAGCCAAAAACACTTGCTTACTTGGTCTAATTATGCTTTTTTAATTGAAGTTTTGTGTGTTCCAGTCATACACAATGGGACAACTGACCATTAAAGGGTGAAACAGAAACTCAAATGCAACTTTGAGGATCCACATGACAGACAGGCCTACCCAACATCTTAGAAGCCTGCTGTTTCTTTACTGTGAGTCAGGTCTAAAAACCCTACAACAATAAGTATGGCATATTTCTTTTTGTAAATGAGCTTAATTAGATTATTTTCTGTTCTGTGTTAAATGACATTTGGATTTACTCTGCTGATGGTCCAGTGGTTTAAACGTAATTGTGATAGAAAGTTCTCTTGGTGGATCACCTTATTATGTGCAAACCATCTACCGTTCACATGTATTAAGGTAAACCTTTGCAATTCTTTGGAAATACCGCATAATTGTGCTGATGCAGCACTAATTCATAGTGCAGTGTCTCGTGACAACAATCTGCACGTACAACACTGGACACACACCCACACAACATGAGATGCAAATAAAAAGAGACATGCACCACATGCACAGGGTGTGGTGTTATCAACGCGAGCACACATCACAAACAGGCCTTGCGCACACACAGTTCACAAACAGTGACTGTGATGAGCCGGCAGAAAGAGGAGTCTCTCTGGGCATAAATATGTCCAGCGTCAAGATATACAGCTGGCAATGCCATCTCCAGCTGAAGCCTCGCTGATTGCTTCTCCAACCCCCTGCACCCTCCCCCCCTGCAAGTCATGCAGGCGTGCAACGCACACAGGCAGAAGCATGGCCTTGCACATGTGCACGCAGAGCACAGACATGAAATACACACATGGTGAGGGGTGTGGGGGGGTCAAAGAAGGGATGTATTACAAAATGAAAATGACCTCTCAGTTTAATTGAGGATCATGTAAACACATCCATCCATCTTGCGGTGATGCCTTGTGCTGCTGAGCAGCAGCCTGCAACCAAACAAGCAGCCTGGAGATGGGGGGGGGTCCCTCCAGCAACGGGACACTCAGATGTCTTCTTAAAAGGTTTCACTGATTTGAAGTAATTAGTATGTCAATGTAAATCAATTCTGCTAAAATGTTAATTCTTCGTCGTAGTTTTAGACGGTAGTGAAATGTCATGTTTGGCCAGATCAATCCTTGTCTCACCGAAAGGTCCCACTCACACGGGACAGTATTAATGGTGAGCAGTGTAAGCGAGGGGCGGTGGGCGATCAGTGAAGGAGGACTTTCAAAACGTGGCGTTGTGTCACGTGACGCCGCGCCACAGAAGTCACATGACACACGGCGTGAGCCAAACCTTAATGTTTCTACTTGCCCTCACCCAAAACGCCACAGTTTTGTGATGCTAACCTCATGTGAACGGGGGCTACTGCCCGAACAGCAAAGTCTGACGAGGAGGGATGAGATCAGACTGCAACGAGACACTATTTAACCGCTGATGCTTCAAATCACCCTTCAGAGTAGTCCAACAGAAGTGAGATGCAATGTGTGGCGAGCTGTATGAATCCTCTTTGTTATTGTCCAGATAACATGACATGTCATTTAGCTGACGCTTTTATCTAAAGCGACTTACAATTACTGCATTTCAACCATAAGGAGACAAACTCAGAATAACAAGAAACCAGAAAGTGCAATTAAAAAAAAATAAGCCGATATACGACTTGCTAAAGATAAGTACAATTTCACCTTACCAAACTTGTTTGTGCTTTACAATTTCCTCCAATGGGAGAATAGAACTTCATGTAAAACTGCAAAAACTGCACATCAAAGTTTGAGAAACTTTTACGGTCTAAAATGCTAAATGACTATTGCGTGATGGTTGTGCAGTTGGCTCGATGCTCAAGTTGTTCAGCGTTGACAAAAAAAAAAAAAAAACCTGAAGCGGAAAAAACCCTGAAACGCAGCAGTCAAGAAAGCTGATGCACACTCTCCAACAAACATAGCGTGACTAATCCCTCCTCACAAGTGACAAGGCCGAGTCATCCTGCACACAATGAGCGCTCTCCCTCGAACTGACTTCAAAGCAAAGAATTTGCCACAACACAGACTCGACATTCTGTCGGTGACGCACAGGGTTAACTAGACAAGACATTTCAGCAGCATTTGCTAAAAAGCTTGATGGGGCCAGCTAAGCTCCAGTGATTGGCCTTTGTGTGTGAAAGTGACCACTTGAGTGCTGTGCAGCCCCTCCTGACTGCGTTCGCAGGCATAAGCACTTCTTCGGACTTTTCGCCTGCCCTCGCTGTCCGCCTGTGTGCACAGAGTGTATCGCTGTGAGTGAATGTGTGTGTGTTTGTGTGTGTGTGTCTGCAGAACAAATGCTCACTGGTGCATTGGTGGTGTTTTTTTCTATGGCATGCATTTCTGTGAGAGCGTGCAGCGCGTGTCCTTGACTCATTGTGGTGCTGAATGTTTAAAATGTCTGTACTTAAGCAGCTATGAAAGCGAGAGTATTCACACATTCACAGACTTGAATAGTGTCCACAAGCAAAATATGAGTCTTAATATGATGTGTGGTTATTTTAACACCCCTCGAGTTCTTTGACTTTCCATACTACAACTTATTATTTATTTTATACCAGCAATGCGTGATTGTTAAGCGGCAAACAGGTCTTTGCCGGCTTTGTTGGGTTACAGTATATATACAGTATATGATCTAAATCCCACTGAAACAAAAAGGACCAAATAATTCTTAAGCGCAGGTCGGGCAGAACTAACCAGAAAAGATACCCACATCTTTGCTGTTGTCTTTATGCCCTCAGGCAGTCAATACCTGCCGAGGGTTACTGCACCGAGAACCATCCACCACAGCGATGCAGACCGAAGCGTCTCAACATCTGATGATGATGTGGTGATTCAAATCCAGTTCGGTGTTCCAGTCACGCCCCCCCAAGGATAGATTGTTATCGCTTTGATGATCTGCGATGTCTCTGTAGTGCAACGCTTTGGTCATACTTTTAATTTGCTCCATACTTTAGTTTACAATACAAAGGACGTCCCTCAGGTCAGCCTCAGCTCCACTTTGTGCAACAACTTCACATCACAAACACGGGTGCAGGAAACCTGAGTTTAACCTTTTGAAAGTAAGTGTTACACACAGCGGTGCTGCTGTGGCGCCCTCCAGTGAAATGATGAACATGGTATCCCTATTGATCCCCCATATGGAGGATTTGGGTGTCGTAGCAGCTAAATAATAATAATAATAATAAATAAAACGTATCATACCATATATAAAAATATAATAGAAATATGGAGAGCTGCTCATTGAAAACTTCACCCAATACCAACACCCAATAAGCTCCACCTGTTTCATTCCCTTAACAAGTGAGGGTTGTTGACTGAGGGAGTCTTCCAGAAATAAATAAAGACTTTGATATGGAGACAGCCCACATCGCGGCCCTCAAAAATGATAAAACATAACCGCTAGCTATACAAATTAAAAACAACAACAGCAGGAATCATCATCATCATCCTGCAATTACTGTGAAATCTTTTTTATTTATAGGCGTTTTAAGCCTATAAATGTTACCCACACATACATACACATACACGTTGCCCCCAACAATAACTACATGTAACACAAGGGGTAACTACAGGGGCAGAAAGCAAAACGCTGCATTGTGTAAAGTGAAACGTATAAAAAATAACTAATAAATTAACTGATTAGTTCTCTGACAAGTAGTTACAGCTGAATAAATACGCATTTGCTGCCACTGGTGGCTTATTATTATTTCATGAATATTATTTTATGAATCCTCTGGCTGAGACAAGACACGGCTACAACGTCACAAACATGTGCACACAGAGTGACGCATTTTTTAAAACTATTGTCATTATTTTCTGTGTTCAGACAAGGTGTTATTTTACATATTCCAATATATGGCGCTCTACTGCCTCACTCTGACACATCTTAAAGGTCTGCGTCTGCCTGAGAGAGAGAGAGAGGTGTTCATCATCAGTGAAGGGCGAGTCCTTCAGCAGACGGGGTCAGAGCTCTAATCTGAGGAGGTGATGATATTGTGAGGATATTTAATGAGAGGATAAAAGCAAAAGCGAAAGGGGGGAATGAGTATTAGCCTTTTTAGATATCATTAAACATTAATACTGTCAGGGGGCTGAGCACACCGGGTGCTTTTCATTGACTTTCATGCTGCGTGCTAATAGAGTTTAACCTCTGGGGACCTTCAACCCCCCCACCACCCACCCACACCCCCACTCGGAGCAGATCGCCACCCCGCCTTCCAGGATAAGCTTAGTGTGTGTGTGTGTGTGAGTCTTTTAGGTGTAGATTAGTGAGGTCATGCACTCTCTCGTTTTCGCCTCTCTTTCCTTTGCTCAGGATGTATGACATATGCATATTGGAACATTATATGCACGTTTATATGGTTTAGTATTATGCACGTGCATAATACTAAACCAGGACTTCAGGTAGCTTTTTTGTTTGCATTTCCTGAGCAATGTCTTATTCTAATATAGCCAATGGGTTTTGCTCTTCTTGTTAATCCGCTTTCGACTAAAGACGTCTCATTGTCACACAAGTTATATTATGTAGAAGCTTGTTCATGGTCGGTGAAGAACACAATTCTGCATGACTGCAGATAATTATTTCTATGTTTTATCAGTCTGCTGGTTGCTCTTTAGTGTCACCTCTAAAATGCCAGAAAATCACAGTTTGCCAAAGTCAAAATAGATGTCCTTGATATCCTTTTCTCCTCAATAAATAACACAACTCACAACTTAAAAGTGTTCAGTTTCTTAATTAAAAATACCTCAGATAATAAATCAGTTCGGTGATCCACAGAAAAACAGTTCCACACGTTATTAAGCATTTGAACTGTTGTTGCAAACACAACAAAAGTGGAAGTTATTAAATCTAATGAAATTTAATGTGATGTTTGTTCTGACGGAATGGTGTTTGTCGCTAGAAGCACCAGCAGAGGGCAGTAGCACCCATGAAAACAGACAAGGATGGTCAGCACACTGTACCTCACACCGTGTGTGTTTGTGTGTGTGTGTGTGTGTGTGCTGATTGATACAGCTGGGTATGGCTGTGGTTAAATGCCACTCTGCAGGTGTTTACAGGCAGATGCGCGGCAGAAGCTGTTGTTGTGAGATGAAGTTGCGTACATTAAATTGCACCAAAAATGAATAACTGGATGTCATTCACAGGAATCCCTCCTCTCTGTCTGTCAACGACTCAACTGCACACTGTAAGAAACATTAGCTTGCACTGATGAATCCATCCGTCATTGTGCATGTATTCAGAACCCTGCATGCCTTCACATTACTGAACCTCATTATTCACAACCATTGTGTGCTCTTGGTTATTCAGCATATGGGCTAAAACAGTGTTTTCTTGTCTAAAACAGATCGGCCGAGTCCACTTCAACAGTTCCTCTGATTTAACCCGTTGCTGCTGGGCCTTTGCTGCAAAGTGAGCGGCCAGGTGACATTTGATTCCAAGAATTATACATATTTGTTTTGTTAAAAAGTACACGTCCTGGATGCTTCTATTTGTAACATGTAAGCTAATATGAATGCTGACTAATACTGAATTGTTAAGCACATTTATCTGCAGTGGAAATGAAAAGTTTACACCTTAAAGAAAATGCAGGTTTTCTGAAGTTTGAAACTTTGTGTAATTGTCCAACAAGCAAAAGTTTAGAGATTTAAAAAATATATATTTTATATTTTGTTAGATCTCCTAGTGATTCAGCTAATATCTAACTTGTAAGCCTGTCACATGACAGGTGTCATTCGTGTTACAAAAGTTCTCATTTCTTAACACTGTTGATCCGTTTTAGCTCCATCGGCCAGACGTCCGGTCTCCCCATTCGGTTGGAAGGCTCCCAGCCACAGGTCACATGACCTGGAGGAAAAAACCTGGGAGACTTTTGGGATCCGTCTTCGGTGAGACACACTTGCCTTATTTTCCTGCGTCTACACAGATTACGAGTAATATGGCTGGCGGTTTGATCCATTCTCACTGAAAGTCCCGCTTCTTTAAAATGTGTTGAGAAAAACGTATGCAGGGAACGATTGTGTGTACAGGTACATGTGTCCCTGTTGCGTCCTCTCAGACTGGATGGTGGGGTGTTGAACCTCTTTGCTAGCGTCCTCTCTTCTTCTTCTGAATATTCCATAAATGTTACAAACATACTTTTGTATACCTCCAACTTCATCTCTGTGACACACTTTCATTTTACAAGTGTTTAAAAGAAATCCCCAATTCAGAACATAAATGATAATGTAAAGGCTTTTGAAACCATAACCGACATGAACACAACCAACCTGACACAGCAGACAGTGTTGTGTGAGGTGATTTGTGAATTATGATTTATTATTCGTCCAGCAGCTGACAGATGTTTTTCAAAAATAGATCGGCACTCGAGATAATTATCCATGTGGAGATTTTAACTGCTAGCTGACATTGCAAAACATTGCTGCTAATGATTTCATAGTCCTTTACTGATTGGACAGCCTGATCTCCAAAACCTGTTCGTAAAAATGTATACGAAAATCTTGAAGATACAAATTCGTAGTGATACATACGAAATAAATACGGACTGCAACTGATGACGTCACCCTATTCAAAGTGAATGGGGACCTGCACCCCGTAAAGACACTTCGTGAAGTCTAACGATGTAAAATAAACGTGTTATGATTGCATTTTTAACGAGAAATCAATGTTAAAAATTGTAAGAATACAATACTAACCTTAACCCCCTCAAAAAATCCAACATGGCGGAGAGACCTTCACTCAAGAATCCAACATGGTCCGCCATGTTGTTCACTCAAGGGGCGTGGTTAACCACCGCCAGTTCCTATGTATTGTTACGAATTTGTATGTTCAAGATTTTTGTATACATTTTTACGAACAGGTTTTGGAGATCACGTTGGATTGGAGGCAGTTAAGTGCCAGGGAATGTGGTCAGGTGGCAGCAAAACCATGGAAGACAGCTGCTAGCCGATGGAATCATTGACGTAAACCATGCAGTCTCCATGAAGTTCAGTCAGGAGAAAAAGTAAAAAAGTAGCAGAAAAAAGTTAAAGGTGTATTTGGCAGTAAGCCTCTCTTAAGACTAGCTGATGACATGTGGCAAAGATGCTCTGTAGACGTTTAGCGTGCACTCCAGCTTTCTTTACCAGCAGTTTATAGAAAAATAGTTATACCAGTTTACTGCCTCAGCTCACTTCTAAAACATTTCCTGTATTACAGTAGAGACATAATTACTGCAGCAGCAAAGTGAAAGAAGTGTCAGGTAGTGTGCACTCAGTCCTGATGTTCATCACTATACTTTGTCCCGTTCCATCTCAATCTTGGAAGGTTAGACTGAAATGTGCGTTGATGAATGAAAGCCAGCAGAAGGCTTGGATACAGACATGAATTAAATAATTTATCCTTTGCCATTGTAACATCTTTTTTAATTTGCACCAGGTGTCAGGAGGCATCAAGAAAAGGAAATACTGTCAGGATGGAAAATATATCAAAATCAAGTCCTAAACGATCAGACTCAAAGCTATGAGGGTTCGTTTTTCATTTCCCGCATCATGGAGAATCTTTATGCACCATGGAGGGATGGAGGGAATGTCTTTATTTATGTAAAGGAAAACACAGAATACCCTCTGCAGGTGACAATTCAACCATGAAGATATGTCATTTGAATATAAATGTTAATCGATCAGTAATTCTACATTGCTTTCAAATATTTGTTATTCCATCCGATTTAAGAAAACGTAGGCATCATCTACAATCCTTCCTCTTTTGGGTCTTTCATTTCTTAACTAACGTCAATAAAACCTCACAAATAATATGGAAAAAAGGTCTTACAGTCCAGGAAGTCTACTACTCAGTATGAATTATGTTTCACTTTCACATATAATGGAATATAATGGTATTACATAGTGTACCTCATGCCCACAGTACTTAACTGGTAGTAGATCATTTCCATGGGCATAGTTCACGTTGTCTCTTCACTATCTGACTCGTAACCCATGTTATCACTGATACGTGATTCTCTTGTGTTTAAGAGATAGAAGATATGAAAGTCAAGTTGAGTATTTTTAATAATTATATGGCATCGCTCATGATGATTCGTGACTGATGTTGCTTGGCTTTAACCCGGTCTTTTAATGATTCATTTAGGTCCTTTCAGGTCCCGCATAATGGATTGAGAGCAAAAAAATGAAAAAACATTTTTAATTGAGAGCAAAAAAGTACGATGGGGAATAATAAAGTAGAAGTGGACAAGTTTGAGTTTATGTTTCTCTGCCTGTCGGCCGGTTTCTTATTGAAAGCCTTTGAACATGTTTGTATGCATACACATTTGTATGTGTGTTTAGACTTTTAAATACTTGTAGCAAAGCTTTATAGATTGAAATCCTCTGCTTTTTTTTTTTTTTTAATATCAAAGCTCCCTTGCTGTACACAGCGTTGCTTTGGACTGATAGCAACCTCTTTACCCAAAACAAGAAAACACTGCTCTACGGTCATAACATGGCTTCTAAACCAACAAGTCGACGCAGAACACGCAAATTCATAGTTAAAAGCAAGTAAATCAATACTGACAATTACTCTTGCAGATTCACACAACTTCTGATGTGCAAATAAATGATATGACATCAATGCGTAAACGGGGAGAGTAGCACACCGCACCGCACTGTTGCGTCACAACAAGAAGGTCCGGGGTTCAACTCGGCCCACTGGCCTTTCTGTGTGGGGGTCTGCGTGTTCTCTCTGAGTCTGCGTGGTTGGTTGGTGACTCCACGTTGCCCATCGGTGTGAGCGGTTGTTCGTCTCTCTGTCCGCCCTGCCATTGACTGGCGACCGATCCAGGCTGTAACTGTTTCTCCCCTCATGTTGGCCGGGATTGACTGCAGCCCCCTGCAACCCTCTAAGCGGCTCTGAAGATGATGACAGGACAATAAAAGCAACTGTTGAAATGTCCATGCAGTCATCTTTTCTATTGAGTTGATGAAATGAGTAATTTTGCCTTTGCACATTGTTTTTGTGGTTGCAAGTAAAACACAGTTTTCACAGTCAACCTCAATGCTCAGGAATAAACCCCGTCAGTGATTACCTTTCTAGAGGGAAGCTTGTTGGAGAAAACATCACACCAAAGAGCGGTAGGGTCTCTGGTGTGGTTGAAAAATGCTCGCTGATTGATTAGATTATATCAGATTAACTACAACTGCACTCGAATAGAGCAGATCTCTGCCTCGGTCCTGGAACATCTCAAAATGTAAAAACATGTAGATTATGATTTGTGCATCAGACCCGTGACCAATATCCACCCAAACATGAATGGAGAGCCCAAATGAAAAAGGAACATATCACTCACACATATTTATTTTCCGAAATGGGCATTTACACTTCTTAGCAACAAATCCGAAAAAGGAAGAGGGCAGAAAAATTTGTGGTCAAAAGGCAGACTAGGTCAGAACAGACGGCTATTGGGCTGATTCAGAAATCAGGAATCAGGATACATTTATTTACCAAAATATGCCAAACATACAAGGAATTTGTCTTGGCGGTTAGTGCGCGACAGTAGACAGACAAGACAGCAGTGCACAAGTAAAAAAATAAAGTAAAATGAAATGCTAATGCAATGGGTTAGTAGAATAAGGCTATGGGTTAGTATAAAACAAGGGAATAAAGTGAAAATTTTTAAATATTAAAAAAGTTAAAAAGAAAAATATTAAGCATAAAGTGCACTAACGAACAAGTAACAAAGTGACGAGTGACGACAAAGTGACGAGTTGCAGTTAAGGTGACATGTGCAGTATGAAGCAGAGTGACCGGTGGAATGTTATAGTCAGTCAGTGGGGGACCGGGCTCTGTTGATGAGCCCGACTGCCGACGGGAAGAAACTGTTCGTGTGGCGGGAGGTCTTAGTCCTGATGGACCTCAGCCTCCTGCCAGATGGAAGGGGCACAAACAGTTTTTGTCCGGGGTGGGAGGGGTCGGCCACAATCTTTTTAGCTCGCTTCAGAGACCTGAAAGCGAACAAGTCCTGCAGGGACGGCAGATTGCAGCCGATCACCCTCTCTGCAGAGCGGATGACACGCTGCAGCCTGCCCTTGTCCTTGGCTGTGGCTGCAGCGTACCAGACGGTGATGGAGGAGCAGAGGATGGACTCGATGATGGCCGTGTAGAAGTGGATCATCGTCTTTGGCAGGTTGAATTTCTTCAGCTGCCTCAGGAAGAACAACCTCTGGGAGCTGATGTTCAGCTCCCACTTGAGGTCCTGGGTGATGATGGAGCCCAGGAAACGGAAGGAATCCACAATAGTGACAGGGGAGTCACACAGGGTGATGGGGGAGGGTGGGGCTCTGTTCCGCCGGAAATCCACAACCATCTCCACTGTCTTTAGAGCGTTGAGCTCCAGGTTGTTCTGACTGCACCACGACACCAGATGGTCGGACTCCCACCTGTAGGCGGACTCATCACCACCAGAGATGGACATCTTCTGGTACTACGGAACCACAGAATGTTACAGGCTTAAATACTGAGTGGCTGGAGAGGGGGTGTGGTGCTGGTGAGAAGGGCAAGGAGAACCCGGTGGGATTGATGAGCTGATAATGTGTGAGGATCTGAAATGACAGGAGGGTTACTAAACATGCAGGTGAGATGAAAACAAACCAGGATGTGGTCAAATGTGTGACACTGACACCATCACCTACGCAATGCCTGAGCTCAAATATTATTGAGCTTGCAAGAGGCTTCCCAAGCTCCATATGCCCGCCTAAGAGCCGCCTACTCGCCCCTGTCTGATTGGCTAATTCTACAACTGAATCATTTATGATTTGGGCTGTTCTGCAACGTGGCTTTCAGAGACTTGAGTCTCTGCACCACAAGAGAGTTTGCATTAGTAATGTGGTTGGCTTGTGTCATGATTAACCCAACATTACTTCATTAACTATTGTCACGGGAGGAGTCAGGACGCTACAACACGGAGAGTGTAATTAGTTCCCTCACAGGGTTTATTGACATTTCTTCAATACCAACACATGCAGGAGGACGGTAGTGCCCCTCTTGCGGTCTGTCGTTGGGTGGGCCGTGGGATCAACGACTAACCCGGGTTTCCGCGTCGTGCGGACTGAGTGTCAGGCACTGGTCTCTGAAGACAGCCCAAGAGGGGTTAGGATACGTCTGTCTCACTCGCCCTCCTGGTTCGGTGTGAGCCTAGCGCTTAAATGGGGTTGGGTTAAGTGGCACCAGCTGCCGGCGATCAACCCGTGATTGTGGTGCGGTCGGTTTCCATGGCGTCTGATTGCAGGCCTCAGGTGACTCACCACACTATGCAGCTACATGACTGACTCTTACTCTTACACTTACTCTGAGATATTATGAACTAATAATGACCACTGCCCTTGGACTTGTGCTGAAAAATTGATTTCAGTAGGATCAAAGACCAGCAAAGCAATTGAGACCAACTTTAGTAACACAATTATTGAATAAAATTCTGCCTCAGGGATATGTTTACTTGCCCAAAGTGAGGAACTGAATATTTCACACACTGTTTTCTCTTCAGTTGCAGGGAATCAAGCAATGCAAAGCAACCTGCACTGGTTGCTTCCTTCTTTCATTTCAAGCATCACAGTCAGACCCACAATAACATTTTTGTAGTTAAACGTTTTCAAACCGATTTAAAGTTCCCCAAATTAGATTGAAAGCATATATCGAAAGGGGAAGAGGCTGTCACTTACTTTGCCATCGTACGACTCAAAAGCTACATTTCTTTTGGTAATTCAATATATTATAATTTTAAAAAAAATGACACTAGAAATGCAAAATGCATATAGACCTTCGTTGGAGCTCAATTGGGTGAAATATATTTAGTAATAAGTAATAAATAAAGCTTAAGAGGGAGTCCTTATTCAGCGTGGCGTGTGATATCGACACATGGAGATACTGAGGATCTAGGTGTGTATGTTGTATTTGCAAGGGGAGGGAAGAGGGAAAATGGTTAGATATTCATCCTGCACTGTTAGCTGTTTGCCAATAAAGTGGTTTGCTCCGGGGCATTCCTTCTGAAATAAATCACTTTCTGACTTGAAGTAAATGTATTATTTGGGGGGGGATCTAATGGTAGAAATTAAATATAATATTGATAAGTATGTTTTCTAACTCTAACCAAATGTTTAATATCCTGAGAATAACAATTGTTATGATGCTGTGCATTTATATTAATTTATCTACAGAGCCAGTCTCCTTCACGAGTGCACTGTTTTTACGGTTTTCAGGAGACAGGGGGCCTTAAAATTGCCCTGTATTGGAGGACCACCCCTAATAAATATGTAGATATTGTCTTCACTGATAATATCCCAAAGGTTCTCTGGTTATCTAAAAGCTTATCCAAGACAATTATCCACATTTGGATGCTTTTTAGTAATTAAGTAATCAGATATGCAAATGAGGTGATTATTCAGCATTAAACATTGACATGTAATGGGGGACTTGTTTGACAGGCCATGTTGTTTTCATGTCGCCTCCACTGACTATTGGGCGAGAAAGGCACACTTCCAAGTTCTTTATAGGGCTGTCAACATAAACGCATTAATCTATGCAATTAATGTGGCCGAATTAATGCAACAAAATATTTTAACGTAGTTAACGTACGTTTCTTTACTTGAGCGGAAACAAAAGGCCGCTAGCTGCTGTCAGTTACATCAAGATGGAGAGAGCTTTTTGCATTAGAAGTAAAACAAACAGAGGCGCAACATACAGCGGAGAATTGTGCAGAGGAATTACTCCACGCGTCAAACAGAAGGGGGTGAGTGGCAAACGGACCACTGCTGTGCTAAGCTAGCTGCTGGGAAGGGGGCCCCAGGACGGAGGTTGATCGCACAGTCATATGGCCTATGTGGAGGGAGGGACTGAGCCTGGGACTTGCTAAGAACCTCTCCTAGATCATGATACTCCCGAGGGACGGAAGAAAGGTCCGGGGAAGGGACACTGGGAGTTGGCCGGGGTGACGGGCTAGGAGCTGCCTGGAGACACTGCGCGTGACAGGAGGCACCCCACTCCAGGATTGTTCCAGAGGACCAGGCAATGTGTGGCTCATGCTGCACGAACCAAGGGTATCCGAGAATCACTGGAACCAACGGGGACTGGATGAGGTAGAACTGGGTGATTCCCCGCCACATGGTTCCCCGCCACAGTGAGGGAGACGGGATAGGTACCCTGGGTGATGCGGGCTAGTCGGCGGTCGTCCAGTGCAAAGGCCTCCACGGGCTCCTCCAGAGCATTTAGCGGAATGTTAGCCTGGACAGCGAACTCCAAATCCAGGGAACAATCATCTGCCCCTGAATCGAGGGCCCCCACCGTAATCCGCTGATCCGCCCAGGACAGAGTGACACTAACCCGCCGGTTAGGTGGTGCAGGACTACGGGAACAAGAAAGGCGGCTCACTAGGATCTCCTGGGGTCCTGGTGAGCCTAATCTTTTGGCCGGGTGGGATAGCCACTGATGCGATGCCCCTTCTGGCCACAGTAGAGACACAGTCCTCGCCTGAATCGGGCCTCCCGTTCGGCTGGGCTAATGCGGGTGCGTCCCAGCTGCATGGGCTCCTCCCCAGTTGCCGTCTGACGTGGAAGGCCGGAACGGAACGGGGTAAGTAGAGTGGACGAACACTGGGTTCCTCTCCCGTGTGCTGGGGACGTGGGGAATAGGGAGGGGCCCCGGGGAACTCGCTCCCGCCTTCTCTCACAGAGACGTCCATCGATGCGGACGGCGAGACTGACTAGGTCATCGAAGGAGGTGGGCTCCTCCCGTGTAGCTAGCTGGTCCCTTACAGCCTCGCTGAGTCCTCCTCGGAAGGTAACCCGAAGGGCTGGGTCGTTCCACCCGCTCTCTGCAGCGGCCAACCTAAACTCCACCGAGTAGTCTGCCACACTGCCACTGCCCTGTTGGACGCTGGCCAACCGGGCACCAGGGTCCTGACCCCTTACTGGATGGTGGAACACCTTACGGAGCTCGGCCACGAACTCCCTGTAGGAGTGACGAAAGCTGGCACCCATGGACCAGGAAGCGGCAGCCCACTGGGCTGCCCGGCCGGTGAGCAGGTTAGTCACATATGCGACTCGGGCAGCATCGGAGGTGTACCGGCTGGGTTGGTGAGTAAACACCAACTCACACTGCATTATGAAGGTGGCACAAGTCTCGAAGTCACCCCCGAACGGTTGTGGACTGGAAAGGCTGGGTTCCTGGGTTAACGGGGCGAACACCGTAGGACTAATCGGGAGGGGATCCCCAGGGGGCGGATTCACTGCCCTCACAGGTGCAGGCTGGTTCAGCGGCAGGGTGGTGAGAGCCGCAGTCAATGCCCGTAGCTGCAGTAGAATCTCCGCTTGCTGGGCCGCCGCCGCCACCTGCTGCTGAGTCAGACTCTCCACCAAAGCTTGAAGTGGCTGGACCTGGGCCTGGAGGTTCTGCACGGCAATGGCGGCCGCCTCCAGCTGGTGCGTGTGGTTGTCCGTCAGGTGTCTATCCAGGGTCACTTGTAAAGAGCCACAATCTGTGTCGGCTGGGGTCATCATGGCGAGTTCGTACTGTTATGGTTTGTCTTCGACCCCAAGTGCACGACACCAGACAGGAATCAGGATCAGGAAACATTTACCAAAATATGCCAAACATACAAGGAATTTGTCTTGCTGGTTAGTGCGCGACAGTAGACAGACAAGACAGCAGTGCACAAGTAATAAAATAAAGTAAAATTAAATGATAATGCAATGGGTTAGTAGAATAAGGCTATGGGTTAGTATAAAACAAGGGAATAAAGTAAAAAATTTTAAATATTAAAAAAGTTCAAAAGAAAAATATTAAGCATAAAGTGCACCAACGAACAAGTAACAAACAAGTAACAAAGTGACGAGTGACGACAAAGTGATGAATTACAGTTAAAGTGGCATGTGCAGTGTGAAGGGGAGTGACCAGTGGAATGTTATAGTCAGTCAGTGGGGGACTGGGCTCTGTTGATGAGCCCGACTGCCGACGGGAAGAAACTGTTCGTGTGGCGGGAGGTCTTAGTCCTGATGGACCTCAGCCTCCTGCCAGATGGAAGGGGCACAAACAGTTTTTGTCCGGGGTGAGAGGGGTCGCCCACAATCTTTTTAGCTCACTTCAGAGACCTGGAAGCAAACAAGTCCTGCAGGGACGGCAGATTGCAGCCAATCACCCTCTCTGCAGAGCGGATGACACGCTGCAGCCTGCCCTTGTCCTTGGCTGTGGCTGCAGCGTACCAGACAGAGTTTATGTTCAGCCAAAAACACGGCGTAGTTTATTCTTTCACAAGAACTCAAGAGCGTAAGGTTCCGAGGAACAAACAAAAACTGCCTCCTTAATTGGCAGGTGAAAACAAAAGAAAAACACCTCAAAATCCCTTAGTCCATGGGCACTCACAGTTCAACGGAAAAAAAGGAAAACTCACTCTTAAATAATCCAAAGGGAAAAGTCTCTCGTAGGTATCCATAGGGAAGTCTCCAAACGACGACCGATCTCTCCAGAAACAGGGCACGAACACGCGTCGAGCCATTGAGAGTCCTCCAACGTAACTCTCCATAGAACGAGCCAATGAGCTGCAGCTGCGCAATGAGCAGAGTGGCTTCAGGTGTGATCCGGTGCACGCCCGGCTCGTCCCCGCCGCAAGGCGCGTAACTCTCTGGCTGGCCGAGCCGTAACATAATGAATTTCAAAATGTGCGTTTAATTACTTTTGACAGCCCTAGTTAAAGACAATCAAAAGCTAGAGATGTGGATGTTGTCTCATGCTCTTTTACACCAAAGAAAAAGAAACTGGTAGTGTTAATATTGTTGATTATGACACATTTTCCCTTTGGATCCACCTCTCTGATGTAAAGAATACAACCGTCTCAAAGCCTTTAAAGCCTTTTCATTAATGAAATTCACCATACAAGATCAATAGATCAATAATTTACGGTAGCAAGAGGAACAGTCCCAACATTTGCTAAAAAGCTCTGTCGACCAGTCTGCTATGAAGGAATACTCCGACATTGTTTTAAGACATGATTTAATAGGTGTATGGCTTGTGGAGGGGGGATACGATTAGAGGGTTCAGACAGAGCTGTGGGCGCTTCACCTAAGAAAGATGGTGCTCTTGGAAGTCGTTTTATTTTGGGCATAAGACTTGCAACGCATTTGTCGTCCCTCTCCCTGCAGCAACTCGTTGACTTTTCGTACCCCCCCTTTGGAGGCGGACCGTTAAATTAACAAATCACAAGATAGCATCACATCGCCATGCTGTTCTCTGTTGTTGTCCATTCCGGTTTATCTTTGGCATCTAGAAGAGGATCTGCAGCACACCTCTCTCTGGCTGAGAAGGAAAACTGTCACGTACATTACCACACACACGGCTAGATGTGAGTCCTCATTGGCGACAGCGGTCAGCAAAAACTGACAATTTATTAACCACTGCAGCAGTCTTTACAGCTCCATGACTATTCAAGCAAACCACCAGTTTAGGGTGTAGCGTCAGAGGTCCAGGTTCTGCAGGGCACCTGCAGGCCAGGTCCTCCCTCTGCATCCTCGAGCGAGTGATGTCTTTTTTTCTCTTTAATGAAAGTACGTTGGCTCATATATATATATATATATATATATATATATATCTGACTTGATTTGCGATACCACAAAATTCTCACGAAGAAAAACACCCAGAGAACACAAAGAGATTGGATTTTCTTGAATTGACTTTCATTTATTTGAACCTCATGGGGAACAATCAGATGGAGTTCTTCCAGAACTAATATTGTGGATGTAAAACGCTTTTTGCATGTTCCACACTGCTGGAAACATAAATCGTTTGTAATACAAGTGAAGATAACGTGGAAGTCTTTGAGCCACAAAGCTATGAAAGTAGAACTCTGCGGTTCTTCCCGGTCACCAACAACATCACTTTCACGCCGCTGGATGACGGAAGAGTAACACATTTAGCAGAAGTCTCGAACTGGTGAATTCCCTCTATAATAATGTTTCTAAAAAGCGCATAGGCAATGGAATTAAGGTGTGGGGAAAAAAAGCCATTTTCTGTGTTACAATGATAATTTATCACACAACTGCAGCAGGACGTCCTTGGCTGTTAGTCATCTTCTACACGGCTTATCCTTAGAGAGTGGTGGGGGCTGGAGTCAATCCCACACCCTGTACTGGTCGCCAGTCAATCGCAGGGCTGACCCAGAGAGAAACAACCTTTAGTTGTCACATCCACACTCCTACGGGCCATTTAGAGTCCCCAATTAACCTGATCCCCAGAGCAAGTCTTTGGACTGCTGGAGGAAGCCGGAGTAACCGGAGAGAACTCCCACAGACACAGAGTGAACATGCAGACTCCACACAGAAAGGCCGCCGGGTGGTTTTAAACTCACCACTGTGCCGCCTTAGCAGTCTATTACTTATTTATTTTTACAATTACTTTAGTAGAGTTTTAAAATAAGGGTTTAACATTACACACACACACACACATGGTGCAGGACACCTGCGATTGTTTGCAGAATGAAACCCAAACAAAACCCTGCAATAATTTTGTCACCCTCACTGAAAGTCTGAGTTGGAATTTTAGGATACATTGTTTGTGTGGTGGAGAGGAATATATTGAGCACACAGAAAAACAAACACATAAACAAATAAAAGAGCTACATTTAGAAGTGCCATAATTTTTGCAAAGGTTGTCAGCTATCTAGCCAGATAGTTTCTTTCTCGTCCTTAAAATGGCCGTGGCCTGGTTTACCTGCAATGCACATGTTTGGCATCACGTTGTTGGTATGAGAGTGGTGTAACGTGTCACCGCAGGATGTGCGTGGTTGAGCGAGAAAGAGAAAAAGAAAGAGAGAGAGTGAGTGTGACACTGAGTGATTTTAGAGCTGAGGTGTACAGTTGGTTTGGCCTGCGTTTAAACAAGCAAGCTAACACACAGACATTGAGCCGTGATCAAACAAAGTAGAGAATGTTATGAGTTCAAAACCACAATAAAGTGGATATTTACAGGTTACTTTAATACATCTGGCACCCATTAGTAAAGATTGCTGCTCAACCACCGGGGATTGAGTTAATGCTTCAATAACGGGAGCGGTAGCTCTTCAAGACGCCTCTTACTCTGAGATCCTCAGCATAGAAGCACAGAGAGCAGTGTCCAGAACCAAGTGGCTCGGGCCAGCTGATAAGTACATGGGTGATGGATTACTCTCCCATCCAGCTCCACATGGCCAAGAGGCCATCTCCCCCATGGTCTTTAGAAGCCCAGCCAGCTTTCCAGTAGCTCCCTCTACCAGACATCTTGTGGTTTGTTGAAATATCCTGGCGATGGCCACCGAAGACTAGATCTGGATCCCAGGTCCGGTGGATTTTTGGGAGGCTTATCTTAGCAAGCCTCCCACCCCCTATTTGAGGGGGTGGGAGGCTTCTGTGGGGTTATGTCTCGGGAGGTGGGTGCAATAGGACCCCTGTCCAATCTGGTGCGTCCTCCACAAGCTGAGTTCTGAAAAGGACGGACTGTCAATGACAAGGCAGGAAGACAGAAGACAGGGCACAGAGAACCCATGATCCCGCTGCACCGATGCCTGCTACTCTCCTCCGTTTAAGGAGGCCCATGAATGAAGCGTGGCCTAAATGGCCCACGGAGGCTCCACTCTGGCTGCACTGTTCACTTGTGTGATGGTGTGGCACAGCCAATGAAACAAATGCTGCTTGACAGAATCATTAACCAACGGCTGCTGTCTGCCTTGGTTTGTCCTGTGAACACAACTCACTGAAACATAACACACGGAGCGTCTGTCGTTAGGTGTTAATTGTTAAGACTTTGGGTGTTGATGAGGGATTTGATGCTCGTAGCAAGAGACCGACAAATTCGATCTCAATATTGAGCGGAAGGTTATTCCCCACTTCTTAATGGAGGCCAACTGGTAAAAAGTTGTTTTCCATTAATGCTGTCCAAGCTTATGTCATAACAAGGTGATCAGCTTGCCAAGGTGAGGCAAGCTGATATCATCAACAGAAGAGATGCTAGCTCACTTCTATGATTGCTTCATATCCCATTTTTGCGAAAGAAACCCACCTTGCGTCCATTCACATTTCAGAGGGAACATTTTCTTGACATTCTGTGACCCAGCTTGGTCCTAAAAGACGCATGCTGCCAAACCCTCCTCCTTTAAGAAAGATTATACATTTATTTTCACATGAGTACAAGTAAACAATAGCTTAAGGTCATGTCTGGCTACTGAAATTAGTTATGTCGCAGTGTACAGAGAAATGTATTAATGCCTTGGGCCTTTGATATCTGAAATGCATTAATTAAATGATTCTCTTAGGTAATTATGGCTGTACAGAGTACACAGAGTGGATGAAGAAATTCATGTTTGTATTATTATTATTATTATTATTATTATTATTATCTGTGTGTAGTGACAATGTCCAAATAGCAGAGATGTAAGATTTAATTCAGTTTCTATTTCAATTGGGATAGTAAATATTTAAGTTCACAGTACAGAATTGTTATTATTATTTACAATTATTAGAAAAATTGACAATCCCAAATTGCAATAAATCCATTTTTAGGTTATTGTAACATTTTTACAATAATAATAATTTTATGCAGTGGGTTACGCAATAGCTTTGGAAAGTATTTTACCGGTGTGGATTTTGCCACTAAGAATTTGAAAACATAAATATGCTGTAGACTATAACACACTATATTCATTGTCATTATTTAGTTTTATTCCCAGTGCAGTCCTTTTGGGACCAATAAATACTTCTCACCCGTTTGTTATCAGTAATATGATTTGATAACCATTCAGCATCCCAAATGCATTTCTTTACATACAGTCTTTAAAAGGTTAGCCAATTTGTTGCCTTTAAACTATTGGGTCCAATTAAAAGCAATACAAGTCAGGTTGCTTTTTTTCTTTTATTTTTTATGCACATCTGAGACAGTAGATACCTGGGGGAGCTGAATTTAATCCAATTTGGTTATTTCCCAATCCTTTGCATATTTATGCCTCATTTATGGGGTAAATGTTGTCTAGGGTGCTGTGCTGAATTCGCAGTCTGCCCTCTACTGCCGTTTTTTTAACACAGTTCTGGCTAAATGATCCGCTCCTATTAGTGATATGCGGTGACCTATGAGATAAGCACCATGAGATGAGCTTTCTAAGTTTCCTTTTGGATTCTATGCCTTTGTGGTTAACACATTCCTACAAAGAAGCACAGACATAGACATATTTCCATGATCGTATATGTTTTATTACACACAAAAGGCAAAAAAAAGAAGTAATCTGTTGAATTGTAACCCAGCAGAACAGAATATATGTATGAACTTCTATTCATGATACGTGATTAAATGTGTGAACTTATTTGACATTATGGATAACATGTTTTTATGTCATGTTGTGTTTGGCAGGTGACTGGCTGGCTGGAATACCCCCCTTCCACTTCTCTATTTGAGGACATTCCATTCCAGGACGGTGCTTAGGTCTCACCCCCACTCCTCCCCCAGCATGGAGCCCACCAAAGTCCAGTCCGATGGTGGCCTCAATGTCACCCTTACCATCCGCCTCCTCATGCATGGAAAAGTAAGTAGGCAAAGACAAATGTTATATTTTCTCTCATCTTTTTTTTACCTGTAGACATGTAAATGCTGCTGTAGCAAAGGAACTCTCCCCAAAAGTAAATAACACAGAAACTAGTCTCTACTTTACAATCACAAAAATTACCATTTGCACATTAATTGTTCTCCGATGAAACTTTTTTTTGCATTTCCTTTCTTGCAACTGAGAAAAGTCATGATAAATAGCTTCAATACTTTAAGGATACATTCCATGCTTTTACACTGAAATGCTGTGTCAAGTCATACCTGAATGTTAACTGCAGCAGCACTCAACATTAACTTGAAGATTAGCATGCTACACCAGATCAAATTTTCTGCCACAACAGCTCAGTGAACTAGTTTAACTTACGGATCAACTGCAGCTGTACATCCATTTTCACTCTTAAACATCAACATAAAAGCTTATCCTTTCTCCTTGGTGTAATGCCGCCCCTCCTGTCCCAGTCTCACCACGGTAGGTGCTTTTTGTCCAGCGTGCGACGTCCAGCTGGGAATGACCTTAAGAGTCAAATTTGGAAGTGCTGAGCTTTGATTTTTGTTCCGCTGATCCCACTGCAGTCTGCAACTTCATAAGCCCTCATTCAGTATGACAGAATTGATACAGAGGTGGGACTTGTTGCGCTCTCAGCTTACCATACCGTTGATGTTTCTGTGCATAAGAACATTGTGTTAGCTGTGCAGGGGCTGTCTTTTGTCTTCTAGTGCCACTGTCCAGCTCTCTGCACTGGCTTGACCTCACAACAGCATGTGTTGATACACACACACACTTGTCCTCTGGGATTGGGACGGTTGATTAGAGTTTACAAGTAGATACTCCAGACTTGAAGAGTGGCAGGCTACTGACTGCTCAGGGTGTTCTTGTCTGCCATCAGTGTTTTCAGGATTCCCAGGGCACAGAGTAAGTGGGCCCCAGGATCGATTTTTTTGTTCAAGCACTTATATGTAGTGTGCTCTCTGACTATTTTCTTCCACTTGAACTCTTTCAGAGCTGGTTAAAATGTGTGTGTGTGTGTGTGTGTCTGTGTGTTAGCCTCACAAAGATCCACCATGCTCAACTGCAACTGCTTTTGCCGTACTTATTTCAAGACTGCAGAGTTTTTTAAAGGGCAATGAGTGGTATTGAATGAATGTCTAAATGCCTCGGTCTTTATGGTGGGCTCCTGGCTGCTAGATAATTGGAGAACCCATGCTGCACGTCTCCCTTGTGTGTAGGGTGTGCGGCACATTGACTCAAGCCAAAATCGTCCCATTGTTTTTGGGGCAAATCAATTTGCAGGCCAACGATTTTCTCCACCGCGTGTCTGCTAATGCAGGAGCCCCCCAGTGGGGGATCCAGTGACAGGTTGAATAACCCTGCAGCAACACAGGCCCGGTCAGCCCCCAGAGACTCAGTGGATGTTGCGTGCACAAAGGACTTTTGGAAGCATTACCTTGTTGCTGCTCTTTTGCTCCAAGCAGCAGGGGGTCGCCACTTGGTGGGGTTGTTTGAGGTGTTGGTAGCATTTTCAGCACGGTCTACAAGGGGCAGTCCATAGGACGCTCCAACTCCTCCAGAGTGTGGATGCAGTAAAGACTTTGTGGTGGAGTAGGTACTGTCTTGGACGCCCATCTTCCAGATTTAGTTTAAGCAGTGTTGTACTTGCGTTGCGCTTTTAGTCTTCTGACCAAAGAGCTTTAACACTATATGTCATTCATCCATTGACAAACATCTATAGACTACAAGCCGGGGATCGAATCATGGATCCTTTGAATGAGCAGAACCTGCTCTAACATTCAATCGTGCAGGGGAATTAACCGATTCTTTTGTTTTTATTAAAAAAAATATGTTTATGTTGTTTGGGTCCATATTTTATTTTTATCCAATTCAATCGCAAAAATATATATTATATATAGAGATATATAGACATATATAGATTTACTGTGGCTCTGATATTGTGTAACAGATGTGAGTTATGCATCATTGTCTAAGAGCTTGAATAAATACATTGTCAGTTGTTGAATGCATGTAAGGAGACATGTCACGGACAGTATGATGACACGATAAATTATGCATAATGAAATAGATGTAAATGTTGGGAAGAGTTCAAAGTAGAGTACCAAAGGTAGTACTGAAATCTCATTTTCAAAACTGTTGTGGAATAAAAGTTGAGTAAATTGAAAGTGCAAATGAAATACTATAAAGAGGACTTTTAAGCTAGTGGAGCACATCCACCTATTTGAAAATATATGAAAGTGAAAAATATAAATTGGTTCCAAATCCAATCTCCAATCATCTAAATGTGGTGTGTGCTTATGTCAGCTACTGACCAATCTTTACCTATGATAACATGACTTTATCCATCAAAAATTTTGCAACTTTTAGCGACAAGACTCTCAGGCTACTTGTCTGCAGCTTAAATACCACAACGGATGTGACCCTTCTGCCCTTTACTCACTGTACTTATGAAGACTGATTACATGCAAATAGAAAGTATGTTCCTGAGCGCCGCCATGCAGCTGTGAATCCTTTGCATGCCCTTGTACTGTTTAAACCTTCTTCGATGAATTTTTCTCTGAAAATCCGTGTTTTACTCTCTGTTTTCTATTGTAGGAGGTTGGAAGTATAATTGGAAAGGTACGGTATTTCTGTTAGATGACATTTTTGTACTCTTGGAAATGTATATGTATATTACTGTTAATTGTTTTAGAAAATCTACATATTTATAGAAAATGTATAACATAAAACTTTTAATACATTAAAATGTGCTTTTTCCACAGAAAGGTGAAACTGTGAAAAAGATGCGAGAAGAGGTGGGTTACAGTCTTAAAAATCCTTTATTTAAATAATCAAATAAAAAACATTGCTATGCTCTTCCGAAGCAAGTCATTTAGTGACTACACTTTAAAGAATACAAATTGCTGAAAATGATTGACGAAATTATATCACATTCTGCCCATTTGGTTCACGAGTGTTAAATAGACATTTCAAATTCATTATATATGAATTCCTGGATTACGGTTCTGCATTAATTATATTGACCCCGGTGACTTTATTTTTGTGTTGTTTTTCAAGAGTGGAGCACGAATCAATATTTCTGAGGGCAACTGTCCAGAGAGGATCGTCACCATAACTGGACCAACAGACACCATCTTCAAAGCATTTGCTATGATTGCATACAAATTTGAGGAGGTAAGAGAATTACTGCAGTGAAGTGAAAAATGCAGATCCAATTAGAATTCATGGGTTTTTGCCATCTTACAAAATATGCATGGATAGTGTCATATCAGACACAGGTCCTTTGTCTCAATTTGAATGAGCTGACATGTGTATCGGCTCATATCTTAAAGGACTACAACAGAGTTTATATAACGGTTACATTTATGAAAAATGAATATCCTATTATAGTGCATCTACATAAGGCACATACTCTTTCATCATTCATCATGGCAGATATTTGTAGCCTATCGCTCGGTGGATTTAAGAAACCTTTTCCTCTGATCGGACCTTTGTGTTTCTGCTGCTTATTTGCACTGACCTTTAAGTTTGTTCACTGATTTATTAGGAAAGGCGTCATTGATTGTTTGGGACACATTGCAAAAATGAAAGCTATATATTTTGTTTTCCAGGACATAATCAATTCTATGAGCAACAGCCCAGCGACCAGTAAGCCCCCAGTCACCTTAAGGCTGGTGGTGCCTGCCAGTCAGTGTGGCTCCCTCATAGGTAAAGGGGGCTCCAAGATAAAAGAAATGAGAGAGGTATACTATGAAACATTTTTATGGTTAACCACAAAAATCAATGCAACATGGACAACAAAGTCAGGCATTTTCTACTTTCCTTTACCTTTTTCAAGATAAGCAGAATAAATAGTTTAGCCATTTTTTTTGTCTTGGTCTTTAGTTACATTTTATGAATATTTAAAATCAAAACTGAAGCTGAAGAAAACTGAAGAGTCCTATAACTGAAATGTGTGATGTCATGAAGTAACGGTAAATGTATGTTTTAGAACTTTACTCAAATCAAACTCAAGTAACTCTGCATTCTTGGGACCTACAAAATCTGTCTTGCATTCAAACTGATTGGAGAATTGAAAGGCCACAATATACCCTGTTATACATGCAGTACACCCTTTTCCCCAAAAATTACCTTACCATACAATTAAACTGCATTCTCAATGATGTTTCAAGGGAAACTTATTTTTTTCCTTGTAACGGCCTCAGTCACGTCAGCATGTCAGCAGGCTGATAGGTCTAAAAGTTATAACTTATAACATCATTTTAATCTAGTGATGGGTACATGTTGTATCCTCACCTTGTATAAAAGTACCAGATCAAACCCAACTATAACACTGGATGTTGTCAGTATCAAGAAAGTTTAAATACTTGAGGCACAGTCTGTGTGATTTAAAACCAAAACCTGTCAACCTTGTAACTCAAGGTCCCTTACTCTACTCCAGTCCACAGGGGCCCAGGTCCAGGTAGCAGGGGACATGTTGCCCAACTCCACAGAACGAGCCGTGACAATCTCTGGGACCCCAGAAGCCATCATCCAGTGTGTCAAACAAATCTGTGTGGTCATGCTAGAGGTACAGCATGTCACGATTGAGCTTTGGTTCATTCAATTGCTAATTTTAGTCCGGATAAAGTTGTCTACTTATGAAGAAATTTGAGTTTGAGACTCCAAAAGCTGTGACAGATTTTCAGCATGACATTCACGCACCACGTCTCCACACCTGGTTAGACTGACCATCTGTGGCAGTAACACAAATGTATTCAGGAATCGATAGTTGAATGGGAATCAGTGTTTAAATTTAAAAATAAATTATATGAGACACACATTCGACTGTGTTTGGGTCAAAAACACCTAATCATTGTTATCCAGAGTTATTAACTTGACTCCAATTGATTTCCATTTTGTAGCAGACCTGGATGGGTATTTGAAACTTGAGGATCACTTGTGGTGCAACTACGTTGAGAATACATAATTAAATTGTCTCATTACAGTTTGAAGTCACTTTGTATTCATAACACAATTTTTGCGTATTACCATTCGGGTAAACTGTCAGCAAGCCTGTTCTTGTAAGACTAAAAACACAGTTATTGTTTCTTCATCTTGTATTTAAAGCACATACCTGTAAACAGTCCTCCCTCCGCAGCGCAGGAACAAGAGAGAAAATCTAATTATGCCCTCTCTACATCCCCTTAGATGCAGCAGGAATCAATAACTGTGTCATCATCTTCCATAATTAGAGGCCTGATTTCTCTGAGCTCCATGACTCCTTTTGGTTTGGTTTTTACAAAGAAAATTAACTTTTGATAAAAGCTGCCAGCAAACAAGAGAAAATCTAATTTACCAAAGTGCGAAAATTTCCAGTTTTTCTTTGATTAAAATGTGATTGACAGCATGAATACATTTAAATTATTAAGCAAATGACTGCTTCTCCTCTACTTAATACTAATGATTTAATTTCAAAGCTACACCCTGCTCCACATATATCAAATTATACAATGCCAATCACAATAGTACGAGAGTATTTTGGGAAACTTCTCTTATTAGAGTTCGATGACAGGATCATTACCATCGTCAGATCTGTTCATTTGAAAGAAGCAACAGCCAATAGTCGGATAGTGTAGCATAAAGGCAGGGGAAAACCCTAACACACCTTGTTCCAAAGTTAACACTATTTACACCATGAACCTTAAAGCTCACTAACAGATACAAAGTCACTACAGCAGCCACGAAATGATCTGTTGTATTATTTTTACTATATATGTATATATGACTTGCTACATTGAGAGCATTATTCGTTCTGGTAGGTGGATTTTATTTGCTAAACATATTAGCCATATATACTTGTGTGTTTTGGATCTTGTCATTTAATTCTCAACAATTTAGCTAATTAGTTCGTATTGCAAAATGTTGAAACGGGCATTTTTTAAAATAAAATGGAAATAGCTGACTCTGCCTCTCTTCTCTCTTCCCATTCTCTTAGTCTCCACCAAAAGGTGCCACCATCCCTTATCGCCCAAAGCCCGCCTCCACCCCAGTCATTTTTTCTGGTGGCCAGGTAAGAGCTGAGCTGGCATCAGCTTGTTAGTCCGTGCCCACGGCCAACCCGAGACGGGTACTGCAGCGTCAGCCGCTGCGTGTTCCTGCAAGCCTTTCTACTTTTCTGTGCAAACATGCTTACTACCACAGTCCAGAACCAGGCGACCCTCTCTGGAACAAATCTGAGCATTAGTTGTATGTTTCAAAACTGAAATGGCCGGCGTTTGCATTTTCCCGACAAATAACATCCCGTGACGCGCAAATGTGTTTGTGCACTATCAGCCGCAACGGCTGGCTTTTAAAAGTCTCATGGAGGTCAGACGGGTTTCTTTTGATGTGTGAACAGGACGTGTGTCTTTGATACCAGAGGATAAAAACCCAACACAGGCTCACTGCCGACTTGTCAAATACCAACTGTCAGTCAGTTCCTTTCAGAGGCTGATAGCGATGAGTCAACCCTCAGACACACCACTCTCCCCTCCTCACTGTTAGCATACCTAGGTCAATATTTGATGCAACATTCAAGGCATTTTTTAAGAAAATAAGATTTTTGCAATTTAAAACATTTTTACGGTCTTTTGAGGTAAAAGTGTAAGAGGGTTTGTCAACAGCTGTGACTGAACAAGCTGGTTTTCTGTGTGACTCTTTTAGCCCAGTGGCATTGCAGGACGTGAAATAGGACACAATTACAAAAAGGATTGTGTACTTGAACACAAATTGTTCATTTTGTTGTGTCGCTCTGCATGAAAACAGTTACAATGATGAATTGTGGCGGACACGGGAATTAAACTTATTCATGGAACTATTCATTGGTCAGAGCTGGTGATGTAGTGTTGAATATCCAGAGAGACCACTTATGGATGGCTGCAGGATAGAGAGACAAACCCAGGACTTTCACACATGAGACCCGTACGAAAAAAATAGAATGTGTTGCATTTTGTGATTAATTCACAAACTGTCTTGTGACTAAGTTGTCTGCGCCTGTAGTGTAAATAAGATGCTAAAAGAGTGTAATGTTGTTCCTCTCCTCAGGCCTACACAATTCAGGGACAGTACGCCATTCCACATCCAGATGTGAGTAGTTTGTCTCTTTTTCAATAACTCTACCTGTATCTTAACCGCCTTCTCAAACACGCTTGTTCAACTGCATTGACGCATCCGTTGCTCAGATGGTGATTGAGGGAAGGATGAAATCTCAACCAAAGAAATGGTGTTTGCACAGCTTTGCACTCGGCGGTCCATGATACCTCAGTATAGAGAGGGAGGAGTGGCCAAGGGGGTTATTTAGTAAATTTCCATCTGCAACCACCCGACAAGATTGCACCAAACCCCCCACACTGTCCCTTTGAGAGTGAACTACGGCTTAACCAATAGAACTCATACCAGACGTGGTTGATAACAAAACGTTGACTGTTGGAGGTCACCGAAAAAGACAGACAATAATGGCAGTTTTTTTAATACTCTGGCAACCCAGGGGATGTTGATGGCAGATTGAGAGATAAAAGTGGAGTCTCAGAGACAAAAAGTGTCCTTTAATAAAGGTAAAGGCCTGTGCACTGGATAGTAGACTCCCTCCATCACCTCTTGCAATCTGAGATTGGGGATCCGCCTCCTCTACTTTGTCTGCTCGGCTCCTCCCACTGGTTTGCCACAATATCAACAACCCTTAAATTCCCCTGGACCACATAGTCTCCATTAATTATCTGCCTTCATGTGTCCTTGTCGTGAAAGCATCTTAAAAGGCTACTGTGTGTCACATCCGCTAATTCAAAGTTGGTCAGTGATTGATGCAACTGGAGGTGGTGGTGGATGGTACAATCACTCAAGTACTGGCTTGACACCCCCTTGCACCCTCATTAAAACTCCTCTTAAAATAAGAAGAAGGCTTAAAAGCATCTGTCTTACCCCAGTCCTGATGGAAATTATCCACAGCGGGGGAAGGACATACTGTGACCATGTCTGGAGCATAGCAGCTTCTTTGACGGGCTATGTAAAAACCGAAGGTTTCTAGTTCTGAATACTAAGTGTCGGCTAGAAGGACACATGGTAAGTGGAGAGGAAAATGGAAATGACGTTTTTTTTCTGCTTTTGGTTAATGTGCTGATGAGTGGAGACGTTGGTCCCTCCTTTTTGTTCCTTAAAAAAACAGGTTAAATCATTGAAAATGAAAATGAAATTAGCAGAAAGAGGAGGAATAATTAAATTACAGAGCAATTTAGAACGTGACAGACAATCACCCCTTTCTCTATCTCTCTTTCTCTTCATTTTTTTGTCCTTCCACACCCTGACCTCCTTCTCCTCACCTTTTTTTCAGTCCAGTTTTAGTTTGCTTGATTTCTTGGTGTGACCTGTGTGCCAGTAACCTCTTAGTTCTACTTTCCCTCCTAACCCCTTCAGCAGTTGACCAAGCTCCACCAGTTGGCTATGCAGCAAACCCCCTTTACCCCCCTTGGACAGACCACCCCTGCTTTCCCTGGTACGTACCCTCAAGGCCCCGTAGACGTATCCCTCTCTTTGCATCCAGAGAAATATTTTTCTCTTTCCCTGCCTTCTTCCTTATCTCTTTTTGGCACAGCATGACTTGACCCCCGTGGTGTCACTCGCCCCTTTGATTTTTTTCATGTATATATTTTCTCTTGGCTCTGTCTGATATATTATGCCGGTGAAATGCATTAAAAACGTGGGCACTGGGCTTCACTTAAAACAATGAATTTATAATTGTGTTATCATTTGGCAACAGGATTCTTCCTCTAACACATTCTTAGCTTTCGTAACTTACACATTAAAACCTCCTGTGAAATAGGTTTATCACATTGTACTGTAAAAATGAATTTGCCCTCATCTCCGGCCCATGCATGCATGGGGACCTTTCTGTAAAAGGTCAAACGTGAGTTCGACACATGTTTTAAAGGTCAAAGTGACTTTTTAAGTCCCATTTCCCGTCTCCTCTCCCCTTGCTCCCCAATTCAGGTTTGGACACCAGTCCACCAGCCAGCACCCACGAGATTACAATTCCCAATGATGTGAGTAAAGCTTTCTTGAGGAAGGTGTCTGAGCGGGCTCTTTCTCAAAATCCTGTACTTTTCTAATAATGTGACTTTTAATTATTATGTCATGTACATTTAAGTGATGTTGAAACAACGGCTGATTTGCAAAAATGATTGTAATAAACAGTTTGTCACTAAATATGGTACCTCGAATGATTCAGTCTTATAGATCACTACTTACAAAGCCAAGCCATTTCATTACCTTTTGAACTTCCTTTTAAATAGGTATTAAGCATTTATCATCTTAAAACAACAAAGACCTTTTCTTGTTTTTTATTGATCTTCTGCTTTCTCCCCAGTTAATAGGCTGCATCATTGGACGCCAGGGAACCAAAATAAATGAGATTCGACAGATGTCAGGAGCGCAAATCAAAATTGCGAACGCCATGGAAGGCTCGTCAGAGCGCCAGATCACCATCACAGGGTCTCCTGCCAACATCAGCCTTGCCCAGTATCTCATCAATGCCAGGTAACCTTTCAACTCTACCTTCTGGGTTTCAGCGCAACCAAAAGGACGCATGCAACACCTGAGTGACCATATTTATATCAAATATCCAATTGTAATGTTTTAAAAGAAAAATAAATAGCTTGCTAGTTTAATGTTGACGTTTAACACACTGATACGTGGATGAGTTGACTGAAAAATCCTGATATTTTTCAGGTTTTGACAAGTGACAGATAAATGTATAAATGATGAGGCTATTTGTGTTATGTCCTTGTTTTTTCCTTACTACTTTTGTTTGGTACTTGCAAAGAAGTATATGCATTAAAATGCATTACGTTTCAGCCAGTGAACTATTGGCAAGTAAGTGGTTCAAGGGAGCAATGCCAACTACTGAGACAAAGTTGTGGAGCCTGGACGGAACCTGTAGATTCCCAAACTAAATGTCCAAAAAGTAAACCTTTTAATGCGCAATTTCCATTTGGAAAGATTATGGACAAATCTGTAAGGTGTGCAGTGTCTACAAACCTAATATAGTAGATGGTCCTTGTCTGTTTTCACATAACCAAATTATGCAAATTATACAAAACAAGAACGATCGGTGAGAAGAAAGCAATTTAGCTACAAGACATATTCAGATTCAGGAATGTATTGATGATAAAAATACCGGAAAAAAACATAAGAACATATTTAGCATTTCCCCCTATATCTGCTGAAACCAGCCATTCATTATCAACAAAGAAAACGCACCCTGACTGATGTCCACAGACCTTCACCTCAAAGGCAAATGTTATCAGCGTCAGAGCAGGAGAACCCACATACCATTACTCAACAAACACAATTTAATTTCTTTGACTTCTTGAGGAGATTTGAGAAAACATTCCGCTGAGAAACTAATGGCTATTGCTTTCCTACAATTCCAACGGCAGGTTCAGGGATGTGGCAGCCATGTGGAATGACCCCTCATCTATGACTACATCCTGAAGTACCCCCAAATCTGCTTCACAATTAACCTCTCTGTGTTACCCCATGGAACCTACCCTAGAGTCCCTTGGTTTTGCAAAACACTTGTGCATTATTCATTGGGAGACCTACAGTAACGGTCAGATTTACACCGGGATGTTTTTGAAGTGGACGTAGCCAGTATAAATTTAAGAATAGTTTGACATTTTGGAATCCTGAGTTATTAGTCATTTTTGCTTTGGATTAGAAGAATCAATACCACTCTCGGATGTTTTTTAAGTAAAGCTAGATCCGACTGGAAACAGCTCGTCTGTCTCTATCTCAAGGTAATAGCATCCAAGCGCTTCTAAAACTCGCAAATTGACATGGTCGCCGAGAAAATCTCACGTTGGCGTTAGAGCTCGAGAAAGCCACTGTAGTTTGGCACACAACCCTCTTCGGAAAGCCTGAAGGTCACATTTTAAACTTCGCTTTTCGTACGAGTTACAGATTCATTATACAATTGTCAGAGCTTCATGCATTGTCAACATAGCGGGGCTGTCTGTGCATTCCTTTGCAGGTCATGTGATGGCGCCCCACAGGCTCAATAATGGCCACCGCTGCTCTGTGCTCATAGTACGGTTACAGCTGATAACGCCGTAGTCGTTCCCCCACAAGTTAACACTGTTACCCCTGTAAACACTGTTGCCGTTGCCTGCACTGTTAGCACTGTTAGCTTCAAGCTGCGTTGAAAGCCACCTAAAAGGCAAAGGAAACACTCTACATTTGAAATTCAGCCACTTTAAATCAAATGAGATGTGATATAATGTGCGAGGTGGTACAATGCGGAGTCTGCTAAGAAGGAGCCATGGTTCCAGGTTGTAAGCTATGCTTAGCTAGGCTAACCGTTTCCTGACTTTAGCACGCAGACATGAGAGTGGTATTCTCATCCTACTGCAAGAAAGGGGACTTTTCCTAAAATGTTAAATTATTCCTTTTAGTAGAGTTTTAGTCTTCATTTAGCATGAATATTATCCTATTTATTTTTGTCATCGCTATAATACATCGACTTCCCTATTAAGTTCAACTGTCAGAGTTGAGTAAAGATAATAAAAAAATTTAAAAGAAAAAAAGAAAAGTAAAAAAGACTAAACACGTGACTGCCACTAGAGCAATACTGTTTGAAATGCAATGTGATGCCTCGGTCAGGGATTGCAGAGATTTTTACAAATCCCATGACACAACCATTCTTTTCTGTCCATTGCATGGCTTCAGGAAGGGGGTTAGTGTTGCATGGGTATGTTACCATATTTTCTAGAAGCTTCGTGTGAAAAGGGTACACATCTGTGCTTGAGTTTCTGCTGACACCAGTTCCATTTTTATTCTCACAAAACCAGCCGGAGCAGCATGACTTTCGAGAAAGTTCTTCTTTCACAGCTGTTTTATTTTCTCTGTCGCCCCCCCCCCCCCCCCCCTGCTCCTCCCCCTGCCTGGCTCTCCCTTAACTGTTCTAGGCTGATGTCTGAAGTCACTGGAATGGGCACACTCTAATTTCTACCCATCTTCCTTCTGTGCACCACATGACCTTTGAGTGAATGGCATTATACCTAGAATATTTATTTCTCTGTATTTGACTTTGCTGATATTTAGGTGCTTTATGGTTTTTTGTATTTACTGTGAACCTGGTATCTGCACTGTTTTTGGGATGCCTCACACCTCTGTCCCTGTTGTTTCTGTTTCTGAAAGGTCGCCTTACTTTTTTGACACTCTAGTACCTTTTCATCTGCTTCCTTTTACCTCATGATTTAATATGTCACTGCATTTTTCTTTCTTGCTCTGCAGGCACCCAAAAGTAAATACAAAGTAAACCTAAAAAAACAGTAGGCGATTCAAACAAAGCTTTTCTTTCACGCACCAAGCATTCTATTCAATACATTACCACTATATAATTACATATATCCATGTTAAAAAAAAAAGGTGGAAAGGACGACTGAAGGGTGAAAGGGAATAGATCGCGCCGTGAACGGTCTTATGTGAGTTGTCACACTGACTCCAATTTCAAATGACCTCATAGGCACAGGAAAATAAACATCCACTGTAAGGCACAGACATCCATCTTTCAGAGTTTCCTACGAGAACTGCTGAAAAGGTTGGGAGAATAAATGAAAATAGGCAAAAAGGTTTTACGGTGAAGAGTGAGATTCATATGGTACAAATAAACCCTGCCTTATTCAGATTTGTTATTTCGGCTTCCATCTCGTAATGGCTGCATAAGGATCATCTGCTAGTTTGGGAAGCAACAAGCAAACATTCCTGGTTTGCATGTATGAAATAGTGGAAACATATGTCCCTTACATGTATACCAACGATGAACCAGTTGTGTGGTTTTCCAGCTTTACGTCAGTCAATGAAGTTAAATTAAATCACGGCTTTACTATAAATTTCTGTATGGCTCTCTACAGTTACCATCAAATACCTTGGTTACAACCCGCTGCCTATCAGTTTAAGCTGTTGTTGTTTCTAACTAACACATGCACAACCTTTGTCTTTTTCAAACTCAAGCTGAATGTATTTCAGAATGTGTTTTAAATGCAGTGACATGTTTTAAATCAGGCACGTGGAATATGATGCAGAATGATTATTTCTGTGATGTAAGGTATCTAACATTAACCAACCTTTCTGTATGTTCTGAAAACATATGAACGGAGGCATCTGCAGTCCTCATTTCAAAATGTGGGCAATAAGTTAACAACAATTATGTTGTCAAACTGGACATTTCGTCTCATGGATGACAGGTAGCTTCTATTTATAATACATATATATCTTATATCATAATATCATTTTAATCCCAAAGCCTGGATGTGCTGTACTCTGATGATAACTAATAGGAATTATTTTGGGGGAATATTGCATCACTGCAGTTTAGGCTCAGGTACTTTTGAAAATTGATTATAAGTTGGTTAAGAGTCAGAATGATTTTGTTGAAACCAAGCTGCTTTACATTAAACGGATTTACAAATTGTTTGTCACAGTTACATTACAAATGTAAATCTCTAGAGAAGCACTTTGTTTCAGATGGAGGAATAGCTGTCAGAGAGCGAACTGTTTTATTTAAAAACTCCCCATTATTCATCATTCCGCAGGTTCAAGGTGCCTGCTGATTATGCGCAGCCAAGATGGGTTTTAAATTGTGACCTATTTGCGAACTTCTGAGTTGCCTTTTTTAATACCACACATTTCATAATCATGGCATCATTTATTTGCTCATTATTCCACAAGGCTGTGTAAGTCAAACAACTTTTGTTGTGTTGCTTTTGTCGTTATCAATGCATTAAAACTTTTTTGTTTGTGTGCTAGAGCAACAAAAAAAAGGCTATATTACTATATGAGGCTGTATGAGGAAATGTGTTTGATCATGTTTAGGTTTGATCATTTGCTTCTTGAAGGTCCGTGTTGTATTTGTTAATTAAGAAATGTTTTGTAAAAAGAAGAGAATAAAGTTTGTGTTTTTCTTCCCCGGACTTGAATTTGTCATCTTTTTCCTTTTTTGCGTCTTGTGAATTATATTTTGAAATTTGTTCAACTTTACAGACACTTTCAACAAGACCATTTCAATGCGCTTGTACGCTTGTTTATTGTTCAGAATTACATTTGAACCTTTAAAGAAATTGAACATTAGGATTTACTACTACTACTTTCTTCCTGCCAATATTGGGCAAGTTGCTCACATCCTCCAACAACCCGAATCCGAAGTCCTCACAAAAGATGTAATGATTTACGCTGTGGGGACATGGATTGTTATGTGAGTCCCCACAGTGGGACCGAGAAAAACTATTTATTTCGACAACACACACACACAAGCTGAAATAACCAGCAGTTAAAATAGTCAATACAATAGCAATACTGGTCAAACATGTTGTCAGAAAAGCCTCTGCCCTCTAAAGACATTGATGAATGGCTTAAATCCCCCTCAGAGATAAATGTGTTGTGCTTATACTGTGCAGTTTGATCTTTATCGTGCAGAATGAGGTTTGCGTCGTGTGTGACAGTGGAAGGCTGATTCATGTTCATTTGCTGAAGCATTATAAAGTTCATCTGTAATTACATGGAATCTCAGTTTACACAAATGAAATGCATCGTTTCTCAAATATGTCAAACAAATCTACGGTGCACATACGCTGATAACGGATTTTTCAATGAGGACGAGATTTTGGGAGATGAGTTATTTGGACCTCTTTGCCCAAAACTGAAAGAAGTATATAAAAGTTGTACTTTAACATGTCTGGAGGGGTGGGGGGTGTTTTAAAAACCTAGACAAAATATAGTGTTAAAAGGATGTTTATGTAATAGAAATAATAAAATCTCCATAAAGAGAGGAAAAATACTAAACGACAACAGTGCTACAGCCGTTCTGCTATAGAATCACTCACTGTATTTTACTCGTATACTTTTTTCAACCAAAAGTGCTTTGCGCTGTTAGGGGGTACCTGGCTGAAACATATTCCACTGGGGTACATTACTGAAAAAGATGGAGAACCACATACGGCCCTTTGAGAAGCATGAATTTAGTCTAAGTGTTCATATTCTCTCTAGAAGCCACACTTGTTACTAGAGCTTGTTTTTCCCCCCCTAATGAATCCCACCAAGGCCCCCAGTGAGGGCATCTTGTACATTTCATTCCGAGATAACCCTGCATGACGCCAGTTAGTTCATTCTTCAGCACAACCTAATGACCATGAAAGTGGACAAAATAGCTACAGTAAATCCATAAAATGCAAGTTACAGACAAGCATTAGGACAATTAAAAAGGTTACTTATTTTTGGCTTAATTTCCCTTGTTAGTCTCTGATTTACACGTGCAATCAGAGGCAGAATTCTCCCACTGTGCCGAATGTTCACAGACATTCCAACAACAAAAGTTACTTAAAACTGAACTGAACTGAAATGTTGCCTTATTTTATACTCTCACCATATACTGTCGGGCTTGTAAACTGTTTTGTCATGCTCTTTCTATGCAGCAATTTGGCCACTGTGTTTTGACAGGAAGCTCGTTTGAATTTTAATTTCAGAATGTGAGAAACTTGTGGATGGCATATAGGATAATTATTGGATAGGGATGTTGAGGGAGTGGACACAATAACAGGAACCTCTTGCAACATAATGCAACCAATTGAAAGACCCTTTTGAGACACTTTGGTTTACAATGTCATAATTTGAGTCTACTGTAAAACATAATTCTGAAAAAGCGCCGCAATCCTGATGCAAAAAGGTGAAAAGGCTCCGTTGTGTTGTGTTCAGTGACAGTTTCATCTAGAGTCGCCGCTGTTAATCAGACGTCCGTGTGTTGTGGCTTGACAGGATTGTGTGAACAAGAGACCCTGCCACAGGGGACGCTTTTGTCCACAAGGATGTTGCAAATCAACGTTGTCGCTCCAAAGGGGCGACAAGAGGTCACCTTGTGTGCAGCCTGAGCATCAGTCCTCACCCAATCTGTAATGGCTGTTAAATATGCCTGGTTTCAAGCAACTGTTGTCATATTCATGACATCGTGCTCGCAAAGTCCCTCATTGCATTTAGTAACACATTCAGCAAGTCTAATGAGAGATAATGCCCACGTGATTCTGTTGACAACCTTGCCAGGAAGCTCCAAATTAGAAGCTCATTGGGATTTTGCCTGTTTCAATACCTTAACATAATGCAACCAATTTTTCCTTGGCGAAAAATTAAAGAATTATGATATAAGAATTAAGATGAACAGTCCTTTTGAGATAAATCGATGATATAATAATAAAGCAATGAGACTTACAATTCTAGTGACGTAAACAGGTTAATGAATACTACATCACAATTCTTAGTGTGGACTTGGAATGTGCATTTGACCATAGGGATACAAACTCAGAAAATCAAGAAACAAGAAAGTGCAATTTCATCAAATAAGCCAATTTACAATTTGCTATAGAGAAGTGGCGTTGAAAGTACAATTTAAGGAATGTTAAATTACACAGCTGTAAAAAAAAAAAAAAAACTGATCGATATTTCCTCTGGACATGTGACTTTGAGAGAACTCCTCTCACGTGTACATGGTAAAAAATGATTAAATAATGAATCCCTTCTAAGTGTTTGGGGCTGGTGTTCATCGTGTGATTCTGCAATACGAAGAACGTTTGAGGCGGCTTGGTTTCGCTAATATGAGACTATAAAAAGAAAAATAGGAAATGTTTTCATTTAATTAGAGGTTAAAGCAAGATTGTAAAACTTGTATTGCAAACGTTTATGGAGCCCTGAAAATCTGATTGAGTGTTGCTTTTGGAATATAAATAATTGGGTCCCAGAAACTAATCACGGGGAATTATTGGAGACTTGAACGTGTTCTATAATTAACAGCTCATGTGACACGACCTGCTTTTCCTCTTGTCTGCTGGGTTCCCTCCATCTGGTGGAGATTTTGCAGCTCAGTGAAATCAGATGGTCTGGTATCGGAATGAAAGCCATCATACTCTTGACTGTCTGCCGCATATTGATTAAGTCAAAGCCATTTAGTCACTGCTGACAGACTACAGATAAAAACTCGAAACCTCTGTCTCCTCAAAAAGCAGAAAATAACCAGCATGTCAGCATTTCTTACAGAACTTTTATGGATGTATTTGTTAAAACCGGGCTGTCCCTTCAGCATCCTGCTAATCGCCTGACATGCATTCCTATGTGCACATACATCCCAATTCAGAGACCTTTGTCATGCTCCCTGACGAGACCGACAGGCGATATGCAGCCGCTGATTTGCACATCTCTTGCCACCTCGATCTTCCTCGTCTCTGTTACACAAAAGATATTTTGACAATGTTATTGCAGTGCAAAGACGTTTTACGATTAAACATTATTGCTCTCATTATACGACTGCCTCAGGAGCATTTGGACGTAATCACCATCTTCCATTGACATTTGAAGGGCTTTTTTTGATTATTGGCAGAAACATGACATTCTTAATCCTTAATTACTAATGAAAAGTTGATGAAAATGAACTGAAATCAGTATTGAAGTTTAAAACCTGACGCTGCCACCCTAAAAATGGAATTATGTTTAGAGAAGGCTTTAGAAGGGAATCATGTTAACGTTTCTGTCATGGGATGGGGTGGAAGGCAGGACTCAAAATGCAGACTTGCAGGAAAAAAAAAGGACTTTAATAGTCAAAGGTCAAAAAATCCAAAAGGCCAAGGGGCAAAAACACACAGGCATGCAACTACAGATACCCACAACAAGGGACACGGACATGCGTGACGAAAGACAATGACGAGACCAGTGACACAGGAGACACACGGCTTAAATACACAAGGGAGGTGCAGGTGATTGGACACAGGTGGAAACTATTAGACGATCACAGGGGATGACGGGACAAGGCAGGAAGTGAAGTTACCCGGGGACGCGAGTGGCAGAAAACTACAAAATACAACAGGAAGTGAACCACACCGTGACAGTTTCAAAGACATTTTTTTAGGCTGAACATTTTTTTGTGTTTTCTCAAGCCTTAACTTTTTAACAAATCGTATCCCTCCTTACAGGATGTGAGGGGGTCACGCAGAGTGACCGTGGGTGACCACCTCTCTTCTCAAGTCCCTTCTTACCCGATTGCATATATGAAGCGCAGGGCAGCTCAGAGAACACCATGTTCTTTATGTAGTTTCTGAGCTCTGCAGGCTGCACCTTTAAGCTCGTGGTTTCGTAACTGCACGGACGGGCAGCGTCAGCTCGGGGACCTCAAAGCTGTGTGCCTTTCTAAATCACCTCCAGTCAGATTAATTTACCACGGCCAGAGTCCAATCCAGGGGCCGACGCAGAAAACTGGGAAGTGTCGGGGTCCTAATGCTTACGACGAAGTGAAAGTGAAAATGACTTCCAAAATCCTCTTTTCGCTTGATGGTCATTGGGTGTTGACTGCAGATTGGCAAAAGAGTGTATTAACGGAAGTAATTTAGCATAAAGCTGCAACACAATTAAGTTTAATAAAAGTGAAAGAGTGTGAATCCTTTCTAAAGGCAGTGTATGTGAAGTCTGGAACGGTAATCTATATATATACACACACATGTTCAGCATAATTACACATCAAGAATAACACCATTAAATCCAGTCCCCGCTGCCCGTGGATGCTAATAGCTGCTAATGCCCTGCTCCCTTGGACACTGCTACAGTCACTAAACGTAATTGTGATTTATTGCTCCAACCCAAATGTCCTCTCATCAGTATCTTAAACCCCATTGAGGGGAGATGAATGTACTTTGTCGGAGGAGATCCAAAGTGACACACATGGATGAGCAAGTAGGCGACATGAGGGTGGAATTACCGCAGGCAGCGGTCCCGCACAATCTGTCTCCTCCAAATCATTTGGAGATAAATTAAGGGACAGGTGAACGGGAAGGTGACGGGGGAAGAGCCCCCTGGAGACGAATGTGCCTTTTGCCCACCAAGTAACTTCAACCGCTACAACACACACTGAATCACAAATCAGATGTACAGACAGATGTAGAATAAAACCATTTTCATTCAAACATAAGAAGAAACTAAAACCCTGACTCAAGGGGAGATTTTTCTGTGGCTTCATCAATCACAATAAATTGATGTGGTGGTAGAGGCGGCGTCGTCGTTCATCCTAAATGACAGCCGCGCTTGCGCCTCACCCAACCCCGGACTCCCCCTTCCTGGTCTCTGCAGTTGATATGGGAGAAGGTTGACACAGGGCCGCCGTGGAAACCCTGCTGCATCTCTCTGCCAGGGGACGCGTGGTATTTGTGCTGCTTTCGTAACAGCTGCGCTCCAAATTCCTGACCTTGGCTTTCTCTTATCGGACTGCCACAGTCTTCACATTTTGACTTAGATGTCAGTGTGTGTGTGTGTTAGTGCGTGTGTGTGTGTGTGTTCTAGCACAGTGAAACCACCAGCGATCCCTTCTGAGACCCTTCATCTGATTGGACAAAGGATGACATTTGCCTGTGAATTGTCTGTACCAGAATTGTCAAGCTCAGCAGATATATTTTAAGATAAAATCCCTCCTCCAGCTGCTTGTGTTGTCTGTGAGCAAAGATGATTTTTTCTGGGAACTTAAACGTTGGGCTTGCCTGCTCTAATTTAGCCTGTATAAGTCTGCTGGTTTCTTATACTAAAAAATGACAGATCGGTGAGGATTTGATTTTGTGAGCGGCGAATGATGGATGAAACAGATGTAAATAACGCTAATGCAAAGTGACGTATCAGATGGGCGAGGTGAACTGCGCTTCCTGCTGGGAGCTGCCCCTTTTCCCAGGTTCAACTCACCCTCCAGTCCGTGGGTAAGGTTTTTGGTCAAAGCAGCTCCTCGAGTGGTTTTACAGCATCACCTGCTGCAAAATGTTGATTTATTGACACAACACATGATGTTTTGGCCTCAATTACTTCCAATTGTTATGGTTAGGATGGTTAAAATAATGACATTTGGATATTTCGAGTGCGTAAAGCATCACATTCAAATTTAATAGAAGTCATTACACAAGCAGGGGAGTGCTCATAGCATGACAATCAAGTCCTCTGCTATGTGGCTAAATTTAGAAATGCTTACCGTCTTATCTTAACATTTGCATTTTTAGTGTAACTACAAAAAGGAAGGAAAAGCTACAATTTGTACAGCTCGCTCACTTGATATTGCAATTGGCTGGCTCTTACTTGTCATTGGCTGGTTGAGATGTCCTTGCCAGGCTGAACAATTTAAATTAGTTGAAAAAACTAAAAAAAAATGGAATAAAAAAGCAACCAAATTACCACCGTATTTCTCAACTGGGATCCACATCTTTGAGTGTTTGTTAACATTTGTCCATGAACTGATTTTGTAACAAATTTCCAAGTTAACGGCTGCGACACCGTGAAATTGGTATGAAGTGCGTATAAAGGCCTACTTTTTTTCACTATGCTATTGAAAAGCTGCACGTTCCCCTTCGCCTGCCTACTGAGCCAGTGGAAAACCTTCATAAATCATGAAGCGGTTTATTCATCCCGGATGAATATGTGGATAACAAAGTAAAAGTGGAGGCATGTCGTGCGGTGACCTCGGAATTAGGACGTTGAAATTTTACCTTCAGAAAAAAAATTGGTCGCACATCATAAGATGTTCTTATCTGAACGAGTTTAATCTTTCCAATATACAATGTAGTTTCCTCAACAAAAGAAGGACCAGTAGCTCACAATTTGTGAGTTTTATCAGTAATCATGTATTTTATCTCAGTCACATTGTGAAAAGAATTGATTATTTAGAGGCTGAAAATACATTGACTGTCTGTCCGTTTGCAGGGTGGACCAATAGAAACGCCACAATATTTCCTAATATAGTTGGGACTGCATTGCTTCTTCCAATTGAAAGACAACACTCAGGGGTATTTTCTCATGTTTTTGCATTTAACGGCATCCTAGAGGGCAGTTCATCACGTTTCCTCTAAAGGAAGGGCTACCTAAAGGCTACAGTTTATCATGTTTTCACCGTTTAATTGCACCTAGAGGGCACTACATCACATACAGCAGGAAGGGCAATCCAGGCTACAGTTTTCACCATTTAAGGGCAGCTCAAATGACACCTGAAACATTGGGACCAGCTGACCTACATTTGAATCCTACTGGGGAGAGCAAATGGAAATATAGTGGTCAGTTAAACTGGCTATTCTAAGCCTTTATTCGCACTTTTATATTTGTGTGTTCTTCTCAAGGTTATCTGAAAAATAGACATAACACAGTTTAGTGCAGGTTTTACAAACCACAGAAGCCACTGTACATTTCATGAGCCATTTAGCTACGGTTTGCTCTGGAAAAATAATTAAAAACTACAATGTGAGTTCTGGTTGAATTGCATTTTTTTTATTTTTGACTCTCACTAATGACCTGAATTAACAAAAACTCAAAATAATGCTAAATGCTTGCAATGCATGTGCTGTCATGTAGAATCAATCTGTGGAGATCACAATGCAACCGTCATTATGCAAAGTGTCCTACTTGACACTCCTCCCGCTTCTATAATAACTATAGGCACATGTTGTAAAAATAACCATCTCTTTAATGAAACACTATTAATGGCTTTGCTAAGGAGAATGTTCACTTTGCTGGATGACACAGAAATGCTCGGTGCTTGACTCAGTCCCCAAAGTAGCTCTATGTGAAAAATAAGAAAAACCTATAGCCTACTCTGCGTGCAGTTTGAGATGGGGAATAAGCGTCACGAGTTTCAAAAAAGCAATTACTACCAGAATGCAGACCGCCAAGCTGACGCCTTGATCCACTCCTGTGAATAATCCCCTAACATCCCGGCGGTTTTATTCGGCCCTTGGGGCGATTCAAAAACTCAACACACCCCAGGTCAATGTGATATGGGGAAGGTTTTGAGTTCAGGAGGGTTGCAAGATAAGTGATTTAAAACACATATTTGTTTCGCTCTTTGTTTCGCTCTAGTTATGGCTTCATTGCTGCATTTTATAGTGCGGGAAGTTTTTTTTTTAATTCATTGGAAACTAAGAGAGACACAGAACATGCATGTTACTGTATAACGTGTCTTCATTATACGATGCATTGCTGTAACAGAAGTGCCTTTGCAGATGAAGTTTACAAGATCAAAGTCATATACTTTTGAATAAATACTTCATGTTTGTTCTGTTATAAAGTTACTGTTACTATTCCTCTACACACCAAACTCAAACAACTTTACTGTGTTTCAAGACAAACAGTTAATTAATGTCACTTTTTTGTAGTCAAAGCAAGAAGTTGTTTGGCTCCTCTTTGCTGTTACTTCAACAAATATTAGCATTTATTTGTGTTCATAAGAGATTTCAGGACCGTTGTCACTCAGAAGCCATCCTTACCATCACAACACTTATCTTTGGCCAAAAGACGGCGATTAAATCTTGGAAATATCCCCTGGATGATAACTCCTTCCCATTTAAGTGTTTATTTAACCATACTTTTATTTGCATCTATAGATGTGTCCTACATTTTTAAAAGTAGCATTAACGCCTCATTTCAGAAGATTTTCTTTCTTTATAAAGGTTATCAAGTTTCATGAGGATGTGTGTAATGGAATGTTTTTCATCCAGGTCCCAGTCGGTGTCCCCATGTGTTTGGTTGATTGTATCAAGGTGATGGGAGGGGAGGTGGAGGTGGAGGGTGGGGGCGGAGGAGGGGGTGGGTGGTTGTCAGGAGGCGCAGGCAGGGCGGCCACGGGAGGAGAGACAGAGTCTGTCGGGCGGAGGAGCGGATGGACGCGCAGAGCTGCGGGCGGAACAGCAGTCAGTGCCCTCGGCACCAACAAGTGAGACACCGTTCATGTTTTTATGTCCCTCGGAGATTTAACAACTTCCCCGCGTGCCGCTCTTCACTCTTTATCCCCTCGCGCGAAGGTGGACGCGTCGGGCACGCGCACGGGACTTTTCTTATTTTGAAGAAGTGTTGATGAAATACTGTTTTTTCAAGAGCGGTTTTTACATGTGCCGTGATGTGAAAAAACTACTGCTGCCACATCGACGATGTATCCATCTTGGTACTACAGATGTGAAACTGGATTAAAAAGTATATTTGGATAAAACTCTTACCCGGTAAGTGGGCCGATAGTTGTTAATTGAGTCTTTTGGTTACGTGTATTTATTGCCGCTGTTTAGATAAAATGTTAATGTGATTAATCCGCAATATTACAAAACTGCGCGAGATGCTGACTCGGCAGGGCATCACTTGCCCCATTACATGCAAATCTTTGCCTATAGGCTACTATTTCCTCTACAGACCTGATAGTGTAGTTAAACGTAAATAAATGTTTCCTCTCCTTAAGTATGAGTGAACCTGTGATACGTTCAAGGACTTCACTGAAAGTATGTATTTCCTTGCAAAAAATGAAGAAAATTTTAATTTAGAAAAATGGCCAGGTTTGTGCCAATATGTAAAGATCTTACAAATATAATAATATAATCTACATTATACATATATGTTTTCGAGTTTTGGAGAAATCCGCCATATCTACCCACATGTCTACTCTTTCTTCAATAAAATGAGACTGTGTGGAAGTTGTGGTCCTCGATGTGTAAAAAAGAAAAAATCCCTTTTGACATAGCAATTCCTATTTCCAGAAAAGCATGACCTAGACAGTTGGGGGATAATCTTCAGTAACAGTCCCCTTTAGGATATTAGGAAAAAGCGCTCAAATGAAAGCTAAGACCAGCTGCGGTACAATCCGCATGAACCGGAACCTACAGCCCAAAGGCCTCCGTTACTACTTAATGATGTAATGACGTCACAACAGGGCGTTTGAGCTGCCCTTGTATGTAGATGTTCTTGTCCACACCTCCTACTGAGCTTAGGCTGATTTGAAGCTTATTCAAGACTCCTGCGTGTGTGTCCCTGAAGAGGCCCTTGCCAAAGACAAACGAAAAAAGAAAGTAAGACTAACATAGAGAAGAAGTCACCGGCTCTGTGGGGCGGATGACCTCGAACGCAGCGAGGGGTTTATGGTGCGACCGGTTGAGCCCACCAGAGGGTGCGCAGTCCTAAAGTGATGATCCTCCTCCTGCGGGACAGATGGAGTCCTTTGAGAGCCCACAGCCACTGTGGTCACGCGCCTGTGAAACAGACATGAGCTGTGCAAACAAGATTTACTTCATTGTATGAGTCAACGGGAGATGCGCTGTTTCATCGTTTTGTTTAGTTTTCTTCTTTGTTTAGCTTTACGATAATTAAATTAATATTGAAATACAGTTTAGTGCTCGAGCTTTAGAGTATCACTTCAGGCTTCATGTTTTATAGTAGACACTGCCGACCATAATTGCTTTGTCCTAATTGGACGATTAAATGCTGGCTACGACTGACGAGTGTGCCTCCTGGTTTATGAGATTTGCAGCAGTGAAATGGATTTTTCACAATAATCACATTATACGTTTTGCGAACATTGTGGGAATAGCATTTACTCAGCTCAATTTGGGAAGACAAAGGCATTTGCTTGCTCCCTTAGAAAATGACTGATCTCAGCAGGAGTCATAGTCCTGATGATTCGTCATGTACTCTGACAGCTGATTGTTGCCATTTTCTGCTGCAATAAAGAACCATACTTTTTTTCTGCACAGGAATAACCTTACCCTTCGTTTTCTTACAGGCACCGCTCTGAGCACCGAGGCACCACAATAAACCTGAGACTACGGTTCCAGGCAGAAATACGCTGAGTGAGAAGCTGAGCTACTACAAAACCCATTTTAAAAGATTATAGAAACTTTATTGAATCTTTTTTGAAGAAGTACATCAAGTCAGGCACCGATGTTGCCGTGAATAAACTCATCAGTTTGGCCATTTTGAAAGCTAATGAGGCTGCAATCATCTTTCCAATGCCGTAAAACAGGTGGAACTATGATTGCGTTGGCCTGACGGGAGCAGTGGGAGGTCGCTGCTGAATATGCCGGACTTGGCGGGGCCAGATATGCCCTGGAAATTATCCATCCTCGATGGCTTTGGCAACTTATGGGGTTTGCTCTTGGGAGTGTTCATAGCAGGTGCACCAGTGACGGCTTGTCCTACGAGGTGTCACTGTATAGAGAAGAGTGGCATGACTGTGGTCCAGTGTATGTCTCGCAACTTGGAGAGCATCCCACCAGATCTTCCAAGAGATACCGTCGTCCTACTTTTGGCATCCAACCACATCACCCACATCCCCAACTATGCCTTCAAAGAACTGCACTACCTTCAGGAGCTGGACCTGTCTAATAATGACATAGAAACGGTGGACCTCGGGGCTTTTCAAGGCGTTTCTGACAGCCTCCTCGTCCTAGATCTGTCAAACAATCGCATCCAAAGTGTTCCTAAAGAGGCATTTGCGCGTCTGCGGGCGAAAATCAGCCTCTCGAACAACCCATGGCACTGCGAGTGCACCCTGCAGGAGGTCCTGAGGGAACTGCGGCTGGACCCCGAGACTGTGAATGAGGTGATCTGCCACACGGCGGTGCAGGAAGAGTACGCAGGCAAGCCGGTTATCCAGGTGTTGGACTCAGGGATCAACTTCTGCAACTTCCACCACAAGACCACGGACGTAGCCATGTTCGTCACCATGTTCGGGTGGTTCACCATGGTGATTGCGTACGTCATCTACTACGTGAGACACAACCAGGAGGACGCCAGGAGGCACCTGGAGTACCTCAAGTCACTGCCGAGCAGCTCGCAGATAAGCAAGGACTTTGACACCATCAGCACTGTTCTCTAGGGGGGCTGTGTGTGTGCTGGTGGGTGTAATATGTGAGTGAATGAGTGGTTAACACCAGTGATCAAGCACACTATTCTGAGGTCTTTCAGTGACTGAGATAGGTCTTTGGGTTTTCCAGGCCCCATAAATAAATAGATGTATATTTTTTTTCATTACAAAAATAGGTGTTTTATTAAGATACGAGTTAATCTGACAAAGAGATAGCACAAACTAAACAAAATACTCACATTTACATCATAGATCTGGACCGGAGAGATGTTCACATGCTGGTGCGATCCACAGTGTGATTGAGTTTGAGTAGAACAACCTTTTCCCTCGGTTACTTTTTATCAATTGATTTATGTTCTTCCAATCCAGGTAAAAAAAAGGCCTTTTTCTGAGACCTTGGCTAACATATGAAATCGGGCAAGGTGTTAATGGTAATGGTAAATGGTAAATTCAGTGTGCATAAGGCAATTGTAACAGCCCTATCCCCTTTTAACCTTACACAGTAAAGGACTGACCCAGGAAATAAGGCTACTATGTGCAAATTCTGCATTGTGTCATGTTTAAGACACAAATCTATTTAAACTAGGATGCTGCCATAATTTACCAGTTCTGATGCGTCTTTGGTACAGGGCCACGTCATTACCAGCAAATGTTCCTGAATTGAAGGCTCTCCGTGAAATGTCTTTCAGGGTGACAGGCTGGTTATTGCTGGTAATTGTTTAATGTATAATGTGGTGATGTTGTGAGTTGTGTTTTTGTCTCCGCTACTGACTGAGAAACAGCCTTTAAATGCATCCGTGAAAGTCAAACTAGTCGACAGAAAAAAACAAATGCGTTGTACAGTAGGTATAGCAACACTATACGTTTATCAGGCCCCCTACGAGGACTTATGCAGACTTTGACCAGAAATAGAATTGTGGTACGTCAAAACCAAACATAATTTGGGAGAAATACAAGTTACCTCAAAACATAATCTACAGTCCACTTTCATATACAGTATTGCAATGTAATAAAAACACATGTGAACACCTCAAAACCTCGCAAAGAAGCTGTTTACGGGGGCAGAGGAGCTCAGGCACACACCTCACAAATCACATTCATATGGAACTGAACATCAAAACGTTGGTTGACTAAACCGAGGTCACTAGGTGGGTTCGAAACAGAGATTAATGAAACGCAACGCAAGCCTTGCAAATGTGTCCCAATAACCCCGGTTCATGCTCGCCGACACGTATGTTGTTACTAAATGAATATGAATGAGCATGACAGAGATGTAATAGGGCTCAGTGAAATATAACTCTCTACTCTCCCCTTTCACATTACAGCCTCCTGGTTCAATATTAAAGCCCTATACGATGACCTGACAACGTAATAGTCTACTGGCAGGACGCTGAGACATTGCAATCACAGACTGTTGTGAATTTCATAATTTTTTAAGAAAATCCGTCCGTCTATATACAGTATATGATAACCATATACCATATATGTATCTTTTCTTTGTATCTTTCTTAGAACCATAGTTAATTTCACTGTTGATTATTTGGAAACAGTATAGTGATGAGTGAATTTGGTTGGAAAGCTTCTCCTCGTTATACCCAAAACAGACCCCCATAGTTCCGAAGGACCGAGGCTTTGAAAACACATACACTGTGCACTGGAACCGAAGCACAAAGCTACTTATCGTGTCTACAAACCTTACCACTTTTGTATTTTATATGTTTTATTAGATATAGGAGTCAGTTAGAACACAGGGAAAAATAATAATAAGTCATCACAAAGAATTGTTGTATGCAGTAATTTTTAATGCAGCTTTGTCCTGGTATACTTTTAAAAGCAATCTTGGGGTCCACAATGATTGTGTGTGAATGTATGTATGTTGGATGTCAATGTTTAGAAGTGCTAAACGCCACATGATTTCCCCCCCAAAAAAACATCAAGAACGAGGGCCAGAAGTCAAAAGGCAGAAAAGTCTTTGAAAGTTACGAGCTGTTCTGCGATTCACAAACCCTGATACGTCTCCTTGTGTGGGTATTCCCACTCATCTCATAGTCTAACTAGGTTCAAATAAACTATTATTTGTTTTTAGTGTTGCATATTGTATTTGCATAAGTAAAGTCGTCTTTTGTACTTCTGTAGGTCTATTTGTTACAGTGCCAAGCTTTCTGTGCAGATATTAACTGTCTTATGAAAATGTGCTGCCCGATGTGTACACAACATCTATAATATAAAAGGGTCGCGCATGCCATCCGTAAATCTGTCTTTAGCTAAACCCATGTCAAAAGTCTAAGAGTCTTTCTATGTCTGATCTGTAGAAGAATTAGTCTATGAGCTGTGTATTTCTGTGATGGAAATGGAGGGGCTTCAAAGATTTTTTATCGGTTTGTTTCTACGTGTGTGTTTTATTTTATGTCAATGAACACCTTACCAGCATTTGAAAATAAAAAAAATATTTTATTAAGACAACACATTTTCATTCTCCTCACATTTTGTAATTTGATCCAAAATAGATAATGGGCATGTGTTTTCTTAAGGAAAACATCTTTCATCAACAAAACAATCCACGACATTAGTTTTCGTCAGCTATCATTTCATTCCCAGTTAATTCAATAGGTTAATGACAATAACTATTCCTTCCTAAAAAGGAGGGAAAAAAGCAACAGCGTTAAAATACTGTTAGTAATGTACTACTTATAACGTTTTTTATTATTTTCATCTCCATTTAGCAATTTATATCGTCTCGCTGCTGGATGGGGAGTGGGGGGGGGGTAGTAGTACGACAAATGACAAATACCTCAATATGTTTCACAAAGTTACATTCCACCTCAAAATAATATGTTGCGGTGATTTATCAGCAGCCATTGATTTTGGCTCACTTTTTATTATAAGGAGGTCAAGTGCATCTCACAGTGCAATGTCCAAAGAAGAAAGCAACTATGGGTTTACCTTGCTGGTATTCATAGTGCACAGTGCCGAGATCAATGAAAGACGCATTACTGAGAGAAACCTGTCTGCTGCATTGGTTGGTTTCCTGGTTGTGGCTGCAGCAGGCTACAGCAACTGAATACCTCAAGCCCGACTCAATCCTCAGTTTCTTTTTCAGCCAGCTGTTGCCAGACAGAAATGGGGGTATACTGTGTGTCTGGAAATTCTTCGAGGCACTTTGTGACGCCGCCGCCTGCAGGGAAATTTAGGCACAGCTGATTAAAAGAACACTCCTTATTATGACTCGGATCACTTCATTCGTAGCAAAAAGTCATTCAAAAGGTTTAGGTAGCAAATTAACATCAACATCTGGACACAAATCTAGGTCAGCTTATTTTAAGTCAGTATTCAATTGTTCTGTTGGTCATGATGTATATTTTGTTTCGGATGCATTTCTATCCAACCATAAAAAAAAGTTATTCCAAATCAATGTGTTTTTACTTTAATCTTGTGAATTAATGACTGGCAAATTGCCTTGCCGGATTGCTTATCACCTAACAACCATTAAAAACACCATTTGCAATAAACAACAGAAAGAGCAGTTTAGTTTTTGTACGGTCTTCAAGTTAGACTAAAGATATACATGCATATTTGAGTTGGAAATAGGTTTCCAACTCAAACTGGTTTGCAACTTTAGACATAAAACGTTTTTATGTTGCCTCAAATGACAAAGCATTTTATGACAGTTTGACTCATCCTCATTCAGGGCCATCTCTAACCACTCCTGAAGTTCACTAACCTAAAACTATACCAGGTTTTCCGTATTTGGACTGTTTTGTGCCATATTGAGGGTAAATGCTTGTTTGAATGTTGAATATGTCTCGCTGTATTAAAGTGTCCTTGAGCACATGACAAAGTCTCCCTAGATTCATGGGTGTCGTGCTGAATCATTTCAGAAATACACTGTGGCCATTTTAGTAGAAGGAATTACACTTGTTGTCTGGGGAGACGCTAGACTCCGGTAACACTCTGATTCCACACGCAACCGTAAAATACACTCATGCAACTATGCTAAGATACCAGTACGGGTTAGTTATTAATTAAAAGGGTGGTTTTCTGCTTAAATAATATCTTTTTATGCCACACCCACTTCTTCAACAGGCCATTTGTACAGAAACCCGGACAGGGGTTTGCATCATTGTTTTTCAATAATCTAATTTAGATGATAAAGCACTTTGCTTTCCCACTGGATCATGAGCCGTTCATCTTTTCTCCATCTCTGAAAACTTCGGTCATCAACTCAAGCCCATAGGGGCTGGCACGAGTACATGTGTAGTTAACTTGTTCCCATATACTGCTGCTTTGGCTCCCGGTCCAGCTCATCTCCAGTTCTCTGACTTGATTACACTAGTTGTTATTTGTGTTAAATATTGACATTTGAGTAGTGTCTCGAGTTGCGTGAAGGGTATTGATTTTGTACTCAGTGGGATTTCTTCAACAAGACCTGCAATCTCGACATGGAAAAAAGAAGATTGCACTTTAACAGAAAGTATTTACTTGTGCAGGCTCCAAACTCCTCGGTCACATCATCGCTGCAGAGATTAACAGGAGGCAGTAAAGTGCATGTAAACGTTATCCATACATGACAATCTTCTGGAGGGCATTAAATAGCGCGATGTCTGACACTGACAAGCAGCGCTGCGTAGTAAATCAGATATTCAGTGTAGACAACAAATGAGGTGACCTGCTTCGGAGCAATGTTCGGTCAATGGATTTTCTAAATGGGGACGTTCAGAGATGTGGAGGCTGCCTGGCCAGCAGGCGTGATGTGGGATCACAGTACAAAGCGCAGTGACTTCATCAATCACAGCACTACCGACACATCTTTTTCTCCTATGACGTTTTGTTGCAGAGATTTTATGGAAGATTAACAAACGCATTACTTGTTAAGTAGGTGTGATGCCCTTGCACTGCAGCGAAGTCTAGTGGTTGGTGTGAAATCCAGTAGCCTTTTAATTGATTTCATCCTATATAGGTGTTACCGTCAGGCCGGAACACTGAAAACAGTCATTTGCGTTGAGAATGACTACACAAAATAAGAGATCTAATGTAATGTAAGGTAATTTATTCCAACACAGTGACTGAATGTAAATAAGTTGAATGGCTATGAACTCCCACGTGTTTGTCGTTGCTAAAACAAATTGTCCCAGCGGATGTAAAAAAGACACAGTTTGACAGACAAGACTCGGGCTGACAGATAAGATTGCACCTTAACCACTTTCAGGGTGGCTCAAGGCGCACTCGTATTATTCTTGGGATGACATTGCACCATCTCAGCCATGACACAAGAATGTATCTTTTTCCTTAATTACGTATTTATGTTTGGCCCGAGGCAGTTTGTCGTTAGTGTCGCCGTGGGGGGTTTGTATGTCTAAGACATACGCCCTTGTCTCAAGGACTTAGTCTATTTATTTTAGGACTTTGGCCTTCACTGTTGAACAACACATTTACTGAACTAATCACAGGCTATTGCAGTACATCAGAACCGCCATTCAACACTGTGCATTGTTGTAGAGTAATACTTCACCTGCACGGCCAAGGCGAGGCAATGTCTCTCCAAAAGGATACGATGACTGTGATACATCTTTGGCTATAAAATCAACTACATTCAGAAGAAATCAATGACTATTCGGCTCCACTACTCTATGTCGTGTCCTTTGGCAAGGCACTCCAGGGTTAAAAGTCAACCTTTGAGGGTCACGTGGATCAGCTGCTCCCTTAGTCCATTCAATAAAGTATATTTTAGGATATTATGGCCAACAATAGGAACTCTTTATGAGGGACAATGGATTGGAGCTCTTTAATACTGTTTAGATATGATTGCAGCATCGGATTATCCTGCGTCTGTTTGCAAATGTAAAGCAAGAGAGTTGCATTCTATTTGTTGTAACTGCTCTCAAATCATCCAAAAATTGGATGAACCTTTTTACTTTGTACAGAAATCCACACGACAGAGATAATGAATGTTGAGTAATGAATTGTGCCCCAATGATTTGATTTTTGTTTTTGTTTTTGTGAAATATCTTTCATAAGGAAACCTCGAGGGTACAAAATGTGGTTGATATGGTGGTCTCCAGAGAACAAATCCTATTGATCTGGTGGTCCTCCTCTTTTACTTTAGCACCCTTTAAGGTTAGGTGAAAAGGTTTGCTTATTTTGAGAAATATTGCAACATCTACTTGATTGGAACATGGATGGATCTACATTAACAACTCATTTTAAACAAATTACTTTGACTATGAAATGTCCTTTCGTTTCTCGACAAATTAGACTTATTTTCAAATCTTAAGATGTATTTTTTCTAATGATAGTGACAAAAGTACAGTAGATCAATGCCAACATTCACACTAAAAAAGCCAACAAGGAAAACAACAGCGTGCTCTTAAACAACAACAAGTCGTGTCTTTGAATTAAACAAAAATAAAATATCGGAACTGGAGTGGCAGACATTCTTTACTTGTCCTCGGGCTTCCTACTTACTGTGGTGATTACTCCTAAGTGCTGCAGTGACACTTGTATTGATTTACCCTGATATTCATCATCCTATCACCTTTGTGCCTCATGCGAGCTGGAAAACCTCAACTCCTGTAAGGGTGTTATCAAAGGGGCCAAAAGCAGGGGGGGGGGGGGGGGGGTATTTTTAGATGGCCTGTTTGCAAAGCTAAAGGGCTTCCAAAAGGACATAAAGAACACGTTACAGACTCTTTTGTGTATCCAGTTTAATTGTTTTGTGTTATTACTCCTTCAAAACCACAATAGAGCTTTTATTTGAAATATCCTAATAAAGTCCAAGATTGATAACATATAATTGAAAACAGTGCAATTCTTGACAGTAGCTACACATTACATTAAATTCACAGCAAGGATATTAACAGCAGGAAATTGAAGGAAAAAAAGAGCTGACTGCAACAAAACACCATGAAGTACAACTGCAAAACCTGTATGCTGAAAGACACCGGCTTTTTCTGCAATGGTATCTTAGCTGATAGGGGGTAATGTCGTATACTGAATATTCATTGGGGATACAATAAAAGTACTTGAGACAGGGAAAATGCACAAATGAAAACATGGGAAAAAAAACCTGGTCTCATTCCTGATCCAGCGGTGATTAGGAACAAATCAAATGACTACATGTTATGACTGGAGTTCTCCACAGGTTCTTATTGACCATGCTTATTTACTGTACTTGCACAGTATAGAAGAGAGCTAAAATAAGTGTTTGCAAAAGTGACTGTAATCTACTCGCCAGGAAGGCTGGAAAACGGGCCATATCCAGATTTTAAGACTAACAAATGCTATTTGGGGATGGCTAGTTAATAGTTTTTGTGAGCATCTTTAAAGCTGCAATCGTGGTTGTTCGGGTCTCTATCCGTTGCATTCTCTGTTGATTTAAAATGATCCCATCTTAGCCACTACAAGCCTTATTTTGTGTACCATCATGCACCAGGGTGAGTTATAACAACGACAAACCCTGGTTTACAGCGGATTTCAGAAACCTCTGCAAAAAGATCAGGAATTTAGGAGCGGGGACAAAGTATTGTATACAGAGTCAAAATACAGGTTTAGCAAGGTGGTGAGAGATGCTAAACGTCTGTACTGTGAGAAACTCCAACAACAGTTCTCAGCAAGTTACTCTGCTTCAGTTTGGAGAGGCATCTTACACCTCACTAACTACAAGCCAAAAAAAACCCACTCCATTAATGACCCCCGCCTGGCAGACGAGCTGAATAGAGTTCTACTGCAGATTTGATAGACAATGTCCTGACTCCATCCCAAGTGGATCACTGACTTCCTGAAATTTGCGGATGACACCACACTCATTGGACTGATGGTGGGGATGAAAAGGTGGGAGTCTGAAGAACGCACTCCCACCCTCCCCCATCACCCTGTGTGACTCCCCCGTCACCGCTGTGGATTCCTTCCGTTTCCTGGGCTCCATCATCACCCAGGACCTCAAGTGGGAGCTGAACATCAGCTCCATCACCAAGAAGGCTCAGCAGAGGTTGTTCTTCCTGAGGCAGCTGAAGAAATTTATCAAGACAAGAAATTCAAGACAATGACGGTGCACTTCTACACGGCCATCATCGAGTCCATCCTCTGCTCCTCCATCACCGTCTGGTACGCTGCAGCCACAGCCAAGGACAAGGGCAGGCTGCAGTGTGTCATCCGCTCTGCAGAGAGGGTGATCGGCTGCAATCTGACGTCCCTGCAGGAAATTGTTCGCTTCCAGGTCTCTGAAGAGATCTGAAAAAGATCGTAGCCGACCCCTTTCACCCGATACAAAACCTGTTTGTGCCTCTTCCATCTGGCAGGAGGGTGAGGTCCATCAGGACTAAGACCTCCCGCCACACGAACAGTTTCTTTCTCATCAACAGACCTTGGATCCCCACTGTCTGACTCTGACATCCCACCGGTCCCTCCCTTCACACTCCACACACAAAGTCTGCAGTAGGTATTTCAGTCAAGAAAATCAATAAGAGCATGGGGAACTTTTCAGGATGTTTCCCCATGAGTCTATATATTTTTTTAATTATAGACACCATTAACAAAGTTAACCGTATACAAACCTATACCCAAATAAGGTTAACACTGTACTGTTAATACTGTGAAAGCAATACGTCACCTGGCAAAATTATTTAAAAAATAACTCTTTTCCAGATTTTTGGAAATGAAATGAAACAGTCCAGTCTCCCAGAGGAATAAGATACAGTCGGCTGTTGAAACAAACAAAGCCCTTTGCTTTATCTTTTATTGGATTCAGAAAGAGAAAAAAAATGGGTTGGATAACAGTGTATTGCATTCCAAAAATAACAGTGTTATTTTTGTTTGTGGAGGTTAACTGTCTATTTGTAGAAAATTTGATCTGTGACTGCATTCAATTATTTTGTCAACAGGCCAACATCTTACGTTAATGTGACCTTGTCTGGAAGTCTGAATCAGAAGATTAATTCTTGCTTAGTCAACAGTGTCAATGAATCTTCATATTCGGTACAGCTAGAGTGGAATGCTGAGGCAAAGTTTATCTTCATTTCTGACAATGAAGCTGTTAGTACGGCTGACACACAGCCTGCTAACGGCATGCAGTGGGAATATGGTGGACTCTGCCACAAAGTGTAGTTTTCTCAATGCCAGGTGGGGCCCCAGCTCTGCTGCTCTGATGCTCATCTTTTGAATGTTACTTTTTTTTTTGTTGTTGACTAGGGGCCGACAGATTGTGCTTCATTCATTAAATAAAGCATGTTTCTTAATAAGAAGCATGGATTGGCAGTTCGTAACCCTTTTATGATTTATTGACAAATGCCCACATTGCTCAGAGGCAGTGGTTTGCATTTGTTGCAAGGTATCTGCAAATGCTGCATGTACTGCATGCTGTGAGAGCTGATGGGTGTGCTCTCTCTCTATTTTAACTTAACTGTGTGTGTAAAACACAATACGGAGAGTTTTTCTTGATGATGCCATGGCTGTTTGTAACTTATCCGCCATTTCTGCCAACTTCCAAGAGTCATTCAGCGTGTGCAACGGGTGATTTGGATATCCCTATCCACTTCAATGAAGAATTTGGAGAGGATGGGGGGGGGGTGCTACATATCAAAAAGGTATGAACTGCCACAAGGGTCACCGGCATAAGGATAGGAAACCGGAGTCGTCTAAGATGAACTTGTACCTTAATATACTTTATACGTTTAAAGTGCACAGTTTTAAAGCACACCTACTTTAACTGCACCACTGATGTTAAGGATTGAAACTGACATGCAACGGTGCTTAGAGACCAATCACAGGGAGACTCATGCCAGTAGTGTGTAAGGGGATCCGGGGGCTTTTTGACACATTTACAGCGTTAATAACGCGACCACCTCCGATAATAAGGGCTTTAGTATTGATTTGGTTCAGAGGCTCCTGATGAATAAGTCTGGGTCTCAGTATGTTTTCTCAGTATTCCTGAAACCTGAGCTTATGTGTCACTAGGTAGTGGATTGATACAACAGACTTGTAACTCAACTACAGAGCTTAGACTAAATCTGTGTCGTCACTGTGAGGTCAGCCTTTGGTTTGTAAACTTCCTCTTTGAAGACCGAAGTCATAATTTTGACTGTTGCCATCTTGGCTATTGGCTGTTGCCATCAAGTATTTTTAGAAACCAGGAGAGAGACAACAGGGGGAAGCTAAGCAACAGAATTGTTACAATGAATTCCAACTAGTGAAAAAGCCCTGTGAAGGGGTTGAAGAATAGAGCCCGCCTGCCGGGGGGTCCAGCTCGGCCCGCTGGAGGACTTTGCCATATAGTGCGAGAATTATAGAAAGAAAGAAATTGCATTTCTATAAAGGTTGCTGATTAAGCGAATGCTTAGACTCACGTCACTCCAGACAGCAGCGCTCGGTTGAAAATGACTGTGCTCCAGCCCCAAACCCCCCAAACAGCTGACACTCTCCAGCCCAACTCTATTAATCACTCAGAAAGCACGCAGGCTCTAAACCCTGTTATTTTGGTCGCTGAGCAGGGGGTCGGTATTAGCACTCATGTAATTGGACTAGTGGACAGCGGTCCGGACGGCGCACGAATAAACAACATCAATTAACGTCCTGTTGTCCTCCTCTTCTCCCCTAATCCCCACATCCAGTTAATTTCACACAACAAATGCAGTGTGTGGAAAATGTTTGCATTTATCTCTGCTGCCATGAAAAAAAGTATCTGTAGGCCTACATATGTATACTTTGGTAAACAACCAACAGGAATTTTGATCAGCAAAGGCCTTTGGGGATGGGTTTCATTCCTCAGGCTTGCTTCGGCGCAAATTCATTCATTTTTGGAGACAGCGGTGTAAGGATTAGCTACAAAGGGAGGATGAGCATTTCTGAGAGGTTTCAGCTCAATTCTCAAAGCTCCAGAGGGAAGAGATATATATATTCATTTTCTGCAGTGCTGTTTAAATTCTACTCATTTGATAAATGGAGTACTTCTTTAAAGTTAATTTAAAGACCAGTGTGTTGGACTTTGGCGGAAATTAGAGTTTATTGAATATTCAACAATCCTGTAGTTGTACATTTAGAAGCAATGGGTTTTCAATATGGAGTTTGCCATGTTCTTACAGTAGCCCAGAACAGAGGATCCAAACACTGACCCTATAAAGGGCCTTTTTTATGTTATCCACCTGAAAGCCTGCATAGTTCTGGAACGTGAGAGGTAAGTATACCAGTCCGCAATCTGCAAGCTAAGTGCTAATTGCTAATTGAATCCTACACACTGGTCCTTTTAAATCCAAATAGATATACATTCTAAATCAACCCCCAAATGAAGTGCTGTCGGAGAAGGAATCGGCATCCTTGCATGTCTCCTCTCCACCCGGACAGCCCTCACATTGGCAAACAGTCGTGCAACGTTCACGTGTTACAGAACAGGAGGTGGTCATGCTTGTAGCCGTAGAGCTCGGCTTTTTCACGCGCCTCCTCCGTGGCAGTCAGGCATAGTGTCAGCAGACATTCCTTCATTCCACCATTTGAGGTGGAGCACGCGCAAAGTCAAGAGAAAGACAGCTTTCAGACATTAATTAAAGAAAAAAACAGCTTTGTATTTCTCATAAACACACGCGCAAAAATCTATAAGGTGTCAATATTCAATATTCCGTCCAATATCACCGTTCTTACTACGAATGTGAGAAGAAGAATGCTTCAATGATGGTGGACCAGTTGAGTACTGATGGAACGTCCTGCAGTCTCCACCGTAGAGAGAGTCGCCCAATAAATCGCCTTTTGTCCCGTTTTCTAAAGTTTTTTTATAGTATTTTTACTCTTACAATAATATTCCAGGGCATGTGAGTACACCTCTAAAATCCATGCTATCATTATTAGTGGCAAGTCATGCGCCTGTTTCTCCGGGCAAGGTCTCATTCGCCGTGTGAAATTGTCCATCATTTTAGCACGTTTCCTGTCTTAAACCCTCACGTCAGTCGGTTGCCTCGGGTCTCTCCCTGGTATTTTCAAATAGAGCACAGCTGCAAAGGCGTGCATTTACTCCAAACCACCAGCTGCAGACCTCAACTGGCACCTATCAGCATAAAGATTGGTCGAAACAAGTACTTTAAGACATGTACTTTATATTGCTAAAAAGCTAAACACTTATGCAATGTCAAGAGGATAATATATTTCTTTCTGCTTCAGTCTTTTCATCTGTTAAGCTTTGACCAACAGGTCATTAATAGATGAACTAGCAAAGAAGGTTTCATATCTCTGTAAAAGGAAGACCTGTATAACTTTCAGTAACCTTATGACCTTTGCCATTGAAATATACCATATCAAACATGGGAGAGGCATGTACTCTATAAGGTTATTATTTGTGTCTAAAAACTCATTATAAATATATAAAAATAGAAAAACAGGTCAGGGTAATTTCACTGCTGACATTGATGTTGATTGTAAAAATACACGTGTTTTTCTGTTTTATCTATAGAGCATTATCATGTCACGGCAAACCGGTAAAAAAAATGTAATTCGGTTAGAGACATTTGATGAATTGAGCTCGTCGTCCTGTCTTGTCGTACCACTTGTGCCTCGAGAGCCGACAGCGAGTCACTGTCAAAGATTAGCAGACGACAACACAGAGCAGCCAGGAGAGTAAACATGTATTTTGTTGGAAGGTTCACTGGTTGAAAAATATAAACCACACGAAGTACGTTATACAAAGTAATGTCGCAGTCTTTTTTTAAATGGGGTCACTGTTCGTACACTAGGAGAACGAGATCAGGACTCGCGTGTTGAAATCAATCATGAATCAGGACTCGCGTGTTGAAATCAATCATGAATTGTTAGCAAGGTTTCACCTAAATCCAGGAGCCCACAGTCCATGCATTTTCTGAATGTGGGCAAAAACACAGTTAAGGCTTTGTAATCATCAGAGATCAAGTGTCACTTGCCCCGCTGATGATTTGTTTGCATTATATCAAACTTTACACTTTGAGTCTATGCAGAGGGTTCAACGTATGAACTGTCAGGTGACCAATGAAAGAAAAAGGAACATAATGAAAGAGTCGGGAAACATAATGAATGTAAATTCTACAAGGTGGCTGAATAGTTTGATGAATTTTAAATGAATGTAAATCATATGCTGTGGTCACAGTCACAAAGTACCTATATTGAATACATGTGAGATGTTGTTGCTTTCTGTACAAATCAAATCACTGAATGAGGAAATATCTAAATGTATAATTATGGATAGGAAGTGGAGAGTTAGGAATTAAGGTCTTTACCCTCAAGCCTTCACTAAATGTTGACAATGACATTAAGACAAAGCAAAAAAACTTTATGAGAAAAGTGTAAACTCCAAAGATTTAGTATGGACATTCAGGTCCAGTGCACCAAACAGTAGAAAAAGACCCACTACTCTATTACGCACTCCATTCAACTGTTTTTCTAGCTACCGGCATTTCTGAAAATAGACGACATGAAGGCCTTGTAGTGGAAAACAGTTGCCTGCAAAGCGTGGTGCATTGCTTCCGTGGCGCTTTGCTGTCTGCAGAAAATAGTGGGGACAAATTTTGTGATTGGAACATTATGTGAAAAGAGAGGTAGAAAAAAAGAGAACATGTTGAATGTTAAATATTCAATAAATTAATGTATTAGACCTGGGGCTAACTCAACTGTTAACACTGACATAGCAGTGCCCCTGAGGCTTCATTCACTACCACCAACACATTTGACCACACACGTACAGTCATAATGTAGGGCAGACTGAGGTCCAGCACCAGTTATTATCACAATGTTCACCAGAAATGTTCACAGATGTAAGGGATAATCAGTGTTTCAACTGATAAAGCATTGCGTTACCCCCATCTAGAGCTAGAAATATGCTGATGCAAGTGTGTGTTTTTTTGAGAATGAGCTGCATTGAAGATACATGAGAAGATACTAGGCGTTAGGCTCTTTGTCTTTCTGGCTCTCATAATACACATGCATGTATTATAAGATTATTAGTCGTAGAACTATTACTACTACTACTTAGTAGTACGCATCTTAACGTGCATGTGTTCGTTTACTTATGTAAAACACCTTGTCATTTAGTTTTTGTTCCTGAAAGTGATAAAGCAAATACTGAGTCTGAACGTCAGCAGCTCGAGGGGGCGGAGCCTGCGAGCAGCGCGTGACGCGCCGTGTGACGCAGAGCCGTCAGGATAGCGGCGCAGCTGACGTCACTTGTTCGTGAACAAGTTACAAACTAGCGTTGGATGCAACATGCCCCGGTGACGGATGAAAAGTCACTGCGAACTGCAACTTTTTCCCGTTGTTGTTTATTTCATTCACCCCGCCCGCCCGGAGTCATGCGCCCGTTACTCGCCCTCCTCTGCGCGCTGCTTTCATGCGGGGACGCGAACGCGGCCGGAGAGTTCACGGCGAGCGGACGCGCTCCGCACGCCAATGACGGCGACCGGGATCACGCGAGACAAGAGCCGCTGCGGCACCGAGCACCGGACGCCACGTCAGGTTTGTGTGGCCTTCAGTGACTTTAACGGTGACGTTAGTGATAGTCAGTTAGAGGCATAAACGTGTGCTTGACGTCTTTGATAAAAGACACACAATAAATCACAATGTAACGTTAGATGGAGAATTCTTTTTTTTACTCCATCAACCATCCTATTACAGGCTTTAACGTACTTATTAAAGACTTTAGTCGGCCCGGACCATCTGTTCAGATCTGCTGATCAGATCATGAGTAATGTGATGATGGAGCTGCTGTCCCCTCCTGAGGGACGGTTTCTCCCATCTGTCCCCTTTTCTGCATCTCCACCGGTCAAACAGCAGCCCATCAGTTCATATCAGCATTATGCGTGTATTATAACGGCTGTAACCTTGTAAAGGGGGTTGGCAAAAGACTCAAAAAGGAAAACAAAAAAGGAGAAAGAAAATATATTGATTCAAAGTGTTATAAACTAATTCTGCATAACTTTGCGATTTGAATCAAGTGTTTGTGTCACGTGGCTACAAATCTAAACGGCTGAATGCAAAGTGCGCCTCACTGCATCACTCTCTTACACACACACACACACACACACACACACACACACACACACACTCACAGCAGCGGAGCTGAAAGAGGGATTTGAGATCCCTTTCATCAACTGATTCATGACTAATTCATGCCGCCGTGGGAGCACATTACCATCCATCATCACATGATCCTCGGGTCCGCTTTGATGGCCGAAAACACTTGGAAATGCACCCAAGCGAGCTGCTGTGACTTGCACCCCCCTCCATCGCGGACATGTGTTGTGTCCTACAAGCCTTCTCCTCTTAGCCGTCCTTCGCTCTGGAGGAGGGCTGCCAACTCACAACTTCTAATTCTAAACAGAAAGAGGAAACGTAGGTGCACAAATATACACAAAAAGACTCCTTATGTCACCCATTGTTAAATTCCCTGTTGTCCCTTCATGGTGGGCAAAGCATCAGATTAAAAGATCTAATCATTCTCCGCAGGGGGGGGTTGTAGTCATTTGACAACATTTCGTGTGGTTGTTCGGACTTTGCCCACCCCCCCCCAGCTTCGCCCTAAGCATCTTTTCTCTTCAATTTGTGTCAGTTCAGTTTGACATTGCTGACTCGTGCCTGGGGGAGATTTGGCCCAAATGTAAAAGGGTGCGCTTGTGTTTTCCTCCATCGGTGGAATGTATGGCCCAATTCCAGCACGTGCACACCAATAAGCATGTACGTTGGGAGGGTTGGGAGGAGGTGGGGGGAGGCAGCAGAGATAAGTCCCCGTTGGACCATCTGTTTACGCTGCCTGGGGGTCTGAATTGACCAGTCAACATGTTTGCGCCTTTTACTTGATACGTCAGCAGAAGCCCAAATTAGTCTTCTTCTGTAACAATAGAATGTCAGTCCAATTTTCGCCGCGTTCACAATTTAGTTTTCTTCTGTGGAAATCTCTTCCTTGCGCTATGGATGAAAAGGTCTTTCTTAAATTTCCCAAATTGGACACGGTGCTCGGTAATGACAATATTCAACCAATATCACACACACACACACACACACACACACACCACGTGGGATCTGTCTGTCATCTGCCACAGCGGGCTCAGACGGCCTATTTTTCTATCCACTTCATAAACCTCTTTGCGCCGGGTTCAGTGCGCCAAATGGGTAGATTATAGTAATCTGGCACGAAACACCTCCACTTCGGATCTAGTGACCCCCTCCTGTTATGTTGGACCACTACTGCAGAGCACACATGAAGCGGAGGCTCCCTCCCCCTAAACAAGCAGCCTCTTGTCCATCTGCACGGGTGGATGTATCCCAGTGGGTGGACGCTGACTCTGCCAAATGTAGGGTTTTATTCTGAGGAGGAAAATACAGGCACTCCTGTGTGGAAGACCAATGTGTGATGAAGAAAAAAGTCAAGCCGTCTAAAAATAGCAACACATTATTCATGATTCATTACATTTAGGTAAATCTAAATTTCACCGTAAATTAACGGTATTTTACTGGCAGCAAGGACTCCAGGAATTTACCGCTATTCTACGGTATAATACCGTAAATGGTTTTTACACTATGTTGCCGTAAAATGGATTACTGTATGTTACCGTAAACTTGAACAAATTTAGCTGTGAATTAGCTGCAATTTACTGGCAGTTGAGGCTAGTAACCTACTGTTTTATTTACAGTGCCCTACCATAATTTACGGTATGTTGTCGTATATTGGATTAGTTTGTTACCATACGATTACTGTTTTTGTGTTCTAAATACCAGAAAGTTACCGTTTACTTATAACCGTATACTTTTGCATTTAATTCCCCACAAATTTAAGAAAGACAACCAAACTCATTTCGGTCATAGTGGTTGGAGTTTATTAGATGCCTTTAAGACAAAAATGGTAGGCATTTGTAACCAAGAACAAAACATAAAATATGCTGCATGTATACAATAATAAAAAAAATGAATCATAAAATCATTAGGAACAAGGTAAACTAACTGCAGCAATACGCTATGGAACACTTTCAATTGACCGCGGCAAACGGTTGGCGTCCTTAATCCCTCTGTAAAACAAACCAAAATTAATTATTTAGAAACACTGTCATTGGTAAAATATTAAAATTACAAAGTTGAGGAAAACAACAAGATGTAAGGAAGGAGAATGTTAATCACGCTAGGCAAGTAACACTTACCAACGTTACTTGGAGAGACGAGGCAATGAGAAACTCCTCCGATGTTGAACTGCACAGGTGTTCTGGATGAACTGAGATTACGCGTCTGACGTCACGTTCAGGAGCAGTCGGTCACGATTGACACTCAAATGACTTTTAGGCAATGAACACTTTAAATAATACAAATATTTATTATCTTTACATTCCGACCACTGAAACGACGGCAAAGGTGGCGCATGGGATAGGGAGGGTGTGCTGTGCAGCACAAGGTTGGCGGTTTGAATCCTGGCTGCTCCCTGTGCCAAGTTGCTCAGTGACAGCAAGACACCTAACCCCCAATTACTCCATATAAAATTATGTCAAACCTGTGGGCATTTTGGATAAAAGAGACAGCCGCATGTATAGTAATGTCCTGTAAGTCAAAGTCATCATTATATCACATGAGATACTCATTATGATGACTTACAGGACATGTTTTTCAGTGGCTGACGTGGGCTTCCATACATTAACCTACAAAATATGTAGATGGATTGTGATTCACTGCACTTGTAGGCTATTTGTATTTCCACCACTTCATAAAATATATGTAACATGCAGTTGAATTACGGTAGTCTGCTATTATTGTAAATTGACAGCCTTAACTGTTTATTCATGACATTGGCCGTTATTTTACAAGCAAGAGATGGAAATTTAACTGTATGTTACAGTTATTATGACATACTGTAAGATACTGTTAGAAATGCACCGTAAATTTACAGCAATTTGTTACAGTGCATGTACACCAAAGCAACAGAAACAAGAATATGGAAGCACCACTGATTATATTCTCATTCTTTTTCAACACTTAAGTATTATTTGTGAGATGCTCAGTCATTTTTTTCCAAGTCATTATGGTGAGATGCTGTCATCATTTTAAGATTTTATGTTATTATTTAGACATTCTGTCATCATTTCAGTCAAACTATCTTTAGATAAGGTACTTTATTGTGACGCACAGTCATTATTTTGAGTTACTAAGTAGTTATTGTGGGATGCTCCGTCATATTTTGAGCTGCTGCGTCCTTATTCTCAGATGGTACGTCATAATGAGTAATAGCTAATTATTTTGAGATAAATGTCATAATTTTGAGCTACCAAGTCAAAGTATTAAAAAATGTCTTTATCTTTTACTACTTAGTCATTTTTTTGCTACACACGACAGAATAAGTCTTTCTCCAACGCTTTGCTTACTCAATACTCAATAATAATGACCCACAGGATTTATTATTTTATCCTTGGGACTGAATTGGGCTTCCAAACACAGCTACACACGACAGAATAAGTCTTTCTCTTTATGCCAGAAGTGGTTTATTTCAACCGAAAACACGACCTTCATCCAACATATCCAAATAGATTTTTGCTGAAACTGTGGGCGATTTCTGTCTGAAAGTGTCCCAGCTCCTCGCATGCACGTTAGCTCCGGGAGTTTGTCTTCTCCTTATTAAAGGGAATCGTTTGAGGCAATGATGTGGGGCGACCTGCTGATGTGGCTATGGCACCTGCTGAAATATTGTAAACACTGGTAACAGAAGGTAACATGACGGATTAAGAGTAATAGGACCTGCATTCATGTCTAATTGCCACAACTACAAAAAGACTGTTCTACATTATGCGCCATTGAGATTGCTGCAATAGCTCTGTTGCAGCATTTAGCTGTTAATAAAAAATGACATTTCTATGGCCTACTAGTGTGAAATAACTAAGATGCTGTAGCTGTGAAGGGTCGATGACGAGCTCCCAAAACTCTCCAGCTCTTCAGTGCACAAAATGCAAAATGTGAAGGAGGATTCTTTGGCTAATCAGCTGACTTCTGCAACTCTAAATGTAGGGACTTTTTTCATAAGTTCTCGATGCAATCATACATTTGGTCCTCCAGTAGGGTAGTGTCAACGTTAACTCCCATGGGCGACTAACCAATTTACATTGTATTTGTTAGGCAAGGTGTGTGAAAACAGCCTTGCACAGACTGTTCACTCGTGGGATATTTGTGTTTCCATGACCACCATTCATTCGATTGGGCAACTGATGCATCACTGAGCCTTCATCGTTATGCAACACAACACATTAGTCTCAGAAATAAGGTCTTTTTTTCTCGTGGACTCACTATTGGGTACGCAGTATGAATGTGGCTGATTGGGTTTGTTGTTGCGCTGACACATATTCACTAGACCCTAAATAGGATCATCTGGGAGCTACTTATAAATATGTAACGATTAAAGCCTCGCAATAAATCATGTTATTGAATATAGGCACTGTTGTTATCATTTGCATGCTGATCTAGCATAATGTTGTCTTGCCTTGCTCACTAATTGGCCAATTTTACAATTTCTTTGTGTTCACCTCTGTAAAATCTCCTGGGATTAATTGATTGATGTCTCCAGGGATTCTGCATATTACCGTTCCTATTGTGCTGTTAATAAGGTCCCTTCTAGGTTAATTGGAAACACGGGAAACTCAATTCTGTTAAAGCATACAGTTGCACTGCATGAAAGGGCTGTACAAAATAACAGGGACACCTATGGTAACAATTACTTTGCATGCAGTCCACACTGCACGCAAGAGAGTATAAGAGGTGGAATTTACTTCTAAAAGCAGGACTATTGCCATCTGGAATCCATCTTTGTTCTTAAACCCATGTTTATTTTTGCCCCAGATTCTGCTTTTGACCTGAAGGTCCAGGTCAACAACGTGATGAGTCATCAGTACTTGAGCCAGGCGCTGGTGGAGGTCTACGTTAACTACACCAGGACCAACGCGGCTCTCACTGGGGAGGACGGCGGTATCTTGCTCCATGTACCTTTCCAAACTGGGATGCCCATCACACTCGTGGCTAGCAAGGATGGCTTTATTTGCACACTGCTGCCTTGTAAAACCAACAGAATGCCAAGTAAGATATTTAACATGTGGTTGTGCTGAAATGGGAAAATTGTTTGGCTGAATCACCAGGAATAATTAGTTTCATGTAGTGTCATTTTCTTTCAAAGACAAAGACATTCAAAAACCACACGTTTTATGTTCACGTTTTTTGCAGACAACTAACGTTAGGTGCATCCAGCACAGCCTTGTTGTCAATTACATTTAAGTTCCCTATTATATTCTTTTTGTAAAAAAACTTGAGCCTTGAGTAGGTTGATGTAGCACAATGTCACACTGCCATCTAGTGGGAAACCCTCACTTTTTTAGAGGAAGAACTATTTGCTAATTTTTCATTTGGCCCTTCTTCTTTTGTCATTGCTGTAGTATTTTCCTCCGTCACCATGTCACTGCTTGGTCTGAATCCGGGAAACATCTGGCTCTTCAATGATTCAGTCCTGATCACTGGAAAAACATCTGGTAGTATATATTTTCTTAAATTTATTTATTATTCTATTATAAATTTATATTATTTTTTTTATCTCAAAGGGATAGTTACAGACACACATTTCCAGCTGTTATTTATCATTTTTTCTTTTATTTGAAGATGCTACATCTCAGCCTATTGTCCAGTTTCCCAAGAGCCTGCTGAATCTCACTGACAGCAGTAATGCCACTTCTGTCAAAGCCTACCTGACCCTCCCCAAGCTGCCGTCGGAGGAGGACAGCTTTCTTCACACATTGGGTATCATGAGGAGTAAATCAGGTATGCAGGGACAGTATTACGAAATATATATTTATCTGTCATAAAACTGTAGACGATATGCAAATTATAGTGCCGGGAAACAATTGAAATTTTTCATTACAATTAATCGGGTGATTTTGTGCAAATAATTCTGATTAATTGCAAGATTAAATAATTAATTAAAAGTGTATATTGAACAGTACATTTAGGGACCAGGGGGGATTATCCGTGAGCCAATCCTGATCAACACCACACACTTGGTGTGTCTGTATCTGCATTCAGCGCTAGTTGCTAATTAAGTTTCGAAATAACAGTTATTCAAAAAATGATTGGCCTGTATCAATAAATTAAATAGCAATTAATGTGTCAACATGCAATTGTGCGGAGCATTACCAAATAACATACTAATTTTACATAAGAAATCAAAACAAGGCTGTAAAAACAGATTCAAATTGTAACAATCTTACACGGGAACCAGTCAATCAAAAGTTTTTTTCTCACGAATATTTAATTTAGTCAACGCATTCTCTTCAGCTTTGCCTCCCCTGTTTCTCAAGGATACGTCAGTGTGGAGTTAAGTCCCGTTGCGGCTGTCAGTGTGCAGCTTTTCTCAGGAGCCTCGGAGCTTCATGTGAGCGGGCCCATACAGATCAGCCTCAGCATCCCAGACAGCTGTGGACTTCAGACTTCCAATGTTGTTCCAGCGTGGTTCCTCAACCGGACCACAGGTGAGTAGGACTCCCGGTCACACAAACTAAGAAGCGTCTGGATAGTGAGGATGACTTTATGGTTTCAGGTACAGGAAACTTAAAAATATCAAAAGTACTTTGGCCTACTCAGTTTACAATCTGAGCTGGGAACCGGATGCAGAACAGGTCTTTCTTGTTGTCATCTCTCAGTTCCCACTCCACGACCAGCTTAAAGCTCATGAAAAAAACTGTCAAAATATCCTGTTTGTAGTATGAGGCAGATCATCATTGACAATATTGATTTCAGCTGCATACATTGACTGTTTGTGAAGTTCTTAAATCCTGCAATGATCAAATATGATCAAGATTGTGCTTTGCGTGGACAAAATGTTGCATGCTATTTAGCTGTAAAATAAAAGACTGTGACAGTGTACTTTATCATGTCTGAATATACTGTAAATGAAGAGTTGTCTTGCAAAGTCCCAATGCAAAGCAGTGAATAGGATACCCTTTGTTTATGTGAAGTTATTTATTGTCTAAAAAATCAAAACAGAAAAAAGATCTGTAAAGATTCATTGTCTGACCTTGTAACCTTTCCCAATTATTAATATGAACTTTAACAATTATAATTATTTAGTTAATTTAATATTAATGAATTCTGTGTAAACTGCAGCTATAAGTTTATTGTTTTTTTTATCCAGGAAAAGAAACTACTAAACTATGGTCAAGAAAGTGTTCAATCTGGGTCCACATCAGATATGAATTAATTTGACTAATACTGTTTCATCACTTTTCCTTCTTATTAACAATTTGAAAGGGAATGAGCACATTCAAGCTCTTCAAGTATTGTGGTAGTTGTGGGAAAATACGATGGTGTACAAATAGTGCCAATTTGTTTTCTGTTTGTTTTTCACAGGTGGATGGATGAGAAAGGGTCTTGGGACAGTGGTGTCAGTAAAAGGAAGCCTAATGTGGACGTTCACAGCTCCTCATCTTGGTTACTGGATAGCAGCGCCTTTGTCATCCACCAGAGGCAAGTTCTCAGTGTGATACTACCAACCAGGTGGTATTCCACTGATACATGGAAACATTAGGGTAACAAATCAATGTGTCAGACAGGTATTGGGGATGGTGGGTATTCATTTTGGAATGGTGGTTCTGAAGGTAGTGAACGTAGATGGAGCACGGTGGTGTGGTGGTTTGCACTGTCGCCTCACAGCAAGAAGGTCCTGGGTTTGACTCCACGCAGCGGCCTTTCTGCGTGGAGTCTGCATGTTCTCCCCGTGTGTTCTCTCCGAGTGCCGTCTTTGAGGATGGATAGATGGAGTTTTTTTGGAGCAAACTATATATGACTATGAAGGCGTTTTCTTCTAAAATTCAGAAAAATTAATTGACTGGATAATAGCCTAAGCCAGTGGGGAAAAGCTAAATATAATGTTTATTAAATGGTCTTTGTACAAATGCAACTTCTTTTTTATCACCTTTATTGCATGCGTGTGATATATTTAATCCAAACCTCTTTACCTTACCACTCAATCTATATGTTTTTAGGTTTTTTTGGAATGGCCGTCCACATTGACTTCATCTCACACCATTCATCTCTCCTGATGTTTGTCCTTGGAGGAATGCTTGTTATTGCCACCTGTCTCCTCGTCGGGTTGTTGTTTTATCGCAGGTAACAGAGGCTTTCATCGGATACGTCCATTCAGTATTCAGTATAACCTGTGGTAACGTTACTGAGTATTGCTTGAAATATATCAGTATAATCCATTATTCTCTCAAGTTTAATGCTTATGAGGTCTGTATTTTTACTGTGTTGTGTGTTCCGGTGGCACGGCACTGATTGAGACACAATTTTCTGTCTACAGACCCAGTGAAACTAAAACAAAGATTCGACCAGTGATGAAAAAAGACCAAACCACTCTAACATGCGACGGTGGAGTCTATGAAGTATCTTCATCGGACTCTTCTCTACAGGGTGGACTGAACCATCCATTTGCTGAACGGGGGGATAATCGGGACTACCCCAATCTAATCGCCAACCTCAATGCTGTGGCCATCGGGGAACGTAGCAAAGTGGAAAATAACCCTGACCTGATCGATGTGTGTTCGCACAAAGCCACGGATCAGACCCGAGATCCGGCCCCTCTGACGGAAAACTTGTTCTTCTATAACGAGCCTGTCGCCATCTTTCCCGCTCCAGCATTCTTCCACTTGGAGGAGCAGCCCCAGTGGAGCAAGTCGGCCACTCTTCCCCGTGTGGCGTCCGCCGCTGAGCCGCACAGTCAAGGCGGTGTCACGCAGACTCCGCCAGAAGGGCCGTCGGCTACCCAGAACCAGGCCGCGGAAAATGAGGACCAGCTCGGGGTTCTGGAGGGCAATCAGTCGGAAACTCCGGCCAGCGCCTCCAGAGAGCACTTCTGCCTGACGGAGTCCGCATCCGTCCCGGGGACGTTGAATAAAATGAGGGGCGGCGGCAGACACTCTGTGCATGCCTTCGCAGAACTCTCTAAAAGCCCCTCGACTCAGCCTCCCCGAGCCTGGTTCGTATCACTGGAGGGCAAACCCGCAGCTGAGATCCGGTACGCAGTGTCAGAGCAGCAGAGGCGGCGAAGGCCGGTTGAGAGTCGGGAGACCAGCTTAGACTCCGGCGTGGATATGAGCGAACTGAACCAGGCGCCTGGCCGCAGGGCCGTGACTCTGGAGCGCAATGCCACTTTTCTCAAAAGCAGTAAACGTGCACCTCCATAGTAAAACACCTCCAACATCTGAGTTTGTATACACAGGCTAGATTCTGTGACACAATACTAATTTATCTTTTAATTGCTTCATGTTCTATATCGATGTTGTGGTGCCAATCCAAGTTGTGGGTAGAAGGCTAATTCATACCAGCGGATTGGCGACGGTTGGTAAAGCTGTACAAAAATCCAAAGCATGTGAATTAAGCAGTTTTCTTCTAGCAGACTTTAATGCCTCAAACATAGTTTAAGAAATAAATAAAATACTTTTGGATATCATGTCATACTGTTACGTTAGTTGCCACAACTGATGCCTCCGAAGGGAAAAACAGCCACACGATTGAGATTAATGAGGTCAAACACCTTCATAACGAGCACTGTGGAATTTTAACCGGCCGTTGGGATTAACGGACAGTTCACAAGGCTAACTGAACACGACTGAATGTCTCTTGTTTAACTGTCACCTGATTACGTGTTCTCATGTTTATTTTTGAATTAAAGTGAATAATTTAATATTTTAATAATAAATAAAGAAATAACTCATGACCGTGGTATTTTTTGAATTTCAATATATACACTATATATATTATATACGTATAACTAATTTCTATGAATCCGTTTTTTATGTATTATAGTCTATATACTGTATAAAGTTACTGTTAGATAATAATAATCTCTTCAATCTGAATTACAGTCACTTCTACTTTCTGACATTAGTTTTGACTTTTCAATTAAATGTACCGCTATAGTATTATATATATATATATATTTTTTTATTTTGGGTGGAAATGTAATTTAAACGTTGAACTGAAAATATCCTCCAACCTTTCTAGAGGCCTTTACTTAACAGAAACCCACATATGCTTTAGCAGTAAATAATAATCAGCATGAATGATGCGTCTGCTTTCTACCAGCTCACTATGTGTGATAACAGAAACTATTTTCACAATGTACATACACAAAGCTTGATTCTTGCAGAATTGCTGAAATATGTAAACATCATTTTCCAGCTAAGAGGAGGAAAGGTCAGCACCACTGAGGGCACATGTGAATAGTTGCACCATGTGGCCATTTCTTGAGCACTTTAGTGGTTTTCTGATAACTCCAGAAACACAAGGTCTAACATAGAACTGGATTGAAAAGATAGCTTCTGTCATTTAAAGTGGTTAATATTGTATAGCATTATTCAAATTATACTGGTGGCTTGTATTTTTGGGGTTGCACTTTATCTACATTACTACATTGTATTACAAGTTTCCATAAATGCTTGATTCATTACCGTACAAATGATTCGTTACCTTATTCAATATTTGCTCTTTTTCATACACTCGCATGGTGGCTACAGCAGGTTGTTAGCCGTGTACATCAGTCCAGTAACCTTTACTAGTGTAAATCACTTCAGTTAAATCTCAAAACTCACAAAAACAATTTAACATCCCACAAAATTAAACGTGCCATTCAAAATAATATAGTTAATTCTCCAAAAATAAAGCGTTCAAATGATCCACATACAAACACTATGATGTCAATAGATATTTCTGAGAACCAATTGAAGGGACGTAAGACAAACATAATTGTCTAATTGTTTGTTTAATAAAAAGTCGTTGGACTAAAGATGATCTGTATGAAGCACATGCAGTCATGGTCACATCAACCTGTTGAGGGAACCAGAGAGAGAATTTGCCCCCCGGTCTTCCCCTCAGTGCATGTTTATGTATCTGCTACCTCCACGTTCCCATAAAAAAACCCACTATTATGCATAGCTGATTTGAAACGTTATTTGTGATTCTAATGAAATAGGAATAAAGATGAAGATCTCGCTCGTACATGAGCTCATAGCGCGTCATTGGACTGATAGCAGCTACAGACCAAAACGATTCCCTTTGTTACAATGACATTTAACAAACTATATCATCTTATGGAAGAGCTCATACAAAAAATGTCAGCAGTCCAAACCAACAGCTTGCACATCACATATATTTCATTTGAAGAAACGTTTGGGCTGATTTGATAAGCAATAGATAAGCAATCTAGATTATTATAGTTATAGTTAATCATATATTATCATAGACTGACTTCGACTACGAGCAGATCATTGACAAACATCCCTCCTCACTGTCTCTGCAAACCCCACATACCCTCACTTGTACCCGCCCCCATGGGTAGCTAGGATGATTGACAGGTTCCACAGCTTCACATGTCATGAGACCTTCACTGACCCCCTGAACTCGGTAAATTAAAAAACAATTACTAGTATCCAACAACTTCTTCCTGTAAACACATTAACGCTTATAAAATAACAGGTTAACATTAAATATGTTACTAGTTATAATATCTTTATTATCTAATTATTGCATGGACCTGCAGCAGAGCTCAATTAATATATCCATATATAATGATATAAAGAACATGTTCAGACATTGTGACTGAGGATGCATTCCTATGTTCAGAAATGGTTGGATAAAACCTTAGAACACACAGACACAAAATGGACGAGCAGGATTCCATGGTTGCTATGGTCCTTCCGATGATTCTATGGAATCCTCATTTGAACATAAACAACCACTCAAGCAGTCACAAAAAGTGTTTCCTCAAGTTCAGCTCAACGATTTCTTGCTAACAGCCTTTTCTACTGCGAACTTCTTCCTTCATTACAAGAACTAAAGAGTCACAGAGACTGACCAGAGCGACTAAAGTAACTTTCATCATGGAAAATGTGAGATTTGAACCCTTTGAATGTCAACAATGTTTTCTGTGTTTTACCGTTGAGACCTTCAGACCCCTAGAAGTGACGTGATAATCAGCTCTGCTATGAACACCCCCCCCCCTCTTTAATTAGACGACTGGTCTCAGCTGACAGCTGTACTGTACCTGCTTGATATTATAACGATTTAGTCAAAACCAAAGACCACACAAGTCTTCACCAAGTTTCTCCAGGAGGTTTAAATGCAGACAGTCATTTCACTTGGTGATCACATGTTCCTTAATTCATGTTATTAATAGTTAAGTGTCGGTCCGCTAACACTGAGGCACATACAACCTGTCCACACGGTGTACTTGTGTGAGGAACAGGTGTTCACAGCGGCCCTGCAGCTCAGGCCCCTACAAACTTCATCTGGTCTCTGTGAACTCTTTCGATGGTTGAATGTGCTGATAGAAGCTCTACGCGTGTGGAAATACACGCCGTGTTTTAGGGGAAATATCAGTTGGTTTTCACAGTGAATTGAGAAATGAAACGTTCTGCTTTGACCGTACTTGTAAAGCTTCCTTCTAACACAAGTCTATGTTGTTGCAGTGTGACGTTCCCGTTCTCCTGACCGACAACCAGACAGGAAGGAGAACCTCTGCTCGCCAGGCAGAGAGCGCGTCGAGGCCCTCAGCCTGGAGACAGTGTTCATGCTGCAGGGACAAGCAGGTGAGACTTGTTCTTTCAAACTGTTCACAATGTAATCCTCAGGACCCGGAGTGAGTCAGTGTACAAACAAGCAAAGAGATTGCATATTAAAAGTCCTTCAAAATGGACAGAATCTGTGAAGGTTCTCTGCAGTGCATGTGACGCAGAGGTTTCTCTGTGACAGTGTGTTGTTCAGTATGAAGTTCACTCACACCCTTTGATGTGTTGCTGACCAGGGGCCGACTCTAAAGAGAAAGCGCCGGCCCTCTGCTGCTCCCGGAGACCTTCACCAGAAGAGGAAGCGCACCTCCGGAGCCCGTCCCCTCCCTGACCATCCAGAGGTGCTGGACAGTGTCCCCGCTGTGCAGCCCTCCCCAGCTGGTGACCATTCAGAGTCTTTGGTGGAGAAGCCTAGAGCCACCATCCCACCTGCTGACCTGCCCCGAGTCTCCTGTGTGGCCCCCAGCCTCCAGCCCTCCACTGCTCCACTGCACGACGGGCCTCTGAAGATATTCAACCTCCCAGTGGAAGAATACCAGCAGCTGTACCACGAGGTTGTTGATGAAATGCTGAGGTGCGTTGTGTCAACAATCGCTCACATAATTAGCACATTCTTCCAATCACAACTAAATGTATTGTTCAATATTCCCTCACAGCAACATTTGAACCACGTGTGACGTTGTGATTAAACTCGTTGTTTTTACCTCTCAGGTTCAAGAGCGGCTGTCTGCGTCCTTACACTCTGAGCCTGGGGCGCGTCATCAAGCAGAAGCTGTGGCAGAGACTGGACCGTCCCCTGTTCACCGAAACAGTCAACGGAGGCGGACTGGTGCACGTGGATGTCTCCTACGGGGTTGGAGTCTTCCATCCAATCCATCCTCCAACTGCAGGTTGCTGGCAGACAGCTTCAACCAAACCTCCACCTACGTCCTACGACCACAGTTGCACCACCTGCAGTCTCTGCCAGCCTACAACTAAAATCCTCTGCCAGCATGCTGCGGTTTTTGCCTCGAACTGCAGTCTGCTTGCAGACAACTTCAACTTAATTCCATCTTAACAGCCTCTGCCACAAACCTGCAGTTGCACCCTCCACTTGCAGATTGGGGTTGAGGGGCTACAACCAAACCTCCACCGCCAGCTGTAGCTAAATATCCAGCCTCTGCCACTAATCTGCTGTTACATTCTCCACCAGCAGATATTGGCAGACAGCTGCAACTGAACCTGAACCTTCCGCCTCTGCCAGCACCTGCAGTGTCTGCCTAAAACGGTTGGTTGTTGGCAGTCAGCTGCAACCAAATCTCCACCTAAATAGCCTCTGACCTGCTATTGCTGCCTCCAGCTGTAGCTGCCTCCAGCATGGCCTACGCCAGTTACCTCTGTATGCCGCCTCCACCTGAACATACTGATGAACCCTAACTCTACCTCCCAAACCTCCACCTTCACGCATCTGCCGCAACCTGCAGTTACCGCCTCTAACTGTAGTATGCTGGAAGACATTTGTATAAAGATGCCTTTGAAGCCTCAACGTAAAGCCTTTGTCAGATCCTGTAGGTGCCGCCTCCACCTGCAGGGTATGGCAGGCAGATGCCGTGAAATCCTCCACCTTTAGCCTGCCAATGTGCAGTTGCCTACTCCACCTGTAGACTTTTGTAGAAAGCTGCAGCAGAACCTCCATCTAAAACCACTGCCAGTTACCTATGGATTTTGCCTCCACCTGAAGATCCTGGTGATAATCTACCTTTCAAACCTCCACCTTCAGGCCCCTGCCACAATCTGCTGATGTTTCATCCATGTGTCCAACCTCATCAAGATGCAACCAAAGCTTCACCTAAATAGCTTCTACCACAAACCTGCCATTCACCGTCTCCACCAGTAGATTGTGGCAAGCGGCTGAAACCGAACCTCCACCTAGAGCCACCTACAGTTACTTGTCGGCACCTAAACGTCCACCTTCCTGCCTCTGGCAAAACCTGCTGCTCACCACCACCGGCAGTTTGTGCAGAGTGCTGCCTTTCAAATCTTCAACTACAGCCTCTGCCAGAATCTACATTTGTTCCCTCCACCTGCGGATTCTGGCACCTGCCGTTCCTCCACCTACGACCTCTAAATTGTCTTACTCCTGAGAAACTTCCTCCACAACTCCCATTGAGCCAGAATTCAACGTGCTCCAGCGCCTGCATCCTTTGCGATGCTACACCTGAAGCCTCTCCCAGCTGCAACCGAACCTCCTCCTAAATAGCTTCTGCCAGCAACCCACAGTTGCGCCCTCTACCTGTAGATTGCACAGCCTCTGCTTACCTGTGGAAGCCTCCACCTGAAGATCCTTGAAGATCGCTAGAGCATCAACCTCCACATACAACCATCACCGTGCACCTACAACACTCCTACAATTGGCATTGGTTTCATATGTTGAGGGTGTTTTGGTGATGCCCGGTGACTTAAGACATTTTTTGTGGTTTTCTCCAGTTGTTGTTGGACTCCACACGTCCAGATGTACCAGGAGCTGATCGAGAGCCGGGATCATTGCTTCTACCACAAGAGCCATGTTCCAGAGATGCTTATTCCTCCTCCACCTTCACCACCAACTCCTGCTTCTTGTCTTAACTTTTCCACTGTTGTTTAATAAATTCCATCATTGCTTTTGATCATTAGTTTTATTTAAATCTGAATTAATTGACAGAAAACTGATACTTTAATGTTCAAGATCCAATTGAGTAATTATGAATGACATTTTTTCATCCATTTTCTGTTTGTTGGTGTATCTTCCACAAAACACGATACCAAAAGCAAGCAGTAGTTTCAATTTGCATATTAAAACATTTCTGATAACAAACAAAACAGAATAGTCTTATGCAAAATAATATAATTGAGAAGTTTCATGGTTATTATTTTTACTTTCATACTTTTTAGAATTCTATTGTCTTGTATTTATTAAGATTTAGCACAACTTCAGAGATCCCTCTGAAATAGATGTTTTATCAAACATCCGAAGGTTTTGAATTATTTTTTATATAGCCTAAATGAACACATTTCAATTTTACCTCAGAGGGCATCACAATCTGCACAACAGTATTTTGATGATGATGATTTTACAATGATTTTAACCTTTCGATCAGCAATGCACAGACACACCGTCTGAACTGACGCCCCGGCGTGACGGCTCAGATGCTTCTCTAATGGTCGGGATTACTCTGGCTAAAGATAGGTCAAAGGGCCGGCTCTCATTGTTGAAGTACTTAATGCAGCAGGGCCGAGATCCTCCTTGTGGCACTGGCCCTCAATGGCAAGTCTGTGATGATCGTCAGTGAATCTGTGACGATCTTCAGTGAATCTGTGGCAACTCCGTGGCAGGCGTCACAACATTGAGCTGAGGAGCCGAGTGAGCGGAGCCACATCATCCGAGTACGGATGTTGTTTGTACGACAGGTCAGTTGCCATAAATCAGTTTTATGATTATGGTTGAGGCACCTGAGCCACACGTTCTCTTACAGCAGGGGTGTCAAACTACTTTTAGGTTAGGGCCAGACCTTTGATCAGTGGGCCAGACCGGTAAAATCATAGACGATGGTTCGGTCGACACTACTGCCATCTAGTAATTTTACATTTTGTATTTAAACTCCTTAAACATGAGGTCTAAATATTGATTCGGCCCCAACGGAGTCTGTAATTTTACAATTTTTAAGTATGAATTAGGTTTTTGGTAGCACTCCATGATGACTCAACATAATGAAGCATTAATCAAAGGCTTATTATTGAGTAATTTACACTAGAGATTCTTATAGTCAATATGTGCAAGATTCCCTGAACAGATATCTGAAACCTAGCTGAAGAATGGTTCCTAAAGATATGTTTAATTTTGGTTCGAAACATTGAGTCATGGTCTTTTTATGAAGGGAATTTTGGATTTAGAATTGTATTACTGTATCAAAGTAATTAGTGTTAAAATGTTCAATAACGTGGCTCTGGATCAATACCGGACTCAGCGCTCCAGCTGGTGGGCTTCCAGCTGCTCAGAGCAGACCGGGACACAGAGCTCCGGCAAGACGAAGGGTGGAGGAATCTGCTTCTTCTTCAACACCAGCTGGTGCAACGACGTAACAATGATCCTACAACACTGTTCTCCTCATCTGGAATCTTTCATCATTAACTGCAAACCCTTTTACTCCTCCTGTGAGTTTGCTTCATTCATCCTGGTTGGTGTTTACTGGTCGGGCAACGTGCACGAGGCACAGCGGACACTAAACTGTCTAAGTGGACTTCGATGACCAAGAGGTGAGAAAGGAGGAAAAATACTGTTGTGCAGATTGTGATGCCCTCTGAGGTAAAATTGAAATGTGTTTATTTAGGCTATATAAAAAATAATTCAAAACCTTCGGATGTTTGATAAAACATCTATTTCAGAGGGATCTCTGAAGTTGTGCTAAATCTTAATAAATACAAGACAATAGAACTCTAAAAAGTATAAAAGTAATAATAACCATGAAACTTCTCAATTATATTATTTTGCATAAGACTATTCTGTTTTGTTTGTTATCAGAAATGTTTTAATATGCAAATTGAAACTACTGCTTGCTTTTGGTATCGTGTTTTGTGGAAGATACACCAACAAACAGAAAATGGATGAAAAAATGTCATTCATAATTACTCAATTGGATCTTGAACATTAAAGTATCAGTTTTCTGTCAATTAATTCAGATTTAAATAAAACTAATGATCAAAAGCAATGATGGAATTTATTAAACAACAGTGCAAAAGTTAAGACAAGGAGCAGGAGTTGGTGGTGAAGGTGGAGGAGGAATAAGCATCTCTGGAACATGGCTCTTGTGGTAGAAGGAATGATCCCGGCTCTCGATCAGCTCCTGGTACATCTGGACGTGTGGAGTCCAACAACAACTGGAGAAAACCACAAAAAAATGTCTTAAGTCACCGGGCATCACCAAAACACCCTCAAATTATGAAACCAATGCCAATAGAAGGAATGTTTAAATTCATAAAGTAAACAGACTTTCTAACATTTTAGGTCTATCATTTCATCAAGAGTTTACTCCAGGTATTTTATAAGACTCAAATATAAAACATCCTTTTTTAACTAAATGACGTCTACAGGATGATCACTCTGCTACGCATCAGCCTGATGTCACTAATTGAGTTCAGACCAGCAGGAGAAAGCTGAGCTCTCTTTGGTTAATGTTGTATCGCAGGACGTACAGTTGGCTGGCAGATAGTTCAGGCAGAGTTGTAGGTGCACGGTGATGGTTGTATGTGGAGGTTGATGCTCTAGCGATCTTCAAGGATCTTCAGGTGGAGGCTTCCACAGGTAAGCAGAGGCTGTGCAATCTACAGGTAGAGGGCGCAACTGTGGGTTGCTGGCAGAAGCTATGTAGGAGGAGGTTCGGTTGCAGCTGGGAGAGGCTTCAGGTGTAGCATCGCAAAGGATGCAGGCGCTGGAGCACGTTGAATTCTGTCTCAATGGGAGTTGTGGATGAAGTTTCTCAGGAGTAAGACAATTTAGAGGTCATAGGTGGAGGAACGGCAGGTGCCAGAATCTGCAGGTGGAGGGAACAAATGTAGATTCTGGCAGAGGCTGTAGTTGAAGATTTGAAAGGCAGCACTCTGCACAAACTGCCGGTGGTGGTGAGCAGCAGGTTTTGCCAGAGGCAGGAAGGTGGACGTTTAGGTGCCGACAAGTAACTGTAGGTGGCTCTAGGTGGAGGTTCGGTTTCAGCCGCTTGCCACAATCTACTGGAGGAGACGGTGAATGGCAAGTTTGTGGTAGAAGCAATTTAGGTGAAGCTTTGGTTGCATCTTGATGAGGTTGGACACATGGATGAAACATCAGCAGATTGTGGCAGGGGCCTGAAGGTGGAGGTTTGAAAGGTAGATTATCACCAGGATCTTCAGGTGGAGGCAAAATCCATAGGTAACTGGCAGTGGTTTTAGATGGAGGTTCTGCTGCAGCTTTCTACAAAAGTCTACAGGTGGAGTAGGCAACTGCACATTGGCAGGCTAAAGGTGGAGGATTTCACGACATCTGCCTGCCATACCCTGCAGGTGGAGGCGGCACCTACAGGATCTGACAAAGGCTTTACGTTGAGGCTTCAAAGGCATCTTTATACAAATGTCTTCCAGCATACTACAGTTAGAGGCGGTAACTGCAGGTTGCGGCAGATGCGTGAAGGTGGAGGTTTGGGAGGTAGAGTTAGGGTTCATCAGTATGTTCAGGTGGAGGCGGCATACAGAGGTAACTGGCGTAGGCCATGCTGGAGGCAGCTACAGCTGGAGGCAGCAATAGCAGGTCAGTGACAGAGGCTATTTAGGTGGAGATTTGGTTGCAGCTGACTGCCAACAACCAACCGTTTTAGGCAGACACTGCAGGTGCTGGCAGAGGCAGAAGGTTCAGGTTCAGTTGCAGCTGTCTGCCAATATCTGCTGGTGGAGAATGTAACAGCAGATTAGTGACAGAGGCTGGGTTTTTAGCTACAGCTGGCGGTGGAGGTTTGGTTGTAGCCCCTCAACCACAATCTGCAAGTGGAGGGTGCAACTGCAGGTTTGTGGCAGAGGCTGTTAAGATGGAATTAAGTTGCAGTTGTCTGCAAGCAGACTGCAGTTGGAGGCAAAAACCGCAGGTTGCTGGCAGAGGATTTTAGTTGTAGGCTGGCAGAGACTGCAGGTGGTGCAACTGTGGTCGTAGGACGTAGGTGGAGGTTTGGTTGAAGCTGTCTGCCAGCAACCTGCAGTTGGAGGCGGCATCAACAGGTCACTGGCAGAGGATGTAGGTGGAGGTTTGGTTGCAGCTGGCTGCCAGCAACCTGCAGTTGGAGGCAACAACTGCAGGTCACTGGCAGAGGATCAAGGTGAAGGTTTGCTTCCAGCTGTCTGCCAATATCTGCTGGTGGAGGTGGTAACAGCAGTTTAGGGGTTGAGCCTACATAAGGTGGGGGTTTGGTAGCAGCTGCCGGCAACCTGCAGTTGGAGGCAGCAACTGCAGATTGCTACTTTTGAGTTTTCAGCTCTTCTGTGGTGTCCCTGGCTTTGGCTCCCCCAAAATGTCCACCTGGTGGAGGGGAGGGAAGACTCCAACCCCGTAGGAGACATCCACGTGCACCAGTCCGTCTCCGTTGACTGTTTCGGTGAACAGGGGACGGTCCAGTCTCTGCCACAGCTTCTGCTTGATGACGCGCCCCAGGCTCAGAGTGTAAGGACGCAGACGGCCGCTCTTGAACCTGAGAGGTAAAAACAACAAGTTTAATCACAACGTCACACGTGGTTCAAATGTTGCTGTGAGGGAATATTGAGCGATACATTTAGTTGTGATTGGAAGAATGTGCTAATTATGTGAGCGATTGTTGACACAACGCACCTCAGCATTTCATCAACAACCTCGTGGTACAGCTGCTGGTATTCTTCCACTGGGAGGTTGAATATCTTCAGAGGCCCGTCGTGCAGTGGAGCAGTGGAGGGCTGGAGGCTGGGGGCCACACAGGAGACTCGGGGCAGGTCAGCAGGTGGGATGGTGGCTCTAGGCTTCTCCACCAAAGACTCTGAATGGTCACCAGCTGGGGAGGGCTGCACAGCGGGGACACAGTCCAGCACCTCTGGATGGTCAGGGAGGGGACGGGCTCCGGAGGTGCGCTTCCTCTTCTGGTGAAGGTCTCCGGGAGCAGCAGAGGGCCGGCGCTTTCTCTTTAGAGTCGGCCCCTGGTCAGCAACACATCAAAGGGTGTGAGTGAACTTCATACTGAACAACACACTGTCACAGAGAAACCTCTGCGTCACATGCACTGCAGAGAACCTTCACAGATTCTGTCCATTTTGAAGGACTTTTAATATGCAATCTCTTTGCTTGTTTGTACACTGACTCACTCCGGGTCCTGAGGATTCCATTATGAACAGTTTGAAAGAACAAGTCTCACCTGCTTGTCCCTGCAGCATGAACACTGTCTCCAGGCTGAGGGCCTCGACGCGCTCTCTGCCTGGCGAGCAGAGGTTCTCCTTCCTGTCTGGTTGTCGGTCAGGAGAACGGGAACGTCACACTGCAACAACATAGACTTGTGTTAGAAGGAAGCTTTACAAGCACGGTCAAAGCAGAACGTTTCATTTCTCAATTCACTGTGAAAACCAACTGATATTTCCCCTAAAACACGGCGTGTATTTCCACACGCGTAGAGCTTCTATCAGCACATTCAACCATCGAAAGTTCACAGAGACTAGATGAAGTTTGTAGGGGCCTGAGCTGCAGGGCCGCTGTAAACACCTGTTCCTCACACAAGTACGCCGTGTGGACAGGTTGTATGTGCCTCAGTGTTAGCGGACCGGCACTTAACTATTAATAACATGAATTAAGGAACATGTGATCACCAAGTGAAACGACTGTCTGCATTTAAACCTCCTGGAGAAACTTGGTGAAGACTTGTGTGGTCTTTGGTTTTGACTAAATCGTTATAATATCAAGCAGGTACAGTACAGCTGTCAGCTGAGACCAGTCGTCTAATTAAAGAGGGGGGGGGGTGTTCATAGCAGAGCTGATTATCACGTCACTTCTAGGGGTCTGAAGGTCTCAACGGTAAAACACAGAAAACATTGTTGACATTCAAAGGGTTCAAATCTCACATTTTCCATGATGAATGTTACTTTAGTCGCTCTGGTCAGTCTCTGTGACTCTTTAGTTCTTGTAATGAAGGAAGAAGTCCGCAGTAGAAAAGGCTGTTAGCAAGAAATCGTTGAGCTGAACTTGAGGAAACACTTTTTGTGACTGCTTGAGTGGTTGTTTATGTTCAAATGAGGATTCCATAGAATCATCGGAAGGACCATAGCAACCATGGAATCCTGCACGTCCATTTTGTGTCTGTGTGTTCTAAGGTTTTATCCAACCATTTCTGAACATAGGAATGCGTCCTCAGTCACAATGTCTGAACATGTTCTTTATATCATTATATATGGATATATTAATTGAGCTCTGCTGCAGGTCCATGCAATAATTAGATAATAAAGATATTATAACTAGTAACATATTTAATGTTAACCTGTTATTTTATAAGCGTTAATGTGTTTACGGGAAGAAGTTGTTGGATACTAGTAATTGTTTTTTAATTTACCGAGTTCAGGGGGTCAGTGAAGGTGTAACGCACCACAAGAGACAGGAGTGAAACCCAAGCGCAGAGCGCAGCTTTATTGTGGAAGTACAGACAAGGGTTAGGCGTGGTCGAGTCCAGTAGGCGGGCAGAGGGTCGAAAGCCAGGAGAGCGGGGATAAACAGAGGCACCGTCAGGGGGTCAGGCGTGGTCGTATCCGGAGTACAGGCGGGTGGTCGAAAGCCGGGATTACGTGGAGTTAGGCAGAAGTACCGTTGAGGATCAGGCAGGCAGGAACGAGGTCTGGGACAAACGAGAGGTCAATAACAGGCAAGAACAGGAGATCGGGAAAACGCTCGGAATGTGATGGAACATGCACAAGACTTCGCAAGGAGCTTTGGGGAGTCACAGGCTTAAGTACAGGGCTGGCTCTGATTAGTGACGAGCCCCAGGTGAGTCGGTGGGCTGATCCCAGATGGCACAAACCATTATGGCTCAAAACAGAGGGGTGACTGAGGTCCCGATCTTCGCACCTCAATATTCCGGGGACGGGGAGCGTCTGCCTGTGACAGAAGGTCTCATGACATGTGAAGCTGTGGAACCTGTCAATCATCCTAGCTACCCATGGGGGCGGGTACAAGTGAGGGTATGTGGGGTTTGCAGAGACAGTGAGGAGGGATGTTTGTCAATGATCTGCTCGTAGTCGAAGTCAGTCTATGATAATATATGATTAATTATAACTATAATAATCTAGATTGCTTATCTATTGCTTATCAAATCAGCCCAAACGTTTCTTCAAATGAAATATATGTGATGTGCAAGCTGTTGGTTTGGACTGCTGACATTTATTGTATGAGCTCTTCCATAAGATGATATAGTTAGTTAAATGTCATTGTAACAAAGGGAATCGTTTTGGTCTGTAGCTGCTATCAGTCCAATGACGCGCTATGAGCTCATGTACGAGCGAGATCTTCATCTTTATTCCTATTTCATTAGAATCACAATCAACGTTTCAAATCAGCTATGCATAATAGTGGGTTTTTTTATGGGAACGTGGAGGTAGCAGATACATAAACATGAACTGAGGGGAAGACCAGGGGGCAAATTCTCTCTCTGGTTCCCTCAACAGGTTGATGTGACCATGACTGCATGTGCTTCATACAGATCATCTTTAGTCCAACGACTTTTTATTAAACAAACAATTAAGACAATTATGTTTGTCTTACGTCCCTTCAATTGGTTCTCAGAAATATCTATTGACATCATAGTGTTTGTATGTGGATCATTTGAACGCTTTATTTTTGGAGAATTAACTATATTATTTTGAATGGCACGTTTAATTTTGTGGGATGTTAAATTGTTTTTGTGAGTTTTGAGATTTAACTGAAGTGATTTACACTAGTAAAGGTTACTGGACTGATGTACACGGCTAACAACCTGCTGTGGCCACCATGCAAGTGTATGAAAATGAGCAAATATTTAATAAGGTAACGAATCATTTGTACGGTAATGAATCAAGCATTTATGGAAACTTGTAATACAATGTAGTAATGTAGATAAAGTGCAACCCCAAAAATACAAGCCACCAGTATAATTTGAATAATGCTATACAATATTTTAAATGACAGAAGCTATCTTTTCAATCCAGTTCTATGTTAGACCTTGTGTTTCTGGAGTTATCAGGAAACCACTAAAGTGCTCAAGAAATGGCCACATGGTGCAACTATTCACATGTACCCTCACTGGTGCTGACCTTTCCTCCTCTTAGCTGGAAAATGATGTTTACATATTTCAGCAATTCTGCAAGAATCAAGCTTTGTGTATGTGTTGTGAAAATAGTTTCTGTTATCACACATAGTGAGCTGGTAGAAATATAGCGGTACATTTGATTGAAAAGTCAAAACTAATGTCGGAAACCAGAAGTGACTGTAATTCAGATTGAAGAGATTATTATTATCTAACAGTAACTTTATACAGTATATAGACTATAATTCCTTAAAACCGGATTCATAGAAAATAGTTATACGTATATAATATATATAGTGTATATATTGAAATGCAAAAAATACCACGGTCATGAGTTATTTATTTATTTATTATTAAAATATTAAATTATTCACTTTAATTCAAAAATAAACATGAGAACACGTAATCAGGTGACAGTTAAACAAGAGACATTCAGTCGTGTTCAGTTAGCCTTGTGAACTGTCTGTTAATCCCAACGGCCGGTTAAAATTCCACAGTGCTCGTTATGAAGGTGTTTGACCTCATTAATCTCAATCGTGTGGCTGTTTTTCCCTTCGGAGGCATCAGTTGTGGCAACTAACGTAACAGTATGACATGATATCCAAAAGTATTTCATTTCTTTCTTAAACTATGTTTGAGGCATTAAAGTCTGCTAGAAGAAAACTGCTTAATTCACATGCTTTGGACTTTTGTACAGCTTTACCAACCGTCGCCAATCCGCTGGTATGAATTAGCCTTCTACCCACAACTTGGATTGGCACCACAACATCGATATAGAACATGAAGCAATTAAAAGATAAATTAGTATTGTGTCAGAATCTATCCTGTGTATACAAACTCAGATGTTGGAGGTGTTTTACTATGGAGGTGCACGTTTACTGCTTTTGAGAAAAGTGGCATTGCGCTCCAGAGTCACGGCCCTGCGGCCAGGCGCCTGGTTCAGTTCGCTCATATCCACGCCGGAGTCTAAGCTGGTCTCCCGACTCTCAACCGGCCTTCGCCGCCTCTGCTGCTCTGACACTGCGTACCGGATCTCAGCTGCGGGTTTGCCCTCCAGTGATACGAACCAGGCTCGGGGAGGCTGAGTCGAGGGGCTTTTAGAGAGTTCTGCGAAGGCATGCACAGAGTGTCTGCCGCCGCCCCTCATTTTATTCAACGTCCCCGGGACGGATGCGGACTCCGTCAGGCAGAAGTGCTCTCTGGAGGCGCTGGCCGGAGTTTCCGACTGATTGCCCTCCAGAACCCCGAGCTGGTCCTCATTTTCCGCGGCCTGGTTCTGGGTAGCCGACGGCCCTTCTGGCGGAGTCTGCGTGACACCGCTTGACTGTGCGGCTCAGCGGCGGACGCCACACGGGGAAGAGTGGCCGACTTGCTCCACTGGGGCTGCTCCTCCAAGTGGAAGAATGCTGGAGCGGGAAAGATGGCGACAGGCTCGTTATAGAAGAACAAGTTCTCCGTCTGCTGGTTCGTTCTTCTCTGTGATCAGGTTGCAAAAATGGTAGGTGAGGGGAGGACGGGCTAGCTGTGCTCCAGATGTGGGCTGTGATGCAGAAGATCTGAGGTTCGAGTCCCGCCTCCGGCAAGTTGCAAACAGAGTGTGTTAAATGATGGCAGTTATGGAGATTTCCCTAATAGACAGGTGTGTATGGAATGAAAAAGCTTTCAAAACCAGGTGCAGAAAATACACTTTAATAGCTTAAATAACACATGACAATAATAACACACTATAACACCTGCTTAAATAACACACACATGACAATAATAACAACTGTAAATAAAACAACAAATAAAAACCCTCATTTCCCCCCCGCTATGAGTCCTTTGGACCTCCTCCCTCCACTGCTCCACAGTCTTGCCCCCGACAGCAGCACAGTAGGCTATACCGTGAAGCCGAGTGTGGCCAGTTTGTAATGTTTTTTTAATTTTTAATTTTATTGACGCTTGTTTCAATTCGATTGAGAGCTTGTTCGGTGTTTGTGCAGAGCCAAATTATTTATTCTCAACTCACAATTAAAACTAATCTTGATTCGTTAGAGGTGAGATTTCATGAAGAAAGTCAAAATCCCTCATTAATTGTGACATGTTTTTAACTGTTTGGGGATCTCCCTGCGCACTTTAAACGCATGTACTATGGATTCATTACTGTGAAACAATATAACAATGTTCAATAAGGTCACATTACTACGAATGAGTAGTAGTGGCTCATGTTTCATGCTGTACTTTGTATTTTCCTTCAGACCACGGCGCCTCTCACTCCATGGAGGACGACACCTGCTGGACCTTTGTGGAGCTGCACCGGTGTTCTTGTTTTTATGAAAACAGGAAGCAGGAAGAGCAGAGTTTGTTCAGAGGAACACACACAAAGTGTGGTCTGGACGACGTGAGCAGATGTTCCTCTGCGTCTGTTCATCTGAGCCGTTGTTGTGGCGGAATATACAGAGAGACACGTTTTTCATAAAGAATCCCCCCAAAATCCATCACGTCTTCTCTCTGACCTCGGGTCTCCTCATGAGGTTGTGATCTCTTCTTCTTAGTCTCCGCAGCGAGTTAGTTTCACACCTTGTGGCTCTGAACAAATGTTTCTCATTGTTACCGATTCTCCAAGAAAAAGTGACGTCATCCAGCCGTCTTCAGAGCGCAAAGAGGATCTTCATGTGAAGTCGGGACAGCAGCAGCGTGAGGACTCTCCTCGTACCGCCTCTTTCATGCTGCCCCCCCCCCTCCGTCTAAGCTTCCTCCTTCGTCACTCTATACGCGTCTGCCTCCTACGTCACTCTCTGTGCGCCCCCCTCCCCCCTTGCCTCTGCGTGTCCTCCCATGGCTCACTGGTGGTCAAAGGTCGTCTGGGAGGAATGTAGGCGGAGCTGTGAGGGGATTCTTTTGTCCTCTTTGTCTGCAGCTCACCAATCCTGTGACGTCAGCGCTGGCTGACTAGATTTCCCAGAACCCTCTCGCGCTCCTCAGCAGAGTAGACGGGACCTGAAGCGGGTCGGATCAGGTTCTGGAGCCGGTGGAATGGTCAGGGTTCACTGCACAGCAGCCAGACCTCTCAGCAGTTGTGTTTTGGACCTAGACAGAGACACGGAAACATGGTTTTAGACTCCCTAAAGTGGTGCCACCGTCACAGAGTGCTCGACCTCTTCAGAAGCGTTTAAGAACCCCTCAGAAACTAGGTGCTGTTGTGTTATTTCGATAGCACATATACTAAAATTGGAACGATACAGAGAAGATTAGCATGGCCCCTGCGCAAGGATGACACGCAAATTCGTGAAGCGTTCCTCATTTTCTTTAATTATCTGGAATCTTTATGATATTATAGGATTGCTTTAGGATTTGCTCTGGTTATTATACAGACTTTTCCCACTTGGGGTGAAACGGCGCCACCACGGCCACTGTTGCTACTGCAGCAGCAGAGCGGCGTCTCCCTAGGAGTTCAAAGTCTTCATTGAACCTGTCTAACCTCAATGAAAATGTCTTGTCTTCTGAAAAATAAACATGTCTGTCCTCCAAACTATAAACAGTCTGTCCTCATTCCTGTATAATATCAGAGAGAAGCAGTAGCTTCGTTTGCCCCCGTGAGGGCGCCGTTGCCCACAGAGTGATCAGTCAGTTCTGTGACTGTAAACAATCCGTGTATTATTCGTTCTTCCGTTATTCAATTGATGAACCCAAAACCAAATACGATTTGTTTTTCTGTCATTCAATTGATAAACCAAGAACGAAAAACGGGCCACTGGACGATATTAATGTTGAAAGTTTGTGTTTTGAAGTTTTTGTGTCCCAAATGACTGTTTATTCCACTAATGTCTCAAATCATATTGAAGCCCATTTCCGCCACAAAAACAGAAAAGGCGAAAAGCGTGGTTGAAGTAAAGCAGTAGTTATTGAAAGATCTGCTTATATACACTACAGAATATTTTTGATTGGGAGGAATAGTCAATACCAGAACTGAAAAGTGTAGCAAGGCCAAAGTCATGGTGTTCATACACGGGTGTGTACTTGTTGTTGCTGTTGAGTAATTATTAATAATGTTCAATATTCATGCCAAATAATATTCAATACCTCCACTGTTGTGAATAGTAGCATCCCAAAAATCATGTCATATGTCCATGCGCGTGTTCTTGTTGTACTACACCTTTTACTTTGTTTGAAAATTTCTTTTGGCTATTTCTTTTGACTATTTTTCAATATTAATGGCAAATAATGTTCAATAACGCCACTTATGGACTCTGGAATGTCAAAAGACATTTTCAAACAAAGTAAAAGGTGAAGTACAACGAGAACACGCGCATGGAGTCTGAATCTGTGCTAGACGGTACAACAAACCTGCACGCTGTGAATACCGACGAGGCATTAATGTTCAATTTAAACATGAAGTTATGAATCTAAACTCTGCCCTCAAACAGACGTGACGTCACCAGTGAACACATCGGTCTCCGACAGCACATTCAGGCATGAAAACGCGTCAAGGGTGAAAAGGTGAGGAGGAGATTCCCCCTCTAGGGGGTTTCAACTGGTTTTGTCCCAGGGATCATTTTTTGGGTACCGACGAGGGGGGGATGGGAAACGGCCACAGAAACACGGAGAGACGAACCAATTAGCTCCAATACGCGTTTTAGACTGAGCTCCATTCACCGTATTAAACTAAAGTTAGTAATAATAACCATAAATCTTTGCTAAAAGTTACGTGTGACGTCACGGCCGCCGCTAGCATCGATCAGCAGCAGGTTTGTTGTGTGCGAACTCATTTTCATTCACTCACATTTAAATAGTATTAGTATCCCTGCGTTCACTCATTATAAACACCCATTACCATGCGCCGTAGTACTAAAAGAGAACATAGTTGACGTGTTGTACTTACGTCTGCCGAGTATTGTTAGAATGAGACGGCAGTCCAGCGGTGATCCAACATGGCGGATCGAGAAGTCAGAATTGGAACAAATTGAGCATCTGATTGGACGCGCAAACCGTGGATCCTCTGATTGGTCGGCCGAGAATTGAAACAAGCTCTGCGGCCTCTCATTGGCTCCTGGGAATTGAAACAATTGGAACAGAGAAGAAGGGGCTTTCGAGAGCCTATGGTTCGTTCTTCTAAGTGAAAGCAGGTGAAATATCTGTGGTTCAAGTCCTGCCTCAGGCAAGGTAGAAGGGGAGGGGGTTATTGTGCTCCATGTGCGAGGTCATGCAGAAGGTCAGCAGGTCGAGTCCCACCTCAAAAAAGGTATAATCTTAGTGTGCTAAATGATGGCCAGTTATGGAGATTAAATAGACATAGATAAACTATAAAATGTCCCCCACCCCCCTTCTAAATCTTCTTGAGCTCGTGCCTCCACTGCTCCACAGTCTTGCCCTTGACAGCAGCACAGTAAAAAACACCAGCAGAGATCCAACTCCTGACCTGCAGCAGCAGCAAGGCCGCCTTTCTCTTCCTTCCTACATGTTGAGTTAGCCAGGCACTGATAAAAGCATGGTGCAAAAGATTTTATCTCTAAAGGTGTGTTATTGCTCCGAGAAACTTACCAGTCATCTGCTCTCTGCCTCTGATTCGAGAAACGTTTTTAAAATCAGATAAAAAAGCGTCAACAATCAATATAAGTACTTCTGTTTGTGAACAAAGTGTTTCCTGTTTATGACTTTACTCTTTACTTACAGGTCTCCAAGTCAACTACCGCCTTGACCAGCTCTTCATCTGTAGGCTCCACAGATGACCGGGGGGAGGACAGAGCTGGTCTGAAGGGGCTGAAGTGGGAGGCTGCGGACACATGATGACAGAAGATAAACCAGGAACACAGGAGCGTAGATCAAGTGGAACGTCAGTAAATATCGGAGGCTGGACTGACCTGTAGATGCAGGCTTAGGGGCCACCAGCTTCTTCACCTGGGCCTGCATCTCCACAGCAGATAGAGAACGCTGCCGAGAGACAAACGCCACAAGCGCTGGACCAAGAGGCCTATTATGACACACAATAAATGACACGCAAGGACATTAACAATGACACGTCACAAACAGTTCTTCAGGAACACGTACTGTGATGCACTCGTGGCTCTCTGGCTTGCGGCCGATGCAGAGACTACGCTGCTGCTGGAGGTGGAGGCGGTGGAGGAGGTAGATGCTCCAGCAGAAGCAGCAGCTTTCATCCTCTGCCTGTCTCTGCTGCGCACATACTGGACGGCGTTCTCCATCTGCGTCCCTGGAGCTGGTGACGTCCTCCGGAGGTATTTGACAAAACTGCACAAATCAAACATTCAACACTCACATGATTCTGATGGTCGGTGGTCGCCACAGCAACGTGACGATAATAATAATAATGATCTTTTTCACCGGATCTTTTTGTTGTCCGTAGACTCGCACCTCCTCAATTGCCCTGTGGAACCTGACAGCCTCCACAAAAATTCTCCATGTAAATCTCTTAAGCCTCTCTTAAGCCTCTCCAGTTGATTCAGAATGCTGCAGCACGTGTATTAACAAGAACTAAGAAAAGGGATCATATCACTCCTGTATTAACTTCTCTGCACTGGCTCCCTGTTAAATCAAGAATAGATTTTAAGGTACTTCTCCTCACCTACAAGGCACTTGCTGGTGAGGCACCGTTGTATCTTAAAGAGCTTCTAATACCTTACTGCCCTACAAGGCAGCTGCGCTCCATAGATGCTGGGTTACTTGTTGTTCCTATGGTTTTAAAAAGTAGGCTGGGGGCCAGAGCCTTCAGTTATCAAGCTCCGCTTTTGTGGAACCAGCTTCCACTTTCAGTCCGGAGGGCAGATTCGATCAGCTCTTTTAAGGTAAAGCTTATGGTGGGTTTCGGGACAGAGGATGTTGTATGTGTACAGACTGTAAAGCCCTCTGAGGCAAATTTGTAATTTGTGATTATGGGCTATACAAAATAATATGAATTGAATTGAAAATGCATATTAGTTTTAGTCACATTTAGTCATTTTAATCCTTCTTATTTTAAAATATTTTAAAATGTATTCAGTTTTAGTCACATTCAGTGCTGTAGTGGTAAAATTAGAGGTGGGTAAACTCTGAATTTTGTGATCATACAGACCTCGACGCAACACAAAGCGTTGCGACTCTGTAAGGCTGTCCTGGCTATATTGCATTATGTTATCAGTAAAAGTCATATACAATCAATGACAATGAATACATGTGTTAGTAGTTTGTAGTTTATTAAATTTAAGAAAACAGTAAAGAAAAGTATGTCAACACAACACAACAACACAATTGCAGATTAAGAACTATCTACATATGGAGTCCCCTTTTTACAGTAGTGCCCAGAGGGCCTCCTCGTCCTCCACGTCAGGTCCTGCCTTGCACAGAGGAGCCATGAACCATGAGCCATGGCTCCTCTGTGCTTCTCCTCTCTCTATTGGACCTGGTTTTTCTCTCCCTGTGCTCTCTGCATCATTGCCTGTCCTCTCACTGCCTGAAAAAATATGTTGAATTTAAGAGTTAACCAGTTAAGCAGCCTGTCAATTACACTGACAACATAAGTTAAAGGAACACTCATGTACTACCTATGTCATCATAAATAGCCCATACAGCATGTTTTTTTTCACATTGAGAACTGACTTGTTTTGTAATCTACGCGTCACTGTATTTCTTTCACCGTGCACGACCAGCGAACACAGAGCGCGCGACTACTTCCCCCCCCCGTCGGTGGTTCCACCTGCAACGACTACTACCCCCCCCCCCGTCGGACCTTCTCGACCGGTCCGCGTAATATTGTCTGACATGAAACCGGTCCGTGAGGTAAGAAAGGTTGGGGACCACTAGGCTGATCCACAACGTGTATGTTTACACACCTCCTGGATCCTGATTGGTGTCGCTGCTGCAGCCGCAAGGCACCGATTGTATGCTCACAGACCGTAATACAGCGCAGATGAAAACGATTCAGACTACGGCGTTTATATGTTCAACAATAGGAAATGTAGTCTTAGCTGTTTTAAAATTACACCAAGTTTATTTCGAATTATTCCAACGGAAGAATACAAGGCGCAGGTAACTTTGAGGTGCGTAAACGCTATTTATAGGTGCGTAAACGCTATTTCCAAATTCTAGAGGTGCGTAAACGGCGTTCACGTGCGTTTACCCTCCACTACAGCCCTGGTCACATTTAATAGCTATATTAAACTCCTTTTCTTCCCTTCTCAGGACCAGGCAAGACCCCCTTGCGTGTCCCTTGCGGCGCTTTTCACACCTCCTTGCGTGTGTCGAGACATTTTTCTAAGCCTCCCGCAGCGCACCAGGCTGCGATTGGTCCGCTAACTACGTCCTTTACGGAGTCTCACATTTCTGCTTTCATAGCCCGATACCGCCATTATTTAAACCAATAATGTTTACGAGAGAACGGAGCAGATTTAAGAACTTTTGTCGGAAGAAATGCGTAAATATGACCGCTTATACAAGCCGTCATTGGCGGGTTGTAGAAGCGGGTTGGATTCACGGAGGGAGATCGCCGCAAACGCCGGTTTGCCGGTCGAGAGGTGCACAAAGTTGTGGAGGAAAATACGGGACAAATGTGTCCGCGATGAAAAGCAGCAGTGGCGATGCTCGGGGCAATAAAGTCTATGATAAATAAATAAACAAATAAATAAATAGACGTGACTCTCTAGGTCGTCTTCAACAAAAACACGTTACTCCGCCTGTTGTTCTGGCGGTGAATTCCTCTGCAACACACGCAGAACCATGAATTGAAACGAGTGCGTTGACGCAACGACGCAGAAGCATTTTTTTAATTGTCACCTAGGCAAATCTGCCTATTAATTACGCTGAGTAGCGCCACCCACAGGCAGAGGGGAGTATTGAACCTTCATACCAACAGCGCGACGACACACACACACAAACACACAAGTTGGCTCTTCTTTTTTTTCACCAATGAAGTGACAGTATGTAAAAAATGTTTTTTTTTCACGGCACACCTAACAGCCTCCAGATATCCCTCTTGGGACAGGTCTATGGCAGGGGTCGGCAAACCTTTTGACCACAATGGGTTGTAAAATTTGATGGAGGAGCCGGGCCAAGAACAAATGGTTAAAGTGTTTTGTGAGATAATATAAATGTGAAAAATCATTACATGAAAGGATTTGGATTTTAACAAATAGCAAAGCATTTATTTGCAAGGCAATTTAACAAATTGGCACAGGTGTCAACAACTTCATGAGGACCAGGGATCTAAACGCAACCCTTTGTTGTCTTTGTCTGTTTACTTGCAATGCTTTTGAAACTTCATGGTCCTTTATTGTTTCCACTGTGAAATTGCTTGTCCCAACAAAAGAGACCCCTTAACGTCCTACAATCGGTGCAATACATTATTTTCTTGGCTGCATCATAAACCAGCCTTTCTAAACTGGACCCCCACTTTTCATTCAACATTTTTTTCTGTCTTTGTTTATTTGTTGTTTTCATGACCAGTTTCTTCTCTCTTGTGTCCTGCAGGTTTTCCTCCATCTGCTCTGTGTCCCGCCACATCCTTCACCGGCACTGCGCAGTTCTATCAAAAGGATCCACCTGTCACGTGTGTTGGCGCCTCTATGTTGCTTAGTAACGAACGTACGGTGGCCGAGACGGTTTAACGCCGTCTTCTCACGATATGGCGTGTGAACTATAGTTGAAATGCGTGTGTCTCACGGTCGATGCGTGAGGCTTCAGAACCTGCAATGAGTTTATTATGTTAGACGTGTTTGGAGAAGCCTGTAACGGACCGTCTCATCCAGCCGAGGAAACGCTGCCCTCCGTTGCCAGAGAACAGAGCAGAAAAGTCCGCGTGGATCTCTGCTGGCTGACAGTCGGGTCTTCATCTTTCTGTGAAGCAGCGCGGCTTCAGCCCGCTAACAGTCAGCTAAACGGAGACAGCTGAGCTAAACTAAGGAAACGCACATTCAAACTCACCAAAGCGTAAAATAGTCGTCGCGGTCCGTAGTCGGTGCACAAGAACCACCGCTGCACCGATGTGAGCGAGCGTTCTGGGTTCGTGGATGACGTCATCATGACACGTTAATATCCGCCGTACGGGCCGTACTTTGCCTGTCTGTTAGCGAATTTAGAATAGATTTAGTCATAGTTTTTATTTTTTAAGATCGTTTTTGTCACGTCTTAGTCATGGAAAAAAGGTCGTTAACGAACATTTTTCGTCATAGTTTTCGTCGACGAAATCAACACTGCAACAAGTAACTGTAGGTGGCTCTAGTTGGAGGCAGGGGCGTAGCTATAGGGGCGCAGCAGGTGCGGCTGCACCTGGGCCCGTAGCCCTCGGTTCAGCGCTATACTCTCTCTCCGATATGCTTATGTTCAACTACACGTTGTTAATAAACTAACATCAGTGTCAAATGTTATTTATACACCTTAAGAGTTTACAACAAGCATGGATATAAAGTGAGGCCCTGCACACAAATATATCTTTGGGGGAAGATTATAATTTACATGTATATTTTTATTTATACATTTATGTAAATAAATGATCTCTTCACACATAAAGGAACTGAATTTAAAGCGGCATTTTTTGTTATATCTACTGAAATCCAGTTTTCACTCGGTTCATCTCCCTCATTTTCAAAGCAGCAAAATGTTTTTCTCTAAGTCAAGCAGAATATTTGTGTTACACTCTACATCGTCCAATCCTGCTTACTTTACTCATGGCTGAGCCAAAAGAAACTCCTTTTGTGGATCCTCTTGAGGACCAGAAAAAGCAATTGAGCTTTTATTTGTAAATACAAATATCGTAATGTGAAACTTGTGATGTCGTATTCACATCTTTTAATGAGAATAAACTCAACAAGTCTATAGCAAATCAACTAATTCATCTATATCAACTATATCTAGTAAAAGCATGAACTATTTGCTATTGCTTTGTTCTCTATAGTGGTTATTGGCATAATAATACACCATTGAACTGTTTAGTGTATCAAAGATTTACTTTTTATTCAAAGAAAAACCTTGTCAAACTCGTTCTATATATAAGTTTCTCAACACCATCATGAAAATGTTACAATGTAATTTCATTCAGTATTTTATTGAATGCAGCTTGAACTCATCTCAACTATAATTAGCTCTCCTCACCGATTGAAGTACAGATGTTTTGTCTACATCTATCTATCAATATCAACTTGAAAGCATCAATACCGTGTTGCATATTTTTCTACTGAATATAAGCCAATAGCAATCAGCACAAACGTTTTCTCACACTAAGAGTTTTATACTGTAATGTAATTAAATCATGGTTCACATTTAACATATATTGAAACTTGCAAGATAAAATGAATTCCCTTTTCAGGCCGATATATTGACTCACTTATACTGTACCTTACAATTTGGATATTTTCAATTAAAATAGTTTAAGTAATAAAAGATGATATTGTTGTTTATGGATTTAATATATGTATTGTGTATTAAATGTATCTATTCACATTTAGTCACATAATTGGAAAGCACAATCTATTCAATGTTTTTCTTTCACATTTTGAAGATGCTTGCCTTGTTTTTAGGCTGTACATGTGCTTGCACTTTCTACATTGAATCAGTTCATAATAAAAGATAGAAGCGGCAGGAGAACAAGAGAAAGTATCAGAGGGATAGTGATGTACAATACAGCTGTACCAGGTTATTGTAGGTCTGCCCGGGGAAACAAATTGACCTTTTGCTTTGGCCCCAATAAGTTGAGGTGAAAAGGGAAATCCTGATTATTTTGCACCATGAATAAAATTCTTCTTATTGTTGTTCAGCCTAAAGGTCTAAATTTAGACCCATGCAGCGTGTCTCTAAAGCATGTTGGTCCGACAGGAACCAGGCTTCAGTATCTCAAGTGTAACAATGACCTTAATTGATTTTCTGAACCAGGGGTAGAGAGTGGCATAGATCAGAGGGTTGAGACAGGAGTTACAATTAAACAACCATATTACAATGGTTACAGATGAGGTTGTGTACACGGTATTTTGGGATGTTAGAACAAAACAATAATATGGGCAAACACATATCAGAAACACAACTACAACAACACCAAGATTCCTGGCTGCTTTCATTTCAGACTTTTTAGCGGTTGCTTTCATTGTCACAACTGCAATGTGAGACCGCATGGCACGAGCCTGATACACAGCCACCACAAATATTCTAATATATAGAATGACAATAACAGTAATGGGAACAATGAATGTAACAATTAGATTAAGAAGATTAGCGATGTAGTTCACGTCAATGACACACTCTCCTATGCAGGAGTTATACCTGCCTGGATGTTGCAGGTTATTCTTCAGCAGCACACTGTAAATTAAAGCAGCAAACATCCAGCACAGACAAACACAGAGTTGAACTCTTTTTAGTTTGATTTTGGTGAAGTAATGCAGAGGATAACAAATAGCTACATATCGATCCACTGATATGAGCACCATGGTTCCTATTGAGGACATGGTAATAATGGATGCTAGAATCAACAAAAGAGAACACATGAGATCACCGAGCAACCAGCAGCCATCTATCATCCTTATTTGAAAGATCATGAAGAGACCGACGAAGAAATCTGAGATGGCCAGAGAGAGGAGGAGGAGGTTGGTGGGGGTGTGGAGCTGCCTGGAGGGACACAGATATTGATATTCGGATCAATAATAATGGGATTATGGGATCAAATATAAATACACAATACAAAAAAAAATTAATTAGCAAAATCTACAAATTTGTAACACTGGTTTCCATCTACCACTTTCACAAATAAATTAAATCTGTCTCTACTTGAAGTGGGAGATGGAGATGATGACCAGCAGGTTGAGAGCTACAGTGAACAGAGAGATGGAGGACAACAACATGTAAATCAACATTGCTTCTAAGTGAGGACGAATTGTCTTTCTGCAGGAGGTGTTGATGAGTTGTGGAAAGCAAAGCTCAGTTCCCACCAAGGTTTCCATCACCGGAGAGGAGAAGCTGCAGAACAGCTTCAGCTGACTGGCCAAAGCTTCTTGTCTTACAACTGATTTGTCTCTTTACTTTGGGTCCACCCCTCCTGCTTCATCACCTCTGCTGTTGTTTCTTTCTCCATGGAGATTGAAGAACAATAGTTTCCATGCTCATCTTCCTTCCCGCTGGAGATGACTGTGATGTATTTTGATGTTGACCTTTGACCCAGTATTTTCTGATCATATGCAATGTGATCATGGAATGTACTATCATAAGTTCCATGCACCTACTCATACAAATATAATATGCTCACATTTAGATAAACATTTACTGCATCGCATCACATTAAGACATACATCACTTTATTTAAGATGGTGCGCTACTTGCAGATCGCTGTGTTGTGCCTGATTCTCAATAGTTAAAAGTCAGAAAAAATGATTTACGGCGAACCCATGGTCGTAGTCATTAACATGTCATTTGCAGGAGGAGGCGGGTCCATATCTCTACTGAAAAAGGATCCTTCCACCGACCACCGGAACCTGCCCTTCGGACAAGGGAACCTTCCACCGACCACTTTTCGCAGATGCCGTCACTCACGGATCTCTGCCTGTCTGACTGACATCTCTCAGTGGATGTCCGGTCACCATCTGAAAATCAACCCCGACAAGACTGAACTACTTCTCTTTCCGGGAAAATGTCCTCCTACCCAAGACTGACTGACTAACTTTGGCAACTGGGTGTTAACGCCAACTTTGAATGCCAAGAACCTTGGTGTGACATTTGACAGCCAACTCTTCCTGACTCCCAACACTCCTGTTCTGATCCTGATCCTGACAAGCGACAACACGATCCTGTACTGTAGATACACGCTCTAAAACATCAGGAGAATACGTCCCTGATGGCGCGCAACCCCGTCGAAGGCCCCATACGCGTCCGCGCAGCAGCACCCATCACCGATGTTTTGATGGGTCCGGCATGCGTGACATCGTATGTATGTGGCCCCATACCTAAAATCACTTTAAAACCCCTGGATTAGAAAGATAGCGGCAAATTACAAATTAAAAAACGGTCGGAAGAGATAGAGTTTTAGTTAAATAACCCGAGTTGCCACCTCTCACGGTTTCGCCGTGTGACACATGCTTTTGTATGAGGGTCCTGCATGTTTTAACACACACTGACGCCACACAACCAATTTCGCACGGGAAAAAAAAATCTGATTTTGACGGCGAGACGCGTTTGTTTCTTCTCACTTTCCCCAACGGTAGATGGCGCTTAGGAGCGCATCTGTAACCCCCTTGCTGCATGGACATCCTCTTTATCCCGAAGTCAGCGACAGAAGAACAAAGAGAGACATCCGCAGGGCAAAATCAGGAAGAGAATCCATCGCTGATGAATCTTCATCTCCAATGTGAGCAGAGACTAGGTTTCTTAATGACATGTGGTTCAATTAAGTACTCGCTCTCTTAAACTTTAAATCTTGAAAGAAATTACTCGTTTGTGGTTGTGCGTGTTAACTCAATTGTCATAACAGGAAAGCACCTTGTTAACCTTGTGGTGTACTGCATGCTCAAAACATCATAGCATTGTTTAATAAGGCTGCTCAGATAGCGTTTATCTTTTTATTAACAGGCCAATTAGACTCTTCCAAACAGCATTTTAAACAGGTAATCCTGTCATTTTTTGCTGAACATAAATCATTAGGTGCTCTTAAAAATACAATTATTAACAATATAGGTTAGGTTTCAGTTGAGAATTAAATACCATTGTAATCAAAATGACAATCAACCTACCTTGGTCAACTCTCAAACACAGGTCTATTAATTAGGTGTTATTGTGGCAGACAGTCATTGAGGCACAACAATAGTTTTCTGGTTGTTCAGCTTAAGTCTAGAAGGCCCTACAAGTCATGATCAGATGAACATGAATTAGAATACGTTCATGTATTGCACATCTTTAGCATACCACCCAAAAATCCACTAGAATGCAGGAAATAACATCTACTTGTAGTTAATCACAACGACATACTCTCCAAAGCAGGAATTTTACCTGCCTGGTTCTTTAAAGTTATCTTTCGGCAGCACACTGTGAAGGGAAGCAGAACATGTCCATCACAGACACACACAGATCTTAACTCTTTTTTGTGTGAGTTTGTTGGAATAATGTTCCTACTGAGGAAGAAGTAATAATGTATGCTAGATACTGATACACATGAGGTCACCTGGAAACCAGCAGCCTTCTATAAGCACAATTTGAATGAACACGAGGAGGCCCACGAGGAAGTCTGAGACAGCCGGAGAGAGGAGGAGGAGGTTGGTGGGGGTGTGGAGCTGCCTTAAGTGATAAGAAAACATTCATTTTTGGCATCAATAAATTTCAGATAAAGAGATAAAAACAATTACTAAAAAATATTTCCATTCAAGTCTGAGAACCATTTCTTCCTATCTACGAGCTTAATAAATTGATAAAATATCAGGAATCAGGAAACATTTATTAGCCAAAATATGTCAAACATACAGGAATTTGTCTTGGCGGTTAGTGCGCGACAGTAGACAGACAAGACAACAGTGCACAAGTAATAAAATAAAGTGGAATGAAATGCTAATGCAATGGGTTAGTAAGAATAAGGCTAAGGCTATGGGTTAGTATAAAACAGGGGAATAAAGTAAAACAAATTTTAAATATTAAAAAGTTGAAAAATATTAAGCATTAAGTGCACTAACAAGTGACAAGTGACAAAGTGATGAATTGCAGTTAAAGTGACATGTGCAGTATGAGGGGGAGTGACCGGTGGAGTGTTATAGTCAGGCAGTGGGGGACCGGGCTCTGTTGATGAGCCCGACTGCCGACGGGAAGAAACTGTTCGTGTGGCGGGAGGTCGTAGTCCTGATGGACCTCAGCCTCCTGCCAGATGGAAGGGGCACAAACAGTTTATGTCCGGGGTGGGAGGGGTCGGCCGCGATCTTTTTAGCTCGCTTCAGAGACCTGGAAGCGAACAAGTCGTTGTTGTTTGAGGCCTCTCCAAACCGAAGCAGAGTCACTTGCTGAGAACTGTTGTTGGAGTTTCTCAGAGTACAGTTGTTTAGCGTCTCTCACCGCCTTGCTAAACTTGTATTTTGCCTCTGTGTACAAGTCTTTGTCCCCACTCCTAAATGCCTGATCCTTCTGCAGGCGTAGTGTTCTGAGTTCCGCTGTGAACCAGGGTTTGTCGTTGTTGTAACTCACCCTGGTGCATGATGGTACACAGCTGTCCTCACAGAAGCCGATGTAGGAAGTTACAGCCTCTGTGAACTCATCCAGACTGTCAGTAGCAGTCCTGAAAACATCCCAGTCGGTGCAGTCAAAGCACGCCCGAAGATCCTCCAGCGCCTCACTGGTCCACTTCTTGAATTCCCTCACCACAGGTTTGCAGAGCTTTAGTTTCTGCCTGTATGCAGGAATCAGATGGACCATGACGTGGTCAGAGTGTCCCAGTGCAGCACGAGGGACGGCGTGATAAGCCCTGCTGACTGTGGTGTAACAGTGATCCAGAGTGTTCTCCTCTCTGGTGGGGCATTTAATAAACTGTCTGTATTTAGGAAGTTCATGGCTGAGATTTCCTTTGTTAAAGTCCCCGAGGACAATAACTAAAGAGTCCGGGTTGGTCCGCTCCACACGCCGTATCTGGTCGGCGAGTGTCCGCTGTGCCTCGTGCACGTTACCCGCCGGCGGCATGTAAACACCGACCAGGATGAATGAAGCAAACTCACGGGGGGAATAAAATGGTTTGCAGTTGATGAAAAAAGTTTCCAGATCAGGAGAACAGTGTTGTAGGATCACCGTTACGTCGTTGCACCAGCTGTTGTTGAAGTAGAAGCAGATTCCTCCACCCTTCGTCTTGCCGGAGAGCTCCGTGTCGCGGTCCGCTCGGAGCAGCTGGAAGCCCGCCAGCTGGAGCGCGGAGTCCGGTATCGATCCGCAGAGCCACGTCTCCGTGAAGCACAAGACGGAGGATGTAGAGAAGTCTCTGTCTCTCCTCATCAGCAGCTGAATTTCGTCCAGTTTTTTGCACAGTGAGCGCACGTTGGAGAGAAAGATGCCTGGCAGCGGAGTGCGGGAACCACGCCTGCGGAGTCTCACCAGCGAGCCGGCCCGTTTTCCTCTCCTACGGCGTCTCACCGCGTGACGAAAGGTGAGCGCACCTTTGACTAGAATGTCCAGTCATTCCACGGAAGAAAGCAGGAAAGTTGGAAGTAACTCCGCTGGAGTTGTTCCACGGATGCTCAAGAGCTCATCTCTGGTGAAAGAGCTCCGGGAATCGCAGCAGCAAACGTAATTAACAACAAAAACAACAAAAAACGAAGCGCACCGAAGCACCGAGGCGGCCATCAACGGCGCCATCTTGGATTATATCTTCTGAATACCTGAAGTGGGAAATGCAGATGATGACCAGCAGGTTGAGAGTCACAGTGAGCAGAGAGATGGAGGATAACACAATGTAAGTGAGCATGAATACAAAGTGAAGACGCACTTTTTTTGTAAACATCACAACATTTCCCTCAAGATCTGGTGTTGGGCCCTCCACCCTGCTAATAAACCTCACCACTTTTTTCTTCACTGAGGACAAAGGAAAAACACAAACATATAGGGGTCCCCCGTGGCCTGATGCCAGGGGCTGATAACGGGAGTCCTGCGGCTCTCCAGACCCCCTTGGTCATAAAAAGAGGACGTCCGAAAGAACACCGAGAGCTCCCATTGGCCAAGGACTGTGACATTGATTTATGGACCTTAACTTTATAAAAAGAGATTGCGCCAAACGATCGATCTCTTTCGTCTAACTTCCCGTTAGTAATATATCGAGACACTACAACGTTGTTTCTTTACTTTCCCTCCAATTCCCAAGTTTCAGTCTTAATCTCGCTGGACGAACTCAAGACTTGCGCTCCACTCCATCTCCGCTTTCTTATTCGCCCTTTGGATTTTATCTCCGTTTTACACCCGGAGAACTGGAGACAGCTGCTCTCTGACCCCCCCCCCGCGCCGCCTCTGTTCTGTGTTTGTATAAACTTGATGTTTATTTGATTTGTTCAATCATTACGTGGTACGATATAATCCAGATCAACGAATCCGCTACCTTTGATTTATGTTTCAATGTGTACCTGCAAATGTCGCAATATTTCCTGTTGATCTGATACTGCAACGGAGTGAAAGCTCCAACTGTATTACGCTGTTGAATGATATCTCATGGTCAAAATAGTTCCTTATTTTCTTTTCGATCTTAGATCGTGTAGCCCTGTGGGAAAAGTGCGTGGGGTCTGAGATGATTGTGTTTTGTGGATGTTTACCCTTGTGACATAACTAATGTATCCTGTTTGTTTAAAAAATTGTATTGGTGGAGAGGTACGATATCCCCAAAAAAGAGGAGGGGAAGTGACGTTGAAGAGGAGTTCCGGAGGAGAGAGGAGAGACGCGGGACGGGAGAAAAAGGGAGAGTTTGGGAAAAAGAGCGAAAAAGGACGAGTTCGAGGGAGCGGAGGAAAGAGGGGATGGAGAGAGAGTGGACGAGTAGTCAACCCGGCGACGGAGTCCACGATCGGTCCCTGGACGCGGATAACGAATCACAGCGGTGGACCGCAGGGACGACATCCCAAGTCCCGCCTCGCAAACCCCGCCAGCGAGTAGCCAACCCGGCCGCTCAGTGCGTATCTTCGGGAACTCCGCCCGCGAGTTGCCCACCCGGCGACTCCGTCCGTATCAGACGCGGGACAACGGCCCCATGCCCACCTCGCCAACACCGTGAGGACGACGAGGGGGGTGTGTTTGTTTCCGTTGGTGCTTTAGCGCGAAGGCACCGTTTTGTTTCCAAGGACCCATCCACCTGCAAACAGGCCTGCAACGTAAGCGGACAGCTATTTGGGTACCCACACACAATATATATATATATGCCGCCCTCGGTATATGCGCTCCGATACACCTTGGCAGTTAGACGAACTCTTTTCTGACATCACGACTCTGAAGACAATGGTCCGTTGTCCACAGGTTTATTGACATGAGAAAGAGTAAAACTAAAACACACAAAAGACATAATAAATACAAATGAAGTGCATTTTCTTCGACCGCTACTTTATATATTTATGCTTATTTACTTTGTTATTTATTAAGTCATATGGACTTTAATGACAACCATAGCAGTGCAGTTACCAACCCGAATGACTCAATAGGCCATGTGCACAAAAATATCCAAACTAAACATTGTCACAAAAATAATCACCTGAGATGAACAATAAAACAAATCAATACGTACCAACGATGCTATCAAAAAGGTATAGGATGCATGCAGACTCAACTGGATTGAAAAGCTACCAATACAAACAGCAGTTCTGAGCCATATTCTTCATTGACTTCCTGGTTCCTGTCACCTGACAAATTACATCACATTTCCTGTTTTCAAAATAAAACATAGCATTGATTTAACGTTTGTGACAAAACACTCCCCGCTTGGCGTGAATACACGCCACCCAATAAATCCTAGACAGTTCACTCCACTAGGGCTCTGGGGGGAAAAGAAGCACTATCTCAGAAACAGGCCTAAGAAAGAGTTTAGTCACTCCTGTTCGTGCGACCTTGATCTCGACCTTTCGTACCTTCCCGTCCTCGCTGGGGAACGCCTGTGTTACCAGTCCAAGAGGCCATTCATTTCTTGGTGCTTGACAATCCTTGAGGATAACAACACTTCCTGGGCTGATGTTTGGATGAGCGGAATGCCACTTCTTACGTGCCTGTAGTGTCGGGAGATATTGCTTTCGCCATCTGTCCCAGAAGGTGTTAGACAGGTGCTGGACCTGTCGCCACTGGCGCTTGTAGAGGTCTGAAACTCCAAACTCTCCGGTAGGGGCAGTCAAGACATTCACCTTTTGTGTGAGAAGGGCAGCTGGAGTGAGTATAAATGGATCCTCAGAGTCGGTTGTCACAGGAACAAGAGGTCTGCCATTTATAATGGCTGTAACTTCTGCCATGAAAGTCACCAGCACCTCGTGGGTAAGTTTGTCCTTCAGCTGAAGGAACATGGCGTCCAGGATTCTCCTTGCAAGACCAATCATTCTTTCCCACGAACCGCCAAAATGGGAGGCGTGCGGAGGGTTAAAGGTCCACGAGCAACCTTGACCTAACAAGTAAGTCTTCACAGTTGTGTTGTCAATGTTTGAGGGTATTTTCAACTCCCGGCAGGCGCCTACAAAGTTGGTGCCACGGTCTGAGCGAATGTGTTTGACAGGGCCGCGCACAGCAAGAAAGCGCCTTAGCGCGTTGACGAAGCTGGATGTGTCAAGGGATTCTATGACTTCAATATGAACCGCTCGTACACTCATGCACGTGAAGATTACGGCCCATCGTTTACTGTGTGAGTGGCCTCCTCTTGTTCTACGTGAAGAGACACTCCAAGGGCCGAACACATCAAGCCCAACATTCGTAAAGGGAGGTTCTGTTGAGAGACGGTCCGCTGGAAGACTGGCCATCTTCTGGATTGTAAGTGGGGCTCTAAGCCTTCTGCAGGTTATACACTGGTGGATGATGTTGCTCACCTTTCTTTTACCACCAACTATCCAAAAGCCAGCTGTACGGACGGCCCCCTCCGTAAACAGACGACCTTGGTGATAGATTTGTTCGTGGTGATGCTTGATGAGTAAGGTTGCAACCTGATGCTTGCCAGGAATGATCACTGGGGTCTTCTCGCTCTGAACAAGGTTTGCATTGTGGAGGCGGCCTCCGACTCTCAGAAGGCCGAGTGCATCAATGAAAGGATCCAGATTTTTGAGAGGACTACTTTTAGGAATCTGCTCATGTTTTTGGACACATTTGATCTCTTGACTGTAGGCTTCCTCCTGTACTGCTCGAATGATGATGTGCGATGCTTGATTAGATTCCTCAAAATTGAATCCTGTTTTGCAGTGATGCCAGCCTTTACAAAGGCTGTTCTTCAAGGTGCTGTTGAAAAGGCGAGCTATGTGTATGAGGCGAATAATGGCCCGAGTTAGCGACTTCCAGGATGAGAACCTTGCGAATCGCTGAGAACCGAGCTGGTTGGATGTTGTCGTAGTGCTCAAAGTGGATACCAGAGGGCGAATGTCTGAGTCTGCACTCGGGTCCACAAGTTCATGGGTGCTCTCTGAGGTACTGGTCTCCGGTGTGTACAGAGATTTGGGCCCGCTCAGCCAGTTTGTGTCATTCAAACGGCCTGCAGTGACAGCACGTGTAGCGTGGTCTGCGGGGTTCTGTTCTGTTGACACATAGCGCCATTGATCTGGGCGAGAGGATCTTCGGATACGCAATACCCGGTTACTTACATACACATAAAAGCGCCTAGTTTCATTAGAAATGTAGCCAAGGACCACCTTGCTGTCTGAGTGGAAGGTTGTAGCATCGAGCTGAAGGTCTAATTCTGTCGAGATTAGGTCTGCTAACTCCACTCCAAGCACTGCTGCGCAAAGTTCCAGTCTCGGAATTGTTTGCTCAGGACGGGGGGCCAGCTTGGCTTTGCCCATTACAAATCCGACATGGTTATTTCCAGCAGAGTCAGTTACTTTTAGGTATGCCACAGCGGCAATAGCTTTGGTGGATGCGTCAGAAAATACGCACAATTCCCTTCTGACAGCTGTTGCGGGGGAAGTTGTAGTGTAGGCTCTGGGAATAGACAGCTGGGACAGTTCTGTTAAGGATGTTCTCCACGATGTCCATGATTCCTCCATTTCTCGAGGCAAAGGCGAGTCCCAGTCACCTTTCTCAGTTGTTAGATCTCTCAGAATAGCCTTGCCTTGTATTGTGACTGGCGCTACAAACCCTAGAGGATCGTAGAGGCTGTTGATTGTTGACAAGACACCCCGTCGAGTGTATGGTCTCTTCTCATCGGAGACGCTGAATTGGAAGCAGTCGGTCTCGAGGTCCCAATTGATACCTAGACTACGCTGCACCGGCAGCGCATCTGCACTGAGGTCAAGGTCTTTAAGGTCTTTTGCACGATCTTCAGCCGGAAAGGCCTCCATGACCTCCTTGTTGTTTGCTGCGATCTTGTGTAGTCTTAGGTTGGATTTGGAGAGAATATCCTGTGTTTTTTTCAGCAAGTTGACTGCAGCTTCGACTGTGGGTAGGGACTTTAACCCATCGTCTACATAGAAGTCGCGCATCACAAAACGTTGGACGTCAGCGTCAATGTGGAGTTCACTGACCTGAACAGACTGGTGCAATCCATGAATCGCTACTGCGGGTGAAGGGCTATTTCCAAAGACGTGGACCGTCATTCGATACTCCACAATGTCTTTGGAGGGGTCGTTATCTTGGAACCATAGAAAACGTAGGAAGTTCCTATCGTCTTCCCTCACTGAAAAACAATAGAACATCTGCTCTATGTCCGTTGTAAAAGCGATTGCTTCCTTTCTAAAGCGCAACAGTACACCGAGCAGTGTGTTGTTCAGATCAGGCCCAGTCAGCAGCACGTCGTTGAGTGACACACCGTTGTACTGGGCGCTGGAATCGAAGACTACTCGGATTTGGTTTGGTTTTCTTGGATGGTACACCCCAAATATTGGCAGGTACCACTGTTCTCCACCCACACTGGGAGGAGGGGCCAGCTCAGCGTGACCATTCTTGAACATCTTGTCCATGAAAATGAGAAAGTGGTCTCTCATTTCCGGCCTCCTTTCAAAGTTGCGCCTTAGCAACTTGAGACGGTTCACTGCCTGTGGCCTGTTGTTGGGGAGCCTTTGACGTGGGCATTTAAAGGGTAATGGAGCTACCCAACTGTTGTTTGCATCTTTTGTTAGTCCATCTTTCATTATTTCCATAAAGGAGATGTCCTGGATAGACGGAGCAATGTTGTTGTCGTCTTTGGCCTGCTTGAATATGTTATGTCCTAGGCTGTCAACATCACAGTTTGGTATCTCCACAAAATGTGGTTGGAGGTGGTTTGTGGCCTGGGTGTCACTGTAACTTTCCTTTACCCGGAACACGTTAGGACATGGGTCAAAGAGAGTGGGGCGTCCCCGTTCTGTGGTGTTAGTGTAGAAGGCGCTGACTGTTGGTGGCTTATGAACGCGACCTAAACACACATTGCCCACGATGACCCATCCCAGATCCAACTTTTGAGCATAGGGCAGGTTGTGTGAGCCATTGACCTGTTTGCGGACCTTATGAACCCTGAGAATATCCCGACCTAAGAGAAGCATAATTTGGGCCTGTGGGTCGATCTCTGGGATGAGGTGTGCAACTGACTTTAAGTGTGCGTGATGAAAGGCTGCATTTGGAGTTGGAATCTCATCTCTGTTATTTGGAATGTCATCACATTCTATGAGGCTGGGTAGTGGAATGCTGACGGTCTTATCCAAAGATTCCACAATGTAGCCACTGGCCCTTCTTCCTGTCGCTTTCTTTACTCCAGCACATGTTTTCAATGAGTAAGGAGCACTTGGACTTTGGTCATTGAAGATTTCGAAGAACTGTGAACGAACTAGTGATCTGTTGCTCTGTTCGTCCAGGATCACGTACATTTTCACTGCTTTGTCAGCGTGGCCGGTTGGATACACTTTCACGAGGGATACTTTAGAACAGGATTGGCCCGTCATGTCTCCGCCACAGACATCTGTACATTTGGTGGCGACATGGGGTTGTGGAAAGCTATCCTCCTCCCCGCCATGCTCTGGAACCGAGTTTGTGTCTTCAACCCAAGGTGCAGGTCCAGGGTGAAGCGCTGTGTGGTGTTTTTCACTTTTACATTCATAACATCGAACATTAAATGTGCAGTTCCTTGCAATATGTGATGATGAAGCGCAGCATTTGAAACAGATGTTATTCTCTTTTAAGAATGTCTTCCGGTCTGCAAAGGGCTTTTCTCTGAATGCACGGCATTTGCGTATGGGGTGAGGTTTTTTGTGGATTGGACACAGTTGTTCACAGTCAGCGAATTGTGTTGGGGGTTCCCTAGGACCAGAGGTATCTTTTGGAAATATCTCTGTTTTGTGAACAGAGACTTCACGTTGTCTGTTTGGCTTCCAAGTTGTTTTTTCTGTCCTAAGAGACATGTCTGAGTAAGAGAAAAAGTTGAAACTTGGGTCATTTTTGACACTAGCTTCATGGCTAACAAAGTTTACAAAGCAGGCAAAGGGAGGATATGACACGTGATATTGCTGCTTGTAGGATGCCCCAACTGACGCCCACTTTTCCTGCAGACCAAAGGGGAGCTTCTGTACAATAGGGTTAACGCCTCTTGCTGTATCGAGGAAAGAGAGACCGGGCAGGTCTCCTTCATCTTTGGCTGACTCTAGTTCCTTTAAAAGATCACTCAACTTTGTTAGTTTGGAATAATCTCGATTTGTTAATTTTGGGAAGGCGTCAATACGTTTGAACAGAGCATCTTCTATTACTTCCGCAGAACCATAAGATTGTTCTAGTCTGTCCCATATCATGGCCAAGCCTGCCGCTGGATGGTTGATGTGTATTGCTCTTATGTGCTCGACATGTTCTGATGACTCTTTGCCGAGCCATTTAAACAGGAGATCCATTTCCTCACTTGGTGTCAGGTCCAACCCTCTGGTTGCGTTCTGGAAAGAACGTTTCCAGGCTCTGTAGTTCTGAGGTCTGTCGTTGAATTGAAGCAGGCCTGTTGCCACAAGCTCACGACGAGCAAAGTATCTTACAAAGTCGCTAATGTTGGAGTTTTCATTATTGTCGTTTGAAGATGTGGGGTAGGATTTAAGAGCGGGATGACTTTTGTCGTTTTGACGTCTAAGACCTTGCTCAGGAGTAGCATTGCGGTTGTCAAACCGAACATTGTGTGTCATGTGGACCTTCTCATCTTCGTAGATGTAAGGCTGCTGTGAGGTGAGGCGAGTTGGTTGAGAAGCTGCATTGTGGCTTTGTGTATGATGGGAAAATATATTGGCTTGAGCCGGATGGAATGAGTCTGCTTCAGGTTTGATAGATGAAGTTGGAGTTTCGTAGTTTTGGCTTGGCTCTCTTTTTGCGACAACACCATCATCAAGCAGCTGAGCGTCTGTGTTTAGTGATTCAGCTTGGTCAATCACATATTGTTCTGTGCGTTGTGCAGATTCCAAGTTTGACATCAAACTTTGTCTTTCACTATTTGCCTCTACCGCAGCTTCAAGGACTTCGGCCTCAGCTACAGCTGCAGCTGTCTCTTTCTTGTATTTGAGCATTTCTATTGAGGCTTCCAGCTTAGCTTTTTCTATCTTCAGGCTCATTTCCTCTTTAGCGTAGGACATGCGTGCCTTTGCTGCCTCTGCTCTCGCTCTCGCTTTTGCAGCAGCAGACCCCGTCGATGATACACTTGAGTATGTAGCAGAACATGTAGCGCGGGACCGCGTCTTTAATGAAGTTGCTTTCTCGGACATGGCGTTGTCTGTTGACGTACCTCTGTTTAGACACCGCTGTGATGGTCATCCACTGGTTGCGTGTGATGACGTTGTTAGTAGCATCTGTCAGTTGGCTGCGTTGTCTTGCCCGGTAGAAAGCGTTGTTTTACTATGCCGCCCTCGGTATATGCGCTCCGATACACCTTGGCAGTTAGACGAACTCTTTTCTGACATCACGACTCTGAAGACAATGGTCCGTTGTCCACAGGTTTATTGACATGAGAAAGAGTAAAACTAAAACACACAAAAGACATAATAAATACAAATGAAGTGCATTTTCTTCGACCGCTACTTTATATATTTATGCTTATTTACTTTGTTATTTATTAAGTCATATGGACTTTAATGACAACCATAGCAGTGCAGTTACCAACCCGAATGACTCAATAGGCCATGTGCACAAAAATATCCAAACTAAACATTGTCACAAAAATAATCACCTGAGATGATAATGAACAATAAAACAAATCAATACGTACCAACGATGCTATCAAAAAGGTATAGGATGCATGCAGACTCAACTGGATTGAAAAGCTACCAATACAAACAGCAGTTCTGAGCCATATTCTTCATTGACTTCCTGGTTCCTGTCACCTGACAAATTACATCACATTTCCTGTTTTCAAAATAAAACATAGCATTGATTTAACGTTTGTGACAAAACAATATATATATATGTTATTTACCTGCCGGCTTATTCTGTGTGTTGTATTGTGTGTATTTTTGTTCATCGTTCTTCCTGTTACATTATAGCTCAAGTAAATGTTTTATTACTGTATTTGGTGTCGGGCTGTTTGATGTGTGTTGAAAGTTTAAAAATATGGTTAGCAGATTGTAGTCACCTAGCATTAATTAAAGAGAAACAGTTAAGAATTCGGGCAGCGCACTCCACTCAAATAGCCAGGACGGCTAGGGGGCGCTACATAATGGGGGCTCGTCCGGGATTTTAATTAATGCAATTAGGTAATTAAAGTAACGATAAGCTAACAGTTATTTAAGCACTAAGCCGAACTTTGTACATTTTATATTACTGAAAAAAAAAATGGAGCTGCAGCGTAGTACAGTAGATTTAGTTAAAGAGCTCAAAGAGTGGTGCAGAAGAGAAGAATTAAGTTTAAGAGTGTTCTCTGGTACTGTGCCAACCCCATCTGGGGAAGAGTCGTTGGAGCATTGGTTGGAGCACACCTGATGGTTGAGGAGAGCGAGTGTACGGCCAAGGAGAAACGACGGCGTATTATTGAATGTATGAAGGGGCCGGCGTTAGCTGTTGTGAAAGCTGTGAGGACTGCGGATCCAGAGGTTAGTCCAGCTCGGTGCTTAGAGGCCATTGAGAGTGCTTTTGGGTCTGCTGAGACCGGCGAGGACTTGTATTTTGCCTTTAGGTTGTTACAACAGCAGCAGCCCAAGGAAAGGTTGTCTGACTTTCTTAGGCGCTTGGAGTTGTCATTGACCAAGGTGGTTCGTCCTGGAGGTCTCCCTCCAGGCCGCGTCGACCGTGCTCGAGTGGAGCAGCTGCTGAGTGGTGCAGTCCACTCTGATATGATGCTTGTACAGCTCAAACTCAGGGAACGGAAAGCAGATCCGCCAACTTTCTTGGAACTCCTGAGTGATATCCGCAACGAAGAGGAGTATGAGTCTTCAAGGACAAAGCTTCACATGTCTATCCAGAGAGTTCATGCTTGGCCTGCCATTGACAGTAGACAAGAGGAGGTTGAACATTTGAGATCTGAAGTTAAAGAACTCAAATCAATGTTCACGGCCATGAGGTATTTATCTAGCCAACCTGTAGCATCTAGTAAAGAACATGCGTCACTTCCAAAATTACTCAGCCCAGAGACAGTCAGTGAAGAGGAAGTAGCTGCCTTGAGGACACAAGTGAAGAACCTGCAAGAGCAAATAGCAGGGGTGCTGCTGCAGCCGATGGTGATACAAAGTGCAGCAGTGGAGAAAGCAGTGGAGGTCACTGTGTTGATCATGAATGAGTCTCGGAAGGATATAGTCATCCCAGTGGGAATAGTCCTAGGACAACTGTGCCACGCTGATCCAGTAGTCCCATCACCAAAGGCGGGAGCTGAGACTGTCCCAACCAAGTTAGATCCTGAACTACTTCAGTTTGGTGATTCTCCCATCCCCCATCAATGGAAAGAGCGACTCCGTCAAAAGCTGTGTGAGCGAGCAAAAGTGTTCTCGTTGCACGAGTGTGATGTCGGCCTGGCAAAGGACGTGGAGCACAATATCCGGATGACCGACCCAAAGCCCTTCAGAGAACGTTCCAGACGCCTCGCCCCAGCCGATATTGATGATGTCCGCAAGCACTTGCAGGAGTTGTTGAATGCTGGGATCATTACGGAGTCACGCAGCCAGTATGCATCACCAATTGTGATAGCCAGAAAGAAAAATGGGCGTATCAGAATGTGTATTGACTATAGGACCCTTAATAGGCGTACAATTCCAGACCAGTACACAACTCCTCGCATAGATGATGCGTTGGATTGCTTAACTGGGAGCAAGTGGTTTTCAGTCCTCGATCTGCGCAGCGGGTACTACCAGATTGCCATGGCAGACGAAGATAAAGAGAAAACCGCCTTCATCTGCCCCCTTGGATTCTTCCAATTTGACAGGATGCCCCAGGGCATAACAGGAGCGCCTGCCACGTTCCAACGACTTATGGAGAAAGCGGTCGGCAATATGAATCTCCAACAAGTGCTAGTTTATTTAGACGATCTCATTGTCTTTGGACGATCCTTGGAAGAGCACAAAGCGCGCCTCCTGCGGGTGTTAAGACAGACTTGAAGAGGTAGGGCTAAAACTCTCCCTGGACAAGTGTCAATTTTGTCAACCCAGGGTCAAGTATGTAGGCCACATCGTGTCAGCCGACGGTGTTGCTACAGACCCTGAAAAGATAGAAGCAGTCACTAGGTGGCCTAAACCCACAGACCTTAAGTCACTGCGATCCTTCTTAGGTTTCTGTGGGTATTACAGACGCTTCATAGCGAATTACTCCTCCATTGTTAGGACCCTCACTGAACTGACAAAGGGCTATGCGCCTAATCAGCCTGGAAAGAAGCAGGCCATGGACAAGACAAAGACCTACTTTAAAGCTTCAGAACCATTCAATGACCGATGGGACCAATCCTGCACGGACGCTTTCAATCGCATCATTCAATGTCTGATTAATGCCCCAGTGTTGGCATTTGCCGATGCTAACAAGCCCTATGTTTTACATACTGATGCAAGTTTCAAAGGGATTGGTGCGGTACTGTACCAGGAACACCCAGAAGGGCTACGGCCCGTGGCCTTTGCCTGCCGAAAGTTGAGCTCTCCAGAACAGCGATATCCAGTACATCAGTTAGAGTTCCTTGCACTGAAGTGGGCTGTAGTGGACAAGTTTCACGACTACCTTTACGGAGCCAAGTTTTCTGTACGCACAGATAATAATCCGTTGACCTATGTACTTACCACGGCTAAACTCAATGCGACGGGTCATCGTTGGCTGGCAGCCTTGGCCACCTATGATTTCGATGTACAGTATAGGCCTGGTAAAGCAAACATAGATGCTGACTTGTTGTTCCGCAACATCCCTGAGGATGTGGAGGATAGAGAATGGGGTAGCCTGTCCCCAAATGTGGTGAAGTCCATATGTCAAGGGGTGCAAGTGGAAGAAATACCTGACACATCTCAGAGACAAGTGGAACCATTAGGAGACACCCCAGGCAGTAATCCTGAGGTGTATGCCTTTCCGTCACAGTTACACTTTCACTGGAGCAACTTTCAAAAGCAGATTTAATGGCTGCTCAGAAGAGAGACCCAGTGGTTGGACCAAGTGATTGAGGCTGTGAAACAGGGAGTTTGGCCTAGTGGCAACGACTTAAACCCGGAGGTGCTACTGATGAAGAGGGAAGTTGGCAGACTTGTGATGAGGGATGGGCTTCTGTTCAGGGCAAGCAAGAAAGCTGTAGAGGAGACACTGCAGCTGGTGCTGCCCTCCCAGCTCAGAGAAGTGGTGTTGCACTCTCTTCATGATGACATGGGCCACTTGGGCGTGGAAAGGCTGACTGACCTCCTAAGAGCAAGATTCTACTGGGCAAAGATGGCTCAGGATGCAGAGCAGTATGTTCGAAATTGTGGACTTTGCATCACTCGCAAAGCGCCTGCGAAGAAAGCCGCTCCACTACATCACATCACTAGCAGTGGTCCGCTGGACCTGGTGTGTATTGACTTTTTGTCAATGGAACCCGATTCCAGAGGCATTAGTAACGTCCTGGTTGTGACAGACCATTATACCAGATACGCTCAAGCCTTGCCTGCGAGGAATCAGAAAGCCCTCACAGTTGCACAGATCCTGGTCGAAAAGTATTTCGTACACTATGGTTTACCTGCAAGGATTCATTCTGATCAGGGGAGAGATTTTGAGTCGAGACTGATCAAAGAGATGCTGACAACTTTGGGAATACGGAAATCACGAACGACTCATCCCGATCGTATCATCCCCAAGGAGATCCACAGCCGGAGCGTTTCAACCGTACACTGCTCTCCATGCTGGCAACATTGGGACAAGAGAAGAAGAGATCCTGGAGTCAGCATGTAGCCTCGTTAGTGCATGCATACAACAGCACAAAGAGTGACGCAACTGGATATTCTCCTCACTACTTGATGTTCGGTAGGGAAGCAAGACTACCAGTAGACCTGTGTTTCAACACAACTCAACCTGGTAGCCAGGAAAGAAATCATTACCAGTATGTTGAAAGCCTGAAGCGTGACCTGAAAAGAGCCTATGAACTGGCTTGTCAAGCTGCAGACAAGACTAACCTGCAAAACAAGAGGGCCTATGACCAGAAGGTCAGTTTTCAGAGCATAGAGGAAGGAGACCGTGTTCTGCTGAAGAATTTAGGAGTCAAAGGGAGACACAAGCTTGACGGCCGATGGAGTTCTATACCCCATGTGGTGGTAGGAAAGATGCCAAACCTACCTGTATTCCGGGTGAGACCTGAGGGAGGCAGAGGGGGAGTTAGGACAATCCATCGAGATCACATCTTACCTATTGAGCCATCCGTGAGGATCCCACCAGGTCCAGCTTGTGAAGAAGTCCCAGTGAGACCGAGAACACGTGCAATCAGTAAGAGACAAAGACAACCGATTAGGAGTCAAAGAGAAGAGGCCCCAGAGACAACAGATTCCTCGTCTGATGTGGAGGGTAACAGGTCATGTCGACCATAGCGGGAGTATCTGGAGCGTCTACTGAAGAGGAGAGAAGTGTCTGATGGAGATTCAGAGAGCTCAGAGAACGAGGAGGCCAACCCAGCCGCTCAGTGCGTATCTTCGGGAACCACGCCCGCGAGTACGGGTACCCCCACACCACATTGTTGGATTGAATGGGTTAATATATGATAAAATATACTTAAAATGTTCATAAAAATGTAAAAGGTAAAAGGCACTAATGGTCTGTAGATCAGTGATTCATTGTTCGGTGGTTTAAGTTTCACTTTAAGTTTAGGTATCAGTGCAATCAGATTGATTGCTAATGCCTCATTCAGGGACGATCTGTGAGCGATTGCTAATGCATCGTTTTGCCTATGAACGGAGCGTGTGGCGTACGGTCGTTCATTACAACTATGGCCGACACAGAGCTGCATCGTGTCCGTGTCGTATGTCATATTTCCTCTTTTACAGGTAAGAACGAGTGTTGTATTAGGGTTGATCAATGTATATATGTGTTTCAATACTGTGAGAAACATGCGGGAGTAGATGTTAATGATGGTAATCATCTAGCAGTCTAAACGTGAAGAAGTGTTCATCTAGTGTAGCGTGCATGCTAGCTGTGTAGCACGTGGCGTAGCCCGTGGGCTGGGCTCAAAGCGGGACGTAATAGAACACCACAAGTGCCGGTTTCTCTGTGTGTATTTGTTTTATATTATAAGGATAAGGTAAAAGTGTTAGTATCGTATAAGCTAAAGAGAGAGTGTTTAATGTGAAAAGGAAAGAGTCTTGTATTTTTTTTGTCAAGGTTATTTTCCCATGTTGTTTAACAATGTTGCAAACATATTTGATATTTTGGTAACTCACTTTAAAGGCTGGTTCAGGTCATTTGAGTAATATGGAGCCATAACTGATCGAATTGTATTTGTCTTAATTGTATAAGCTCTTAAAAAGACATTACCGCAAAGGGAAAATAACATGTTTAAGTGCGATACTGAGTGTATAAATGTGTTATTATGCTTTTCATGTTCATTACAACTATGGCCGACACTGAGCTGCATCGTGTCCGTGTCGTATGTCATATTTCCTCTTTTACAGGGGCGTAACAGTCGCGGGTCAGAATCTCCTCGCGTCCGTTAAGCCTGGTTTATGCGTCAGAATCTCCTCGCGTCCGTTAAGCCTGGTTTATGCTTCTGCGTTGTTAGAGCGACGCAGACGCAAGACCCACTTGCGTGTCCCTTGCGTCGCTTTTCACATCTCCTTGCGCGTGTCGAGCCATTTTTCTAGGCTTGCGTCGAAAGCGACGCAAGCAACACAAGCCTCCCGCAGCGTGGAACACTTCGCTGCATTTCGCTCCCGCTCGCACCTCGCGTTGAGTAGTCGTATTATACCGCCTAACATTTCAGTCTTCCTCGTGGTTTGATTTAATGGTCTCACTCCCGCCGCGCTGCTCTCGCTCGCCCCCAAGTGTGATAATCGGCACTCCGCTTATTGTTGCGTGGAACCTCACCGTCGTTCCTTCCAACATCTTCACTCTCAAGGAGTGAATATCACTTATGAAACTTGATTCATAGTATTGGTTATTAGTCTCTGTTAGTTCAGGGTGGGGCCCCGTTATTGATTTATTCTGAGAAGTATCTTAGTAATTATTAATAATTCTAATAATGTCCGTAAGTTAGTTCCTCATTTGCTAGTAACCTAATACGACCCCCTAGCCGCTCCCAACACTGCAATGAGAAAGAGCAAGGCACATCACAATACAGCCAAAGATGTCTTCTCCTGACGGTTTATCCCAGAAATAGAAAAGAATAAAACTCCAATTTCCACCATAACAGTCTTCTTGACCATCACTAGCCAGGCTTCAAAGCAGGCCACTCAACAGAGATTGCCCTCCTTGCAGTCTCTGTTCAACTCATACTTACTGCTGAAGCAGCCTCCTTCTCCTCTGTCCATTTCCTGATCACCAGATCCTTATTTCTCCTGTTCAGGAACTGGGTGTCTCAGATTCTGCTTTCTCCTTTCTCTCATCTTACCTCAACAGCCTCACCTACCGGGTAGTTTAAATAAAGCTTAGGCGAAAATTCAGTCAGGTAGACTGGACCGGCTGTGCCGTTCCCTGGTGGCCTCCTCTCTCCCTGGGGGTGCACGGCCAGCTGATTAGGGGCGGGGTCAGGTAGTATCAGACGTGGGTGTCATTACTGTAAACCAATCGCATTGATGCAGGCAAACGTTAAAAACTGTTCTCCTCTCTTTTGCTGTCAGTTGTCATTTCAGCACGCTCCAAAGGTGAAGCGTAGCGTAGAGTTAGCGGGTCCTACACCACAGTGTTGCCGTCAACTCCGAAGGTCCGATTGGACGTTGGTCGATGGTGGAGGAACTAGCTCAACAAACCGAACCGCCGAGCAGCCGCCTAGCAGCAGGCATGGTAGCGCCCACGTACGAGGCAGCAAGTGGTGTAAGCACCAAGCTTCCCTTTGTCCAGGTGTTAGTGGGTGAGGCTCACAGCTGGCAGAGAGCGAGTCGATCCCTCCCTGCCACCCGCACCAGCACAGGGAAGGACGAGAGAAGTGCAAGCAGCCCATTATGTTTACATTACCACCTTATCATTCAGCGGAAGCTTTTATCCAAAGGGACAATACACGCATTCATCAGAATGTACAGAACCAAAACCACAATAAGCAAAAGCACAAATGAATGTTTTATTAAGAGCCTGGTACCAAACACTCGGCGTGTGGTTAAGAGGTTACCGTTCGCGCTGTGGGGGAGCGACAAGCACACTACGCTGGGAAACGTGCAGATATTCTGTCCACAGCAAGCAGCAGCATAGCCCTCAACACTCAGCATGGCAAGCAACACTCCACAGCCACGCAGATTGAAGCGGCTCGGCGTTTCACAGGCATCCGCAGTCCCTGATCGTCCACCGGGCGGGCATGCAGATACAAAACGGCGCAGGTGAAGCTCCGCGACACAAGCTACCGGCTACCGGCCTCCATGTGATGCTAGCGCGGCGTCGGGAAGCGACGCTCCGGGAGGGTAAAGTAGCAGCTCCACGGTTGAGAACGCAGCTCTGGCGTCTACAAGACATTAGTTGCGCGATGTAATGTAATGTTTACTCTGAGAGGTGGCATGAGTCAACGGTAGACTCCTTCAGGACCGAGTAGCGATTTCAGCGCGAACTGCGGGAGTAAGTTTTACAACCAGTACCGGAGGAGTACGGAAGCGCGAAGCAGAGAAGCGCTTCAGAGGGGGACGTTGACCTACATATTAATGATACTAATGGTAGTTTGAACTTCTAGGGGGTAGAGCGTAAATTGCTCCAATCTCCTGCAATGCCAGGTTCTGCTGTAGATTGGAGGTGTCAGGGGTGGTGGCGGGTCACCTTTGGAGCATGCTGAAATGACAACTGACAGCAAAAGAGAGGAGAACAGTTTTTTACATTTGCCTGCGCCAATGCGATTGGTTTACAGTAACGACACCCACGTCTGATACTACCCGACCCCGCCTCTAATCAGCTGCCCGTGGGTTAGGCTTTCAACTGTGTTTTACCAAGAATACTGCAGGCTGGCTCACGTAAGACCAGCATGATATGATTTGAAAAAAAGAGGATTATCTTCAAATTCTTCAAGATAACCTAAAATCATCAGCCCAACCCAAGGTTGGGTCTTGGGTGCAGTGGGGTGTTCCAACAGGACAATGACTCCAAACACACATCAAAAGTGGTAATAGAATGGCCTTCACAAAGTCATGACTTAAATCCTATTGAGAACATGTGGACGTTGCTGAAGAAACAAGTCCATGTCAGAAAGCCATCAAATTTAACTGAACTGTACCAATTCTGTCGGAAGGAGTGGTCGAAGATTCAACGAGAAACTTGCCAGAAGCTTGTGGATGGCTACCAAAAGCGCGTAATTGAAGTGAAAATGTCCAAGGGGCATGTAACCCAATATTAGCACTGCTGTATGTGTATTTTTGACCCAGCAGATTTGATCACTTTTTCTGTTAACCCATAATGGTCATAAAAGAACCAAACTTCACGAATGTCTTTTTGTGACAAAGAAGTATCTGGTCCAATCATTCAAGATAAAAATCAGTTGTCGAAATAACTGGAAACTCAAGAGAGCCATGACATGATGTTCATTACAAGTGTATGTAATGTACACATTACATACACATACAATGTATGTAAGTCATTGGCCCGCCTTTATTTTACCCTGGGAGTATTTTCAATATATATTCAATGACCATCATGTGAACCATGAATTGATTATGTAGTATAGACCTCTGCAAAGGAGGGCTAATAATGTTTATAATTTCAGTTCAAAGTGATGCAGCCCTGGCATGGAGGTTTAATTTAAATACGTTGAGATGTGTTCAGGTTCCATTCAGTAAAATACTCAATGAAATTACATTGCAACATTTTCATGATGGTGTTGATAACCCTTTTTAGAATCATTCCATACAAGTTTTTCTTTGAATAAAAGGTACATCTTTGATACGCTAAACATTTCAATGGTGTATTATGCCAATAACCACTACAGAGACGAAAGCGATAGGAAATTGTTGATGCTTATACTAAATATAGTTGATGAATTATTGATTTGATATAGGCCTATTTACTATATTCTGGTTAATAGTTGAATATGTCATATCGTAAGTTTCATACTATATTTATAAAAGCTAAACCATTTGGTATCAAATGCTTTGTCTGGTCCAAAAGAGGATGCTGAGTTTCTTCTGGCTCAGCAATGAGTAAAGTGAGCAGGATTGGACGATGTAGAATGTAACACAAACGTTCTGTTTGACCGAGAGAGAACCATTTTGCGGCTATGAAAATGAGTGAGATGAACCAAGTGAAAACTGGATTTCAGTAGATAAAAAAGAAAAATATAACTAATTTAATCATTAAGTCATTGAATAAAAACACTTAACGTTTTACGTAATCCCTCTGTCGTCTTGGAAGATTTATGTTGGTAAGCTAGCGAAAGAATTAAGCGCAATGATGGACGGTGGAGATTGGGACTACTGAGTAAAACATTTTTTTTTTTTTACTAAATTTTACTAAGCTGCCTTTACAGCAGCAACTGCGAATGAAATCTGACGGCAGGCCAACACCAAAACTAGAGCTCCGTACGGAGAGGAAGAAAGGTTTTCGGACTTTCAACGAGGAAAATGACGTCCGCAATCTTCAGCGGCTATTTTGCAGTCTCCTTTTTGACAAGGATTCCTGCTCTTTGAACAATACCTGGGTTACCACAGGATTCACCCACCTTGCCAACCTGTCTCGGGCAATTGAAAGACAAGTGGTCACGGTGTGAAACTGAAGCTGTTTGGACGCGTCAGGATTAATGAGGCGCTGGACTTGGCAAAAAGTCTGAGCACAATGAGCAGATGCAGAAAAAACAGGCTATTTTAATGAGACTCATTGTTACCTCGTGTGCCAAGAACAAGCATTCCTGGGGCACAATGAGGCCGCTGGCAGTGCAAACGGGGGCAATTTTGTGGAGTTTGACAACACTCCAGTAGAGCACTTGGGCTCGTCAACAGTCTTCAGCGGCGTGTCGAACACCATACAAAATTACATCATTAAAGCATCGCTCACATTACCAAATACGCCCCTTTCATTGCTCTACAAGTGGATGGCACTTCAGACATATCCAACAAGTGCCAACTCACTGTCATAATCAGATATGTAAATGAGAAAGGCAATGTGTGTGTGTGTGTGTCACACATTGCCTTTCCAGGCTTTTATGATGTCAGCAATGATTGAAATCCAGAAGCCATAACATCAGTTGTGATGACAGCTACAAACTAATTTGTCAGACTTACAATGGCGCGAGCTGTATGAGTGGACAGCAGGCGACGTGCAGGCTGTAGTGAACGTTCACTGCGTTCGCTTGTTGTGTGTGACGTAAACGTCGGGGAACAAGCGATGTAAGTATAGTCCTTATTGTGTCTTGCATGCGTTGATTTGATTAAGCAGCAAGTGAGTCCACTGAAGTTGTTGTTTATGTGGACCACGGACAGCGACCATGACGGGCGGTCTGAATACATGCACATGTCAGGTGTGCTGGTTATAGCCACAGGTACTGGGTTGTTGTGTTGCTGTATAATGAACATTTACATTTATTATTATATATATAAACAATAAGGAAACGTGAAAAGCATTTGTCTCACATAGAGTGCACAAGTCGTGTTTGACGTGGATGTAAAAAAACTGGCTTTTGATTGAGCGTGTGAATGAATTTGCATCTTTCCAATATCAAATGAGTGAGAGAGCGAGAGAGAGAGAGAGAGAGAGAGAGAGAGACGGTGCTCAAAGTGTCGGTTACATAACAAGCGAGTGTAATTCCTGGTGAAATGATGCTGGGCGTGGTATTAGTTCACCCGACTACATGAAATAGCAACATATGATTTTCTTTCCCCACCCCCGTAAAACACAGATTAGAGGTTGGGTCTCACTTGGCTTCCTCGGACATTTTCCCCACGCCACTGTCGTTCAGGTGTCTGCAAAGAAAGTCATAAACCAACATTTACAATCTGGCCTGATGTGAGTGGAGACGGGCCGGTTGTGTGCTGCAGGCTCATGAGAAGTGATGGCCTAAATAAATAAAAAAAGGTCAATTTTGATATTCAGACATTTTTTCACTAAATGATATTTCCTGCAGTACAGGAAGTGGTGGGATTTTTTTTTTTTTTACAGATCCTGTTCTGTAGATAAAAAGAGTACCACCCACGGACAGTGTCGTGAAGAAACGTGCAGTGCCTAGCCGGTCCAGGAGTTCGTCGACCCGGGGCATTGGGTAGGCATCGAACCGTGACACGTCATTCACCCTGCGATAGTCCACGCAGAACCGTACAGATCCATCCTTCTTAGCCACAAGGACGATGGGGCTGCACCAGGCACTGTTGGACTCTTCTATTACCCCCAACTCCAACATACTCGCCAATTCCCTCCGAACCACTTCTTTCTTGTGTTCGGGCAACCTGTAGGGTCGAGACCTCACTGTCACGCCCAGGGGCGTCTCGATACTGTGAACTATGAGGTCGATCCGGCCTGGCAAGGGAGAGAAAACATTAGCAAACCGCTCCTGCAACCTGGCAACGTCCGCCCTCTGGCTCTTGGAGAGATGAGCGTCTCGAGGGAGCGAGGTATGATTACCTGCTTTTGGAACCTCCGGCCCCAGCTCCTCCCCTTCCGATACCGCAGAGACCAGAGAGACGGACTCCACCCCCCTCCAGGCTTTTAGGAGGTTCAGGTGGTATATCCGTGTACCCCCGCCCCTGTCAGACCGCACCACCTCGTAGTCGACGTCCCCCACCTGCTGTGTGACCTCGAAGGGCCCTTGCCACTTGGCTAGGAGTTTAGAGTTGGAAGTAGGAAGCAATACAAGTACCTTTTCTCCCGGTGTGAATCGTCGCAGCCTGGCCCCTCTGTCGTACAGCCGTTGTTGTCGCTCCTGGGCCCGCAGCAAATTCTCTCGTGACATCTGGCCCAGTGTGTGGAGTTTTGCTTGCAGGTCCAGGACGTACTGGATCTCATTGTTGCAGGGGCTCGGACCTTCCTCCCAGTTTTCTTTAATCAAGTCCAACACCCCCCGCGGCGTCCTTCCAAACAAAAGTTCAAAGGGAGAAAATCCCGTGGAGGCCTGGGGGACCTCCCGCACTGCAAACAACAGAGGGTCAAGCCAGTGGTCCCAATTACGTTCATCGTCGCTAATAAATTTACGGATCATGGACTTCAGAGTCTTATTCATGCGTTCCACCAGCCCATCTGTCTGCGGGTGGTACACGCTCGTACGAATGGACTTAGTGCCCAGTAACCCGTAAAGTTCTCTCAGTGTGCGCGACATGAACGAGGTGCCCTGGTCAGTCAGAATCTCCTTAGGGATTCCAACTCGGGAGATGACCTGAAACAGAGCCTGCGCCACGCTCTTTGCAGAGATATTGCGCAACGGCACTGCCTCCGGATACCGCGTTGCGTAATCCACGAGAACTAACACAAAGCGATATCCGCGTGCGCTCCGGTGAAACGGCCCGATGAGGTCCATGCCGATCCGCTCGAACGGGACCTCCACCAACGGCAGAGGACGCAACGGCGCCCTCGGAATGGCCGGAGCGTTCACTAACTGACACTGCCTGGTCAATAAAATCGGGTCATTATCCGGTCTAGCGTTTTCTCGTATCCCATGTGACCAGCCATCGGGTTATAGTGAGCCGCCTGGAAGATAATTTCCCGGCGGCTTTTCGGCACCAGCAACTGTGTGTTTTCCTGCCCCGTCTCACTCTATACAGTCTGTCCCTAATCAATGAAAAGTGCGGAAATGACTGCGCTGCGTCAGGGCGCACCAGGTGACCATCAATACGTATCACTTGGTCGTAGGCTGAGCGTAGGGTATCGTCACGAGACTGTTCGAGTGGAAAATCTTCCATGGAGCGAAACTCTGGAGCCGGCGGAGTCTCTACAGGAGGCTCCGCGGGCTCCCCCTCCCCGTCTGCAGCGTCGGACGACCCCGCGTCACCGCTGAGCACAGCACACATCTCGCATAACCCTGTCGGTCGTTAACGCACCCCCGTAGCCCCGCCCATTAACTTACCAAACCCCGGCCAATCTGTACCTAAAATGACGGGGTGCGTCAGGTGGGAGCTAACCGCAACCTTCATTCTATGCTTTTTCCCCGCATATCTAATTTCCACCGATACCACAGGATACTCGTGAACATCCCCATGCACACACCTTATTCTCACCCGGTCTGCCTCCACCAATGCCCCAGGACGAACCAAGCTCTGATGAATCATAGACTGCGTACGGCCCGAATCCACCATCGCCTGGCGTGTACCCCCCTGGATTCTTACCGGAACGCGGTACGTCGCTCCCGGACCGGGGGAGGGTACCGGAACGCCGCCAACTCGGATCACCTGTCCCACCTCCCTCAGCGGGGAGCGGCGCGGCCGCGGGCTGCGCCGCCAGCTGTTCCAGCGCCCGGGCCTGTCTCTCCACCTGGGCTTGGAGCGCCCCCAGGAATTGCCGGTTAGCCTCTGCCTGCTCCTTCTGGACGGCCGCCAGCTCTCCGATCATCTGGCCGAGAGCCACCAGCGGCTGGGCCGGCATTCCCTGCCGGTGTCCGTCAGCCGTCATTTCCTCCCCCCAGCCACGTTGGGTGCCACTGTAACACGTCGGTCCTCTGGGGGGGTCTTGAAATGATGGGCACGAGGCAGTCGGGTCCATTGTAAATGGTTTTATTTATATTTACACACACACAACACCGGCTCCAGCCTCCTCGCCCCGCTCCCTCGCTGTCGCCGGCTCTCTCCTACTTAACAGCAGAATCCTGATTAACATCAGCTGAGGCCAATTGCCTCCCTTTGCTTTACGCAATAATCCAGCACGTTGTCAATCGCAGATTGACGTTTTATGTGACTATTTCTTGGCCTGGAGTGCTATTATCACATTCTCTAAATCGTCTTTGTCCGCTCCCAGAACAGACAGACGTAGAAGTAGACTGCTCTGGCAGAAGGGGAGGAAGGACTGTATGAACATCACCATGCTCCAAGAGAATCCACAGAAATGGCTGTTCATCGTGCTCAACATCGGGCCAGAGGCCATGACTGTGAAATATGAGTGTGAGTTCACAGTAAAGGAAGACGACATCGACAAAATCAGGACGGGAGCGCCGACCGAACTTCTGCCGAGTACGATCAACGCTCTGCACGGTTTGTAGAGAAGAATTATGGTCACAGGTGCTTCCACTTTCATATATTTAAAATTTTGGAAACGTTTTCTGTGCAGTTGGTCAAACGCTTTGTCTTTCTATTTGTGTTGTAAACCAGAGTACAAACAGGAAATTAACTTACCTGGGTTTTTTTTTGTCTCCTCACAGAGTTTGCATCATGTGTTTAGTTAAGATCATGTGTTCATGGATGATAACACCTGACTGGAATAATCCCTCTGACAATAAACCGTTTGCAATCATCTGACATCGATACAGGAGGTGTGAATCCTTAATGAGAGCTATTCACAAGAGAGCGATGACTTAATGTTGATGTTTATCGTGTAAAGCGCTTAGAACAAATCCAGTCTCACGGGCTTGAGTCCGTCATGTAGAGGTTGAACGTGTGTGTGTAAACAACAATAATAATACATTTAATTTGTAATGCACTTTATATTTAAGAAAATCCCAAAGTGCTACATGATAAAACTGTTAGGTGCTAACAATAAAAACACACGGAGAGTTTGAAAACAAAAACAAAACGAGTTCACTAAAAAAGCTCTCCTAAAAAGGTGGGTTTTTAGGCCACATTTAAAAGCATCCACAGTCTGTGGTGTCCTCAGGTGGTCAGGGAGAGCATTCCACAGACTGGGAGCAGCTGAGCAGAAAGCCCGATCTCCCATTGTACGGAGCTTTGTCCTGGGAGGTTTTAAAAGATGTGCTGAGGCAGATCGGAAGGTACGTGTTGAGGTCTGTGGGGTGAGGAGTTCCATGAGGTAGGGGGGGGGCTTCACCATGGATGCACTGGTGGGTAAGGAGGGAGACCTTGTACTCAACCCTGAGTGAGACAGGAAGCCAGTGGAGTGATTTGAGGATGGGGGTGATTTCTGGAGGCTTGTTTTAGGGATCCCAGTGAGGAGCGCATTGCAATAGTCCAGCCTGGAGGAGACAGAAGCGTGGACAAGCAGGAGTGAGTGTGGGACGGAGTTTGGCGATGCTCCTGAGGTGGAAGAAGGAGGTCTTGCAGAGATGTTTGATATGAGCCTCAAAGATCAGATGGGAGTCCATTTTAACACCTAGGTTGGTGACTGATGTTGTAAGTGGAATATTTTGCCCGGAGAAGGTGATGCTGGTAATGTCAGATGACCGAACCTGGTGTGGAGTGCCGACTAAGATGGCTTCAGTCTTGGAGCTGTTTAGCTGCAGAAAGTTTTGCTTCATCCACGCCTTTATCTCCTTTAAGCAGGTGGTCAGAGTGGATGATGGAAGGGCAGCAGAGGGGGTTGGGTTTGTTCTGTTGAGAGTCATCAGCATAGCAGTGGAATGAAATTCCATGCCGGCTGATGACATGGACAAGAGACTAGTTTAGGAGGCAGATTTTGTCAGCATTACGTAACTACAAGAATGAAGTTTTCTACCTCCATCTCTTTCGTCAAAGAAGAAATGTTTAATCTGGTCAGTGAAACCAAGAATTGCCTCCTTTTGTTCAGACAAAAGGCCGTTCTGTGACTAACCAGTCCACAAAGTCAAATCTGGAAAGCTCAGCTAGTTGTCGTATAAATAACACACCACTTTGGGTACATTTGGTTTCCCATGTTTGTGCATTAAATTGCTTTCACAAATCATGTAAAGTCAAGCTGTTATTCCACAGTCGTCACACGAGGAATCAAGCGTGCAGTTTTAACCACTCTCTAACCGGCCATTTTTAGGCCCCTGCCCAACAATTGCATACCCGTGATAAAGAGTATATCTCTGAAACTATAAGGTCTAAATAAATATCACTTATTATCAATATGTTTCAGACAAAAATTGCACTTCAGTTATATTCCGTTCTCCCTTGTCTTTCTTTAACATGACATGCTTATTGAATTTCCAGGTTAAAAAAGCGTTCCTGCCCTGGCTCTGTTGTGCCGGCTTTGTCACCTGCTCCTCTTAGCAGCTACTGATCACGCCAATAGAAGTTTCATTTGATTTCATGTTGGGGCTTCTGGGAAATTCAACATTGTAACAGTGTTCTGAATACCATCTAAATTGTAACACCGGTACATGTATTTCGTTACTCAACAACCCTGGAGGTGTAACCCCATGTGCAGCGATAAACGGGCAGGCTGACTCCTGCCTTGGTCAGCCGGCCCGTCTGGGTGTACAGCTGCACACCTGGTAGGTCTTGGATGCAGCTGAGGTGGGTCCTCTGCGTACTCCATGTGTCCTGAATGCGGAGAGCGTTGAGCAACGGGATGCCCAGGTTGTTGCGTCCCACCGGTCCACCGGCCTCCACCCCTCCCTGGAGATCCGCGGCGTCGGTCAGTCCAGCCATCCCTAGCTTCCCCTCCAGCTGGGACGGCTCAACCTCGAAGACTCGGTGAAACAACTGCCTCATGAAGGTGGGATACAGCTCGTGGCTCTCCATGTTGACACCTGATGCGAAGCGTCGCTTCATTTACTGTTCTTTGATATAGCAAATCTACTGCAGAACTCCAAAGAAAGCTACGACACTTTTAATTGGTAAACAGGAAGTGTCTGTGAAGGCCTCATGCCGGAATGAGGTCCTTCAGCAAAATAAGTCAAGACCTTTTAGTTTGATCAAAATCAAAGAGTGTATATTCTTTACTAAGTCAAGTGATGTCACAAATGAAATCACGTAAATAATATTTGATCAAATAGAGACCTGAAGTATGTCACCCAACAGACTGAAACCAGTTAACTATGAAATGATTCTGGCAATTCCGTCAACACTACTGTAGAACGTGACCTACTGTGACCTCCCTGCAGAGAAGCCTTGGTGTGTAACTGGTGTGTGCTTTGTTAACCAGACGCAGACATTGGAAAAGCCTTGATGCATGTCTCGTGACTATATGCCATCATTTTGGGATTGAATGCTCCACAGTCTTGCCGCCGAGAGCAGCACAGTAGGCTATACCGTAAAGCCGAGCCGAAAACACAATGATTAAATGACCTTAAGAATTTAACCAAAATCAAACATCCGCGAGCAAAAGTCCGTCTCGGTCCGTGTCTCGATTGCACAGAGACCATTTTTTTTCCAACAGAAAATAATTGTTAAACATTCAATTCTTATTTTAAGGAAGAGTAGTAGTAGTAGATACCGGGACAACGAAGCCGGATGCATCAGTAGCTGCAGAGTGAAGAGGTGGACTCACCAACACAAGTGTCACACTTTGGCAACAACAAAGTGCTCGGTATCAGGAAGCTGCATAGATGGAATGTGCTTTACAGATGTTATTGTACTGCTGGACCAGTGCCGTCAATAAATTGCCACAATTTTTCAAGATGGACTCAAATGCCCGATTGGTGTTACAAGAAGACATTGTCAGCACTTGTTATATTTATCTCTTTCTTCTACTTGTAAATAGGTCAAATATAGAATGTGAAATGATGCCATGACCACCATGTTTCCCTGTTGGCATGTTGTGCTCAGTGTTGGGTGTCCACCACAGCGTTTGGCATTGAGGCCAAAAGGTTCACTTTTGGTCGGATCTGACCAGAGCACCTTCTTCCACGTGTTTGCTGTGTCTTTCACATGGCTTGTGGAAAACTTCCAACGGCTTTTTTCTTGCCACTCTTCTATCAAGGCCAGATTTATGGAGTACACGGTTACTAGTTGTCCTGTGGACAGATTGTCCACCTCCAGAGTTACCATGTGACTCCTCCAGTGTCCTCAGGATAAATGTGACCTGTGACTTTAGTGACCTGATGGTGGGATCCGTCCACAGCTCCAGAGATCACTCTAAGGGTCACATGAAAGCAAACATGGAGGCAATGACGAAAAGAGAATGAATTCATTTCTTAATTGTTATGTAATTGTTATTGTTATTGCAATAGAAAAATGTAAAATATTCTATAGTCAAAATGTCTGAATACCATAAAGCCATACAAGAAATTTTCCTTATACCGCAGCATTTGACCAACATTATTTCTTATCGTCAGGGCCCTTGGGCCTAACCGTTCGATTTTGGATGGAAGTGTGACAAATCAACCAGAATTAATAAAAACAAACGTCTCTATTTATAAACTGTCATTACTTGACAGTTACTTGCATTAATTGCTTGCATTAATTGCTTAATAAACACATGTTCCTTCTTCCATGAAATAAATATAACAAGATGTATACAACAATGGTTGCAAATGAACCATAAAAATCACATACAATAAACAGCATTAAATAAAATAAACAGTTTAATATAATTAAATATATGGTTTAAATACACATATTCTGCCACCAACTGGTGGAGATATAAACACGTTTACTCTGCCTCTCATTGGACTGTCTACGCTCACTCAAGCAAAAAATAAATAAATATCAGAGCCAAGAGCATGAGTGTATGACGATAAACCACTTTGATTAAACTATATTTTTAGCTATATCATACATTATCAACTATATTGCATCAAACAGTGAACCGATGTTAATGTGTATTGCTGTGTACATGGATGAATGAAAATACATCTACATCACTGTAAAAAAATTCAAGGGGTTTCAACTTACAAACATAAGTTCAAAAGCTGCCTTGCACTTTTGAGTAGAATCAAATTGGATTTACAATTTGGTACACTTCATAATGTGTTTAACTCAGCTCTGGACTGCTTTCTAAGTTCACATGACAGTATAGTACATGTTTATTCAACTTAGCAACAAAAGTTGCTTAACTTATTATCATGCATTGTGTTCACTTGTCCAAAGTAGTACTTTCAACTTAGCAACACAAGTATAAACGATGTAGAACTTATTATCATGCTTTGTGTTAACTAGGTCTAATTATTTCAACTTGCTTATTTTAGTTAAAATTACTCCATCCATCCATCCATTTTCAACCGCTTATCCAGGGTCGGGTCGCGGGGGCAACAGCTCCAGCAGGGGACCCCAAACTTCCCTTTCCCGGGCCACATCTACCAGCTCTGACTGGGGGATCCCAAGGCGTTCCCAGGCCAGTGCAGAGATATAATCTCTCACCTAGTCCTGGGTCTTCCCCGGGGCCTCTTCCCAGCTGGCCGTGACTGGAACACCTCCCTAGGGAGGCGCCCAGGGGGCAACCTCACCAGATGCCCAAACGACCTCAACTGGCTCCTTTCGACGCAAAGGAGCAGCGGCTCTACTCCGAGCTCCTCGCGAATGGCTGAGCTTCTCACCCTATCCCTAAGGGAGACGCCAGCCACTCTCCTGAGGAAACCCATTTCGGCCGCTTGTACCCGTGACCTAGTTCTTTCGGTCATGACCCATCCTTCATGACCATAGGTGAGGGTAGGAACGAAGATTGACCGGTAGATCGAGAGCTTTGCCTTCCGGCTCAGCTCTCTTTTAGTCACTACGGTGCGGTAAAGCGAGTGCAATACCGCTCCCGCTGCTCCGATTCTCCGGCCAAAGTCACACTCCATCTTCCCCTCACTCGTGAACAAGACCCCGAGGTACTTGAACTCCTTTACTTGGGGTAAGGACACATTCCCTACCTGGAGCAGGCAATCCATCGGTTTCCTGCTGAGAACCATGGCCTCAGATTTAAGAGGTGCTGATCCTCATCCCGACCGCTTCACACTCGACTGCGAAACGCTCCAGTGAGAGTTGGAGGTCACAGACGGAAGATGCCATCAGGACCACATCGTCTGCAAAAAGCAGCGCTGAGATCCACAGCCCCCCAAACTGTAGACCCTCCTCCCCCCGACTACGCCTCAATATCCTGTCCATGAAAACCACAAACAAGATTGGTGACAAGGCGCAGCCCTGGCGAAGGCCAACCCCCACCGGAAACGCCTTCGACTTACTGCCGAGCACCCGAACACAGCTCTCGCTTTGGGTGTACAAGGATTGGATGGCCCCAAGCAAGGACCCCCTCACCCCGTACTCCCGCAGCACCTCAGTATCTCTCGGGGGACCCGGTCATACGCCTTCTCCAAGTCCACAAAACACATGTAGACTGGATGAGCATACTCCCAAGCCCCCTCTATGATCCTGGAAAGAGTGAAGAGCTGGTCCGTTGTTCCACGACCAGGACGAAAACCGCATTGTTCCTCTTCAATCCTTGGTTCGACTATCGGCCGAACCCTCCTTTCCAGCACCTTAGAGTAGACTTTAACCGGGAGTCTGAGTAGTGTGATAGCCCTGTAATTGGCACACACACTCTGGTCCCCCTTTTTGAAGAGGGGTACCACCACCCCGGTCTGCCACTCTTTTGGCACTGTCCCAGACTTCCACGCAATGTTGAAGAGGCGTGTCATCCAAGACAACCCCCCAACACCCATTGCTTTTAGCATCTCTGGACGGATCTCATCAATCCCTGGGGCTTTGCCACTGCGGAGTTGTTTGACTACCTCAGTGACCTCCACCAGGCCAATTGACGATGATCCCTCCTCGAACTCCTCCCATACTCGCTGCTTTGCCTCCATCACGGCAGAGGCTGTTGCCCTTCGAGCCTGTCGGTACACTGCAACTCCCTCTGGAGTCCCACCGGATATCATAACCCGGAAGGCCTCCTTCTTCAGTCGGACGGCTTCCCTGACCACCGGTGTCCACCATGGGGTTCGAGGGTTACCGCCCCTTGATGCACCTAAGACCTTGAGGCCACAACTCACTGCCGCGGCTTCAGCAATGGAGGTTTTGAACATACACCACTCTGGTTCAATGTCCCCTACCTCCACAGGAATGTGAGAGAAGCTCCGCCGGCGGTGTGAGTTGAAAATCTTTTGGACCGTGGCCTCCTCCAGACGTTCCCAGTTTACCCTCTGGGAACCGTCACCTTATCGTGGTGAAGAGGTTTGTGTGTCCCTATGACCCTGAGGGCTGTGTTGTAGAGAGCTTTGTGCTCCTGGTAGGGTTACCCTTGGCAAAGTGGTCTCAGGCGAGGGGCCAGACTTTCGGTTCGAAAAGACCCCATGAAAAAACGGAAGAGGGAAGGAGTTACCCGGCCTGGAGAAAGCCCGGGGCCCCCATTTGGAGCCAGGCCCAGATGGAGGGCCCGACAGCGAGCATCTGGTGGCCGGGTTTACCGCGGAGCCCGGCCGGGCACAGCCCGAAGGAGTGACGCGGCAGCCCAAGACTCTACTCCCCATGGGCTCACCACCTGTGGAGGAAACCGATGGGGTCGGGTGCGCTGCTACAAGGGTGGCAGTGACAGTGGGGGGTCTACACGGAACAGACCTGGGCGGAAGATGCTGGCTCTGGGGACATGGAACGTAACCTCTCTGGGGGGAAGGAGCCGGAGCTTGTGCGGGAGGTGGAGCGTTATCAGTTGGATCTGGTGGGGCTTACCTCTACGCACAGCCTCGGCTCTGGAACCACACTCCTGGATAGAGGATGGACTCTATTCTACTCCAGAGTGGCCCATGGTGTGAGGCGCCAGGCGGGTGTGGGGATACTCATAAGTCCCCGGCTGAGTGCTGCTACATTGGAGTTTACCCCGGTGGACAAAAGGGTCGCCTCCCTACACCTTCGGGTGGTGGGGAGGAAAACTCTGACTGTTGTCTGTGCTTATGCACCAAACAGCAGCTCAGAATATTCTGCCTTTTTGGAGACCCTGAATGGAGTCCTGCATGGGACTCCAGTAGGGGACTCCATAGTCCTACTGGGAGACAATGCGCACGTGGGCGACGGTGGAGATAACTGGAGAGGCGTGATTGGGAGGAACGTCCTCCCTGATCTGAACCCGAGCGGGTGTTTGTTACTGGACTTCTGTGCCAGTCACAGATTGTCCATAACACCATGTTCGAACATAAGGATGTTCATAAGTGTACGTGGTACCAGAGCACCCTAGGCCAAAGATCAATAATCGATTTTGTAATCGTATCGTCTGATCTGAGGCCGCATGTTCTGGACACTCGGGGCGCAGGGGTTAGAGAAGGTGTGCTGGGAAGCACAAGGTTGGTGGTTCGATTCCAGGCTGCCCCATGTTCCATGTCGAAGTGTCCCTGAGCAAGACACCTAACCCCTAATTGCTCTCTGGGCAAAAATGTGAAAAAGCCATGGGTTAAAAGTGTAATGTACGTCGCTTTGGATAAAAGCGTCTGCTAAATGACCTGTAATGTAATGTATAGGAACGGCTGGCCCTGTATAGATGGCCCTTCTTGGACCCGACTCTTTTGGGCCTGGCTCGAGCCCAGCTGAGACATGCAGACATGCGAAGAGGACGTGCATGAAAAGCATATGTTTTGCGCAGATATCTTAATTTGTTAAATGTTTCAAGAACACAAATATTGACTTTTTGTAAAAAAAAATAAAAAAAGTTGGGCCAGCTCCCACTGTATATTTGTATCCAATAGCAACCATAGAATTATTTTCAATTGGATGACACATAAATGGTAACCATCACATCACCAGAATGCATGACGACATCACAGATGTTGCCATGGTGATTCCAAAGATGTCATCAAAATAGAATGCAGGATCACAAAAGTCAGATATCAGATCAGTTCAGTTCAGTGGTTCAGTTCTAGCGGTCACTACAGCTCGGACATCGGTTTGGATTATATAACTTTTGTTTGGATATCGGTTCGGTTTAGAGAGAACTTCACCAGTTACAATGGCAAGCCCACTGAGCAGGAAACAACGTAGACAAGCAAAGAACAGTATGGCCAACGTCGAGCAAAAGGAGATAAAGCTGGAAGAAATTGCCTCAAATTCCAACAAGGTCAAATCTCTACTTAATAAGGCTGAGAATTTAAAACCGTGCGCTGAAACCAGCACAAGGTTGGAATTGGAGAGACAACTTGAAAATGAGAGGTCTCTAACAAAGACACAAGACATTGAGTTGAGGAAGATGGAACAAGCTGTTAGGTTCAAGCAACGTGGCAAAGAAAGGCCGCTGAGCTTAAAATTGACTGCCCTCAATAACATCGAGAAGAGAAAACTGAGAGCGGAGACAAACACCATCAAAGCGGACCTGAAAGCAACACAAGACCTGCTCCAGATTTCCTCTCAAAAACACCTCAGCAACGAGGGGGAGATGCAGTTATTTCGGGACTTCTGTGAGACTAAAATCAACCAACAGATGGACATTAACATTAAGCTCAAGGCTGCTCTTGACAAGTCTGAACAGGACTTGAAAGCATCACAGGACTTGCTCAAGACTCAGAGCCACCATCAGCAAAAAAAACACCAAGAGAATGAGGGGGAGATATCGAGGACCTGTCAGGCAAAACTGGAAGAGCAGATATATATCAACGAGAAAACCACGGCTGCTCTCAAAAAGACTGAGCAGGACTTGAAGGATGGTCATCAGCAGTGGGACAAGGAGAGGTCTTTCCTCACAGCCAAACCGTAGAGCCGAGTGTGGCTTTCTAATTTTTTTGGGCTGGCCAAACTTGGAGCAGGTGTACTGCTGACGGGGATTTTTAGGCAACACCTGACCTGCAGCAGCAGCCGCCGCCTCGGCCGCCTTCCTCTCCTCCAGACAGTGGTCCTGCACACTCTGTTAAGTTGAGGAGGTGGACCTGCAGGACCAGGGAAGACACCCGGGAGCAGTGGAGGAAGGCCACTAAACGAGGGCCCTGGCTGCTCCCCATCTGGCGGAGGAGGAGGAGCAGGAGGAAAGCCGCCAGATGAGGGCCCTGGCTTCTCATCCGGCACATTATAATGGAAGGGCTGTCCTTGTCCCACCTGAACAAAGGACAGCCCTTTGACGGGAGGGAGGAGATCGGCTCCGACACCTGCAGGGATGACGGCAGCTCCCTGCTGCAGAACAGCCGAGACCAACCCCCTCTGCTTGTGAGAGAACCTGGGAGACAAACGCAGAATGCGGTCAGGCTCCTCGTACAGCGATAAATCAGAGTGCAGACCAGAACCCGTCAAAGCAGCTTCACGTTAAACTCACCACTGGCTCAGGGTCAGGGTTCAGCTCAAAGAGCTAGATGTCCGTCTGAGCCATCAGCCTCGGGGTGCTCAGCACTACCTCTCTGATGGCCACGTAGTCAGCGAGGATAAGGCTGAGTCGAAGCCTGTGGACCCCGCCGACCCGCGTGGCCGCCGGGTGGAGCTTGCAGAGCAGGGTGCAAATGGCCTCCACTAGGCGACTGGCGCTGAGCCAGGTTGAAGACCCCGAGTTGACCCCGAGGAGGCAGCTGAAAGAGTCACGAGGAGCAGAGTGTGGGTCAGTACACAGCAGATATGTACCAGAGGAAAGATTCCTGCTCTAAAGGAGTCTCACCGTTGGAGACTCTCCTTTCCAGCACAGGAGGTGCTGGAAAGGTGGCCTCTCCCGGTATCTGGGAGGGTAGTCGACTCACCGCTTGTCCTGCTCCGCCAAGCGAGTCCAAAGCAGGATGAGTCGGTCTACCCTCTCAGACAGCCCCAGAAGGTTCCTCCCTTCCACCAGCGCCTGGGCCAGCTTCAGGACGTGCCGGTACCCGGGCTGGGCATCAGGACCCTGGATTACATTATTACATTACAGGTCATTTAGCAGACGCTTTTATCCAAAGCGACTTACATTACACTTTAAACCCATGGCTTTTTTTCACATTTTCGCCCGGGGAGCAATTAGGGGTTAGGTGTCTTGCTCAGGGACACTTCGACATGGAACATGGGGCAGCCTGGAATCGAACCAACAACCGTGTGCTTCCCAGCACACCTTCTCTAACCCCTGCGCCCCTGGATGTCCTCCTGAGAAGAAACGAGGAGGAACGAAGCCCGTAAGCAAATAGTGCTGTAAGAGATTCTATCTCACAATCATCAGTATGTGAACTTACTTCAGAGTCTGAGGAGGGCTGCTGGGGATCAGGGTCCTGAAACTCTGGGGCCTCAGGAGGGGCAACTTGACCTGAGCGGGATGGCTCAGACGGTGCGTCAGCTGGATCACCTGACCGGGCTGCTGCCACGCTGGAGGATGGAGTATTCCTCCAGCTACGTCTTCCTCGATGCCCTCATCCTCTTCCAGCGCCTCGATGGCAGGAGCCTCGTCCGGAGTGTCAGGGTCCAGGCTGACGTCCTCAAGCACTTTGCCGCTCTGCTGGTACAGGTACTCCACTCCGATGAGCTCCCCTGTCACACAGAGAAGGATTCAGTAGAGGCTCGTTTTGCTGTCAGTTATGAGATGAGGTGTTTTCACATCGCATACCTGTGTACTCAGCCGGCTCGGTGAAGTCCTTAACCACCTGAAGACCAAGCACTCTTTGGCTCTTCTGGTTAAGGACGTGCTTGAGGTGGCCACTGTAGGAGTGCAGAGGTCTCAGCTGTCCCTCGTCTGCAGCCGGTGGTGGTGCAGCTGCCGCTGCGCGGTCCTCGTTCCACCTCACCAGTCCATCCAGTGGAAGTGGAAGTGCTTGGCGCTGGCCCGGGTCCCTGGGGAAGGGGGGTTTCGGATCAGACACGGGTTTTCGTCAAGTTTAAATAGAGACTACATTTTGTCTCAAGCCGCGAGACACACGCCGGTACCTGGGATGAACCGGTGGAGGTGGAAGGCCTCCAGAGAGGTGGTGCCCCTAGCGCAGCGATATACGGGCAGGCTGACTCCTCCCTTGGTCAGCCGGCCCATCTTGGTGTACAGCTGCACACCTGGCGGGTCCTGGATGCAGCGGAGGTGGGTCCTCTGCGTATTCCATATTTCTTGGATGCAGAGAGCGTTGAGCAACGGGATGCCCAGGTTGTTGCGTCCTGCCGGTCCACCGAAGTTGTCGAGGAGCTCCTGGATGAGGAGGGCAGATTCCTCTGGCCCGCGTGTCCTGTGGTGATGTGGAGCCTCCACTCCCCCCTGGAGATCCTCTGGATCACCGCTGCGTCGGTCAGTCCAACCATCCCGTGCTTCCCCTCCACCTGGGACCGCTTAGCCTCTGCGAGACGGTGTGCATCTCCGGCGTCCACCTCAAAGATGCAGTGAGACAGCTGCCTCATGAATGTGGAGTACAGCTCGTGGCTCTCGGTGTTGACGCCTGATGCGAAGCGTCGCATCAGGTGCCAGATGTCCAGTCTCACCACGAGATGCTCCCACTCCTGCGAAACAAACAAAACGTTAAACTCTACAGCCACGGTGCTGATGCAGCATAACTATCAACAGTGTCCTTTTCACACCTGAAACAAGGCAGCTGTCTTTGACAGGCGTCCTGTGAGGTTACAAAGTGAGATTACACAGTGAGGTTAAATGCCATCATTTCTGTAATTGTAACTGTCTCCATGTGTTGTGAAGGACCTTGTTGGCCATCAGCGGGGACTGAGCCTCCGTCCTCTCTTGCTCCTTCTGGTGGGAGCCGACCAGATTGACGCTGTAGCCCACGTTGTTCTCCAGGAGCCAGTGGAAGGTTCTGCCCTGGTAGCGACCAAACTGCACCAGTGTTAATCTCGGCAGCTATTTTTGATTTAGTCTTAGTCCTAGTCTTTCGACGAAAATGCGTATTAGTTTTAGTCACATTTAGTCATTTTAATCCTTCTTAGTTTTAGTCTAGTTTTCGTCGACGAAAACTCGACTAAAATGTATTTAATTTTAGTTATATTTAATAGCTATATTAAACTTTTTTTCTTCCCTTCTCAGGCCCAGGGACCCCGTGTGTTGTGTCTACAACTGCATAATAGTCTAGCTTGCAGTACTTGGTTGTCCATTAGATATCAGTCCTGTGACAGGTCTATAGCAGGGGTCGGCAAACCTTTTGACCACAATGGGTTGTAAAATTTGACGGAGGAGCCGGGCCAAGAACAAATGGTTGAAGTGTTTGTGTGAGCTAATATAAATGACATGTGAAAAATCATTACATGAAAGGATTTGGATTTTAACAAATAGCAAAGCATTTATTTTCAAGGCAATATAACAAATTGGCACAGGTGTAACAACTTCATGAGGACCAGGGATCTAAACGCAACACTTTGTTGTCTTTGTCTGTTTACTTGCAATGCTTTTGAAACTTCATGGTCCTTTATTGTTTCCACTGTGAAATTGCTTGTCCCAACAAAAGAGACCCCTTAACGTCCTACAATCGGTGCAATACATTATTTTCTTGGCTGCATCATAAACCAGCCATTCTAAACTGGACCCCCACTTTTCATTCAACAGTCTTTTCTTTCTTTTTGTCTCTTTGTTTATTTGTTGGTTTCATGACCAGTTCTTCTCTCGTGTCCTGCAGGTTTTCCTCCACCTGCTCTGTGCCGCCACGTCCTTCACCTGCACTGCAGTTCTATCACAGCGAGTTCAACAGGACATTACGGCTGAAATAAATCAAGCACCAATTTTTTCTGTGATAATGGATACGACTCAAGATCTGTCCAAGCGAGATCAGCTTAGCCAAGTATACAGATACGTCACAATAGTTAGGGATCATATGGACATTGCTAAAGATATAAAAGTAATCAAGGTTTTTTGGGGGTTTGAGGAGACAGCTGACACGTCTGCAAGCGAGCTGAAAAAAAAAATCACTGGCAGCATCACGAAGAATGGCCTTGATATTGCTAAATGTCGTGGGCAGGGCTATGACGGAGCAGCCAATATGAGTGGCGTTTATTCGGGAGTACAAGCCAGGATAAGGGAAAAGGAGCCACTTGCGACATATGTACACTGTGCTGCACACAATCTCAATTTAGTTCTCAATGATGCCGTTAAACATATTCCAGAGGTGGAACAGTTTTATGGCACCATAGAAAGCTTGTATATGTTCTTTGGCCACAGTATCAAAAGGTGGGCCATGCTCACTGGCATCGTCTCCACAGACCGCTCAGATCACTCGGACGCAACACTGAAGCGACTATGTTCCACCCGTTGGTCTTCTTGGTATGAGTCCCTTACTGCTTTACGGTACAGGTTATGTGGACATAGTGAAAACATTAACAAAAATAGCTCTGACCACTGACAAGAAGGATGAGTGTGGTGAAGCATCGGGATTAAAGAAAAATATGGAGAAGTTCAGTTTCATTTTTCTAGTGGTTCTGCAGACCAAAGTATTGGAGAGTGTGAATGTTGTTTCCAAAATACTGCAAGACACAAACACAGTGTAATGGGAAAATGATATGTAACCCTTTTAAATGCTTCATTTGTATAACCAGTTTATTAGTTGCAAGTGCTTAGATCACAAAGGCCCTGACATAAGAACTGATGTCTCTCACTTGTATTAGATGTTTCTAGCAGTCATAGCTGTAGAGATGAACAAAGTGTTCGTTATGTCTATGACCACCTTTGTTTTAGCATGTTGGGAGAGCAAGGACACGGTCAAAGAACTGACGTGTCTTACATGGACAAGATGTTCCCAGTACCTTGGCTGTAGAGACTCAACAAGATGGTCAAAGGTTTCTGTTGATGCCACCGATATCTAAACTTAGGTATAAGAACTGCCTCGATGTGTTGGGGGCAGAAGGAGGTTCTTGACAGTCTACTGACCACGTAGCTGTTGTGACCGTCTTTCCCTTGCAAGAAAATAAACGGAGAAAAGACATACTTGACTCAGAGCCTTTGTTTCTTACTTAACGATTGTCTGTGCAAAATCTTCCACCACAACAGACATACAGAAGGCAGTGAAATTACTGGAGAACACCATACTGATCTTGTCTGAGTACAGGGGCGCTTTTGACCAGGCAAAGACAATAGCACAGACGCTCGCAGACAAATGGGGAGCTCAGAACACCTTTGAAAAGGTTAGAGGGAGAAGAGTCAAACATCATTTTGACGAGTTTTGCGAAGATGAGCGCCTGTCCAACGGTGAAAGCTTTTCCAGAGTTAACATTTGGACATAATTATCCACCAGCTCTCCCACAGATTCAGTATGAGAGCAATCTCTAACATGTTTTAGGCACTACTCCCCATGACCCTTCAGCTCGCAGACGACGATGAGCTTTATGAGAAGGCTAAACGTCTGTCTGACCACTACAGCAGGGACGTAGCAATATCGTTTTCTGCACAACTCGTGTCATTCAGGGCCTGTTTTAGAGCAGAGATTGCTCAAGGGTCTTCAGTCTCCGAAATGGCAAAGATGCTGATTGTGGATCATCAATCTGTGACATCCACCTTTGGTGAGGTGTGCACTGCCTTGCTATTGTATCTGACATTACCTGTGACAGCGGCAACAGCAGAGCGATCCTTTTCGAAATTAAACCTCATTAAGACGTACCTGAGGAGCAGCATGGGACAGGAGAGGGTGAATGGGCTGGCTATCCTGTCCATCGAAAGCACCAGAGCCTGGGAATTGAACATTAAGGACATTGTCGAGGATGTTGCTCAACACACGTCGGTGGAGGTTTGGTTGTAGCCCCTCAACCACAATCTGCAAGTGGAGGGTGTAACTGCAGGTTTGTGGCAGAGGCTATTAAGGTGGAGGCTGGCAGAGGCTGCAGGTGGTGCAACTGGGGTCGTAGGACGTCGGTGGAGGTTTGGTTGCAGCTGGCTGCCAACAAACCTGCAGTTGGAGGCGGCATCAACAGGTCACTGGCAGAGGCTGTAGGTGAAGATTTGGTTGCAGCTGCCTGCCGGCAACCTGCAGTTGGAGGCAGCAACTGCAGGTGCAGGAAGAGGCAGAGGGTGGAGGCTCAGTTCCAGCTGTCTGCCAATATCTACTGGTAGAGGCAGAAATAGGTTTGTGGTAGAGGCTATTTAGATGGAGGTTGGTCTCCAGCTATTTAGCACAATCTGCAAGTGGAGGAGGCAAATGCAGGTTGCTGTAGAGGCTGAAAGTGGACGACTGAATAGCAGCTTTTTGCCAGAATATGCAGGTGGAAGCGGCACTTGCAGGATCTGACGGAGAGTCTGAGTGGATGCTTTATAGGCAGCTCTATTACAGGATGTTTAGGGGGAAGCGGCATCAACAGGTCACTGGCAGAAGAGGTAGGTGGAGGTTTGGTTGCAGCTGGTTGCCAGCAACCTTCAGTTGGAGGCAACATCTGCAGGTCACTGGCAGAGGATCACGGAGAAGGTTCGGTTCCAGCTGCCTGCCAATATCTACTAGTAGAGGTGGTAACAGCAGGTTAGTGGTTTAGCCTATATGTGGAGGAGGTTTGGTAGCAGCTGCCAGCAACATGCAGTTGAAGGCAGCAACTGCAGGTCTGTGGCAGAGGCGCTTTAGGTGGAGTGTAGGTTGCAGGTGGTGGAGCATGTTGAATTGTAGTCAATGTGAGTTGTTGATGCAAATTGTCCAGAAACACTTGTTCCCCACAATTTGTAGGTGGAAATACATCTCCAGCTACCCCGATCAGCAGGTGGATCGTGGCAGCGGTTGCGTGGTAAAAGCTGCTGGCAGAGGGTGGAGGCAGCAGAAAGCTAATGTCAGCTGGAATCTGCAGGACAACGGCGCAAGCTGGAGGTGCAGAGGAGTTTCTCTCCTGGCGGGCACCACCGTGCGAACGCAGACAGCCGCTATTGAACCTGAGAGGTAGAAACACGAGTTTAATCACAACGTCACACGTGGTTCAAATGTTGCTGTGAGGGAATATTGAGCAATACATTTAGTTGTGATTGGAACAATGTGAGCGATTGTTGACAACGCACCTCAGCATTTCATCAACAACCTCGAGCTTTGGCATGTTTGGCAGAGCGCCTTGTAAAACCAGTATGGATCAACAGATTAACCAATTGATCCATATACAAGGCGCTCCGGATTATAAGGCGTACTGTCGTTTGAGAAAATTAAAGGCTTTTAAGTGTGCCTTATAGTGCGGAAAATACGGTAATTAAAGTGCTACCCCAAAAGTAAAAGCCTCTAGTCTAATTTGAAAGATGCTATACATTAACCACTTAAAATAACAGCTTTCTTTGGGCAGATTCCTTTCATACGCTTTCGACTTGTATTTCTGGAGTGAAAACCCTAATGTAATCCATAAATGACACACGGGCAAGTCCCCTTATTTGTGGCTGAACTTTTAACATTTCATTAGTCTGACAGGCTATTTAACAAAACAGCCTGGTAAAAAAAAAAAAAAAAAAAAAAAAAAAAATTGACATTTGATAGTCAAATATTTGACAACTGCTAATTAAGGCCTTATACAGGCCTAGGACGGCCTATTATTTCATTACTCAGCTACATTTCAAAAGAACATTCCTCCTCGCAGCTAGAAAATAACATTTACATATTTCATCAAGTCTAAAAATATATTTTCTGTAATAATGATCTGGTAGAATGCAGCCTCTGCATACATGCCAATAATAATAATAATAATAATATCCAGTGATATAAGAAACCACCCCACACTATGTATAAGGAAAAGCTCGAGAAACGTTGGATATTTGCAGCTCATTTTATTACATTATCGCTTTACGTCAAATTAAAATTACAATGACAATACAATTTCCATCAGCTTGTTGACATTGTTAGAGCCCCGAGCTGTAAAGCATAAGAAGAAACACATCTTTCACGGTCAAATTATTTGTTTAAAGCTAGTGCGTAGAGAGAGTAAAACATGAAATTTAAATAAAACCGCTGGAGGTTAAGACAATGTCATCTGACTGGTGGCAATAGTACTTCAGAAGAACTGCAGACTAAAAGTTAAGATAAATTACTTTAAAAAACATCTGTGATGGAAACTTCACATTAGCATCACTACTTCTAGTGTACTGCAAGTATTGATGCATTCATTTTCTTCAATATTGATTAAATTCACACTTTAATAAAAACAACTTTAAAAGTAAAAAAAAAAAAAAAGGTGTAAATGGCTAATGTCATTGCACCCACTTGAGCGTTCATACTGGGAAAAAAAAGGTAGATTTATTGACACATGTCCGACATGAAAACAAGGCTATGGCATAAAACCTGCTTGGGTGTGAAGATAAAAGTTATTGCAAAACTACGGCGCTGCTTCCATCCTCAATCTTTCATGTTGTAAATTAACCAGTTCTACGTTTGTTTTTTCAGCTTGCTCAGAATGGTAGAACAAAAGTAAATCTTACAACGCCTGGCACATAAACACTCAAACGTTACCGCCTTCTGGGCCGGAGCGCGATGTGTGCAAGGGGATTTTGGATGCTCGTGATCATCTCCACCCCGCGGGACGAAGCATCGTCTTTGTCTCTCGCCGAGAAGACTCTGCTGGCGGGAGCCAAATCCACCGATGGCCTCGTGTCCAGCCAGTAGAAGACCACCAAGAGTAACACGGCGGCGGAGCTAATCAGAAAACCGAAGGCAACGAAGACGTGCAAGAACTGACCTGTCCAGTCGATCAGGAATCCTACAACAACAATGGCGAGCTTATTAGATCCATGTCAATTTCTTTTGTTGTTTCAACACTACTTTGCAGGTCTCTACTGTGAGTGCGTCCCGCGCGCCCGCCGCAATCATTTTTTCCGCCTACATTACCTGCCAGTGGAGGCCCAAGGAGCAGCGTGACGCTCTGCATCAAGTTGAACAGCCCCAGCGCTGAGGAGAAGCAGCGCATCTCCACCACGTCCATGAGGATGGTGAATATCAGGGAGCCCACCGCGCTCATGGAGACACCTTGGATCACCGCGTACGCCATCAGGACGGGGAAGTCGGGGCCAGCGCAGCAGATGCCGTTGCTGAGCCCGTTGATCAGCAGTGCCCAGGAGAATACATAAATGTAGCGCCCTTTAAACCAGGGCATGTGAAAGATGAAGGCGAACAGTGGCCGCGTCACAGCGTTCACCCCGCCCAGGCAGGTGACCACCAAGGCGGCTTTGCTCTGCTCCATGCCGCCAGCTGTGGCGTAGGGGACCAGGTAGATCATGGGCACCCCGTAGCCGAGAGTCATCCAGGTGACGCCGCAGGCATACGCGCAGTAACGAGAGTTCTGGAACAGCTGATCGATGGCCATGTGTTCGCTCACAAAAGCCTTTACATCGCGCCACACCTGCAGCCTTGTCAGTCTCTCAGTCGTGGAGCACTCCTCCTCGGGCAGAGACGCCGGGAGGTTTATCAGAGGCATGCCCCGGCCCACGGGGTCCCGCGGGGGCCTCATCACTGCGCCACACACGCAGTTGTTCAGCAGGAGGCCGCCCAGGACAAGGAAGCTTCCTCTCCAGCCCAGCTCGGTGTGGAGGTAGTTAGCCAGGAGGGGCAGAGTGCAGATTCCCACTGCCATGCCCGTGGAGGACAAGGCGTTGGCAAAAACGAGTCGGGCCTTAAAGTAGTGCTGAACGATGTTCACGGAGGGCTGGGAGCTGAAGCAGAAACCTATTCCTGTGACCGTGAAAGGAGACATTCAGAGTGGTAGCATTGCGTTTAGATATTAAAACGTCACAGTTGGTATAGAAAATGTGCACATAGATAAACAGAGTGCTCTATGTAGGCTTTAGCTCCACTAGTGGAGGCAACCAGATGTTTCCAATGCTGACTCATTTGTATGAGTGCGTGAAGACCTTTCTGTAACATTAGTCTTCACCATTTTACATTAATGAAAAAAGCTGCATTAATTGAATGAGCAACGTAACCGATGAACAACCATTTCTTTCCGTTTTGGTCTCCACCAAGAGGTCCAACTGCTGCGCCAGCAGCATCCAGGGTACCTGGTGGTGAACCAGCCCTGACAATAAGTCAGCCGAATGTTGGCTGACCTGTAATAATCGCGGTTACGTAGAGCCACTTGATGGAGTGGATTAAAAAACTGGCAGCCAATCCCAGCCAACTCAGGACACCGCCCAACATCACTGTCGCCCGGCAACCAAATTTCTTCACCAGCAGGCTACAAATGGGACCTGTGGAACATAATGCACTTAGTTTTAATGCATACTGGCGAGGAACAAGGGTTCACACGGAGGCGGTCGTCTTGTAGCACATAACTGTGTTTAGCACTGTGTAATCTGTACGTTGTTAGGGATTCAAGCAGAAAAGCACGTACAGCGATTGAGCTAGACCCTACAATCTGCAGAATGAAAGCATTACAAAAAATGTTTGCGCTTAGCAAGTGAGGTTCTAGTTTAAAAGCATATTTGTTGAGACACAACATCATAACTTCTTGTGATGAAAAGTATGCTACACATCGTAACATTCAAGCTGCTCATATAAAACAGATGTGTTCATTTCAGTGGCGGCCCATGCATTTCTGGGCTTCTACCGCATGACAGTTGGGTTGTTTGTTTTGTGCACACACACACACACATCTCATATTTGCATGATACTCTACCATTTAACGTGACTCAACACCTACATCATGCGGTGTATTAAAAGGAAAATGTATCAAATCAATATAATTAACTCACAAGAACTTTAAAGCAACACGGACCCAGCAAGACTGATTATAGCTCAGGTTCCCCTAGTTCCCCCAAAAAACAGGTGGGAACTAAAGTTACCCCAAAGTTATTCACACTCTGAATAATATCGTATGTTAAAGACATCAAGGTAAATTAGGTTTGCACAGTAACCCAAACAAAGTAAAAAACAGACTTTTTAGAGCGCAGTAATCTTCCTTACCTGCCGCGTGACGCAACGACCTCATGATGGCGGGAACCCAGGAGACCTCGCGGTTTGACGCATTCAACACATTCTGCAGGTCGGTGTAGAAGACTCCCACGCAGAGTGGCAACGCCATGGTCAGAGCCCTGACTAGGAAGGTGGCTCCCAACACAACCCATGCCCAACCGCGATCCACATCTGTGACCTCGTCGCTTGCCAAGTCTCCCTGTTCACCTTGCCGCGACCCATCGTTGGCTTCGCTGATGTTTTCTATGACGTTGTCCGGGTGGAGGTCCCCAAAGGCCTCCGAGTGGACGCAGCCGTTGATCATCCCTCCGATTTCGTTAACCTGAGTCATTTTCTGCTGGGAGGCTCATGGGTTGGGTCTGTTGTGACCTCTTCAGCCTTCAAGGACGATACAGGAGACAGTGGTTGTGCAGCAGTAGAAGTAGTTAGTGTCACAGATCAGCTTCCCTTCTTCCCGCCAACTCTGTCGCTCAGTTACCTAATCAACTTAATCAGTTCACCTGTTAGTCACACCCATCTCGTTATCTCGTTATCAATCACTCTCAGCTGTCCACCCTACTACGCACATTTCCTTCAGTATTTAAGCAACAGCTTTACACAGCCTCACTGTTGATAATGCTGGGCCTGCAGAGGTCAGGCCTGAGAGGGTGGTTATCTGCTCAGACTCTGGATTTAATGCTGTTTAAGGCTGCTGGAAACGATCAGAGCGAGAGGATCTAGGGCTGGAAATATCCCTGTTAATGCTTAAACTCCAAAGAATCTGTATTAGTGTACACCTGTGCTGGGTTCCAGCCCACGCATGTGTTGAGGGAAACAAGAGACAGCAGACAGGATTGCAAAGAAAGGTGACTGCAATTAGGTGGGCCAGTTTAAAAGTGGCATGCCTCCACCAGCTCTTCCTCTTGCGCCTCTGTTCTGTCAGGTGCATCATTTCCGGGCGACTAGATGTGTGCTGCTCTGTGCTCCCGTGGCTCCAGTGGCGTATTTGCTTGGTGAGTGTCCCTCTCAACTTGGCGTTGTGGATGCTGTCTGATGGCTAGTGATGGCAAAGTGAAGCTTTCTGAACCATTCAAGCTTTTCCGCCAATTGTATCGTAAAAAGGTTCATTCATTCAATGCATCGCAAACTCTATTACCCCTTTTCCACCAACAAGAACCAGGTGCTGGTTCGGAGCCAGGCTAAAGAGCCAGCGCAGAGCCAAGTCCTACGTCACAGTTACGTCTCATCTTTCCCAACAACGTTAGCACGGCGGCGCAAAACACAAACACATCAACAATGGCGGACGTTGCTTTGCTATTGATGTTCATGGCTTGGCGGACCTACATCGACATCCAATACATATATTACATATATATATGTATGTGTGTGTGTACATGTATATATAATTATATTTAGTAAAATAGGATTGGAATAGAAGTATGTACAGTGAAATACAGGCTCCAGTTTAGATACCTTGTTTATTCTATATACTGTAAATCAGGGGTGCCCAATAAGTCAATCGCGATCGATCAGTGCAAGTCCTCGAGTAAGGTAATGACCGAGAATTCGTGGAATGCTTGATGGTTCCCTTACTTCTGACCCAGGTGTTTTTATTTATTCATATCAATTCGTGAACAACATGCAGCGCCGTTGTTCCTTTTGGTTACCGCTACTTCTCGTTCACCCGATTACTACTCTTCTGAAAATACAGGTTAAATCTGTACACGTTATTAAAGCTTTACTTGTTTTCTCTAGGAAAGAAAAGTCACTTGGAAACCAGAGGTGAGGTCACCAGCTCCAAAGGTAGGACTCATCCCTTACTACTTGTCCCTCGGGGTTGCAGTTACAACAGTGCAGTGCCGCACAACATTTAATCAGATTACATTTTTATGTTTCTTATTTTGAGGGTGTGCAACAAAAAAAATTAACTGCTAAATATAGTACTACAGAATTATTATTTATTACTAACTAGAATATAGGAAAAATATAAAGAATACAGAAATCATCAGCACAAGTCGTAAGCACAGACAGTCAAATGACTACAATTCAGCTGAAAAGGGACAGATGTTCCTTCCCTCAAAAGGAGCAGGAAGATCTGACCAAGTTAAAGAGAAGAACAGGAGGTTTTATACACTTAGGGGGGGTTGTCCTACCTCAGGACAGGACAGCCCACCCCTCAAGAGGAGTGTTGGAAAAATACCAGATGATGTAGGGGTGACCCTGTGACCCTCCCTTTATGGACCCAGACAATCAACATCTAAAAGGTCAGTCAGGGCACGTATGATTTCATCTGTGTCTTATCTCACTCTGGACTGCCTTAAGTCACCGGCTCACATCAAAGGTCACATTCCTGAGAGCCTCACCCCACGCAGGCTCAACAATTTTCCCCCAACACTTACCATACTTATAGAAGAAATCCATTATACAGGCGGATATTTCTTCTGCTCCCTTTGTTTTTAGCGGGTAGACGTCAAGCCACTTTGAGTCCATCCCAACTACCGTAGTTCAAATGGTTCTTGTCACCTTAAACAGCAAACCAGACCGCAACGATGGTTCCAAACCACATGTTACATAGTAAGTATTTACCTGTTCGGGTTTGTACATCATTTTCTCCTTTACGGAGGTCGTCTTCTTTTGGCAGGCATCATACATCTAAAAAATGTAGACAATTGAAAAATACTGATATTAAATGTTTAAAAAATACCACGAGCTCCCCAGAAATAGGGAGTGACACCCACCCATTTCTGGTGTTGGCCTTAATGCTAGGCCAGTAGCATCTTTGAAGGATTGCGTCTCTCAACGAATATGTCGTTGGCTTCTTGTGGTGTCAGCACAACCTTGGCTGATGCTGCTGCTCATCTTGTTTCCTGCGGCACCCATAATACCGTTCACCATCTATGGATTATATTGCATAGACATTTGAGTATTCGGTTTAGAATTGTGTTATTTGGCTTTCTTGATTCTTGTTCTTTGTGCGTACGCAGGCCTCATGGTCCTTTTTATACGGACGCTTCTTGTTAAGTACCACCCAATTAAAGTCAAATCAACGTGTCAAAGCTCATGATTATATATAAACAAAAACATGTCTATAGTGAGAAAGTAGCAAAACTTACTTTGACAACAGGCAATGTTGTCGACAATAAGGGCGATGATGAAAGAGCTTTTTTTGCACTATTTGGAGGTTTTGAAGCGAGATATCTAATTATGAAAGGTCAGTATTGGTTTTCCGGATACGTTGACCGCATTGATGGTGATTTTGGCGACCCTTTAACCAATATTTAATCTCCGCAGAAAAAACATTTTAACTTTCATAATTAAAACCGTATGTGGTTCGAAAGGTAAGGGGCTAACGGTTTGTTAACGTTAAAATTCCCTAAATACGTTACACAATCATTTTTATCAATAGTTTTACTGGAAAGTCAGCTAAAAACTCTCCGGGTTAGGACACCCTGACATTAGGCAGAGTTGCCAACTCTCACGGTTTTGTTTTCACACGCACTCAGGCCACACATCCAAATTCTCACGCAAAAAAATCATCAAACCAACACGCGTTTGTTCCTTTCCAAACTCCGCGACGGTAGATGGCGCTAAGGAGCGCTTCTGTAACCTAGTCGCTGCATAGACATCCCTTCCCTTCCCTTCTTGCGTTCTCGGGAAAATAGACTCGGGAGACAGACTCAGGAGTCCTGACTCACGGGTACGGAAGAAGGTCATTTCCACAATTGGAACAACAGCTGACTCGATTACTTGATACATTTTTGTCCATACCGCCCAGCCCTAACTCCCACCCTGTCAGTCTAAACGCCATTCACCTGTTCACACCTGCCTCTGATAACTAATTGAATCCCTATTTAGTCCCCTGCCCCACACACACACATTTCGCCAGATTGTTCTGCTTTCATGCCAGACTCTCCAGCGCTTGTTTTCAGACGTATCTCCTGTTGCGGCTCCTGCCTGCCTTTTTAACCCGCCAGCTGTAGATTATTAGAAATAAACTGACAATCCGGTTCATAAATGAACAATTAATAAAAGGCATTTAGTGTACACCAGAATGTATACATGATTCTGGAACTATGTAATTAATAAAGTAATGAGAATATTGTAAAACCAACGTAATGTAATCAAATGCATACATGTAATACTTGATAGCACCACAACTGATATTGACTGAGACATTTGAGTTACATTGAACTCACCAGGAGACCAGGCCCAGGTGCGTGGACACTAACTTTCACACCTTTTACTAGGTTCTTGGAGTTAGTGTGTAGAAGCAATAGACTATGGGGATTTAAGTGGGCTGCCCTACGGGCTGTTAATTGCAGAAACCAGCGGCTCCTCAGCTGATATGTTTTTCTTAGCACAACACCTTTTCTTTTATTGAATACTTTAGATTTTAACAGTCAACACAACATGTGTTCAGTTTGTCCGGAGTTTCATTTTTGAAACAACACAGCCCTTTGTATTACTGTTACTCTGCTGTTTCCGGAGCTTTAAATCAAAGGTCAAAAGATCACTGGAGGAGTTGTGTGAGTGCATTTGGGTCCAGACACAAACCAACTTTAGGTCGAAGATTTAATAATCATGTGTTCAGGATCAGGTTAGGAAGAAGAGGGGTGGGATTCGAATTGTCAAATTTGCAGTTTGAATTCTCTAATGCTAAGGAAAGGAGCTTCAATGATTTCCTACTTAGCTCCTTTAGCGTAGAAACACGGTAATTCCGTCCCATAAATCCCTGTGGCAGCAATAGACGGTTCACCAGAAATAAGGATCATGACAGAGAAAACCTAGATCACGTAGCGTAACTCTTGTATTGCAACCTTGTTAATAAAGTAGTACTTTGAACATGGTTGTTTATGTTGTCTGCATGACACAACACATGGACCACCAAGAATCGCATCTTAGATACCTTCGTCCATCTTTGGAGAAATTGTAGTTTAACTCGCTTACATGCATATCCCGTTGCTTCATAGTTACATAGCTAAGTGAAAGTGTAGTGTCGGGATCTCCGATCCCCCCGAGTTGGTTGATGAGAAGGTTCCAGCACTTTGATCAATTAAAGTCAAAAAGTTAACATCTATTTAGAAGAGAAAAAGATTGCATGAGCAATTCTTCGCAGCTATCTGTCTCTAACTATCGGTTGCAAGCAGGAGGTCAAAAACACCAGCACGTATTCCAGCGTTCTGTGTAATGGCGTCCCCGAACAGTAAAATCGCTGAGTTTTATACTCTTGTCAACAATAACTGATATGGGACAAAGCACGAAATGAAAGACAACAGATTGAAAAATGAATGGTACAAAAGAGGTAAGTAAATAATAACGTGTCTTAGTCCTGCTAACTGCTTTACTGTTGCTATTAGCGAGCTAACACTAGCTTGATCAGCTGGATGACGAGTAAACAGCGGCTCGTTACGTTCCTCACGTCAAAACAGGACAACGTGGTGCTTCCGTGCCAGGTTACGTCGACTTTGCATATTTTGCCATTGACACACTTTCAGGGCTCTCACGTGTTGCGCATCGAGCGTGACAGTCACTCATTCCGGTCTTTAGTAACGCGTCATGTGACTCACAACAACTGCCGGCGCTGCTGGCTCCTCTTTCCTCTACGTCGGATCGGCGCTTTTACTTTTGCTCCGTGCGCATCTCCGCAACTCATTGGGTGACGTAATAATCGTGCAACACAATGAATCGATAATGAAATTAGTTGCTGTCGGGATCTCCGATCCCCCCGAGTTGGTTGATGAGAAGGATCTCCACACGTTGATCAATTAAAGTTAAAAAGTTAACATTTATTTAGAAGATAAAAAGATTACATGAGCAATTCTCTGGCTCTAACTATTGCTTGCAAGCAGGAGGTCCAACACACCAGCATGTATTCCAGCGCTGTGTAATGGCGTTCCTGAGCAGTAAAAAAGCTGAGTTTTTATACACTTGAAGACAGTTCTTAGCGCCAGTTTCGAGAAGCCACAAATCAAGTTGAGATAAGAACCTAGGTGAAGCTGAGGGCAACACACAATGCTCCTCTGATCGAAGGTCTGTGAGAGCAAGATGACCCCCCTTCCCCAAACACAGCTGCAAACCCTAAATCTTTCCATCTCTACATCTCACGGTCAACCACTGCGACCTGGCTTTTAGCACAAGACAATTGTTTACAGAATGTTTTTACCACTACATGCATCTCACATTTTAATAATCAAATTTTATCGATTTCACTCGTTGCAGCCCTACTCAGTAGCAACTTTTGATTTAAAAAATAGTATGTAGATTACATGGTGTGAATTGTACTCAAGTTTGAGTAAAATGTCACTACTGTTGTTTTATGTGGAGCTCTATTCCATGTTGTCATGTCATGAAATTCTAGTTTAGTAAAAAACATTTGTTTAGTTTGTTGTACGCTGTCCTAAGTGCATTCTTAATTTACAAATTAAGGCTGTGCTCCAGGAGTGCAGTCAGGGGAAATAAAGGACCCACATTAAAAATATATTTATCTTAGTGTCCTGTCTCATCATTTTAATCAGGCTACACATGCATTTTGTGCAATATATTTGGGCCGTTTCCATGATACTGACAGCACTGTTAGCCAACCAGGATCAGCAGAGCGTCTTCATATCAGGAATCAGGAAACATTTATTACCAAAATATGTCAAACATACAAGGAATTTGTCTTGGCGGTTAGTGCGCGACAGTAGACAGACAAGACAGCAGTACACAAGTAATAAAATAAAATAAAATGAAATTCTAATGCAATGGGTTAGTAGAATAAGGCTATGGGTTAGTATAAAACAAGGGAATAAAGTTAAAAATTTTAAATATTAAAAAAGTTAAGAAGAAAAATATTAAGCACTAGTGCACTAACGAACAAGTAACAAACAAGTAACAAAGTGACGAGTGACGACAAAGTGATGAATTACAGTTAGAGTGGAATGTGCAGTGTGAAGGGGAGTGACCAGTGGAATGTTATAGTCAGTCAGTGGGGGACCGGCTCTGTTGATGAGCCCGACTGCCGACGGGAAGAAACTGTTCGTGTGGCGGGAGGTCTTAGTCCTGATGGACCTCAGCCTCCTGCCAGATGGAAGGGGCACAAACAGTTTTTGTCCGGGGTGAGAGGGGTCAGCCACGATCTTTTTAGCACGCTTCAGAGACCTGGAAGCGAACAAATCCTGCAGGGACGGCAGATTGCAGCCGATCACCCTCTCTGCAGAGCGGATGACACGCTGCAGCCTGCCCTTGTCCTTGGCTGTGGCTGCAGCGTACCAGACGGTGATGGAGGAGCAGAGGATGGACAGGAGGCTCGTTATGTTCCTCGCGTCAAAATGGGACAACGTGGTGCCCCTGTGCCATGTTCCTCCCCCCCTCAATGCTCATACACCTTGGACGACTAGTCGAGCAGATGTCTCTGCCTGCGTCATGTGACTCACAACTTCCGGCGCTGATTGATGCTCTTTCCTCTAAGTCGGCTCAGCGCGTTTATTTTTACTCGGCGCGCATCTCCGTAACTTATTGTGTGAAGTAATAATCGCGAGACACAACGAATCAATAATGAAATTCGTTGCCAACGCTTTTAATAATGAAATTTTATCGATTTCATTGATTCGTTGTTGCAGCCCCACTGGAGGCTCTGGACAGAGACAAGGGGCCGTATTTGTGAAGTTCCTTATTAAGAAGACTTTCTACATTTGTTATGTTCCCTGCTAGGGTCCGGCAACATAACAACTGCGATGGAAAATAAGGAACGTGGCAGCCAATAGTAAAGAATTTATTGTTCTTGAACGTGGCGGCAACCAAACCAGCCACATGCTTCTTTTCCTCTCCCGATTGCCCCCTGGATGATGTGTTTTAAAGGGGCCGGCTCTGATGGTGCATCCAATCCAGATGGATCCTCAATTAAGTTGTCTGCTGGGCTGCCTGCAAAACATGGAAAGAAAGACACAGGCCACCAACAATGGTCAGAAAGACACAGAAATCTAAGAATCTCGCCCCAAACCTTCAGCTTACCAGAACCAAATATCAACAACAGAAATGGTTTTTGACAAAAGACAGTTGTAAAATGTCCCTTAGCAGTTTGCCAAGAAAAGTCTTTGCTAGCGTTCAAATAACACTAATATGAGTTGGCAACGTCCAGTTAGCCAGTACGAGCACTCTCTTGGGTCCTCGAGACGCTTTTCTTCTTTGGTGGAGGGTTCAAAGGTTACGGTATCATTCGCCATCCCCGACCTTTCTATATGATGCGAAACGACTGTACTCTGAGAAACTCCAACAACAGTTCTCAGCAAGTGACTCTGCTTCGGTTTGGAGAGGCCTCAAACACCTCACTAACTACAAGCCAAAAAAAACCCACTCCATGAATGACCTCCGCCTGGCAGACGAGCTGAATGAGTTGTACTGCAGATTCGAAAGACAATGTCCTGATCCCATCCCCCACAGCTCCACCAACCTGCTGCAGTCCCCCATACCCCTCCCTCCCCCAGCCCATCAGGTGCTCACGCCTCTTCATCTATATCACCTTACCCTCCCCCACCAGCAACGACCCTCTCTATTCTGGAGAGAGACGTTAACCGTCTCTTTAAAAGACAAAATCCCCGTAAGGCAGCCGGTCCGGACTCCGTCTCCCCTCACACCCGGAAGCATTGTGCTGACCAGCTGTCTCCGGTGTTCACTGACATCTTCAACACCTCCCTGGAGACATGCCACGTACCAGCCTGCTTCAAGGCCTCCACCATCATCCCTGTTCCCAAGAAGCCCAGGATCACAGGACTCAAGGACTACAGGCCTGTCGCCCTGACCTCTGTAGTCATGAAGTCTTTTGAACGGCTAGTCCTGACCCACCTGAAGTCCCTCACCGACCCCCTGCTGGACCCCCTGCAGTTCGCCTACAGAGCCAACAGGTCTGTGGACGATGCTGTCAACATGGCCCTCCACTACATCCTCCAGCATCTGGACTCCCCAGGAACCTACGCCAGGATCCTGTTTGTGGACTTCAGCTCTGCCTTCAACACCATCATCCCGTCTCTGCTGCAGGACAAACTCTCCCAGCTGCACGTGCCCGACTCCACCTGCAAGTGGATCACAGACTTCCTGTCTGACAGGAAACAGCACGTGAAGCTGGGGAAACATGTCTCAGCCTCTCGGACCATCAGCACCAGTTCCCCCCAAGGCTGCGTTCTTTCACCTCTGCTCTTCTCCCTGTACACCAACAGCTGCACCTCCAGTCACCAGTCCGTTAAGCTCCTGAAGTTTGCGGATGACACCACCCTCATTGGACTGATCTCTGGTGGGGACGAGTCCGCCTACAGGTGGGAGTCTGACCATCTGGTGTCGTGGTGCAGCCAGAACAACCTGGAGCTCAACGCTCTAAAGACAGTGGAGATGGTTGTGGATTTCCGGCGGAACAGAGCCCCACCTTCCCCCATCCCCCTGTGTGACTCCCCCGTCACTATTGTGGATTCCTTCCGTTTCCTGGGGTCCATCATCACCCAGGACCTCAAGTGGGAGCTGAACATCAGCTCCATCACAAAGAAGGCTCAGCAGATGTTGTTCTTCCTGAGGCAGTTGAAGAAATTCAACCTGCCAAAGACGATGATCCACTTCTACACGGCCATCATCGAGTCCATCCTCTGCTCCTCCATCACCATCTGGTACGCTGCAGCCACAGCCAAGGACAAGGGCAGACAAAACCTGTTTGTGCCCCTTCCATCTGGCAGGAGGCTGAGGTCCATCAGGACTACGACCTCCCGCCACACGAACAGTTTCTTCCCGTCGGCAGTCGGGCTCATCAACAGAGCCCGGTCCCCCACTGACTGACTATAACATTCCACCGGTCACTCCCCTTCACACTGCACATGTCACTTTAACTGTAATTTATCACTTCGTCACTCGTCACTTTGTTACTTTAAACGTAACTTTTTTATATTTTAATTTTTTTTTAAATTTGTTTTCTTTATTCCCTTGTTTTATACTAACCCATAGCCTTATTCTACTAACCCATTGCATTAACATTTCATTTTACTTTATTTTATTACTTGTGCACTGCTGTCTTGTTGTCTATTGTCACACTGTCTACTGTCGCGCACCAACCGCCAAGACAAATTCCATGTATGTTTGACATATTTTGGTAATAAATGTTTCCTGATTCCTGATATGAAGACGCTCTGCTGATCCTGGTTGGCTAACAGTGCTGTCAGTATCATGGAAACGGCCCAAATATATTGCACAAAATGCACGTGTAGCCTGATTAAAATGATGAGACAGGACACTAAGATAAATATATTTTTAATGTGGGTCCTTTATTTCCCCTGACTGCACTCCTGGAGCACAGCCTTAATTTGTAAATTAAGAATGCACTTAGGACAGCGTACAACAAACTAAACAAATGTTTTTTACTAAACTAGAATTTCATGACATGACAACATGGAATAGAGCTCCACATAAAACAACAGTAGTGACATTTTACTCAAACTTGAGTACAATTCACACCATGTAATCTACATACTATTTGTGAAAAATCTGAGTAGGGCTGCAACGAGTGAAATCGATAAAATTTGATTATTAAAATGTGAGATGCATGTAGTGGTAAAAACATTCTGTAAACAATTGTCTTGTGCTAAAAGCCAGGTCGCAGTGGTTGACCGTGAGATGTAGAGATGGAAAGATTTAGGGTTTGCAGCTGTGTTTGGGGAAGGGGGGTCATCTTGCTCTCACAGACCTTCGATCAGAGGAGCATTGTGTGTTGCCCTCAGCTTCACCTAGGTTCTTATCTCAACTTGATTTGTGGCTTCTCGAAACTGGCGCTAAGAACTGTCTTCAAGTGTATAAAAACTCAGCTTTTTTACTGCTCAGGAACGCCATTACACAGCGCTGGAATACATGCTGGTGTGTTGGACCTCCTGCTTGCAAGCAATAGTTAGAGCCAGAGAATTGCTCATGTAATCTTTTTATCTTCTAAATAAATGTTAACTTTTTAACTTTAATTGATCAACGTATTTTGGTAAATAAATGTTTCCTGATTCCTGATTCCTGGTTTACTCGTCATCCAGCTGATCAAGCTAGCGCTAGCTCGCTAATAGCAGCAGTAACGCAGTTAGCAAGACACGTTTTTATTTACTCCCCTCTTTTGAACTATTCCTTTTTCAATCTGTTGTCTTATATATTTTGTGCTTTGTCCCATATCGGTTAGTGTTGACAAATATATTTGTGTGTGTTGTACTTTTTAAAGGGAGACACACAAGCCCCTAATGCATTTATTTACAAATGCCATTTTAAATTCATCTCACAGCACTAGGTTGTTTTTTAGCTGTATGCATTTACTTAACTTGCACTACAATGATGGTAATAATTTAATGAATATGCTTCAAGTGAACATGGGGGTGTGTTTGTGAGTGTAGTATAGAGAACTAGTCCTAAACAAATCCTGTTAAATTTTCTGATTTGTATTTTTCTTTTTTATTAATGATTATGTTCAAGGAGCAACCTGTACTTTCTGAAGTATTTTTGCAGTTCTATTTTAGAATAAAGGGTTGGAAATAAAAGCTTTTTAATGCAGTTTCTTTTATCCGATTCATCGAAGAAATAATCAACCAATTAATCCATTATCAAAATAATCGTTAGATGCAGCCCTAGCCTCCAGCATAATATTACCAAACTCAAAACAGATATTTGCTCTGCAAAAGGCTTGTAAACTTCACAATACAACCGAAGTTTCCAGCTAATGATTTAGCAAAAAAATCCAGCAAAAATCCTTCATCAGACAATAAAGGTGTAAAACCTAAAGATAAAAGCAAGACTTTCCTGCCATGGAAGGTGACATGTAGGACTTCAGAACAGTCGAATGTGAGAACAGAACATTTAGCGGTTAAGGCCGGCGCATGCTTCTGCGTCGTTGCGTCGACGCACTTGTTTCAATTCATGGTTCTGCGTGTGTTGCAGAGCAATTCACCGCCAGAACAACAGGCAGAGTAACGTGTTTTTGTAGAAGACGACCTAGAGAGTCACGTTTATTTGTTTATTTATTTATCATAGACTTATCATATTACTCCGTGCATCGCATTTTTATCCGACAAAAGTTCTTCAATCTGATCCGTTCTCTCGTAAACAGTCTTCGTTTTAATAATCGCGTTATCGGGCTATGAAAGCGGAAATGTGAGACTCCGTAAAGGATGTAGTTAGCGGACCTATCGCAGCCTTGTGCGCTGCGGGATGCTTGCATTGCTTGCGTTGCTTTCGACGCAAGCCTAGAAAAATGGCTCGACACACGTAAGGAGGTGTGAAAAGCGACGCAAGGGACACGCAAGGGGGGCTTGCGTCTGAGTCGCTCCGAAAACGCAACGACTAGGCTTTAGGGCCAAAGGTCAAAATCCTATGATCGGCAGGGTATTGCAGCCTGGAGACGGGGTGCTTGTCAGAAACCTGCTAGAGGGGGGTGGGCCGGGTAAACTTCTTGCTTATTGGGAAAAGAAAATTCATCGCGTGATCGAAAAGATTGGAGATGGACCTGTGTACAGAGTTCAGCCTGAAAATGAAAACTTACGTGTCCTGCACCGTAATCTGCTGCTCCCGGTAAATGATTTGCCCTTGGAAAATGATGAGCAGAGACAGCCTGCACTCAAAAAACAAAAACAGACACAATCCGATAAAGAACAGTGACACAACAGTGGAGCGGGAGTCTGAACGTTCCGATGATGAGGAACAATACACATATTGTCTCAGGACCATACCAGTGTATGAAAGAAGGAGAGTCAGACCTCAGAGTGAACTCAGTGCTGTAGCCCCAGAGTTCCAGCCAATGGGACGACAGAGACCACTCAAATACGGCAGCTAACTGAATGTGAGCCAGTTGCGGAGCCAGATTCTGTGCAGCTGCCGGTACCGGCTGCTACACCACCAGCTGAGGAGCTACCACATCAACCAGCAAGGGAGGACACTATGGACAATGCAGATTCAGAAGAGCAAGCAGACAATAGTGAACCTGACACATGGCTATTAGATGAGGAAAAGCCACTGTTGAGAAGGTCAACTCGAGCAATGAAACCTTTAGAAATGCTCACATATAACCAACTCTGACAACCTTCATTTCAGCCCTGAAAGTTAGAAGCAAATCTTATGTTTGCCTGTGTCCCCTATCCCATGCCATTTTACCCGGCTGTTACTGAATCCTGTTACTACCCTACAACAGTATGGAAATGTTAACTTTCTAACGACGTACACCATGACTTAAAAAACTTTGACTGTTGGGCTTAGAATAGACTCTAAACCTAAACTGATAGTTAGGTTTCGGATGTCCGGAGACATCTCTTGAAGCAGGGGAGAGTGTTGTAGGTTGGAAATGCTAGGAAAAGTTAGATTAAATTATAACACGATCAGAACAGTAGAGGGCGGTGTGGTGCTGCTGTGGATACATTGGAGAGAACGGAGCTACAGGCTTGACATGTACGACGTTTGAATGTGAGAAGAGGACGTTTGGTGGAGGGCCATAGGTCAACATCGAAACACATCATTGGCAAGGGCAAGGCAATTTTATTTGTATAGCGCTTTTCATACACAACGCAGACTCAAAGTGCTTCACATCATAACATTTCATACAATAAAGTGAAATAAAATGCAGGAATTAAAATAACATTAAAAACAGCAAATAAAATTATAAATTAAAATCGTATTTAAATTGTTTAATTAAAGGCAGAGGTTAAAAGTGCAATGTAGGTCAAATTTAGCAGAAGGCGAAGCTGAACATAAAAGTTTTCAGTCTTGTTTTAAACGTGGTCAGAGTTGGGGCAAGTCTTAAATCTTCAGGAAGTTTATTCCAGCTGTTTGTTGCGTAGTAACTAAATGATGCTTTCCCATGATTTGTATTTACTCTGGGAATCACTAACAGATTGGTGTCAGAAGATCTTAATGATCTTGAAGGCTTATGTAGTGGAAGCATATCAGTGATATACTTTGGCCCTAAACCATGTAGTGATTTATATGAGAGCAGTAGGATTTTGAAATTAATTCTCTGACATACTGGGAGCCAATGTAAAGATTTAAGAATTGGTGTAATGTGCTCACATTTTTTGGTCTTTGTTAGAACTCTAGCAGCAGCGTTCTGAACAAGCTGGAGCTGCCTGACAGTTTTTTTTGGAAGACCTGCAAGGAGACCATTACAATAGTCTAGCCTACTAGTTATAAAGGCATGTACAAGTGTTTCTAAGTCTTGAGCTGACATGAGCCCTCTAAGTCGTGCGACATTTTTGAGGTGGTAGTAGGCCGATTTTGTTACTGATTTGATGTGACTCTCCAAATGTAAATCTGAATCCATAATAACCCCCAGATTTCTGGCTTTATTTGATGTTTTCAGGGACAGCGAGTGAAGGTGTTGGGTTACTTTAAACCTTTCTTTTTTAGCACCAAATACAATGATCTCAGTTTTGTCTTCATTTAGTTGTAGGAAATTTTGACACATCCAGTCTTTGATTTGCTCAATGCACTGGCACAGAAGATCTATGGGGCGATAGTCGTTTGGTGATAGCGCTACATAGATTTGGGTGTTGTGAGATGCATGTAGTGGTAAAATATATTATAACATTGTTTTATGCTAAAGCCGTGTCTCAAGTGTCCTGTATTTGACCCTGATGTGCAAAGAGCAGCATGATACAAAATGTTGCTTTGCAGCTGTGTCCTGAGAAGGGAGGGCGGTCAACTCATAGATGCTTCAAAACAAAGGACTTCTGTTCATGGCCTTAGTTCATATCTTATTCGGTACGAAAGTTCCGGATCCACGTTTTCACCATATGTCAATTAATTATGTTTTGCACCGGCCACTGAGGAGGATCTTGTGTGTGTGTGTGTGTGTGTGTGTGTGTGTGTGTGTGTGTGTGTGTGCTACCCTCAGCTTCACCTGGGTTCTTATCTCAACCTGCTTTGTAGCTTCTCGTAGCTGGCACGGAGAATGTCCTTCACGTGTGTATGAAAACTCAGCGTTTTTACTGCTCGGAGAAGTCATTACACCGAGCGCTGAGATACGTGCTGGTGTGTTGGACCTCCTGCTTGCAAGCAATAGTTAGAGCCAGATATCTGCGGAGAATTGCTCATGTAATCTTTTTCTCTTCTAAATAAATGTTAACTTTTGACTTTAATTGATCAACGTGCTGCGATTCTTCTCATCAACCAACTCGGGGGGATCGGAGATCCTGACAGTGTCATCAGCGTAGCAATGGTGGTCAATTTTATTTCTTTGCATGATTTGTCCTAGTGGGAGCATGTAGATGTTGAATAAAGTCGGCCCTAAGATCGAACCTCGGGGGACTCCACACGTTACGTCGGTTGTTTCTGATACGAAGTCACCAATGGAAACAAAATAGTTCCTGTCTTTTAGATATGACCTGAACCAGCTTAAGACTGTGCCTGAGAGCCCCACCTAGTTTTCCAACCTGTCCAAAAGTATTGAGTGGTCGACAGTATCAAATGCAGCACTGAGGTCTAATAGCATTAATATTGAAGTTTTGCCAGAGTCTGTGTTAAGACGGATGTCATTTACAACTTTAAGGGCCGTCTCGGTGCTATGAAGAGGTCGAAATCCTGACTGGAAATTGTCGTGGCAGCCAGTTGAAGCCAGGAAGTGATTAAGTTGTCGTAGGACAACTTTCTCAATTATTTGACTTATCATAGTCATCTCCAGCGGGAAGAAAGATGAGCACAGAAACTATTGGTCTTCAACCTCCATGGAGACAAAAACGACAGCAGAGGTGATGAAGCAGGAGGGGTGGACCCAAAGTAAAGAGGCAAATCAGTTGTAAGACAAGAAGCTTTGGCCAGTCAGCTGAAGCTGTTCTGCAGCTTCTCCTCTCCGGTGATGGAATCGGTGGGAACTGAACTTTGCTTTCCACAACTCATCAACACCTCCTGCAGAAAGCAAATTCGTCCTCACTTAGAAGCAATGTTGATTTACATTTTGTTGTCCTCCATCTCTCTGCTCACTGTAGCTCTCAACCTGATGGTCATCATCTCCATCTCCCACTTTAAGTAGTGACATACTTCATTTATTTCTGTAACTGTTAAATTAAGTATTGCTTATTCAAAAACTTCTGAATTTTGCTAATTGTTTTTTTCTTGTTGTTGTGTATTTTTATCTGACAGATTGATGCCATGAATATTGATTATCAATATTTGTTTCCCTCCAGGCAGCTCCAGACCCCCACCAACCTCCTCCTCCTCGCTCTAGCCGTCTCAGATTTCTTCGTCGGTCTCTTCATGATCTTTCAAATAATGATAATCAACGGCTGCTGGTTGTTTGGTGATCTCATGTGTTCTCTTTGGTTGATTCTATCATCTATTATTATGACGTCCTCAATTGGAACCATGGTGCTCATATCAGTGGAACGATATGTAGCTATTTGTTATCCTCTGCATTACTTCACCAAAGTCAAACCAAAAATAGTTCAAGTCTGTGTTTGTCTGTGTTGGATGTTTGCTGCTTTATTTAACAGTGTGCTGCTGAAGAATAACCTGCAACATCCAGGCAGGTATAACTCCTGCATAGGAGAGTGTGTCATTGACATGAACTACATCGCTAATCTTTTTGATCTAATTGTTACATTCATTTTTCCCATTACTGTTATTGTCATTCTATATATTAGAATATTTGGGGTGGTTGTGTATCAGGCTCGTGCCATGCGGTCTCACATTGCAGTTGTGACAATGAAAGTAACTGCTAAAAAGTCTGAAATGAAAGCAGCCAGGAATCTTGGTGTTGTTGTTGTTGTGTTTCTGGTATGCATTTTCCCATATTATTGTTTCACTCTGACAACCCAAAATAACTTGTACACAACTTCATCTGTAACCATTGTAATATGGTTGTTTCAGTTTAACTCCTGTCTCAACCCTCTGATCTATGCCATTCTCTACCCCTGGTTCAGAAAATCAATTAAGGTTATTGTTACACTTCAGATACTGAAGCCTGGTTCCTATCGGACCAACATGCTTTAGAGACACGCTGCATGGGTCTAAATTTAGACCTTTAGCCTGAAAAGCAAATCTACACTTTTATTCATTGTGCAAATTAATTAAAACCTTCCTTATTACCTTACTTTTGTGTGCCACAGTTAGCAAAAGATATATTTTCTTTCTCAGGTCCCCGGGCAGACCTTCAATGACTTGGAACAGCTGTATTGTACAACACTATCCCTCTGGTATTTCCCCTTGTTACCCTGCCTCGTCTATCCTTTATTATGAACTGATTCAATGTAGAAAGTGCAAGCACATGTACAGCCTTACAAACGAGGCAAGCATCTTCAAAATGTAGATTGTGCTTTTGAGTTATGTGACTTAATGTGAATAAATGCATTTAATAGATGATAAATGTATCTAATCCATAGACAACATTATCATCTTTTATTACTTAATCAAGATTTCCCTTTTCACCTTAATTTATTGGGCTAGAGCAAAAGGTCAATTTTCTTTCTCAGGTCACGGGCAGACCTACAATAACTTGGAACGGCTGTATTGTACAACACTATCCCCTCTGGTATTTCCTCTTGTTACCCCACCACTTCGATCCTTCATTATGCACCTATTCAGTGTGCAAGAACGGGGCAAACGTCTGCAACTGTGGATTATGTGAATAAACACATTTAATACATGATAAATATGTTGTATCTATAAACAAAAGTATCAATTGTCGGGATCTCCAATCCCCCCGAGTTGGTTGATGAGAAGGATCGCAACACGTTGATTAATTAAAGTCAAAAAGTTGACATTTATTTAGAAGAGAAAAAGATTACATGAGCAATTCTCCGCAGATATCTGGCTCTAACTATTGCTTGCAAGCAGGAGGTCCAACACACCAGCACGTATCTCAGCACTCGGTGTAATGGCGTCGCAGAGCAGTAAAAACGCTGAGTTTTTATACACATGTGAAGGACATTCTCCGTGCCAGTTACGAGAAGCTGCAAAGCAGGTTGAGATAAGAACCCAGGTGAAGCTGAGGGTAGCACACACACACACAAGATCCTCCTCAGTGGCCGGTGCAAATCATAATTAATTGACATAAAGTAAAAACGTGGATCCGGAACTTTCGTACAGAATAAGATATGAACTAAGGCCATGAACAGAAGTCCTTTGTTTTGAAGCTTCTATGAGATCGGGTCGACCGCCCTCCCTTCTCAGGGCACAGCTGCAAACTACCATTTTGTATCATGCTGCTCTTTGCACATCAGGGTCAAATACAGGACACTTGAGACACGGCTTTAGCGCAAAACAATGTTATAATGTATTTTACCAGTATGTGCATCTCATACAATCTTTCATTACTTAAACCAGTTCAATTTAGGGTTATTGGAATTAACCCTGATTTTCTAACCAAAAATCTTAAGAAGCAATCATATCTTTATTGATTTCTCAATTGACAGACTGTGTGTGCTGTGAAACCTCCCAAGAGTCCACATAACACTTGAGTGTGTGCTGATTCATTTTGGGTGAGAGGGTCTTCCTCTAACAAACACTCTGGCCTTCATTTCATCGTGGGTTCATTTTCATTATATATTGAATGAGTTATGTGAACACACACACACTATTAATTGGGGAAATAAGTAACAGCCTTTGCAGTGAGGTCATTGCATTCTCTCTACACATGAATGTGTGTGTGTAAATGAAAAAGAGAAGGAGAGAAACTAATATTTAAGGAGGCAGATTTTGTTAGTATTATGTAACTCATTGGTTCTCAAACCTTTTCTGTCACAACCCACTTTTGAAGAAAAATGTCCACTCCTTACAGCCTCAACAATGTTGTAAATGTTGAACTTTTATTGAAATAACAGTAATGCAATATAAAAACGGTAATCACTTATTAGGTATTTATTACAATTGACATTTACAAGCATATTGTTATATCAATGCAAAAGCTTTCTCTCTGCAAAAAGTAACAAAGAAAATAGTTTATTTTGGATAAATTAACCTGTTTTTTAACCCATTATCTTTAGAGATAATGGTGTGCAACCGGTGAAAAATAAAACAAACATAAGGCAATAAAGGCTTTTACACTGCATACATTTTCACCCTGTGCAAAACATAACAAAATTAGTGCAGATATGTATGAGCCATCTTATACCAATAAAACACGTTTTATCAGTAATAGTGGCTGCATAAGCCTGCTTTGCACTACAAATCTTTTCAAAACATTCTTGTAGACTTGATACGGCCTCTCAATTCATGCATTATCGAGCTTGGCTTGTATTTTGTTATGAGAGAGGCAACAGCAGTACTTTTTAAAATATGGAATGTTCCCATTAAAGTTCTTCGGAATTTCTTTTTCTGAACTGATCTTTTTCAAACTTCTGACTCGGAGTACTGCTGCCATTACACCATGTGGCATGTGCGAGGGAACCTGCATTCTGGTTTACACCTGCTTTTAAGAGGCAGAGAATTTTTCACCGCAAATTAGAGGCACGCTTTCACTGGCAGTTTCTGTACATACCGCGAAATACATATTTAGGCACACTTTATGTATCCCCTCCCATCTTACAAACTCTCACTTCCCCCTTGACCATCCCTGTGTTCCATTTACTCATTAGTCAAATTAAGGATGGAAACAGAAGCTCATGTACTATTTAAGTATTAAAACATGTGAAGAACCTGGCCTTGAATCGGTGGAATATTTTTCCTAATCTTTTGCCTGTCTACAACCGGACACTAAGAGACTACCACAGTCATGTGACAATTTGACAATGGTCGTATGCTGATGAGCGGGAATAGTGTGTGTCCACCATAAAAGTAAATTGTGTTAACATGTTCCATTTCATTCTTACTGACCGTACTTTACACTGGATTAGCTTCTGTCTCGCGCATGCGCAGGTTGAGTCTTTATACCAACATACCAAGTCACCTGTGACCTCAAATGATCCCCTGTCATGTATCAGTACCGGGGTCATCCTGAGATCAGTCCTATTTCATCTTCTCGCTATCTCTCGCAGGTAGCTACCCTTGTAGCTAAGCTTAAACAAGCTATTTCTCTAATGCTGAGATATATTTCAGCTTATTGCGTGTTGCCTTGTGACCATCGGTTGGAAATGCGGACCTCACGCCCTCCAAAGACTCCGACACTGAGTCTATCGAGGACCACCTGAAGCGCGAAGACGGCAATCAGTGAGATCGATTTAATTGTTTCTAACCGCCGTCCGTTTTTACGGACGGCTAGCATAGTTAGCAAGGTGGCCGCGCCCAGACTAACTGATGTGGGAGCAGTTGACTAGATCAACTCTAGTTGACTAGCCGCATTCAGTACACTTGTTCTGTAAATATTTAAAACTACCACAGTTAGCAGATTGCTCTCGCACAGACTGGTGAGACAGACTGACATCTGGTGTTGTGCTTAGTTCACTCGATCAACACTAGCACGTTTAAAGTTTATTTTGTTGCCTTATGGCTAGCACAGCTAGTAGGTCGTCCTCCTGACTGAGTGTGGTGCTAGTTGACTGGATCAACACTACAGGGCTCTCAAGTGTCACGCATTGAGCGTGACGGTTACTCATTACGGTCTCTATTCACACACTCCCGCCACACATCCAATTCCTCACGCCCAAAAAAAAGAAAAAAAATCAGACTCCGGTCCCCTTCCCCCTGTCGGCCGTAGCGTCCACCCCCAACAAAATGTCACTCCAAGATTTCTTGAAAAACCCCTGTCACTAGCACTGGCTACATTTCTGAAGGGACTTTACAGCTAACACATTTAGCAGGTGTCACTGAAAAACTAGCAGTAGTCATGGCTGACCCTTTGTCCTCACTTGGGCTAACACAGTGGAAAGCCGGCACTAACCCATACCTAGGGGGTTCCACTTTGCCCCACTCTCCCAAGGCCCTCCTCAGCCCATAGCTAACCCCAGTAACTGCCAGAGGCCGCCTAGCGGCCGGCTCACTGCCCATGCAACTCTACCATATGTTCTCGCTGGCAACCGCCGAACCTGGGGCCTAACCCGCTGCCAAAAGCCTCCAGAAGCAGGGTGGCCAAGAAATGAGATCTCTGGGCCAGCCTTTTTATCCCAAGGGTAGTAATTCCGATGCCAGCCTCAAGCCAGGTTGCGATGGCCAAGAACACCATACCGGCGAAATACCTAGCCCTGAGCCAGGAGTTGGCTGAGTGAACTATTGAGGCTGGACCCCCTGTCACAACCCGTGGGGGTAATACTTGAGCCTACCTTCTCGAAAGAGAGGTTTTGGGCTATGTACAGACATCGACCTTAAGTCTAAATACCGCAGTGTTGCCATTGCGTATGTAGAGCACAGCAGACGTCTTGCGTTCTGTCTCCAAGGGAGAGTGATTCACGTCTATCAACCTATTCTCATGTTCCAGGGTGCGTCACCACAGCCAGCCCCTTTATTTACTGCCCAGAGGGCTTACATTCAGACCCTCTCCATGAGTACTTACCGGATGTTTTACTGCAGGGCGAAAGATACTGCTGCACTTAGACAGTTGGCTAAGGTTCCACCAGGGCTAGAGGGTGGAGCTGCCTTGGCCCTTCTCAGAACATTACCACTGTTAGTGTGGCCCTGTGGGGCTCTCCGTTGCCCCAGCGCATGTGAATGACTTGCCCACAGCATCTCTCCTTCTAAAGAGGTAAACTGTTGCCTCCCCCTCCACCTATTAGTTGGACTGACAACAGCCTCAGCTGTTGTTCCCTTGGTTTTTTCACCCGGCTGCACAACCTCACTATCACTCTGTATGCAGAGTCTCAGGGCAATAGTCGGATCAAAACGCTGCCTACTCACTTTATCCACAGGGAGCCCCTGTGGCATTTTTCCTGTCACAGCCGATGCCTGCCTCCAGAGGTGATGCACAATGGTGTAGAACAGGACTTTGCTCTGGACCACAGGGGCCTGCCAATGTTCAAGAGCTAGCGCTCTCCCGCTATACCGGGAGGGAAAGCAGGTGTTTGTCCGGTCGGACAACACCTCTGCTGTGTTTTGACGACGATATCAGTTCTTACTAATTTGCGATAAAATGACATTTCGCACACTATCTGAAATCACGTGCAATAATTTGCTGAGAAGCAGTGAACCCAACTAAGCTAAAATCTCACCTAAAACAACAACGATCCGGCCAGTCTTTCAACCTGAACTACTACAGGTGGAACGCCGTCCTGTGTTCTTCCCGGGCCAGCCGATTGTTAGCTCTCCCTGCAGCCGCGGAGCACGTCACCCTGCCGGTGGTCGAAACCCCCGGTTAAACCAAACTTGCATCAGGGAACTGAAAAACCTGATCTACGTCATCTTATGGTGAGTAAGTTATCCGGCTAACTCAGTTAGCCAAGTACGAGGAACGGGGCCCTTGTTTCATGCATCTGTCTAATTCGGCCTAATTTATAAAGAATAAAACCGTTCTGTTTTATTTCAACTGTGTTTTACCAAGAATACTGCAGCCTGGCTCATGTGAGACCAACATTCTGTAGAGAGACACTGCACAGTGGTGGATATTAGACCTTTCTTACTGGTGAGAAATTAAATAACAGATGTAAAAGTGTTGATTCAGCAACTTTTTATGTAAATTCTGTTACATGCCAATCATTAAGATGTGTTTACATATTATACTTTTTCAGTGCAACACTAAAGGAACTTGGTCAAATAAAACTGCTCCCGCCACTCTAGAAAGTCGGTTGTGTGACTCCTGATATGCAAACATATATCAAATACATTGAAGAATCAGTTGTGTATAACGTGGCAGCATGTTGGTTTGGTGGCTAACGTATCACCTCAAAGTAAGAGGGGCCAGGTTTTAGTCTTCGGCTTGCCGGAATATCCGTATGGAGACTCTAATTGCCTTTTTGAGTGGATGTGGCCTTTTTTAGATTCCAATAAACCTGATTACTAAAAACATACTGTACTGGAACTCTCTTTTCCCTGTTTAGAAAGAGGAACCTACAGGTATCTTCTCAAGAGGACTTGTTAAAAATGATCTATTTATTCTTTTGGCAGATGACGAACACAGAAAGGACCTTTCTAAGACAGCCGAAAGGCGGATTGCTTTAAGATCTTCTGCATTCTAAGAAAAAAGACTAGCACCCTGATAATATGATTTAAAAAACTACTGTAAATTAGATCAATGATTATGATAAAAACTGCTGAATCGACTCACTTCAAGCAAAGGTGGAAAAAATCAATACATCAAATGCTTTGTAAAAAAAAAGGTGTCTCTCTGGCTGCCATAGGACTGTATGAGCCCAACCAACCACGGATCGGCCTGCCACCTGCCTGCTTTCTGCTCATTGCACATCGCAGGATTCCTCCAGACCCTGCCAGCAGTGCCAATAAAATAAATATGATTAGCTTAATACACGTGGTACCCATGAAATCATGTGTGGGCGCAGCCGGGCCCCCCTTTTCAAATGGTCAAGAACCACCACTGTTCCTGTACAGTCTCACTGGTGCTCCCCGTACAGTTTGTAATGCCAGATTGCAAACTATTGTTGCTGGGGATTTCTTTACAGTTCTGAGGAGAGCTGACATATTACTGTGAATAATACTGCTGCTGTATGAGTTGTAGATGAGCTTCGGACCTAGACCCAGAATCAAACTATAAAATTCTACTTCTGGTTTAACTGGTACAGCTTTTCAATGATTAAAAGCAGAAATGTAAAGCAAGAACCCAGTTTGATCAAAATCACATTAATTTGCTTCATGTGATGTTAATAGAGATGAGAATTGAGTTAAAATAAGAGTTTACAACGAGCATGGATATAAAGTGAGGCACTGCACACAAATGTATTTTTTTAAGAAGATTATAATATCATGTATATTTTATTTATATATTTATGAAGTACAGATGTTTTGTCTACAATCTATCAATATCAACTTGAAAGCATCAATACCGTGTTGCATATTTTTCTACTGAATATAAGCCAATAGCAATCAGCACTAAAGTTTTCTCACACTAAGATTTTCATACTGTAATGTAATTAATTCATGGTTCACATTTAAGATATATTGAAACACCCACGATGAAATGAATGCCCTTTTCGGGCCGATATATTGACTCACTTCTACTGTACCTTACTTAAATGAAATCAGCTAATCCTGATTACCTTCTTTTCAATTAAAATAGTTTAAGTAATAAAAGATGATATTGTTGTTTATGGATTCAATATATATATTCTGTTTTAAATGTTTTTATTGACATTTAGTCAGATAATTGGAAAGCACAATCTATTCAATTTTCATGTTTTTCTTTCACATTTTGAAGATGCTTGCCTTGTTTTTAAACTGTACATGTGCTTGCACTTTCTACATTGAATCAGTTCATAATAAAAGATAGAAGCGGCAGGGTAACAAGGAAAAGTATCAGAGGGATAGTGATGTACAATACAGCTGTACCAGGTTATTGTAGGTCTGCCCGGGGGAAACAAATTTGCTTTGGCCCAATAAGTTGAGGTGAAAAGGGAAATCCTGATTATTTTGCACCATGGATAAAATTCTTCATATTGTTGTTCAGCCTAAAGGTCTAAATTTAGACCCATGCAGCATGTCTCTAAAGCATGTTGGTCCGACAGGAACCAGGCTTCAGTATCTCAAGTGTAACAATGACCTTAATTGATTTTCTGAACCAGGGGTAGAGAGTGGCATAGATCAGAGGGTTGAGACAGGAGTTACAATTTAACAGCCATATTAAAATGGTTACAGATGAGGTTGTGTACACGTTATTTTGGGATGTTAGAACAAAACAATAATATGGGCAAACACATATCAGAAACACAACTACAACAACACCAAGATTCCTGGCTGCTTTCATTTCAGGCTTTTTAACGGTTGCTTTCATTGTCACAACTGCAATGTGAGACCGCATGGCACGAGCCTGATACACAGCCACCACAAATATTCTAATATATAGAATGACAATAACAGTAATGGGAACAATGAATGTAACAATTAGATCAAGAAGACTAGCAATATAGTTTATGTCAATAACACACTCTCCTATGCAGGAGTTATACCTGCCTGGATGTTGCAGGTTATTCTTCAGCAACAGACTGTAAATTAAAGCAGCAAACATCCAACACAGACAAACACAGAGTTGAACTCTTTTTGTTTTGATTTTGGTGAAGTAATGCAGAGGATAACAAATAGCCACATATCGATCCACTGATATGAGCACCATGGTTCCTACTGAGGCCAAAAAAATAATGGATGCTAGAATCAACGAAAGAGAACACATGAGATCACCGAGCAACCAGCAGCCGTCTATCATCCTTATTTGAAAGATCATGTTAAGGCCCATGAAGAAATCTGAGACGGCCAGAGAGAGGAGGAGGAGGTTGGTGGGGGTGTGGAGCTGCCTGGAGGGAAACAAATATTGATATTTGCATCAATAATTATGGAATTATGGGATCTATCAGATATAATTAAACAATACAAGAATAATGAATTAGCAAAATCTACAAATTTATAACACTGGTTTCCATCTACCACTTTCACAAATAAATGAAATCTGTCTCTACTTGAAGTGGGAGATGGAGATGATGACCAGCAGGTTGAGAGCTACAGTGAACAGAGAGATGGAGGACAACAACATGTAAATCAACATTGCTTCTAAGTGAGGACGAATTGTCTTTCTGCAGGAGGTGTTGATGAGTTGTGGAAAGCAAAGTTCAGTTCCCACCGATTCCATCACCGGAGAGGAGAAGCTGCAGAACAGCTTCAGCTGACTGGCCAAAGCTTCTTGTCTTACAACTGATTTGTCTCTTTACTTTGGGTCCACCCCTCCTGCTTCATCACCTCTGCTGTTGTTTCTTTCTCCATGGAGATTGAAGAACAATAGTGCTTATCTTCCTTCCCGCTGGAGACTATGATCTATTTCGATGTTGACAGGGGCGGTTCTGCATTGAATGAGACCACCCCCCCCCCCCCCCCCCAAAAAAAAGTTCACAAAATTCTGCAGTTATATTTTTTTTATTTTAACATAAGTGAGAGAATTACATTAGAAAAACACAATTAACAGAATCCAGTTACTCTTACAACAGGAAACACACATTTGCACAAAATATACAATACAAAAGAACAATATACAAATAAAATATAGAATAAATATTGTAAATAGCACATATTCTTCATTACACAAATGTGGAAACACACTAAATACAATCAAACTGTTTCACTATTGCACTAAGAACAGAAAACACAAACTAAATCTGAAACCTGACATTTCTGGCCTTCCTTGATGCAAAATCATCAATAATGTCTTTGTATGAAATCTGCTCCCCTATTGAATGATTGATGCTGATGACACCAAGGCCAGTGAGCCGTTTCTGGGACATGGTTGAGCTAAGGTATGACTTGATCAACTTCAGTTTGGAAAAGCTCCTCTCTGCTTGAGCCACTGTGACTGGCAGAGTAAGTGCAATCCTGAGAGCAGTCCAAAAGTTGGGGTAGATCTCTGATAGATCCTTGTCATGCACAAAAGTGATTGGCTCAAGGAGGCTCATGGTCTTTGATGGCAGGTCAGGGAATTTCTTAATTTCCTGCACAAGCTTTCTACTGTCCAAATCAGAGTGCCCCTTAAAGTGCAGTGTGGTGCCTAGTGCCTTGCATCGCTCTGCCAGCTCTTCATCTGCAAGACTTGGGAAATGTGTCAACACCCTGAATTTATTTCCGACATTTTCTAATGTGGAAAATCTCTCCTTGATGGCTGATGTGGCTGCATCAACGACAACATTGAAGAATCCAACGTCCAACTTCTTAAGTGCATCGCTGATAGGCTCATCATGTGATTCATATGAGAAGTGGCACTTTGTAGACCTCATCCTTTTTTGTTTTAAAACAGCTTCCACATTAATTTCTTGACAAATGTCTTGTGCCGCCATCTGTGCAGTCACAAAGCCACTTGCCCTGTAGCTCTGGAGACCTTGCTCAGTCTTCTTCAAAAGACTCACAGCCAGGTCCACATGCATATCAGGAGACTGCATGAGTTTGCTGGCATGCTATATCGAAGATAGCATGTCATACCAAACAACTGTGCAAATGCTGAAACGGTATGACCCCACCTCCTCAGACAAAGACTGGGCCTCAGCCTTTACAGTGGGATCTTTGGTGTGGTTTCTCACCTCAATTAAAGCCTCTCTCACGGCAGCTCCGTGGTACCTCATGGGCTCAACACTTTTGACCTGCTCTCCCACCTTGTTTCTGCCCACATCTTTAAAGTGATGCTCACATGCTTCTTCAGTATGGCCCATCTTTGGGTGGAGCCTAAAAATAATGTGTATAGCTTTTGTGGGACACCAAAGTAACTGATAGCATCAACAGATCTCTTAGCAGCATCACACACAACCAAATTCAATGTATGCGCGGCGCATGGCACAAACAGAGCTCTGGCTTGAACTCCCTTATTTTTGTTTTCTCTACCCCTGGTTCAGAAAATCAATTAAGGTCATTGTTACACTTGAGATACTGAAACCTGGTTCCTGTCGGACCAACATGCTTTAGAGCAGGGGTCTCAAACTCGCGGCCCGCGGGCCAATTGCGGACCTCGGGACGATATTTTATGGCCCCCGCCTTCATATGAAAGTGTAATGTTAGTGCGGCCCGCGAGTTCTATATTGTAGCAACGTCGCTGTTAGCAGCCACTTACAACCTCCACCCCAGCGCCGACCGTTCCGTTCGCCGGTCGGACCGTCAGTGTCATCCCCCCCGTCGGCCATAATGGTCTGGCCCTATGGCGTTATATTTGTGCCACAATCCTGAGCGTGTAATTGTAAGTTTTGAGCACAGAGAACTATGTTGTAGCAAAGAAAAACATTCCGTGCGCGCAGTTTACTCAGGTGCCCTCTCCACAAACTGGTTTTCTGCGCGCAGGCAGCGGTTGCTGCGCTCTCTCCACCTCTTCACGCTGCGCTCGCTCGACTTGCAGCAGCGTTACATTTGTGCCACAAAACCAACCAATCAGAGAATTAAAGAACACAACGCTTCCTAAAGAAGACGAAAACGAGTGATATTAGAAGTCCGACTAGCCACCATCAGACATGACCGAAGCAAATGATGAGAACAGCAAGTGTTTTAATCCAGGCCATTAGCATTTAGCACAAATGCTGCAAACTTCAACAACTCGCTGAGCTTCCGCGATGCTGTAGGTAGTTCTACTAGCGTTGTGATTGGAGACCAACAGCCAATCACAATGGACCTTCTTTAATTCTCTGATTGGTTGGTTTTGTGGCACAAATGTAACGCTGCTGCAAGTCGAGCGAGCGCGTGAGTGAAACGTCGAGCGAGCGCAGCGTGAAGAGGTGGAGAGAGAGAGCGCAGCAACGGCTGCCTGCGCGCAGAAAACCAGTTTGTGGAGACGGCACCTGAGTAAACTGCGCGCACGGGATGTTTTTCTTTGCTACAACATAGTTCTCTGTGCTCAAAACTTACAATTACGCGCTCAGGATTGTGGCACAAATATAACGCCATATGGCCCGCGTTCGGTTGAGGTGGGCTGCATCTGGCCCGTACCTGACTTGAGTTTGAGACCCCTGCTTTAGAGACACGCTGCATGGGTGTAAATTTAGACCTTTAGCCTGAAAAGCAAATCTACACTTTTATTCATGGTGCAAATTAATCAAAATTATTCAGTGTGCCACAGTTAGCAAAATATATATATTTTCTTTCTCAGGTCCCCGGGCACACAAACAATGACTTGGAACAGCTGTATTGAACAACATTATCCCCTCTGGCATTTCCTCTTGTTACCCCACCACTTCGATCCTTCATTATGCACCTATTCAGTGTGGAAGTGCAAGCACATTTAAAAACGGGGCAAACGTCTGCAAAATGTGGATTATGTGAATAAACACATTTAATACATGATAAATATGTTGTATCTATAAACAAAAGTATCAATATTTCATTACTTAAACCTGTTAAATCTCAATTAAGGTTATTGGAATTAACCATGATTTTCTAACCAAAGATTTTAAGAAGCAACCATATCTTTATTAATTTCTGAATTGACAGACTGTGTGTGCTGTGAAAAGTCCACATTACACTTAAGTGTGTGCTGATTCGTTTTGGGTGAGAGAGTCTTCCTCTAACAAACACTCTGGCCTTCATTTTATTGTGGGTTCATTTACATTATATATTGAATGAGTTATGTGAACACAGCACTAATAATTGGAGAAATAAGTAACAGCCTTTGCAGTGAGGTCATTGCATTCTCTCTACACATGAATGTGTGTGTGTAAATGAAAAAGAGAAGGAGAGAAACTAATATTTAAGGAGGCAGATTTTGTTAGTATTACATAACTCATTGGCTCTCAAACATTTTCTGTCACAACACACTTTTGAAGAAAAATTTTACTTACAGCCTCAACAATATTGTAAATGTTGAATTTTTATTGAAATACCAGTGTGACTCCTATGTTTTTTCAAATAATGGAATACAAAAACGGTATACACTTTTAGGTATTCATTACAATTGACATTTACAAGCATATTGTTATATCAATGGAAAAGTTTTCTCTCTGCAAAAAATAATATTAGGCAGAAAATAGTTTATTTTGGATGAAATTAACCTGTTTTTAACCCATTATCTTTAGAGATAATAGGGTGCAACCGGTGAAAAATAAAACAACAAATATAAGGCAATAAAGGCTTTTACACTGCATACATTTTCACCCTGTGCAAAACATAACAAAATTAGTGCAGATATGTATGAGCCATCATATACTAATAAAACACGTTTTATCAGTAATGGTGGCTGCATAAGCCTGCTTTCCACTACAAATCTTTTCAAAACATTTTTGTAGACTTGTTACGGCCTCTCTATTCATACATTATTGAGCATGGATTGTATTTTGTATTGAGAGAGGCAACAGCAGTCTGTGTACTTTTTAAAATATGGAATGTTCCCAGTAAAGTTGAAGGCGAAATACCTAGCCCTGAGCCAGCAGTTGGCTGAGTGAACTATTGAGGCTGGACCCCCTGTCACAACATATGGGGGTAATACTTGAGCCTACCTTCTCGAAAGAGAGGTTTTGGGCTATGTACAGTCACCGACCTGAAGTCTAATTACCGCAGTGTTGCCATTGCACATGTAGAGCGCAGCAGACACCTTGCGTTCTGTCTCCAAGGGAGAGTGATTCACGTCTGTCAACCTATTCTCATTTCCAGGGTGCGTCACCACAGGCAGCCCCTTTATTTACTGCCCAGAGGGCTTCCATTCTGACCCTCTCCGTGAGTACTTACAGGATGTGTTACTGCAGGGCGAAAGATACTGCTGCACTTAGACAGTTGGCTAAGGTTGCACCATGGCTAGGGCGTGGAGGGGGAGACAACAGTCTACTAGGGCGTGGTAGACTGTTGTCTCCCTCTCCACCTATTAGGTGGACTGACAACAGCCTCAGCTGTTGTTCCCTTGGTTTTGCACCCGGCTGCAAGGCCTCACTTGTATGGAGAGTCTCAGGGCAATAGTAGTATCAAAACGCTGCCTACTCACTTCATCCCCAGGGAGCCCCTGTGGCATTTTTCCTGTCACAGCTGATGCCTGCCTCCAGAGGTGATGCACAATGGTGTAGAGCAGGACTTTGCTCTGGACCACAGGGGCCTGCCAATGTTCAAGAGCTAGCGCTCTCCCGCTATACCGGGAGGGAAAGCAGGTGTTTGTCCGGTTGGACAACACCTCTGCTGTGTTATGACGACGATATCAGTTCTTACTCGGGCAGCCTTTGCCTGACCAGCTTTTGGGCAATAACCCAGCCAGGAGTGGCTACTGCATCCAGAGGTGATGCCGATCCACTGCCCCCACCGGTTCTCCCTGACTGAGAGGACCACCGCCAAGACCACAGTCAAGATGCTCTGGCTAGGCCTGTCGCGATATGCGATAAAATGACATATCGCACACTATCTGAAATCGCGTGCAATAATTTTTGGTGCTGCGATATTCATTTGACATATAAATGAACGTCACAAACATTTAAGTTGATTGCGCTGCCTGTCCTTTTTTTCTTGAGTAAAGCGGGGCGGGGCTTAAGCAGCACACACAGATACAGAGTGGAAACGGACCAGTGCGGAGAAGCAGTGAACCCAAATAAGTGGGTTTGTGGCTGGGGAGGCACTGACTCTTTCAAAGTCAGATTCACAAATATATTAATTCAACAAAGTAGCATAAATTCATAAAATGTCTTAGCATAAGACACGTGAAGTTCCCAGGAAATGAAGCAATAAGGTTTGCCAACAATACCCTTGAACAGTACATTATTGACGATAAAGTACAGCCTCTCGTACTTTATTGCTTAAATGTTCTTTTGGTCTTTTATTTTTGTTATGTAAAGCAATGTGTGCATGCTCTTACCTTTACTTGTAAATTCCATTCGCCTATCCTTCTGGAAAAACATCTATGACTTTGGTGTAAAAATACTCTTTATCTTCTTTTAGTTTCTTCAGTCTCCATGTCTTAATAGACATTATTGCTCGGGGTGAAAGTCGTCTTTGATCCGATTCAAACTGTATGTTTTCAGTTTTCAAGGACTGATAATGTGCACTTGTACGTCACTAATACGTACTTCACTAATACGTGAATAAAAACCACAGCAGAAGGAGCCTGCGTGCTTACAGACGCTCCCTTCAAGCCTCCGCAGCAGTGACAAGCAGGAAATAAGCTGCCAGTCCAGCTGCCTCCTTACCGCTTTTTAACTGCGGAGTTATGTCTGATTAGCAAGACTAACATACGTGAAATGCAGGACCCAGACTATGGGATGTGAGGACATGTGATAAAACTGTGTACAAACTTGGTGACATGTAGAGACACTTATTGAACAAGCTCAAATTGAGCAAAAACATGAGCAGCTCAACCGGGTTTATGCGGGATTGCGCAATATGAGAGGAGGCGCAGCTCGTCGCTGCCACCTCCCTGTATTTAAACAGGAAAATACAAATTCAAAATTGACAATCATCGGAATGATTGGAATCTAATAATTACACTATTTTTTTTTACATTTCATGATGACACAAGGGCCTTCGCTGCCTCCAATGACCGCACGTAGTTTGTGATGAGGGTCTCTTATGAGATGGTAGGTGGCAGGATTATCGAGTTAACCATAAGGATTACAGGTACTTGAAACTCTGAAATCAGGCAGGGTCCAAACCAGGATATCAGTCCAACAGGCAAACAAATCCAAAAAAGGGGCACGCAAAAATCCTAAATCAAGTAGTCAGGCAAACAGGGTCAGAACAGGCAGATCAGGAACAGTCAGGTTATGCTGGAGAGCTTGGCAGTGACAGACAGAGGTGGCAGAGGTGTCAAGAAGGTGCTGGGGATGAAGGCAGGACTCAAACGCAGAGTTTTTCGAAAACAAAAAGGGACTTTAATAGAACTGCACTGGGAAGGTGCAGGTGACTGGACACAGGTGGAAATAATCAGACAATCACAGGGGATGACAGGACAAGGCAGGAAGTGAAGTTACCCAGGGACGCAAGAGGCAGAAAGCTATAAAATAAGAAAGGAAACAAACCCAAACCGTGACAGTGAACAAGTGAGAGTGTGGGCACCTAAATAGTGAGGGACTAATGAAGGAATGGGCTGCAGGTGGGAAGGGCATGAGCACCAGGTCAAGGGAATGAGAGTTGATCTCGTGTTGATGACAGGATCTGAAATGACAGGAGAGTTAATTGACAAGCAGTCAAGCAGTGTTGTGGAAGATTTTGCACAGACAATCGGTAAATAAGAATAAGGCTCTGAGTCAAATATGTCTTTCCCCGTTTATTTCCTTGCAAGGCAAAAAAGGTCACAACACATACATGCTCAGTAGACTGCCAAGAACCTTCCTCCCCCTCACAACTGGGCCAGGCAGTTCTAATACCTACAGGTGGCCTCCAAACCAACTTGTTGTGTTTCTACAGCCAAGAGATTGGCATCTTATCAGTATGAGACACTCCAGCGCAATTATTTATCATGGCCACACCATCCCAGCATTTGCAATTTCTAACCTTGTTTATTCAATGAAACATTTTGAAGGGTTACATACATTTTTCCATTACAGCAGGAGAAAAAATAATAGGACAGAGAATTCGTGACAGTTAGTCCCCTTTAAAGGGCGCTCTGGGACTTTAGAGAAGCTTGTAGTTAGCAACATGTAAAGGTTTCTTACCTGCTTTGAGAGGTTTTATAGATCACCCTTTATTTGTAGGGAACATTACCTCATCTGTGAAAAGCAAGCTAACATTGACCAAGTCAACGCCACAATACCACCATTCTCCCTGAACTTTTCAGTTCCACTTTAAAGGATTAAAGTTTTGGTGCTGGTGCGATGCTGTCGGCTCACGCTCAAAAAGGCTTCGTCTGCGAGCGAGTGATGCAAGTGCCGAGTAGGCTAGAGTGAATAACTTTGTTTTAGGTGTTATTAAATGTCAAACTGATGTCACAATCTGGCTTGTTAAGAGTGTATGAATGCATGTACCTGTAACTGTTTCCTGGGTCGTGATATCAAGAGCACCATTCCCATATAAGGGCAGTGTTCCCTCCCCTTTTCTCTGTGTGTACCCGTCTCTCCCGTGAGCGGGCAGTTGAGCATGTTGTGCTTACATTAAAGAATGCCACGAGTCGGATGGCTAAAGAGATAAACGCCTGGACGTCCGTTCATTCTCCGAAAGTCATTGTTCCGCCGCGCAGGTAGGCCGAATAAATAAGCCTACCTGTCAACAGGTTATGGGCCCAGGAACCGGGAATGATTCCAAAGTTTGACGGACTTGCGCGTCGATGGCTAGCATGACCGCGCTAGCATACAGAAGTATCCAAAAGAGCTAGTTTAGCATCGGGAGAACCGGGAAGCTAAAGCTAGGCTAAATAAACGGGAGCTAAACCGAACTACAAACAGCCATGGCAACCCGAAGCAAGAGCCAGTGGCCCACTTTTGATGGGAGGGCAGAAGAGTATGAGCTCTGGGAAGAGAGGATGCTGTGCTGCATGCACGGGGTGGGGCTGAAGCAGACGATCCTGACAGAGCCCGCTGAACCACTGTCGGAGGAAGACAGGGCTAAAGATGATAAGCTGAATGCGGACGCCTACTGTGCATTGGCGCCGCTGCTTGACAACACAAGCTTGGGGCTGATATTCAGAGACACAAAGGACAAGGGCCGAGAGAGTCTCAGAGTGTTAAAAGAACACTACATCGGAAAAGGTAGGCCCCGGATTGTTCCCCTGTACATAACAATGACAGCGCTGAAGAAAGCTGACAACGAGACCGTAACCAAATACATCATCAGAGCTGAGCAGATCATTACAGCACTCAGGAGTGCAGGCGAAGCACCGAGCGAGGGACTGATGATGGCGATGATCATGAGGGGATTACCGGAGAAGTACAAGCCGTTCACACTGATGGTGACGCATGGTTCAGCTGACATGACACTGGGAGAGTTCAAGGCAAAGCTAAGAAACTTTGAGGCTTCAGAAGACGCAGACCCAGTCCTAGAAGAGGCAGGAGAAAGGGTGCTGAGGGCGCAAGCGGCGCCGAGGAAAAAGACTGGACCAGTGGAGATGGTGTGTTGGCGGTGCGGAGAAAAGGGCCACAGAAGGGATGACTGCACAGAGAAAGTTTGGTGCAGTTTTTGCAGAAGCAGGGGGCACACCGACAAAGCGTGCACAAAGAAGGAGCGTGAGCGGGGCGCCCGGTGCGCATGTGTACAAGATGGCGGCGGTGGCCGTAGGCCCGGGTGTGAACCAGACGGCGACCGGGGAGCCGCGGGAGGAGAAGACCGCACCTTCAGGGCACAAACAGAAGATGCCAGTCTCTCAAGGAAAATGCTGCAGACCCAGAGAAGGGGAATGATCGTGGACACGGGCGCGTCGTCCCACATCATCAACGATAGAAGCAAGTTCAAAAGCTTTGACAGCACCTTCAGGCCGGAGAGACACAGTATGGAGCTCGCAGATGGGAAGCGTACTGTCGGTGTGGTGAAAGGCAGGGGAGACGCACAGGTATGTCTCATAAGCAGTGGGGGGCACCGGTGTACAGTGACATTAAAGAACGCTCTCTACATTCCCTCGTACCCTCAAGAACTCTTCTCAGTGAAGTCTTCTACCGCCCACGGTGCCAAAGTGTTTTTCGACGAAGGAAAAGACGTTCTAGAGTCAACGGATGGCACAAGGTTTGAAATCTATGTATGTAAGAGAATGTACTACCTGCAAACCGAGTGTGATCTAGATGATGTGTGTCACGTCAGCTATGATATTCAGACATGGCATGAGGTAATGGGTCACTGTAATTACGACGATATCTTGAAATTGCAGGACGTGACAGAGGGCATGCACATTAAAGGTCCAAAGCGCAGGCCTGATAAAGAATGTGCAGTATGCATAGAGGGGAAGTTCACGCAGACGAGAAACAGAGACCCGACTAACAGAGCAAAGACGCCGCTTGAGCTGGTGAACACAGACCTAACCGGCCCAATTAACAATGAGTCCATAGATGGTTTTAAATACATGCAGTCTTTCACAGACGTGTGTACGGGGGCAGTGCTGGTCTATTTTCTGAAAGCAAAAAGCGATGCAGTTCAGGCTACAGAGAAGTACCTGGCAGATGTGGCGCCTTACGGCACTGTGAAGTGCATCAGATCAGATAACGGGACTGAATTTACTAACCGAGAGTTTCAGACACTACTGAGAAAGAACAAAATCAGGCACGAGACTTCCTGTCCTTACTCTCCGCACCAGAACGGGACAGCTGAAAGGGAAGGGCGAACTCTTTTCGAGATGGCCAGATGTAAGCTCATTGACAGTGGCTTACCTAAGAGCCTTTGGCACTATGCCATCCAGGAAGCAGCCTATACCAGGAACCGGTGTTTCAACAAGCACACAGGCACTACCCCATACACTGCACTGACAGGTAAAAAGTGTAATTTAGCCGATATGCATAAATTCGGGTCTGAGTGTTATGCCTACCAGCAAGACAGAGGCAAACTAGATTCTAGGTGTGACGGAGGATTCTTTGTAGGGCACGACAAGGGCAGTCCCGCCTACCTAGTTTACTACCCGGGCAAAGGAAAAGTACAGAAGCACAGGCTGGTAAAGTTTGTCACCAAGACAACCTGTGAAAATGAGACTCAGACTCAGGAGCTAGGACTGGATCCCAAAGGGGGTTGCGATAAGGGAGTGGTGACTTCACAGCCTAGCGTACCGAACACCGATGTATTGACTGACCGTCCACAATCCGCATCAGAGGACGACTGCGAGAAGCATCCTAGGGAGACGCCACACGACAGTGGGAGATACCCTACCAGAGAGCGTAAAGCCCCGGGGTATCTAAGAGATTATTCTCTGGAAGATGCTGATGACGACAGTACGCTAACTAGTGTAGATTATTGCTACCGAGCAGTTTGTGGTGTGCCTCTGACCTTTAAAGAGGCCATGACATCAACTGAGTCAGGAAAGTGGAAGAAAGCAATGGACGAGGAGATGGGGTCCCTAGAGGACAACCAAACCTTTACCCTGACTAAGCTACCAGAGGGCAGGAAGACAGTGGGAGGAAAATGGGTATATTCGATTAAGGGAGACATTGACGGAAACGACCAGTACAAAGCTAGGTTTGTAGCGAAAGGATACAGCCAGAGAGCAGGGATAGATTATGGCGAGACATTCTCACCGACAGCAAATCTGACAAGTATTCGTGTAGTGATGCAGAAGGCAGCCCAAGACGATTTGATTCTGCATCAAATGGATGTGAAAACTGCTTACCTACATGCCCCCATTGATCGAGACATCTACATGGAACAACCTGAAGGTTACAAAAAGGAGGGAGATGAGCTGGTGTGTAAACTAGAGAAGTCAATCTACGGCCTGAAGCAGTCGGGGCGAAATTGGAATGAGATGCTCCACACCTGCCTAGTAGATGACAACTTTATTCAGAACCCGACAGACCACTGTGTTTACACAAAAGAGTCTACAGAGACAGGGAAGGTAATAGTGGTCATTTGGGTGGATGATCTGATCATCGCAGCCAGCAACACCCAGAGTTTGGAGAGGGTGAAAAACATGCTTTCTAACAGATTTAAGATGAAGGACCTAGGTAGGTTGAAGTATTTTCTGGGCATGGACTTCAGCCAGTCTGACGGCTGGGTAAAAGTGTCACAAAGGAGGTTTGTTGAAAAACTACTGAATCGTTTCGACATGCAGGAGTGTAGGGTTAGAGAAACCCCATGTGAACCAAAGCTAGAATACTCTGAAGGTGCGCCTAAAATCTCTGATGTGAAGAAGTACAGGGAGGTTGTCGGCAGCCTCATTTACCTGACAACCTGTACACGCCCAGACATATGTTTCGTAGTGAACAAGTTATCACAACATTTTGCTGACCCTACAGATGAGCATTGGGTCACGGTGAAACATGTTTTGCGGTACCTCAGAGGTACTGCAGACAAACAGCTCTGTTTCACAAAAAGCCAAGGAAGCCTAGGCATACGAGCATATAGCGACGCAGACTGGGCTGCGGATGTTAGTGACAGACGCAGTACCACCGGGTATTGTGTGAGTATGAGTAAAGGTAGTTCCTTAGTATCTTGGAAAACCAAGAAGCAACCCACAGTAGCACTCTCCACATGCGAAGCCGAGTACATGGCTCTAGCTCTGACAATACAGGAGTGTATTCACTTGGAGCAACTACTGGGAGGGATGGATTCCTATGTGTATGAGAAAACGGTTGTCTACGAGGATAACCAGGGGACAATTGCGCTTGTTAGGAACCCGGTGTGCAGACAACGGTTTAAGCATGTGGACATAAAATATCATTTCATCAGGTCTACCATAAGGGAAGACAAGATGTCCCTTGTTTACTGTCCCACCGACAACATGGTCGCAGACGTTATGACAAAGCCTGCCTCCAAACTTAAGTTAAAGAAATTCGGGGAAATCATGTTTGGTGTATAAAATGTTGATATTTGACTATGCCATGTTTTTGTTCTGTTTTTGTTTATTTGGTCATGTAAGTTTTGCACAGTATACATGTCATTCATAAGTGGGAGTGTTAAGAGTGTATGAATGCATGTACCTGTAACTGTTTCCTGGGTCGTGATATCAAGAGCACCATTCCCATATAAGGGCAGTGTTCCCTCCCCTTTTCTCTGTGTGTACCCGTCTCTCCCGTGAGAGGGCAGTTGAGCATGTTGTGCTTACATTAAAGAATGCCACGAGTCGGATGGCTAAAGAGATAAACGCCTGGACGTCCGTTCATTCTCCGAAAGTCATTGTTCCGCCGCGCAGGTAGGCCGAATAAATAAGCCTACCTGTCAACATGGCTCTTAAGCTATGACAAGTATGGTGAAGACACAATAGTTGATAATAGAGAAGGAAGAGAAGAAGATAAAAGAGGCTGGGCAGTATGGCCAAAAATTCATGTCATGGTATTTTGTAAGATTCTGACGGTGTCCCGGTATATCACACTATTCATTCATTGACCCTGAAAAGGACCGCTGTTCACCGCTCATTGTTCACCGCTCTCTGGCCAACTTTCTCACTACCGGTCGGCAAGTTATTGGTTAGCGTGTTAGCTGGTAGACTACGGTATATGACAGCATTAAACACACACAATTATACAGTATCTGTCAACAATAACTGATATGGGACAAAGCACGAAATGAAAGACAACCGATTGAAAAATGAATGGTACGAAAGAGGTGAGTAAATAATAACGTGTCTTAGTCCTGCTAACTGCTTTACTGTTGCTATTAGCGAGCTAACACTAGCTTGATCAGCTGGATGACGAGTAAACAGCGGCTCGTTACGTTCCTCACGTCAAAACAGGACAACGTGGTGCTTCCGTGCCAGGTTACGTCGACTTTGCATATTTTGCCATTGACACACTTTCAGGGCTCTCACGTGTTGCGCATTGAGCGTGACAGTCACTCATTCCGGTCTTTAGTAACGCGTCATGTGACTCACAACAACTGCCGGCGCTGCTGGCTCCCCTTTCCTTTACGTCGGCTCGGCGCTTTTACTTTTGCTCCGTGCGCATCTCCGCAACTCATTGGGTGACGTAATAATCGTTCAACACAATGAATCGATAATGAAATTCGTTGCTGTCGGGATCTCCGATCCCCCCGAGTTGGTTGATGAGAAGGATCGCCACACGTTGATCAATTAAAGTCAAAAATGTAACATTTATTTAGAAGAGAAAAAGATTACATAAGCAATTCTCCGCAGATATCTGGCTCTAACTATTGCTTGCAAGCAGGAGGTCCAACACACCAGCATGTATTCCAGCGTTCTGTGTAATGGCGTTCCTGAGCAGTAAAAACGCTGAGTTTTTATACACTTGAAGACAGTTCTTAGCGCCAGTTTCGAGAAGCCACAAATCAAGTTGAGATAAGAACTCAGGTGAAGCTGAGGGTAACACACAATGCTCCTCTGATCGAAGGTCCGTGAGAGCAAGATGACCCCCTTCCCCAAACACAGCTGCAAACCCTAAATCTTTCCATCTCTACATCTCAGGGTCAACCACTGCGACCTGGCTTTTAGCACAAGACAATTGTTTACAGAATGTTTTTACCACTACATGCATCTCACATTGCCAACGCTTTTAATAATCAAATTTTATCGATTTCACTCGTTGCAGCCCTACTCAGTAGCAACTTTTGATTTAAAAAATAGTATGTAGATTACATGGTGTGAATTGTACTCAAGTTTGAGTAAAATGACACACAAAATACTAGTACCCAAAAAATCTACTTAATTACATTAACGTGAGTATTTGTAATTCGTTCTTCCACCCCTGCTGCACGGGAGTATTGAAATGCCACATTGTCCCATACAAATTATAAATGTTGGCTGATTTCTTCTCTCTGCATCCCTTTCCTCACCTAGCACAATCGTTCCTTTGAGATCATGCAGGAACGCAAGGAGACGTTCAGTGTTGTATGGCCCAATTAGTGGTTTGTGTAAAAGCAGTCCATCAGTGGCTATTGAGGCGCACATCGTGATGTTGGCACCCCTCTGGCCCGGGACGTCCAATGTGGCTCTCTTCCCAATCACAGTCCTTCCTCGTTGCTGTGTTTTGGCCAAGTTGAAACCCGCCTCATCCACAAAGATGAAAATGTGGGGTGATTTCCTGCTTTCAATCTCCATGACTCTAAAATAAATCCACGAGGCAACATAAGCTGTTGCAGTAGTAAACATTACCTCAAAAGTTGTCTTTGTGTGTGTTTGGTTTTGTTAAAAAACAGTTCTGTATATTATTGTGATCTTACTAGGGGGGTATTCCAGAAAGCGGGTTATGTGAAAACTCAGAGTAAGTTAACCCTGAGATCAGGGAAACTGAGTTATCCGTTCCAGATAGAGAGGTAACTCTAACTCTGAGTCAATCACCATGGTAACAGACTCTGAACATAACCTGCTCCCTGTCAGGTTTACTATATGAAACCCAGAGTTTCTACCCGTCTCCTCCCACATGAAGAAAGCTGGTAGACATGGATTGCCCATTCCTACCAAATCCAATTGACATCGAAGCTGTCGTGATTCAAAATGCTTTACGTCGCGAGAGAGTCTTCCGACCCAGATTAGACGTTTTATCATTTCCAGAGGAATTTCTGTTAGAATGCTACCGCTTTACTGGTAACTAGGAAACATATGGACGACAATTTAATTCCTACAGTTCCACATACAGATTTAACATGGTATAAACCGAAAATCTCACTGTTTCAAGCTAGAATGTGAATGGGCAGAGCACTGCCAGTAGATAATATTAAGACACACTTCAGTAGGCCCCTCTGGATCTCTCCCTGCAGCAGCAGACAGCGTTTCCTCCTCCTCATCCTCATCATCATCATCCTCCTGTGATGCAGGAAAATATACTGTTTCTGAATACTTTTAACTACCATCTGAGGCAAGATCGGAGTATCTGCAGGGTTTACAACTGTGCAGATGCCACCATCCACAACTGTTGGGTGGGTGGATATATATTAATTAAAAAGTAGGGTCTATATATATATATATACACACACACTACCGTTCAAAAGTTTGGGGTCACTTAGAAATGTCCTTATTTCTCAAAGAAAATTACTTTTGTTTCAATGAAGAACTTTAAATTAATCAGAAATACACTATACATTGTTAATGTTGTAAATTACTATTCTAGGTGGAAACATCTGGTTTTTGATGAAATATCTACATCGGTGTATAGAGGCCCATTTTCAGCAACTATCACTCCAGTCTTCTAATGGCACATTGTGTTTGCTAATTGTCTACATTTCCACAGATTACCTCAACAAGTGAACAGCTAGAATGCCAAAGGTCTGCAATGCTGTAATTGCTGCAAATGAAGTTTGAAGAACAAAATGAATATTTCAAATAAGAATCATTTCTTATCTTGTGTCTGTAATGTCTGGATTTTCTATTAATTTTTCCAACTCATTTGATAAATAAAAGTGTGAGTTTTCATGGAAAACACAAAAACTGCAGCGACCTCTCGACCCCGCTGGGCCGCAGCGCACAAACTCCCGCGATGGGCCGCAGCGACCTCTCAACCCCGCCGGGCCGTAGCGCACCACGTTCAGCGCTGGGCCGCATCGACCTCCCGATCCGGCTCCACGACTCAAGCCCCCGACTCCGGTACCGGCTCCACGACTCGTGCCCCCGACGCCTCCAGTCCCCACTCGACAAAGGCCCCCTTCCTCCCATCCCGTGGTCCTCTCCCACCCTCCCCTTGGTGTTCTGAGGGCCGTCTGGGATCCGGCTCTTAAGGGAGCGGTTCTGGCACGGGTTGGGCCGGCGCACCAGTGCCCAGCTCCATGTGTCCTGCAGCCGGCGCCCCCGAGCCCGGCGCCCCGTGTCCTGCAGCCTGCGCTCACAAGATACGTGATGCCAAATAAAAGAAAAGCTGCAGCTCAACTCAAAATCGGATAGGAACTTATAGGAAAAAGTCTGCTCAAGGTGTAAGGCGTTTTCAGCCTCAGCCTGCCTAAACCAACCCAAAGCAGCGTGGGAAGTGTGGCAAAACCCCTACACATGCATGGACTGAATGCTCTGCATTGCTCTGAATGTAAAAAATGTCAAAAGAGGGACACTTTGCATCTGTGTGCAGATCAGCTCAAAAGCTAGAATTATGTGGCGGCTTATTTAGGAGCTGTTGACCATCCACAGTCGTCTACATGAAATGAAATGCTTACCATAAATGGTGGCTCGTGACTGCGATTCCAGAAACAGAATACACGCAAGATAAATACGGCAGCTACAGTGACACGCTGACCTCTACTGGGCCCTGCCGGTCAACCTCTGGATTTTAAAGGGCAAGTGCATGCTGTCATTCAGAGAGGCAACAGAAAGATTGAGGGTGAGGTGGTCATCGTGAAAGATATGACCACACCCTTATTGGGCCTGCCAGCCATTCGCAGACTGCAGATGATTCCTCAGCACAATAGCATAGACAAAGCAGAGACCCACTTCTGCTCAACCTACCTACGGGGGTCGTTGTGGCGCAGGGGTTAGGGAAGGTGTGCTGGGAAGCACAAGGTTGTTGTTTCGAGTCCAGGCTGCCCCATGTTCCATGTCGAAGTGCCCTTGAGCAAGACACCTAACCCCTAATTGCTCTCAAAAAGTACTTTAATAGTCAAAACGGGCAAAAACCAAAAGGCCAACGGGCAAAAACACACACAGGAACAGGGGGCAAAAAGGCAGGCACATTCAGAATATTCAGGACGATTGACAATGACACGACAAGTGACACAAGAGACACACAGCTTAAATACACTAGGGAGGTGCAGGTTATGGACACAGGTGGAAACGATCAGACAATCACAGACGATGACAGGACAAGGCAGGAAGTGAAGTTACCCAGGGAGACAAGAAGCAGAAGACTACAAAATAAGACAGGAAATAAAACCACATAAAACCACGTATGGAAGAACCAACGGAACGGAGTACAGGCATGATCCCTATTGTGAAAACGTCCCTGACGATCTACGCATTTGTGTAGATTTGTGTAGATTAACCCATTTGTACGAGAGCGTCATCAGAGAGAGACACATCTTACCGGCAGTGGACGTGACGCTGGCCAAACTGGAGACTTCACAAAGCTTGACGCAACATCAGGCTTTTGGTAGTACCCCTCCATCAACGGAATGCTGTTGACCACGTTCATCACACCAGAGGACTGCACGACGATAGGCTGCTTGGGATGCTACAGAAAGAGACAGAGACAGAAGTTCGTTTTCTGGGCCACGTCATAAACTCCCAGGGCATCAGAGCTGACCCGGACAAAATAAAGGCAATCTGTGACATGCCTGAGCCAAAGGATGTGACAGATGTTCGCCGTTTTTATGGGCATGGTGAACTTTGTAGTAAAATATTCACCACGCCTGCCCGACAAAGCCCATTCGCAATCTGTTGAAGACAGAGAACAGCTGAACATGGGGAGAACCCAAACAGAAAGCGTTCGTGGACACTAAGAAAGAGTTGGAGTCAGACACTGTGTTAGCCCAATACAGCCCAGACCATGGTGTCAGGGGATGCCTCTTCGTATGGACTAGGAGGCGTCTTGACACAAAGACAGCTAGGCGGTGAGTGGAGGAGACCTGTGGTCTTCAAGAAGTTTGGTCTCAGAAGTCAAGATATACTCAAATAGAAAAAGAGGCTTTAGCTACGACCTGGGCACCTGAGTGCTTGTGCGGATACTTGAGCGTCCTGGATTTTACCATAAGAACAGACAAGCCACTCATAACACTCAAGTCCAGAGCACTGGATGACCTTCCACCGAGGATTATCAGATTCAGAGATTCATAACACATGAGACCTGACATTCTGCAGAGACTTCACCAGGGACATCAAGGGTTCAACAAATGCCTAGCTAGGGAGAAGAGAATCAATCTGTTGGCCAGGCATCACGTCTGCTGTAAAGCAGATGGTCAACAGATGTGAGATTTGTGCACATGAAGCTGACACCTGTCGAGCCTCTGCTCACGACTGACCTCCCGAGCAGACCATGGCAGAGGGTCGCAGCAGATCTTTTCCAATGGCAGAATGGGAACTATTTAGTCATGATATATTGAGGTTCGCACCCTACCCAGAAGCTAAACAGACTATTGCAAGATGTAAAGCTGTGTTTACTAGGTATCGATGCCTAGAAGTGCTAATCATGGACAACGGTCCTCATTTCGCAAGAGATTATAACTTTACACACGTGACAAGCAGCCCCCGTTATCCCTGCAGCAATGTGGAGGCTAAAAGGGCCATCAGAACTGTTAAGTCTCTCTTAGAGAAAGAGGAAGATTTCCACAAAGCTCTGCTGGCCTTCAAGGCTAGTCCCAGTGTCACCGCTGCAGCTACAACCACAGTGGCCTGATCTCAAAGAATTCAGAGAAAAGGACACTGCATTGAAACTGCAACAGCAACAAACGTTCAACCGGAGACACTCACTCAAACCCTGCAACCTCTTCAGTCTGGACAGCAGGTGTGGATAAGACACACACGCACCAGAGGGACAGTTGTGGGCCCTGCACCCACACCACGAATATAGAATATAAATATATTGGAATATGAAATGAGTTTTGAGTTTTCTTTTGTTATACACATTATCTTATCTTGTGTTTTATCAGACCTTCCATATTTTAGGCCCCGTTTTCATGACGCTGTGAACATAATTCCTTCTATGGTGAACTTGTTGTGAACCTTACGTGGTCTGTTGATCTTTATTGTCATCATAGTTCTACATACAACTGTATTTGTGATGGCACTGGAGCTGATAATAAGTGTAATCAATGCTCACATGATCATTTCAAGCTCTTAATCAAATATACAATGAGACAATGGCGTGTTCATCTGCAAATTATGCATGTTTGTTCCAGTTTGAAAGTATCTGTTCAGTGTACAAAACCTTTGTTGGAGTTGAGTTGAGTTTGTTGTCGTTGTTATGGACACACATGCGCACACACATTGAGACCCACTGGGCCTCACAGCTTTCGGCATGAAGGCCATTACCTGTCGCTGTGTACCTCTGCAGCCACGGCAACTTTCACACCTGCTCTCATTAGTGTCACAGTCTGACATCAGTGCAATCAGATGCTACTGTGAGACGAAACAAGGTAACATTAAGGCAAGATGCAATCGTTGCACAACAGACCAACTATTCCCTGGTTGGTGTTGTTTGTTTGAGGCAATTTCTTTTTCCATGATTAAATATTTGTGATGCAACCCCTCAGAGGACCTGATCAACCAAAATGCCATAAAATGTAATATTATTATAATTGCGAGAAACAATTTTAGTTGGTAACATTAAGGCATGATGCAATCGTTGCACAATACACCAACCATTCCCATTGAACAGAGGTTGTTTTATGCTGAAATTGTTTCTTCTTTTAGGGTTAGAAAGTCTATAATTTCAGTGACATTAAGCACATTCTTATGTAGCCATTGAGGCCTAAACAAAGTATTAAGAATTGTTTGGACATTCTTTATTGCTCAGACATTTGAAGTTACAAAGTTATTGGGAAACAAATATTTAGCCTTTGAGTGTTTTTTCAAAGTTGAAATTTCCAGGATTTCCAAACAGCTACACATTACATTACATGTAATATAGCAGACGCTTTTATCCAAAGCGACTTACAATAAGTGCATTTCAACCAAGGAACAAGAAACAAGAAAGTGCAAAAAAAGTGCAGAACGGACCAGTCCGTTCAAAGGCGCTAAACCCAGCGCTGTCCCATCAGACACCCCCTCTGATTTGACGAGGACGCCAAGTTTGAAGTTTTAAATTAATATAAAAATATTTATGATGCGGCACATTAGTTATGTGAAACATTAATTGATGAAGCACAAACAATTTAAACTAAGAGATTAATAAAACAATAAGGCTCTCGCTCGAAACTGCTGCTCTTGTCCGCCTGTCGTTGTTCAACAAATAGGGCGCCCTCTTGTAGTATTAAATTAATATATACTGCATTTTCCACACTCCAAAGTGCACTTAAAAGGCTTTAATTTTCTCAAAAAACGACAGTACTCCTTATAATCCGGAGCGCCTTATATATGGATCAATTCGTTAATCGGTTGATCCATACTGGTTGTACACGGCGCTCAAGGCGCTCTGTCAAACATGCCAAAGCTCGGTCTACGACGGCGAGATGCTGAGCGGGCGCTCAAGCGCGTGTGATATGGAGCTTGTTTCAGGGGGCGTCGGAGAAACAAAGCTGTTGTTCCTGCCGAGCATTTAATGAGATTAAAGAGCGAGAAACGGTGCCCTTTTCTCTACAGTAGCTGAACTATCTTAACGGGGAAAATAAGTTATTCTAAAAGCAGCCGAAGATTTAAGGCGTGGATGGCGAGGGGGGCGGCGGGAGCGGACGCACCTCGCAGCATAGATTGGACCCTGAAAGCACCGTCTCCATCTCCCCACACCCCCCCATCCACCCGCCCCGACGCCAAACGTTTGACTGCTATGGCGGGAAATCACCAGCCGGCATGCGAGCTGGATGCATTGGTCTTAATGTGCCGGTAATGATGCTAAATGATGGTTGTAGCTGTAACAAATGTCCTGTTCAATGATTTTACACCGGTATCGAGTAATATTTTATTTATTTTTTATTTTATGGATCAGATTGTTTTGATTAGATTGAGAGCTTGTTTGGTGTTTGTGCAGAGCCAAATTATTTATTCACAACTCACAATTAAAACTAATCTTGATTCGTTACAGGTGAGATTCAAGAGAGAGTCAAAATCCCTCATTAATTGTGAAATGTTTTTAACTGTTTGGAGATCTCCCTGCGCACTTTAAACGCATGTACCATGGATTCATTACTGTGAAACAATATAACAATGTTCAGTAAGGTGACATTACTACGAATGAGTAGTAGTTGCTCATGTATAATGCTGTACGTTTTATTATTGAGAGCAAATATTGAGAGAATGTTGGCAAGTTATGGAGATTTCCCTATTAGAGAGGTATGTATGAAATGAAAAAGCTTCCAAAACCAAGTGCAGAAGACTTTAACAGCTTAAATAACAAATAATAACAGACTATAACAACTGTAAATAAAACAACCCTAAATAATTTCCCCCCGCTATGAGACCTCCTCCCTCCACTTCTCCACAGTATTGCCCCCGACAGCAGCAGAGTAGGCTACACCGTAGAGCCGATTGTGGCCACTTTCTAATTTTTTGGGCTGGCCACACTTGGAGCAGGTGTACTGCTGACGGGGATTTTTGGGTGGCAACACCTGACCTGCAGCAGCCGCTGCCTCGGCCACCTTCCTCTTCCTCCAGACAGTGGTCCTACATTCTCTGGGAAGTTGAGGAGGTGGACCGGCAGGACCAGGGAAGACACCCAGGGGCAGTGGAGGAAGGCCGCTGGACGAGGGTCCAGGTTTTTCCTCGTCTGGAGGAGCAGAAGGCCCTGGCTGCTCCCCATCTGGCGGAGGAGGAGGAGCAGGAGGAAGGCCGCCGGATGAGGGTCCTGGCTTCTCATCCGGCACGTCATACTGGTAGGGCTGTCCTTGTCCCACCTGAACAAAGGACAGCCCTTTGACGGGAAGGAGGGGCTCGGCTGCGACACCTGCAGGGATGACGGCAGCTCCCTGCTGAAGCACAGCCGAGACCAACCCCCTCTGCTTGCGAGAGAACCTGGGAGACAAACACAGAATGTCGTCAGGCTCTTCATCCAGCGATAAATCAGAGTGCAGACCAGAACCCGTCAAAGCAGATTCACGTTAAACTCACCACTGGCTCAGGGTCCTGTGGTTCAGCTCAAAGAGCTGGATGTCCGTCTGAGCCATCAGCCTCGGGGTGCTCAGCACTACCTCTCTGATGGCCTCCACCAGGCGAGGGTGCAAATGGCCTCCACCAGGCGACTGGTGCTGGGCCAAGTGGAAGGCCCCGAGTTGACCCCGAGGAGGCAGCTGAAAGAGTCACGAGGAGTAGAGTGCGGGTCAGTACACAGCAGATATGTACCAGAGGAAAGATTCCTGCTCTAAAGGAGTCTCACCGTTGGAGAATCTCCTTTCCAGCACAGGAGGTGTTCTTCCCCTTCGCTGCCTTGAACCGCCCCTTTGGTTGCCTCTCCTGGTATCTGGGAGGGTAGTCGACTCGCCGCTTGTCCTGCTCCGCCAAGCGAGTCCAAAGCAGGATGAGTCGGTCTACACTACTCTCAGACAGCCCCAGAAGGTTCCTCCCTTCCAACAGCGCCTGGGCCAGCTTCAGGACGTTCCGGTACCCGGGCTGGCCATGAGGACCCTGGATGTCCGTCTGAGAAGAAACAAGGAGGAACAAAGCCCGTAAGCAAATAGTGCTGTAAGAGATTCTATCTCACAATCATCAGTATCTGAACTTACTTCAGAGTCTGAGGAGGGCTGCTGGGGATCAGGGTCCTGAAACTCTGGGGCCTCAGGAGGGGCAACTTGACCTGAAGGGGATGGCTCAGACGGTGCGTCAGCTGGATCACGTGACCGGGCTGCTGCCACGCTGGAGGATGGAGTATTCCTCCAGCTACGTCTTCCTCGATGCCCTCATCCTCTTCCAGCGCCTCGATGGCAGGAGCCTCGTCCGGAGTGTCAGGGTCCAGGCTGACGTCCTCAAGCACTTTGCCGGTCTGCTGGTACAGGTACTCCACTCCGATGAGCTCCCCTGTCACACAGAGAAGGATTCAGTAGAGGCTTGTTTTGCTGTCAGTTATGAGATGAGGTGTTTTCACATCGCATACCTGTGTACTCAGCCGGCTCGGTGAAGTCCTTAACCATCTGAAGACCAAGCACTCTTTGGCTCCTCTGGTTAAGGACGTGCTTGAGGTGGCCACTGTAGGAGTGCAGAGGTCCCAGCCGTCCCTCGTCTGCAGCCGGTGGTGATGCAGCTGCTGCTGCGCGGTCCTCGTTCCACCTCACCAGTCCATCCACCAGGAACGCCTGGAAGTGCTTGGCTTGGGTCTCTGGGGAAGGGGGGTTTTGGATCAGAGTTTGCATTTTCTTCAAGTTTAAATAGAGACTACATTTGGTCACAAGCTGTGAGGCACATGCCGGTACCTGGGAGAACCGGTTGAGGTGGAGGTGGAAGGACTCCAGAGAGGTGGAGCCCCTCGCGCAGCGATAAACGGGCAGGCTGACTCCTCCCTTGGTCAGCCGGCCCATCTAGGTGTACAGCTGCACACCTGGCGGGTCCTGGATGTTGGTGTAGGAGATAGCATTGCACATGTAGGTTCATTTCCTTTAGCTGCTGGATGTATTTTTGTCAGTTCCAATTTAAAAATATATCATGTTCTCTCCCAGACTGTCTGCATGCTTGTATAGAAACTTGAATTTTTTCAAAGCATGTAGTAACAACATATTTCACGGTTGTCGGACATGAGCACAAGAACCCGATGCATTTCTAACTTGACTCGAGGTCAGAGTCTTTCTGACTATATCACAGATGCAATAAAATGTCATAATTTGCATCACGTGGTGGTGATACCCATCTCTTATTTATGTAACGATGCAATCAGAAGAAAACAGAATTGCTTCAAAGCACTTGGCAGTCAGTGGATCATATGAGTCCATCCTTTCTGTCAGAATGAAGCACCTATTGGGGATTGCATTTCTGTTTGTTTTTTGCCTGTATGGTTGCCGGACCGGTGAGCTGACAGGAGAAGAGGACTTTATGCTTGTTGCTGGCCCTCTGGAAAAGCAGCTGGTGAGAAGTTTAGGCAATACGGTGACTGAAATGTTCGACTGTAGTCATCCTATACCTGCGGGTTCTAAACAGATCTTTGAGAACCTCAAGAATAGCGGGGTGACCCACTTCAAAGTGCCGCTGTCATGGGCTCAATTATTACCTACAGGCCTGCCAAGCCAACCACAGCAGGCGGTGGTTACCTGCTACCAGACCCTGCTTAAACAGCTGCTGGAGGTGGGCCTTCAGCCTCTGGTCGTACTTCATGGATCCACAGTCCCAGAGACTCTGAGATCAAAGTATGGAGGCTGGGAGAGTCAGGAGCTAGTAAAGATGTTTCGGTGGTATGCAGAGTTTTCCTTTAAAGAGTTCGGAGCACTGACAAACGCTTGGGTGACATTCAGTGACTTGGATGGTGTTTGGCATGACGGGCAGCCTGCAGGTGCTCCTGGTGCCCTGCAAAATATCCTCCAGCTCAACAAGAACATTTACCAGATCTATCACCAACAGTTTCCTGACAAAGGTAATCCAGAAGGAGGAGAGGAAAATATGTTTGATTTAGCTCCTTTTTGCGGGATCGGTTTTGAAAAAATACAAGAAATATTCCTTCCTGACCTCTTCAGAGATACTCTTAAGTGTCATATTGTATTGTTTGAGAAATAACTTAAGAATAATTACTTTACCAACTAACTGATGATCTCAACCCTTTACCCCATTACTGCACAGAATACGTGTGTAGGTCACCATACTTATCTAAATAGTCAGTCCAGGTGAGATAATGTGAGCGCATATTTCTCTGCACAGCTGTGAAATGTGTTTATATTTTGTCAGAATATCTTCAGTGAAAAAGTACCAAAGATCCTTAGTGTCTTTATATGTCCATTTTCACAGAGAGACGTCTGTCAATCGGAGTGAGAGCTAGTGATGCTGCAATTCTTCCCCTGATCAAAGGTTCATCTCCAGTAAGATGAATCTTCTGTTCCTCTTTCTTTATATAACCAATACATATATATTATAATACTGCTATTGGGCTCCAAATACCATTTGAGAATAGCAAATCAATATTAAAAGAACTGTTCAGTCATGTTCACCTTAATAGTATGTATGATTTGCAATTATTTGAAAGAAACATTTTGTCACATCTTCCTGGAAACCTTAAATATAAAAGAACTAGCATATTAGTGGTTGTGTGTATGCAGGGGACATACTGCACTAAGAGATTTCGAGTTATTTCCAAGTCATTGTATCTTCCCTGTCATGCTTCCTCCATCTAGCTAGATCAATCACTCTTTAACAATTCATGCTCAAGATACTGTCAGCAACTTGTTGCCCATGCCTGTATCTGCACTCTGATAAACATTATCAAACAAAGTCTATTTGTATTGCGCATTCCAAATACAACAGAAGTTGCTCAAAATGCTGTAAATTCAATAGATAAGCAAAGGTTACTTGATGCAATCAATGGTGATAGGCCAGGGAAATTAAATACGTTTTTAAAAAACTTTAAAAAGTAGGTGACAACTAAGGAAAAATTGTATCAATGTAGTCCGCGTGGCAATGAATATTTAACACTTCTATTTGTTAACATATGTTAGTGGGATAACATAACTGTGTCTCCAATTTTTGAACAGACTGATTTCTTGTCAGTGCACATTGAGTACAACTGTGCCTCCACATCCAACTTTGCAAAGGAGCTGAGCGCCTTACAGGTAAGAAAACATTTAAAGGTCCTTATTTTCAAATTTGCTATCCTACTACAGCCGCATAATTCTTATTTTGTAGATGTTGAATGTGGACCGGCCCATCCTGATATTCAACGTGACTGTTCACAATTGTCCTGACAGTCAATACGAGCTTCTTGGCACTTTCTTACAAGGTAAGTGTCGTTATACCTAACTTAACATGGTTCTGTCACATAGTATCGTCCAAAGTTAAATTTGGTCACGTAAAAATCATGTGTTCAGTTAGTTTGTGTGGAAAGCATAGAACTAATTAGTCATAGCTGTAGTAAATTCAACCAAAAAGTTGAACATTTCTATCATAATGTGAACCATTCTTGAGTTTTCACTGACCAAACAAATCAAGGCTAGCCTGTCGTGATTACAATAATCATTAACTTTTACAGTACAATAACAATGGGAGTGTTATTGAATGTTAGTGTTCACCAAGTTCTTCTTGGTACCGGCAGTGGTTTTACAAGAGAATCACACGCATGATCTAACACTCTTAGAAGTTAAAGCATAAGTGGTGGTCATGGGTGGTTGGATGAAGAATATAGTTTAAAGAAAAACAAAGTTAGATTTGGTGCAGAAACGCATGACCCTTTCAAGATAAAATCCTGATAACTGTAGTGACTCTTTAACTTTTTATCTACTTTGTCCAATGATTTGGCTTAACACCATAAACCTGCAAGTCTTACGGCATCCCTGCAGCCTAAGCTGTACTTTGAGTTGACATAATTAGCTGTAATATAATTTAATTGTTCTTTCATAAGATTGATCACATAACTGTCACTTTGTCTTGCATTTATCACAGCCTTAATGAACAAAAATAACCTGAATATTATGGGATGTGACATGATGGATATGTTCGATAAGCTGGACATGGAGGACGTCCCAACCAGGTAACAGTTTTTGTTGGTGAAATATACATTTTTTTATATGTATTGATGAAGCTTATTTCTTATATTTTTACACTGTTTATGTTCTTATTTTTTCCAACAGTCTTGGCATTTCAGACTCCAAAAGAATGAATACATTTACAAACAGTTATCAGCATGTGTGGCAGAAGTTTCAGTCCCAGACCACAGCAGAGCGAGACCTTTTCCTCAATGAATCATTCCCCTCAGGCTTCCAATGGGCTACCTCTAGTGAGTCGTTCAAGGTCGAGGGAGGCTGGGCAGAAGGAGGGAAAGGAGAGACCATTTGGGACCGTTTTGGTCATGACGGCCTAGCCAATGCACATGAGACAGCTGATCTAGCTTGTGACAGTTACAACAAGGTGGATTATGATGTCTACCTCCTGCGAGGTCTCCATATCAACACCTACCAGTTTTCCATCTCCTGGGCACGTATTTTCCCCTCAGGCCACCGGGGTAGCCAATCAGAGAAAGGGCCTCTCTACTATGACAAGCTGATCAACACTCTTATCGAGTCTGACATTCAACCTGTTGTCACTCTCTACCACTGGGATCTGCCCCAGACACTGCAGGACTACGGTGGATGGACCAACGCTTCCGTTGTTGAAGCCTTTAAAGACTACGCAGACTTCTGTTTCTCAAGGTTTGGAGACAGGGTCAAGACATGGAACACCTTCAGTAGCCCCTGGGTGGTAAGCCATGCTGGCTATGGCACTGGTGAGCATCCCCCTGGAGTCAAGGATTATGTGGTTGCCTCCTATCAGGTGTGAGAAAAAATACAATAATGGAAATATTCAAATATTCACTGTCTCGTCTTTTATTCTTATACATTTACCTCATTATTTATTTTGCCTTTGCAGGCCACGCATAATATGATTAAGTCTCATGCTGAGGCCTGGCATATCTACAATGACAAGTACAGGAAGGTGCAAGGAGGGAAAGTGGGCATTGCATTGAATTCTGACTGGGCAGAGCCCATGGACCCCTCCAAACCTGAAGACATAGCGGCTGCAGATCGCTACTTGCAGTTCATGCTGGGCTGGTTTGCACATCCTATATTTGTAAATGGAGATTATCCTTCAACACTCAAGACTAAGATTGAACAGAAAAGAAATGCGTGTTCTCTCTCTGAACCTGCAAGACTTCCAGTTTTCACTGCTGAGGAGCGCCAGAGAATACATGGAACAGCAGACTTCTTGGGATTAAACCACTATACCGCCCGGTTGGTCAACAACAGTGTTGGTGGCTGCACCCCCGGTCCTTCAGGGGTCGGGGACTTCCAGTCCCATGTGGATCCCTCATGGTCCTCTACAGCTTCTGACTGGATCTATTCTACACCGTGGGGACTCAGAAGGCTCCTTAACTACATTTCTACAGAATACCTAAATGTTTCCAAAGTGGCAATTCACATAACTGGCAATGGTATGCCTACTGAGTACATTGGAGACACTCTCAATGACACTGATAGAATAGAGTACATGAAGAGCTACATCAATGAAGCCCTGAAAGGTCAGTCAGGAATTTCTCTGATAGAAAACATTTACAAAGCATTCTAAATATTGTCAGCTTTAATGTGTTGTTGTTTTGTCGATTTCTTAGCAATATTGATAGATGGAGTGGATGTTCAGCGTTTCACAGTGCAGTCACTCATGGATGGATTTGAAGGACCGCAAGGTTACAGCCAAAGATTTGGTCTTCACCAGGTCAACTTTGAAGATGCAAACACACCAAGAACCCCAAGGCAATCTGCATATTTCTACTCTCAAGTTGTCAAGCTAAATGGATTTGGTACACATAAAGGGCATGCTTTTAAAGGATCAGAGATGCAATTCAACCGCCGTCCAAAAGCTTTATCGCCCTCTGAGGTTCCGTCTAAGTCCAAGGTTATCTGGGAGGAATTTTCAAACCAGTCGCCATTTCAGAGAAAAGTGTACCACTATGGCACTTTCCCTCATGGCTTCATTTGGGGAGTATCATCTTCGGCTTACCAGATTGAAGGTGGCTGGAATGCTGATGGGAAGGGACCGAGCGTCTGGGATACATTCACCCAAAAACCAGGCAGTATTCCTGCAAATGCCAATGGAGATGTGGCCTGTGACAGCTACCACAGACTCGAAGAAGACTTATACATGCTGCGAGCTCTAAGGGTGAAGTCATACAAATTTTCTTTGTCCTGGTCCAGGATCTTTCCTGATGGCCGGCTTACCTCCCTGAACCAGAACGGTGTTGACTACTACAATAGATTGATTGATGGCCTCTTAGCATATAACGTCACTCCCATGGTGACTCTCTATCACTGGGACCTTCCCCAAGCTTTGCAAGTCCTTGGTGGCTGGGAAAATGTGGAGATGATTAATATTTTCAATGACTATAGTGACTTCTGCTTTGCCACGTTTGGAGACAGAGTAAAATTTTGGATGACCTTCAACCAGCCTCACACAATTGCGTGGTCGGGATATGGACTTGGACAGATTCCACCAAATGTTAAGAATCCAGGAATTGCCCCATACAGAGTGGCACACAACCTTATAAAGGCACACGCCAAAGTTTACCACACATATGACGATAAGTATCGCAAATCTCAAAGTGGTCTAGTCTCCATAGCCCTCAATGCTGAGTGGATTGAGCCTAAAGATGTGAATGTTGCCCGTGAGGTGGAGGCCGCTGACCGTGCTCTGCAGTTTCAACTAGGTTGGTTTGCACACCCAATTTTCAAGAATGGCGACTATCCAGATGCAATGAAGTGGCAGGTTGGAAACAAAAGTGAACTCCAAGGCCTTTCAGAGACAAGACTACCTTTATTCTCTGACGAAGAAAAGACCTCCATCAAAGGAACTGCTGATATGTTCTGTGTAAATCATTACACTACAAAGATAGTTCGATATGTTACTGCTCAACTTACCCCTCAATCCTATGAATATGACCGGGACTTGAGAGAAGCAGATGAAACTGATTCACCAACGACAGCCATCACTAATCAGAGAGCTGTAGCATGGGGCTTGAGAAGACTCCTCAATTGGATCAAAGAGGAGTATGGAGATCCAGAGATTTACATTACTGAGAATGGAGTAGCCACAGAATCAAAGACAACTTGGGATGACTACGCAAGAGTATTTTATTTCAAAACCTACATTGATGAAGCTCTGAAAGGTACAATTATGTACATAGATTAGTTAAGATAAATTACATGATTATCCTGACTGTTTAGATTTGTAGTCTTAATCAATTATTTGTATGTATATTTTATTTAACAGCACATGACCTTGACGGTGTAAAGATCAAAGGATACATAGCAACATCGCTCATGGATTCTTTTGAGTGGCTTAATGGGTACAAAGTTGGATTTGGGCTGCACCATGTGGACTTCACCAACCCAAACCGGCCACGGACACCAAAGTACTCATCCCATTTCTACTACCAAGTTATAAAGGACAATGGTTTTCCCACAACAGATGATGAGAAGCTGATTTATGGATATTTCCAGAAAGATTTCATTTGGAGTACTGCTACGGCATCATACCAGGTATATTTGTGATAAAGCCCCTTTGCACATGTGTATACTTCTTTGTCCTAATTCAATCTGTTTTTGGCATGCTTTATTTTAAGGTTGAAGGAGGATGGAGAGCGGATGGAAAAGGTCTCAGCATCTGGGACAAGTTTGCTCACACTCCTCTTCGAGTGTCCAATGATGACAATGGCGACATAGCCTGCAACAGTTACAATAAAGTAGAAGAGGATGTTGCTATATTGAAACAACTTCGGGTGACCCATTATCGGTTATCAATATCCTGGCCGAGGGTGCTTCCTGATGGCACCACAGAGCACATCAATGAGGCTGGACTGAACTACTACAACAGACTGGTCGATGCGCTGCTTGCTGCAAACATCCAACCTGTTGTATGTGTACATTTGGCCTCTTATACAATTGCAATGGAAAGTTGGTTGTATTTTTTAAATGTTGCTTTTCTTTTATTGTCAGGTTACTCTCTACCACTGGGACCTCCCACAAGCTTTGCAAGACATTGGGGGCTGGGAAAATGAGACTATTATTGATAAATACAGGGATTACGCTGACCTTATCTTTAGCCGTCTTGGCCTCAAAGTAAAATTTTGGGTCACCATTAATGAGCCATACAATATAGCCAATGTGGGGCATGGCTACGGGGCAGCTGCACCAGGTATGCTTTTACTTGCTATTCACCTCATATCAATACACCTATGCCCACTTAAATGGTGTGAAACATAGGTTGAAAAGTAAAAATGTATCAAAACAGTATTAAATGGTCATGGTCATGTGGTATACCTAAAAAAAAGAAAAAATGGGTCTCTTGATCCTTGTCTATGTGTCCAGGAATAAGTTTTCGACCAGGCACTCTGCCCTACATTGTGGGTCACACACTCATCAAAGCACACGCGGAGGCCTGGCATCTCTACAATGACAAGTATCGGGCCAAACAGAAGGGAATTATCTCCATCACCATCAACTCTGACTGGACAGAGCCCAGAAATCCCTATAAACAAGAGGACATTGACGCCGCAAGACGTGTGCTGCAGGTACTTCAAAGAATAAGAGGGGAAAACGTATTCTTGTTGCTACTGTTCTTTGCATGCTCGTAGGCTTCATTTTTGACAATAGACATGTAAGGCCTGTTGTGTGTCTCCTTGTGCAGTTCTATATTGGCTGGTTTGCCCATCCCGTATTTAACGGAGACTACAGCAACATGATGAAGACCATCATTCGAGAGAGAAGCCTAGCTGCTGGTCTGCTAAAATCTCGGTATTACAAAATACAACAGTGAAACAAGAAAGATTATTCATGGGAAAAAGTTTTAAATCCAATAGGTACATTCATTAATTTACTTTAAACTCTCCAGGCTGCCCGAGTTCACTCCTGAGGAGATTAAGAGGATTAAGGGCACCCATGATTTTTTTGGGTTCAACCATTACACCACTGTTCTGGCGTTCCCTGTGAACTATGGAAAGCTTCAGCACTATGATGCCGATAGGTAAGCAAGTAAAAACATAACAGGAACCAAGTGAGAGAGGCAAGTCACACACACATCATACACAGGGAATTTGTTATTTGTTAAAAATGTTATTTTTGTCAAATAAAACCCTTTCACCTGTTTAATCTTCTTAGAGGTGCAGGAACAATTGCTGATCGTACCTGGCTGGATTCTGGCTCATCTTGGCTGAAGGTCTCACCGTTTGGATTTCGAAGGATATTGAACTTTATTAAGGAGGAGTATGGAAACCCACCCATTATCGTCACAGAAAACGGCATGTCAGAGCGAGGGCCAATCGACCTAAATGATATTCATAGGAGCTACTACTATGAAAAGTACATCAACCAGCTGCTGAAAGGTATCCAACCACATTCCCATTTTATATCTTCAAAGAAAGAATTGACAACATCTTATATATCTGAGAAATTATTTAGGTGTAATTGATCAAATCATGGGCGGCACGGTGGCGTGGTGGTTAGCACTGTTGCCTCACAGCAAGAAGGTCCTGGGTTTGATTCCGCCCAGCTGCCTTTCTGTGTGGAGTCTGCATGTTCTCCCTGTGTCTGCGTGGGTTCTCTCCGGCTTCCTCCCACAGTCCAAAGACATGCTCTGGGGATCAGGTTAATTGGGGACTTTAAATTGCCCGTAGATGTGTGAATGTGAGTGTGAATGGTTGTATGTCTCTGTGTTAGCCCTGCGATTGGCGGGCGACCAATCCAGGATGTACCCTGTCTATCGCCCGAAGTTGGCTGGGATGGACTCCAGCCCCCCTGCGACCCTGTGTGCAGGATAAGCGGTTTGACAATGGATGGATGGATGGATGATCAAATCATTCTTGCTGTTTCACAGAATAATGGTAATATTGAAAACAAGACACTGAATATCTGTATCTGCCTTCCTAAATTTGTTCATTTTCTCCTCCTAGCTTATCTGCTCGATAACGTGGATATCCGGGGTTACACAGCTTGGTCCCTGATGGACAACCTAGAGTGGGCTACTGGCTTCTCAGAAAGATTTGGCCTGTTCTATGTCAATTTCTCTGACCCTAAATTGCCTCGTGTGGCCAAGAATTCTGTGACCCTCTACTCCACCATCATCAACTGCAACGGATTCCCAGACCCCGCCTTGGGACCCCATGAGTGTTCCAGCACAGTGCCTGAAGGTAATTCAATTCAACCATTCATTTTAAAGCTCGTTGACAAAAAAGTAATTTTAGCAAAAACCTTTGAATCAGGAATCAAAACATTTATTGCCAAAATATGTTAGACATACAAGGAATGTCCAATGTTATTCAATGACCTACCAGACAAAAAAACATAATGCAAGAAAAATAGCAGTTCAATTCACAAATTTACCATTTAGATCTAGATCCCCGCCACAGGATAAAAAGTGTGGCGGGGATATAAAATAAAAGATAAATAAAGTGCACTGGCGAAAAGATAATCGTACTCTACACAACTGTGTTGTGAGTGTATGTGAAAGTGACATGTGCATGTGGAGAGTGAAGGGAGTGACGGGAGGAGAAAGGGATGTCAGAGTCAGTCAGGGGGAGTCCTGGCTCTGTTGATGAGCCTGACTCCCGACAGGAAGACACTGTTTCTGTGGCGAGAGCTCTTGGTCCCGATGGAGCTCAGCCTCCTGCCAGATGGAAGGCGCACAAACAGATGTGAAAAACAAAGACATTTGCTTTTGGTAGATCTCAGATTTTCTGTTTCCACATTTAAGAAAAGCAAACACTTTTTAGATGTGCAGTCAATGTTCAAATATATTAACCCGTGTTTTTCCCACAGCAACGAGTGCGCCTATCACGCCTGTCCCCTCAGTGAACAACTCGGTGATTTTCCTGGGTATGAAGCTCTCCACCCATGATGCTGAGATCGGACTTACAACCACGTTTGCTCTTCTAATTGTTGCAGTGTTTGGAGCTATTTGTATAGCTTTCTTTTTGTTTAAGGCAAAGAAGCATTCCAAAGAAAAACCTGATGTTGGATCTATACAATTAGCCCAACATGAATAACCAGCCTGCATTTTATTATTCCATCCATCCATCCATCCATTGTCAAGCCGCTTATCCTGCACACAGGGTCGCGGGGGGGCTGGAGTCCATCCCAGCCAACTTCGGGCGATAGACAGGGTACACCCTGGATTGGTCGCCAGCCAATCGCAGGGCTACACAGAGACATACAACCATTCACACTCACATTCACACATCTACGGGCAATTTAAAGTCCCCAATTAACCTGATCCCCAGAGCATGTCTTTGGACTGTGGGAGGAAGCCGGAGAACCCGGAGAGAACCCACGCAGACACGGGGAGAACATGCAGACTCCACACAGAAAGGCCACTGGGCGGAATCGAACCCAGGACCTTCTTGCTGTGAGGCGACAGTGCTAACCACCACGCCACCGTGCCGCCCAATTATTATTATTATGCATTTTATTATTGTATATTATAAATTATTTTAGACATTGCAGGCTGTATAAATCTTTAATTTTTCCTTTCATTCAGTCCATACATCTTAAATTGTTATTGCTCATGTTTTAGATTACGTTGCTCATGATTCATGTTATTTACTGCTAAAACTGATCCTATGTAGATGTATTGTGAAAATAGTTTTTTGCACATAATTGTGACGAGGAGAAGTCGGCCATCTGTTGTTTCTCGATAAAGCGCAAATAATTTGATCAAGAAGCTGCTTCAAACTACATTTAGATTTGTCTCATAGACTCTTAATGATGTGACCTCAGAGACGGTTACAAACACACTGCAGAGATCAGCTAATGCCACTAGATGTCAGTGAGACGTTAATTCATTATGCTGAGAGTTTGGTTTCAGAGGAGATTTGGCTCTTTTCAAATCAGAAAAATCCTGAAATGTCCAGCTAATTTAAAATGTCAACATTACAAAAAAATGAATGAATGCTACAGTTCATCCTTAATGCTACGAAGATGGTTATTGATTATCTGGAAAACTGGCTTTGTCAATTGTTATATTTTAGGGCTAAATGTGATTTGAATGTAATTTTTGAAATAAAATATTTACCTAATGTTTGTGTTGTCTAAAAGTGCAGCTCCTGGCAACACGAGGGTCACGGTGAGTACCCCGAAGGGTGGATTTTATTTAGGGGCTCTCCTTCTTCCTCTCTGTGCGCGGTGGTGTGTGGGTCCGTGAAGTCCATGGGGAGACGTGGGCTCGCGGTCACGCACCGCTGTCTGGGGGAAATAACAGCGATAATGTTAGCCGAGGCTTGGACATCTCCCCCCTCTGTGTGTGGCGGTGAGGCTTATCAAGGCAGCCTCTGATCAGGCGCAGGTGTGGCCGCTCAGCCCGTGATGAGCGGGTGCAGGTGTGTCTGCTCCGTTTCCCGGGCGACGCTGACGACAGCTCAGGACATTTTGTCACAATATATATATATACTCTATTAACCTGTTAATTTATATATTTTATTAATTTATTATTTATAATTTGCTTCCCGTTATTATTTTTTTCTGGATTGAAGCAGCTGGTACGTGCCATGTCTCCAGGGAGGTGTTGAAGATGTTTGTGAACCCCGGAGACACGGGCTGTGGGGGATGGAGTCAGGACATTGTCTATCAAATCTGCAGTAGAACTCTATTCAGCTCGTCTGCCAGGCGAAGGTCATTCATGGAGTGGTGGGTTTTGGCTTGTAGTTAGTGAGGTGTTTAAGGCCTCTCCAAACCGAAGCGGAGTCACTTGCTGAGAACTGTTGTTGGAGTTTCTCAGAGTACAGTCGTTTAGCATCTCTCACCGCCTTGCTGAACCTGTATTTTGACTCTGTGTACAAGACTTTGTCCCCGCTCCTAAATGCCTGGTCCTTCTGCAGGCATAGTTTTCTGAGTTCCGCTGTGACCCAGGGTTTGTCGTTGTTGTAACTCACCGAGGTGCATCATGGAACACAGCTGTCCTCACAGAAGCCGATGTAAGAAGCCACAGCCTCTGAGAACTCATCCAGACTGTTGGTACCAGTCCTGAAAACATCCCAGCAATTCACCTCCAGAACAATAGGTGGAGTAACGTGTTTTGCAAAGACGACCTAGAGAATGACGTCTTGAGGGCTCCCTGAGGCTTGCGTAGGCTTTGTTGCTAGTCTAGAAAAATTGCTCGACACACGCAAGGAGGGGTAAAAAAGCATGCAAGAGGCACGCAAGGGGCTCTTGGTCTGAAAATAATTAATATTGGTGTCATGTTATTGAACATTTTAACACTAATTACTTTGATACAGTAATACAATTCTAAATCCAAAATTCCCTTCATAAAAAGACCATGACTCAATGTTTCGAACCAAAATTAAACATATCTTTAGGAACCATTCTTCAGCTTTCAGGTTTCAGATATCTGTTCAGGGAATCTTGCACATATTGACTATAAGAATCTCTAGTGTAAATTACTCAATAATAAGCCTTTGATTAATGCTTCATTATGTTGAGTCATCATGGAGTGCTACCAAAAACCTAATTCATACTTAAAAATTGTAAAGTTACAGAGACTCAGTTGGGGCAGAATCAATATTTAGACCTCATGTTTAAGGAGTTTAAATACAAAATATAAAATTACTAGATGGCAGTAGTGTCGACCGAACCATCGTCTATGATTTTACCGGTCTGGCCCACTGATCAAAGGTCTGGCCCTAACCTAAAAGTAGTTTGACACCCCTGCTGTAAGAGAACGTGTGGCTCAGGTGCCTCAACCATAATCATAAAACTGATTTATGGCAACTGACCTGTCGTACAAACAACATCCGTACTCGAATGATGTGGCTCCGCTCAGTCGGCTCCTCAGCTCAATGTTGTGACGCCTGCCACGGAGTTGCCACAGATTCACTGAAGATCGTCACAGATTCACTGACGATCATCACAGACTTGCCATTGAGGACCAGTGCCACAAGGAGGATCTCGGCCCTGCTGCATTAAGTACTTCAACAATGAGAGCCGGCCCTTTGACCTATCTTTAGCCAGAGTAATCTCGACCATTAGAGAAGCATCTGAGCCGTCACGCGTCAGTTCAGACGGTGTGTCTGGGCATCGTTGATCGAAAGGTTAAAATCATTGTAAAATCATCATCATTGTATTCAATAAAAGAAAGGGTGTTGTGGTAAAAAGAACATCTCAGCTGAGGAGCCGCTGGTCTCTGCAACCAACAGGCCACAGGGCCCATTGACCATACCTAGTGCCTGTTTGTTGCCTCCACCAGCGAACTCGAGAACAATGGTTGCCTACAGGTATTTATGCCAATGCGTAAAGGTGTGAAAGTCAGTGTCCACACCTCTGGGAGTGGTCTTCTGGTGAGTTCAATGTAACTCGGATTTCGAATGAGCCTCAGTCAATATCAGTTGTTGTGCAAGTATTACATGCATGCATTCCAGTTGATTACATTACATTAAATACAATCATAGCTGTACATTGGTGTTATTCTATTACAGCTGCAGAATTACAGTGGTTTTACAACATTGTCAATACTTTATTGATTACACAGTTTCAGACTCATGGCTGTATTGTGGTGTACACTATATGCATTTTAGTAATTTTATGAACCGGGTCGTCAGTTTATTTCTAATATCCTACACTGTCTAAGTGGACTTCGATGACCAAGAGGTGAGAAAGGAGGAAAAATACTGTTGTGCAGATTGTGATGCCCTCTGAGGTAAAATTGAAATGTGTTCATTTAGGCTATATAAAAAATAATTCAAAACCTTCGGATGTTTGATAAAACATCTATTTCAGAGGGAGCTCTGAAGTTGTGCTAAATCTTAATAAATACAAGACAATAGAATTCTAAAAAGTATGAAATTAAAAATAATAACCATGAAACTTCTCAATTATATTATTTTGCATCAGACTATTCTGTTTTGTTTGTTATCCGAAATGTTTTAATATGCAAATTGAAACTACTGCTTGCTTTTGGTATCGTGTTTTGTGGAAGATACACCAACAAACAGAAAATGGATGAAAAAATGTCATTCATAATTACTCAATTGGATCTTGAACATTAAAGTATCAGTTTTCTGTCAATTAATTCAGATTTAAATAAAACTAATGATCAAAAGCAATGATGGAATTTATTAAACAACAGTGCAAAAGTTAAGACAAGGAGCAGGAGTTGGTGGTGAAGGTGGAGGAGGAATAAGCATCTCTGGAACATGGCTCTTGTGGTAGAAGGAATGATCCCGGCTCTCGATCAGCTCCTGGTACATCGGGACGTGTGGAGTCCAACAACAACTGGAGAAAACCACAAAAAAATGTCTTAAGTCACCGGGCATCAACAAAACACCCTCAAATTATGAAACCAATGCCAATTGAAGGAATGTTTAAATTCATAAAGTAAACAGACTTTCTAACATTTTAGGTCTTTCATTTCATCAAGAGTTTACTCCAGGTATTTTATAAGACTCAAATATAAAACATCCTTTTTTAACTAAATGACTTCTACAGGATGATCACTCTGCTACGCATCAGCCTGATGTCACTAATTGAGTTCAAACCAGCAGGAGAAAGCTGAGCTCTCTTTAGTTAATGTTGTATCGGAGGACGTACAGTTGGCTGGCAGATAGTTCAGTCAGAGTTGTAGGTGCACGGTGATGGTTGTATGTGGAGGTTGATGCTCTAGTGATCTTCAAGGATCTTCAGGTGGAGGCTTCCACAGGTAAGCAGAAGCTGTGCAATCTACAGGTAGAGGGCGCAACTGTGGGTTGCTGGCAGAAGCTATTTAGGAGGAGGTTCGGTTGCAGCTGGGAGAGGCTTCAGATGTAGCATGGCAAAGGATGCAGCCGCTGGAGCACGTTGAATTCTGGCTCAATGGGAGTTGTGGATGAAGACAATTTAGAGGTCGTAGGTGGAGGAACGGCAGGTGCCAGAATCTGCAGGTGGAGGGAACAAATGTAGATTCTGGCAGAGGCTGTAGTTGAAGATTTGAAAGGCAGCACTCTGCACAAACTGCCGGTGGTGGTGAGCAGCAGGTTTTGCCAGAGGCAGGAAGGTGGACGTTTAGGTGCCGACAAGTAACTGTAGGTGGCTCTAGGTGGAGGTTCGGTTTCAGCCGCTTGCCACAATCTACTGGTGGAGACGGTGAATGGCAGGTTTGTGGTAGAAGCAATTTAGGTGAAGCTTTGGTTGCATCTTGATGAGGTTGGACACATGGATGAAACATCAGCAGCTTGTGGCAGGGGCCTGAAGGTGGAGGTTTGAAAGGTAGATTATCACCAGGATCTTCAGGTGGAGGCAAAATCCATAGGTAACTGGCAGTGGTTTTAGATGGAGGTTCTGCTGCAGCTTTCTACAAAAGTCTACAGGTGGAGTAGGCAACTGCACATTGGCAGGCTAAAGGTGGAGGATTTCACGGCATCTGCCTGCCATACCCTGCAGGTGGAGGCGGCACCTACAGGATCTGACAAAGGCTTTACGTTGAGGCTTCAAAGGCATCTTTATACAAATGTCTTCCAGCATACTACAGTTAGAGGCGGTAACTGCAGGTTGCGGCAGATGCGTGGAGGTTTGGGAGGTAGAGTTAGGGTTCATCAGTATGTTCAGGTGGAGGCGGCATACAGAGGTAACTGGCGTAGGCCATGCTGGAGGCAGCTACAGCTGGAGGCAGCAAAGCAGGTCAGTGACAGAGGCTATTTAGGTGGAGATTTGGTTGCAGCTGACTGCCAACAACCAACCGTTTTAGGCAGACACTGCAGGTGCTGGCAGAGGCAGAAGGTTCAGGTTCAGTTGCAGCTGTCTGCCAATATCTGCTGGTGGAGAATGTAACAGCAGATTAGTGGCAGAGGCTGGATATTTAGCTACAGCTGGCGGTGGAGGTTTGGTTGTAGCCCCTCAACCCCAATCTGCAAGTGGAGGGTGCAACTGCAGGTTTGTGGCAGAGGCTGTTAAGATGGAATTAAGTTGCAGTTGTCTGCAAGCAGACTGCAGTTCGAGGCAAAAACCGCAGCATGCTGGCAGAGGATTTTAGTTGTAGGCTGGCAGAGACTGCAGGTGGTGCAACTGTGGTCGTAGGACGTAGGTGGAGGTTTGGTTGAAGCTGTCTGCCAGCAACCTGCAGTTGGAGGCGGCATCAACAGGTCACTGGCAGAGGATGTAGGTGGAGGTTTGGTTGCAGCTGGCTGCCAGCAACCTGCAGTTGGAGGCAACAACTGCAGGTCACTGGCAGAGGATCAAGGTGAAGGTTTGCTTCCAGCTGTCTGCCAATATCTGCTGGTGGAGGTGGTAACAGCAGTTTAGGGGTTGAGCCTACATAAGGTGGGGGTTTGGTAGCAGCTGCCGGCAACCTGCAGTTGGAGGCAGCAACTGCAGATTGCTACTTTTGAGTTTTCAGCTCTTCTGTGGTGTCCCTGGCTTTGGCTCCCCCAAAATGTCCACCTGGTGGAGGGGAGGGAAGACTCCAACCCCGTAGGAGACATCCACGTGCACCAGTCCGTCTCCGTTGACTGTTTCGGTGAACAGGGGACGGTCCAGTCTCTGCCACAGCTTCTGCTTGATGACGCGCCCCAGGCTCAGAGTGTAAGGACGCAGACGGCCGCTCTTGAACCTGAGAGGTAAAAACAACGAGTTTAATCACAACGTCACACGTGGTTCAAATGTTGCTGTGAGGGAATATTGAGCGATACATTTAGTTGTGATTGGAAGAATGTGCTAATTATGTGAGCGATTGTTGACACAACGCACCTCAGCATTTCATCAACAACCTCGTGGTACAGCTGCTGGTATTCTTCCACTGGGAGGTTGAATATCTTCAGAGGCCCGTCGTGCAGTGGAGCAGTGGAGGGCTGGAGGCTGGGGGCCACACAGGAGACTCGGGGCAGGTCAGCAGGTGGGATGGTGGCTCTAGGCTTCTCCACCAAAGACCCTGAATGGTCACCAGCTGGGGAGGGCTGCACAGCGGGGACACAGTCCAGCACCTCTGGATGGTCAGGGAGGGGACGGGCTCCGGAGGTGCGCTTCCTCTTCTGGTGAAGGTCTCCGGGAGCAGCAGAGGGCCGGCGCTTTCTCTTTAGAGTCGGCCCCTGGTCAGCAACACATCAAAGGGTGTGAGTGAACTTCACACTGAACAACACACTGTCACAGAGAAACCTCTGCATCACATGCACTGCAGAGAGCCTTCACAGATTCTGTCCATTTTGAAGGATTTTTAATATGCAATCTCTTTGCTTGTTTGTACACTGACTCACTCCGGGTCCTGAGGATTACATTGTGAACAGTTTGAAAGAACAAGTCTCACCTGCTTGTCCCTGCAGCATGAACACTGTCTCCAGGCTGAGGGCCTCGACGCGCTCTCTGCCTGGCGAGCAGAGGTTCTCCTTCCTGTCTGGTTGTCGGTCAGGAGAACGGGAACGTCACACTGCAACAACATAGACTTGTGTTAGAAGGAAGCTTTACAAGTACGGTCAAAGCAGAACGTTTCATTTCTCAATTCACTGTGAAAACCAACTGATATTTCCCCTAAAACACGGCGTGTATTTCCACACGCGTAGAGCTTCTATCAGTACATTCAACCATCGAGAGAGTTCACAGAGACCAGATGAAGTTTGTAGGGGCCTGAGCTGCAGGGCCGCTGTGAACACCTGTTCCTCACACAAGTACGCCGTGTGGACAGGTTGTATGTGCCTCAGTGTTAGCGGACCGACACTTAACTATTAATAACATGAATTAAGGAACATGTGATCAAGTGAAAAGACTGTCTGCATTTAAACCTCCTGGAGAAACTTGCTGAAGACATTTGTGGTCTTTGGTTTTGACTAAATAGTTATAATATCAAGCAGGTACAGTACAGCTGTCAGCTGAGACCAGTCGTCTAATTAAAGGTGGGGGGGGGTGTTCATAGCAGAGCTGATTATCACGTCACTTCTAGGGGTCTGAAGGTCTCAACGGTAAAACACAGAAAACATTGTTGACATTCAAAGGGTTCAAATCTCACATTTTCCATGATGAAAGTTACTTTAGTCGCTCTGGTCAGTCTCTGTGACTCTTTAGTTCTTGTAATGAAGGAAGAAGTCCGCAGTAAAAAAGGCTGTTAGCAAGAAATCGTTGAGCTGAACTTGAGGAAACACTTTTTGTGACTGCTTGAGTGGTTGTTTATGTTCAAATGAGGATTCCATAGAATCATCGGAAGGACCACAGCAACCATGGAATCCTGCACGTCCATTTTGTGTCTGTGTGTTCTAAGGTTTTATCCAACCATTTCTGAACATAGGAATGCATCCTCAGTCACAATGTCTGAACATGTTCTTTATATCATTATATATGGATATATTAATTGAGCTCTGCTGCAGGTCCATGCAATAATTAGATAATACAGATATTATAACTAGTAACATATTTAATGTTAACCTGTTATTTTATAAGCGTTAATGTGTTTACGGGAAGAAGTTGTTGGATACTAGTAATTGTTTTTTAATTTACCGAGTTCAGGGGGTCTCATGACATGTGAAGCTGTGGAACCTGTCAATCATCCTAGCTACCCATGGGGGCGGGTACAAGTGAGGGTATGTGGGGTTTGCAGAGACAGTGAGGAGGGATGTTTGTCAATGATCTGCTTGTAGTCGAAGTCAGTCTATGATAATATATGATTAATTATAACTATAATAATCTAGATTGCTTATCTATTGCTTATCAAATCAGCCCAAACGTTTTTCAAATGAAATATATGTGATGTGCAAGCTGTTGGTTTGGACTGCTGACATTTTTTGTATGAGCTCTTCCATAAGATGATATAGTTTGTTAAATGTCATTGTAACAAAGGGAATCGTTTTGGTCTGTAGCTGCTATCAGTCCAATGACGCGCTATGAGCTCATGTACGAGCGAGATCTTCATCTTTATTCCTATTTCATTAGAATCACAAATAACGTTTCAAATCAGCTATGCATAATAGTGGGTTTTTTTATGGGAACGTGGAGGTAGCAGATACATAAACATGCACTGAGGGGAAGACCGGGGGGCAAACTCTCTCTCTGGTTCCCTCAACAGGTTGATGTGACCATGACTGCATGTGCTTCATACAGATCATCTTTAGTCCAACGACATTTTATTAAACAAACAATTAAGACAATTATGTTTGTCTTACGTCCCTTCAATTGGTTCTCAGAAATATCTATTGACATCATAGTGTTTGTATGTGGGTCATTTGAACACTTTATTTTTGGAGAATTAACTATATTATTTTGAATGGCACGTTTAATTTTGCATGTGATTTGTGGGATGTTAAATTGTTTTTGTGAGTTTTGAGATTTAACTGAAGTGATTTACACTAGTAAAGGTTACTGGACTGATGTACACGGCTAACAACCTGCTGTGGCCACCATGCAAGTGTATGAAAAAGAGCAAATATTGAATAAGGTAACGAATCATTTGTACGGTAATGAATCAAGCATTTATGGAAACTTGTAATACATTGTGGTGATGTAGATAAAGTGCAACCCCAAAAATACAAGCCACCAGTATCATTTGAATAATGCTATACAATTTTAACCACTTTAAATGACAGAAGCTATCTTTTCAATCCAGTTCTATGTTAGACCTTGTGTTTCTGGAGTTATCAGAAAACCACTAAAGTGCTCAAGAAATGGCCACATGGTGCTGCTAATACATCAACTATTCACATGTGCCCTCAGTGGTGCTGACCTTTCCTCCTCTTAGCTGGAAAATGATGTTTACATATTTCAGCAATTCTGCAAGAATCAAGCTTTGTGTATGTATTGTGAAAATAGTTTCTGTTATCACACATAGTGAGCTGGTAGAAAGCAGACGCATCATTCATGCTGATTATTATTTACTGCTAAAGCATATGTGGGTTTCTGTTAAGTAAAGGCCTCTAGAAAGGTTGGAGGATATTTTCAGTTCAACGTTTAAATTACATTTCCACCCAAAATAAAAATATATATATATATAATAATATAGCGGTACATTTGATTGAAAAGTCAAAACTAATGTCGGAAACCAGAAGTGACTGTAATTCAGATTGAAGAGATTATTATTATCTAACAGTAACTTTATACAGTATATAGACTATAATTCCTTAAAACCGGATTCATAGAAAATAGTTATACGTATATAATATATATAGTGTATATATTGAAATGCAAAAAATACCACGGTCATGAGTTATTTATTTATTTATTATTAAAATATTAAATTATTCACTTTAATTCAAAAATAAACATGAGAACACGTAATCAGGTGACAGTTAAACAAGAGACATTCAGTCGTGTTCAGTTAGCCTTGTGAACTGTCCGTTAATCCCAACGGCCGGTTAAAATTCCGCAGTGCTCGTTATGAAGGTGTTTGACCTCATTAATCTCAATCGTGTGGCTGTTTTTCCCTTCGGAGGCATCAGTTGTGGCAACTAACGTAACAGTATGACATGATATCCAAAAGTATTTCATTTCTTTCTTAAACTATGTTTGAGGCATTAAAGTCTGCTAGAAGAAAACTGCTTAATTCACATGCTTTGGACTTTTGTACAGCTTTACCAACCGTCGCCAATCCGCTGGTATGAATTAGCCTTCTACCCACAACTTGGATTGGCACCACAACATCGATATAGAACATGAAGCAATTAAAAGATAAATTAGTATTGTGTCAGAATCTATCCTGTGTATACAAACTCAGATGTTGGAGGTGTTTTACTATGAAGGTGCACGTTTACTGCTTTTGAGAAAAGTGGCATTGCGCTCCAGAGTCACGGCCCTGCGGCCAGGCGCCTGGTTCAGTTCGCTCATATCCACGCCGGAGTCTAAGCTGGTCTCCCGACTCTCAACCGGCCTTCGCCGCCTCTGCTGCTCTGACACTGCGTACCGGATCTCAGCTGCGGGTTTGCCCTCCAGTGATACGAACCAGGCTCGGGGAGGCTGAGTCGAGGGGCTTTTAGAGAGTTCTGCGAAGGCATGCACAGAGTGTCTGCCGCCGCCCCTCATTTTATTCAACGTCCCCGGGACGGATGCGGACTCCGTCAGGCAGAAGTGCTCTCTGGAGGCGCTGGCCGGAGTTTCCGACCGATTGCCCTCCAGAACCCCGAGCTGGTCCTCATTTTCCGCGGCCTGGTTCTGGGTAGCCGACAGCCCTTCTGGCGGAGTCTGCGTGACACCGCTTGACTGTGCGGCTCAGCCGCGGACCCCACACGGGGAAGAGTGGCCGACTTGCTCCACTGGGGCTGCTCCTCCAAGTGGAAGAATGCTGGAGCGGGAAAGATGGCGACAAGTTCTCCGTCTGCTGGTTCGTTCTTCTCTGTGATCAGGTTGCAAAAATAGTAGGTGAGGGGAGGACGGGCTAGCTGTGCTCCAGATGTGGGCTGTGATGCAGAAGATCTGAGGTTCGAGTCCCGCCATCGGCAAGTTGCAAGCAAAGTGTGTTAAATGATGGCAGTTATGGAGATTTCCCTAATAGACGGGTGTGTATGGAATGAAAACATACAGGAGTGTATGAAATGAAAAAGCTTCCAAAACCAAGTGCAGAAAATACACTTTAATGGCTTAAATACCACACTAATAATAACGCATGACAATAATAACACACTAATAGTAACCTGCTTAAACCACACTTGTAAATAAAACAACAAATAAAAACCCTCATTTCCCCCCCGCTATGAGTCCTTTGGACCTCCTCCCTCCACTGCTCCACAGTCTTGCCCCCGACAGCAGCACAGTAGGCTATACCGTAAAGCCGAGTGTGGCCAGTTTGTAATGTTTTTTTTATTTTTTATTTTATTGATGCTTGTTTCAATTCGATTGAGAGCTTGTTCAGTGTTTGTGCAGAGCCAAATTATTTATTCTCAACTCACAATTAAAACTAATCTTGATTCGTTAGAGGTGAGATTTCATGTAGAAAGTCAAAATCCCTCATTAATTGTGACATGTTTTTAACTGTTTGGGGATCTCCATGTGCACTTTAAACGCATGTACCATGGATTCATTACTGTGAAACAATATAACAATGTTCAATAAGGTGACATTACTACGAATGAGTAGTAGTGGCTCATGTTTCATGCTGTACTTTGTATTTTCCTTCAGACCACGGCGCCTCTCACTCCATGGAGGACGACACCTGCTGGACCTTTGTGAAGCTGCACCGGTGTTCTTGTTTTTATGAAAACAGGAAGCAGGAAGAGCAGAGTTTGTTCAGAGGAACACACAGAAGTGTGGTCTGGACGACGTGAGCAGATGTTCCTCTGCGTCTGTTCATCTGAGCCGTTGTTGTGGCGGAATATACAGAGAGACACGTTTTTCATAAAGAATCCCCCAAAAATCCATCACGTCTTCTCTCTGACCTCGGGTCTCCTCATGAGGTTGTGATCTCTTCTTCTTAGTCTCCGCAGCGAGTTAGTTTCACACCTTGTGGCTCTGAACAAATGTTTCTCATTGTTACCGATTCTCCAAGAAAAAGTGACGTCATCCAGCCGTCTTCAGAGCGCAAAGAGGATCTTCATGTGAAGTCGGGACAGCAGCAGCGTGAGGACTCTCCTCATACCGCCTCTTTCATGCTGCCCCCCCCCTCCGTCTAAGCTTCCTCCTTCGTCACTCTATACGCGTCTGCCTCCTTCGTCACTCTCTGTGCGCCCCCCTCCCCCCTTGCCTCTGCGTGTCCTCCCATGGCTCACTGGTGGTCAAAGGTCGTCTGGGAGGAATGTAGGCGGAGCTGTGAGGGGATTCTTTTGTCCTCTTTGTCTGCAGCTCACCAATCCTGTGACGTCAGCGCTGGCTGACTAGATTTCCCAGAACCCTCTCGCGCTCCTCAGCAGAGTAGACGGGACCTGAAGCGGGTCGGATCAGGTTCTGGAGCCGGTGGAATGGTCAGGGTTCACTGCACAGCAGCCAGACCTCTCAGCAGTTGTGTTTTGGACCTAGACAGAGACACGGAAACATGGTTTTAGACTCCCTAAAGTGGTGCCACCGTCACAGAGTGCTCGACCCCTTCAGAAGCTTTTAAGAACCCCTCAGAAACTAGGTGCTGTTGTGTTATTTCGATAGCACATATACTAAAATTGGAACGATACAGAGAAGATTAGCATGGCCCCTGCGCAAGGATGACACGCAAATTCGTGAAGCGTTCCTCATTTTCTTTAATTATCTGGAATCTTTATGCTATTATAGGATTGCTTTAGGATTTGCTCTGGTTATTATACAGACTTTTCCCACTTGGGGTGAAACGGCGCCACCACGGCCACTGTTGCTACTGCAGAAGCAGAGTGGCGTCTCCCTAGGAGTTCAAAGTCTTCATTAAACCTGTCTAACCTCAATGAAAATGTCTGTCTTCTGAAAAATAAACATGTCTGTCCTCCAAACTATAAACAGTCTGTCCTCATCCCTATATAATCTGAGAAGAAGGGAGGTACACTGAGAGTCTCTGTTCTCTTCACCAGACCTCATTGTTTTAGCAACTCCGTTTACCGGAATATGGAGGAGAAACCGGCCGAGTTCCACACAGAAACGTCCGGTAACAGAACCCAAAAGACTCCGAAGGCTCGTGTTGCTGTAAACGTTGTCCGGATGTAAGTTAGTTCAACGTGAGAGCCGTTGGTTCTTCAGTTGATCTTGTGTTGGCCGAATAAAAGATCATCTCCGTGTGGTTTAGAAAGGCTCTTCTATTTGATGTTAGTGATGATGTTTGGGCCAGTTAGCCAGCAGCGTTTGTTTAATTCAACGGTTTCTGAACAGAGTTCTGCTGCACACGTCACCATCAGGCTGATCAGAGAGAAGCAGTTGCTTCGTTTGCCCACGTGAGGGCGCCGTTGCCCACAGAGTGATCAGTCAGTTCTGTGACTGTAAACAATCCGTGTATTATTCAATTGATGAACCCAAAACCAAATACGATTTGTTTTTCTGTCATTCAATTGATAAACCAAGAACGAAAAACGGGCCACTGGACGATATTAATGTTGAAAGTTTGTGTTTTGAAGTTTTTGTGTCCCAAATGACTGTTTATTCCACTAATGTCTCAATCATATTGAAGCCCATTTCCGCCACAAAAACAGAAAAGGCGAAAAGCGTGGTTGAAGTAAAGCAGTAGTTATTGAGAGATCTGCTTATATACACTACAGAATATGTTTGATTGGGAGGAATAGTCAATACCTGAACGGAAAAGTGTAGCAAGGCCAAAGTCATGGTGTTCATACACGGGTGTGTACTTGTTGTTGCTGTTGAGTAATTATTAACAATGTTCAATATTTATGCCAAATAATATTCAATACCTCCACTGTTGTGAATAGTAGCATCCCAAAAATCATGTCATATGCCCATGCGCGTGTTCTTGTTGTACTACACCTTTTACTTTGTTTGAACATTTCTTTTGACTATTTCTTTTGACTTTTTTTTCAATATTTATGGCAAATAATGTTCAATAACGCCACTTATGGACTCTGGAATGTCAAAAGACATTTTCAAACAAAGTTAAAAGGTGAAGTACAACGAGAGCACGCGCATGGAGTCTGAATCTGTGCTAGACGGTACAACAAACCTGCACGCTGTGAATACCGACGAGGCATTAATGTTCAATTTAAACATGAAGTTATGAATCTAAACTCTGCCCTCAAACAGACGTGACGTCACCAGTGAACACATCGGTCTCCGACAGCACATTCAGGCATGAAAACGCGTCAAGGGTGAAAAGGTGAGGAGGAGATTCCCCCTCTAGGGGGTTTCAACTGGTTTTGTCCCAGGGATCATTTTTTGGGTACCGACGAGGGGGGGATGGGAAACGGCCACAGAAACACGGAGAGACGAACCAATTAGCTCCAATACGCGTTTTAGACTGAGCTCCATTCACCGTATTAAACTAAAGTTAGTAATAATAACCATACATCTTTGCTAAAAGTTACGTGTGACGTCACGGCCGCCGCTAGCATCGATCGGCAGCAGGTTTGTTGTGTGCGAACTCATTTTCATTCACTCACATTTAAATAGTATTAGTATCCCTGCGTTCACTCATAATAAACACCCATTACCATGCGCCGTAGTACTAAAAGAGAACATAGTTGACGTGTTGTACTTACGTCTGCCGAGTATTGTTAGAATGAGACGGCAGTCCAGCGGTGATCCAACATGGCGGATCGAGAAGTCTAAATTGGAACAAATTGAGCATCTGATTGGACGCGCAAACCGTGGATCCTCTGATTGGTCGGCCGAGAATTGAAACAAGCTCTGAGGCCTCTCATTGGCTCCTGGGAATTGAAACAATTGGAACAGAGAAGAAGGGGCCTTCGAGAGCCTATGGTTCGTTCTTCTAAGTGAAAGCAGGTGAAATATCTGTGGTTCAAGTCCTGCCTCAGGCAAGGTAGAAGGGGAGGGGGTTATTGTGCTCCATGTGCGAGGTCATGCAGAAGGTCAGCAGGTCGAGTCCCACCTCAAACAAGGTATAATCTTAGTGTGTTATATGATGGCCAGTTATGGAGCCCGGCCCAAGAAATTGGAAACTGGCCACAATCGGCTCTACAGTTTAGCCTACTGTGCTGCTGTCGGGGGCAAGACTATGGAGCAGTGGAGGTCCAAAGGACTCATAGCAGGGGGAAATGAGGGTTGTTTTATTTACAGTTGTTATAGTCTGTTATTATCTGTTATAGTTTGTTGTTATTTGTTATTTAAGTCATTAAAGTCTATTTTCTGCACTCCAGGGTCTCTTCTTCCTGAGGAGACTGAAGAAGGCCCATCTGTCTCCTCAGATTCTAGAGAATTTTTACCGCTGTACCATAGAGAGCATCCGTACAAACTGCATCTCAGTATGGTATGGCAGCTGCTCTGTCTCGGACCGTAAATCACTGCAGAGGGTGATGAAACCTGCCCAACGCATCACCGGTTCCTCACTCCCCACCATTGAGGCTGTCCAGAGCAAGAGATGTCTGCGGAGGGGAAGCAGCATCGAAAAGGACAGCTCTCACCCTAGCCACAGACTGTTTGCCCTCCTCCCCTCTGGGAGGTGCTACAGGGTGCTCCGTTCCCGGACTAGCAGGTTCAGGAACAGCTTCATCCCTGCGGCTGTCATTCTCCTGAACTCTGCCCCCCCTGAACTCTGAACTCTGCCCCCCACCCCCACACACACCTCCCTCAGTGACTGTACTTCCCCCCTCCACCCTGGCTTGACTGCTACACACCTTCCTCCAGCCACTGAACATTTGCACTGTTATTGCATATCCATTTCTTACTGTTCATATCTATTTATTCACTTATTACACTTTACATATGCACATACTCTGCACTTTTGCTATTTTGCACTTCTGGTTGGATGTTAAACTGCATTTCATTGCCTCAGTACTTGTACCCTGTGCAGTAACAATAAAGTTGAATCTAATCTAGAAAAAAAAACTTGGTTTTGGAAGCTTTTTCATTCCATACATACCTGTCTATTAGGGAAATCTCCATAACAGGCCAACATTTAACACACTTAGATTACACCTTGTTTGAGGCAGGCATCTACCTGCTGACCTTCTGCATGACCTCGCACATCTGGAGCACAATAACCCCCTCCCCTTCTACCTTGCCTGAGGCAGGACTCGAACCGCAGATCTTTCACCTGCTTTCACTTTTCGAGGACCTGGAGCCCCTTCTTCTCTGTCCCAATTGTTTCAATTCCTAGGAGCCAATGAGAGGCCTCAGAGCTTGTTTCAATTCTCGGCCGACCAATCAGAGGATCCACGGTTTGCGCGTCCAATCAGATGCTCAATTTGTTCCAATTTAGACTTCTCGATCCGCCATGTTGGATCACCGCTGGACTGCCGTTTCATTCTAGCAATACTCGGCAGACGTAAGTACAACATGTCAACTATGCTCTCTTTTAGTACTATAGCGCATGTTAATGGGTGTTTATTATGAGTGCAAGCAGGGATACTAATACTATTTAAATGTGAGTGAATGGAAATGAGTTCGCACACAACAAACCTGCGGCCGATCGATGCTAGCGGCGGCCGTGACGTCACACACGTAACTTAGCCAAGATTTATGGTTATTATAACTAACTTTAGTTTAATACGGCGAATGGAACCCGGTCTAAAATCGCGTATGGGAGCTAACGGTCACGTCTCTCCGTGTTTCTGCGGACATTTAGGTGGTTTATTGGTGACGGAGTTTACGTGACTTTATAGCATCGGGGATGCGTCACATGTTGACAACAACAGGTGTTACCAAGTCATAAACGTTACTTTATTACAACGTATAGCAACGTGTTTTATTCATGTGTCATTCAACAGTCCAGTAGAATTGTGATATTTGTCATTTATGTGGAATAATAACAAACATAAAAAATATGTGCATATTTAGAGACAGACACAGGGTTTCCTCTGATAGGAAGGTTTTAATGACAGGGTAAAGAGGCCGGACGAGGTGGACTCGGAGGCCTGGGCTCATGTCGTCTCCGAGTGCGGTGACGCCGCCAACGCCGCCCTGGTCCTGAGCCGGTGGGAGGTGCAGTTTGGCCGCTACCAGGGCAGAACCTTCCACTGGCTCCTGGAGAACGACGTGGGCTACAGCGCCAATCTGGTCGCCTCCCACCAGAAGGAGCGCGAGAGGACGCAGGCTCAGTCCTCGCTGATGGCCAACAAGGTCATTCACAATACTTGGAGACAGTTACAATTAGAGAAATGATGGCATTTAACCTCACTGTGTAATCTCACTTTGTAACCTCACAGGACGCCTTCACCCGCTACTCCTCCGCCTATCCTGACTTGGTGGAGGCTGTCAGGTTCCACAGGGCATTTGAGGAGGCGCGGGCGAATTCCCTCCAGCCCGGTCAGCAGGGACGGGCCCTTGTTGGCTTCGTGGACTTCAAATCCGAAACCCTGGAGAGCCTCTACGAGTCTACTGACAACAAAAAGATCCGGTGAAAAAGATCATTATTATTTTTATCGTCACATTGCTGTGGCGACCACCGACCATCAGAATCATGTTGAATGTTTGATTTGTGCAGTTTTGTCAAGTACCTCCGGAGGCCGTCACCAGCTCCAGGGACGCAGATGGAGAATTTTTATAGTTTGTCTATGTCTATTTAATCTCCATAACTGGCCATCATTTAACACACTAAGATTATACCTTGTTTGAGGTGGGACTCGACCTGCTGACCTTCTGCATGACCTCGCACATGGAGCACAATAACCCCCTCCCCTTCTACCTTGCCTGAGGCAGGACTTGAACCACAGATATTTCACCTGCTTTCACTTAGAAGAACGAACCATAGGCTCTCGAAGGCCCCTTCTTCTCTGTTCCAATTGTTTCAATTCCCAGGAGCCAATGAGAGGCCTCAGAGCTTGTTTCAATTCTCGGCCGACCAATCAGAGGATCCACGGTTTGCGCGTCCAATCAGATGCTCAATTTGTTCCAATTTAGACTTCTCGATCCGCCATGTTGGATCACCGCTGGACTGCCGTCTCATTCTAACAATACTCGGCAGACGTAAGTACAACACGTCAACTATGCTCTCTTTTAGTACTACGGCGCATGGTAATGGCTGTTTATAATGAGTGTAAGCAGGGATACTAATACTATTTAAATGTGAGTGAATGAAAATGAGTTCGCACACAACAAACCTGCTGCTGATCGATGCTAGCGGCGGCCGTGACGTCACACACGTAACTTTTAGCAAAGATTTATGGTTATTATTACTAACTTTAGTTTAATACGGTGAATGGAGCTCAGTCTAAAACGCGTATTGGAGCTAATTAGTTCGTCTCTCCGTGTTTCTGTGGCCGTTTCCCATCCCCCCCTCGTCGGTACCCAAAAAATGATCCCTGGGACAAAACCAGTTGAAACCCCCTAGAGGGGGAATCTCCTCCTCACCTTTTCACCCTTGACGCGTTTTCATGCCTGAATGTGCTGTCGGAGACCGATGTGTTCACTGGTGACGTCACGTCTGTTTGAGGGCAGAGTTTAGATTCATAACTTCATGTTTAAATTGAACATTAATGCCTCGTCGGTATTCACAGCGTGCAGGTTTGTTGGACCGTCTAGCACAGATTCAGACTCCATGCGCGTGCTCTCGTTGTAATTCACCTTTTAACTTTTTTTGAAAATGTCTTTTGACATTCCAGAGTCCATAAGTGGCGTTATTGAACATTATTTGCCATAAATATTGAAAAAAAGTCAAAAGAAATAGCCAAAAGAAATGTTCAAACAAAGTAAAAGGTGTAGTACAACAAGAACACGCGCATGGACATATGACATGATTTTTGGGATGCTACTATTCACAACAGTGGAGGTATTGAATATTATTTGGCATAAATATTGAACATTGTTAATAATTACTCAACAGCAACAACAAGTACACACCCGTGTATGAACACTATGACTTTGGCCTTGCTACACTTTTCCGTTCAGGTATTGACTATTCCTCCCAATCAAACATATTCTGTAGTGTATATAAGCAGATCTCTCAATAACTACTGCTTTACTTCAACCACGCTTTTCGCCTTTTCTGTTTTTGTGGCGGAAATGGGCTTCAATATGATTGAGACATTAGTGGAATAAACAGTCATTTGGGACACAAAAACTTCAAAACACAAACTTTCAACATTAATATCGTCCAGTGGCCCGTTTTTCGTTCTTGGTTTATCAATTGAATGACAGAAAAACAAATCGTATTTGGTTTTGGGTTCATCAATTGAATAATACACGGATTGTTTACAGTCACAGAACTGACTGATCACTCTGTGGGCAACGGCGCCCTCACGTGGGCAAACGAAGCAACTGCTTCTCTCTGATCAGCCTGATGGTGACGTGTGCAGCAGAACTCTGTTCAGAAACCGTTGAATTAAACAAACGCTGCTGGCTAACTGGCCCAAACATCATCACTAACATCAAATAGAAGAGCCTTTCTAAACCACACGGAGATGATCTTTTATTCGGCCAACACAAGATCAACTGAAGAACCAACGGCTCTCACGTTGAACTAACTTACATCCGGACAACGTTTACAGCAACACGAGCCTTCGGAGTCTTTTGGGTTCTGTTACCGGACGTTTCTGTGTGGAACTCGGCCGGTTTCTCCTCCATATTCCGGTAAACGGAGTTGCTAAAACAATGAGGTCTGGTGAAGAGAACAGAGACTCTCAGTGTACCTCCCTTCTTCTCAGATTATATAGGGATGAGGACAGACTGTTTATAGTTTGGAGGACAGACATGTTTATTTTTCAGAAGACAGACATTTTCATTGAGGTTAGACAGGTTTAATGAAGACTTTGAACTCCTAGGGAGACGCCACTCTGCTTCTGCAGTAGCAACAGTGGCCGTGGTGGCGCCGTTTCACCCCAAGTGGGAAAAGTCTGTATAATAACCAGAGCAAATCCTAAAGCAATCCTATAATAGCATAAAGATTCCAGATAATTAAAGAAAATGAGGAACGCTTCACGAATTTGCGTGTCATCCTTGCGCAGGGGCCATGCTAATCTTCTCTGTATCGTTCCAATTTTAGTATATGTGCTATCGAAATAACACAACAGCACCTAGTTTCTGAGGGGTTCTTAAAAGCTTCTGAAGGGGTCGAGCACTCTGTGACGGTGGCACCACTTTAGGGAGTCTAAAACCATGTTTCCGTGTCTCTGTCTAGGTCCAAAACACAACTGCTGAGAGGTCTGGCTGCTGTGCAGTGAACCCTGACCATTCCACCGGCTCCAGAACCTGATCCGACCCGCTTCAGGTCCCGTCTACTCTGCTGAGGAGCGCGAGAGGGTTCTGGGAAATCTAGTCAGCCAGCGCTGACGTCACAGGATTGGTGAGCTGCAGACAAAGAGGACAAAAGAATCCCCTCACAGCTCCGCCTACATTCCTCCCAGACGACCTTTGACCACCAGTGAGCCATGGGAGGACACGCAGAGGCAAGGGGGGAGGGGGGCGCACAGAGAGTGACGAAGGAGGCAGACGCGTATAGAGTGACGAAGGAGGAAGCTTAGACGGAGGGGGGGGGCAGCATGAAAGAGGCGGTATGAGGAGAGTCCTCACGCTGCTGCTGTCCCGACTTCACATGAAGATCCTCTTTGCGCTCTGAAGACGGCTGGATGACGTCACTTTTTCTTGGAGAATCGGTAACAATGAGAAACATTTGTTCAGAGCCACAAGGTGTGAAACTAACTCGCTGCGGAGACTAAGAAGAAGAGATCACAACCTCATGAGGAGACCCGAGGTCAGAGAGAAGACGTGATGGATTTTGGGGGGATTCTTTATGAAAAACGTGTCTCTCTGTATATTCCGCCACAACAACGGCTCAGATGAACAGACGCAGAGGAACATCTGCTCACGTCGTCCAGACCACACTTCTGTGTGTTCCTCTGAACAAACTCTGCTCTTCCTGCTTCCTGTTTTCATAAAAACAAGAACACCGGTGCAGCTCCACAAAGGTCCAGCAGGTGTCGTCCTCCATGGAGTGAGAGGCGTGGTCTGAAGGAAAATACAAAGTACAGCATGAAACATGAGCCACTACTACTCATTCGTAGTAATGTCACCTTATTGAACATTGTTATATTGTTTCACAGTAATGAATCCATGGTACATGCGTTTAAAGTGCACATGGAGATCCCCAAACAGTTAAAAACATGTCACAATTAATGAGGGATTTTGACTTTCTACATGAAATCTCACCTCTAACGAATCAAGATTAGTTTTAATTGTGAGTTGAGAATAAATAATTTGGCTCTGCACAAACACCGAACAAGCTTTCAATCGAATCGAAACAATCTGATTCATGAAATAAAAAATTACTCGATACCGGTGTAAAGTCATTGAACAGGACATTTGTTAAGTAGTTGTTAAAAGTCTTCTGTTTAACAGTTGGGAGGTGAAACACATTCAAGTCCTGCGTCAAGTTTCTGCTCGGAGGTCTCTCAGCCTCTGGATTATATAGTGGAGATGACACATACACAAGTTCTGCATCAAGGTCCAACGTCTGCATCTCAATCCCAAAATGATGACATATAGTCACGAGACATGCATCAAGGCTTCTCCATGTCTGCGTCTGGTTAACAAAGCACACACCAGTTACACACCAAGGCTTCTCTGCAGGGAGGTCACACTGTGTGGCGTTCTACAGTAGTAGTGCTTCAACTAAAATGAGCTTGTGTTCGCTTAAACTGCAGTTAGATTTTTCCAGTGTGCAGTTCGGGACCACAAACACAAATGTATCTGCAAGTTCAGGTGCTTGTTAGTAAAACTACTGTGGAAGCTTTTATATGTTTAAATACTTCCACATGGTTTTAGTTGCATGTATGCATGCTCCTGTTATAGCAAACTCATATAAAATGCAATTCAATGTGGAAGTAATCCCAAGTATTCCGAATACAATACTCAGATTAGTTAATGTATCGGAATACGTTCTACATTACATTTTTGGGCATGTATTCTGTAACTGAATATGTTTTAAGGCAGCGAAGGGGAAGAACACCTCCTGTGCTGCCATGACCCTCATCTGGTGGCCTTCCTCCTGCTCCTCCTCCTCCACTAGATGGGGAGCAGCCAGGGCCTTCTGCTCCTCCAGACGAGGAAAGACCTGGACCCTCGTCCAGCGGCCTTCCTCCACTGCCCCTGGGTGTCTTCCCTGGTCCTGCCGGTCCACCTCCTCAACTTCCCAGAGAAAGTAGGAGCCCTGTCTGGAGGAAGAGGAAGGCGGCCGAGGCAGCGGCTGCTGCAGGTCAGGTGTTGCCACCCAAAAATCCCCGTCAGCAGTACACCTGCTCCAAGTGTGTTCAGCCCAAAACATTACAAACTGGCCACACTCAGCTTCACGGTATAGCGTACTGTGCTGCTGTCGGGGGCAAGACTGTGGAGCAGTGGAGGAAGGAGGTCCAAAGGACTCATAGCGGGGGGAAATGAGGGTTTTTATTTGTTGTTTTATTTACAAGTGTGGTTTAAGCAGGTTACTATTAGTGTGTTATTATTGTCATGTGTTATTATTGTCATGCGTTATTATTAGTGTGTTATTATTGTCATGTGTTATTATTAGTGTGTTATTTAAGCCATTAAAGTGTATTTTCTGCACTTGGTTTTGGAAGCTTTTTCATTTCATAAACTCCTGTATGTTTTCATTCCATACACACCCGTCTATTAGGGAAATCTCCATAACTGCCATCATTTAACACACTTTGCTTGCAACTTGCCGACGGCGGGACTCGAACCACAGATCTTCTGCATCGCAGCACACATCTGGAGCACAGCTCTCTTTACTCTTGGTAAAGTTCTGTTGGTTTATTTGTCACTTAATAAACTTCTGAATGTTCCACATTTCACTGCTTCAATTGATCAAATGTCTGATTATGAACAATGGATATATAATGATTCTCACAAACACATTCACACACATAATGAAACTCCTATGGTCATCTACACATACATATGGTACATAAGCTGATACAGTACATATATCCTATTCATATCAAATTGATTCTTTGGGCCTGTTTTCATCTACATCCTCTGAAAGAGTTGAGAAAACGGGAAAACGGGTCAAGGGTGAAAAAGGTGAGAAGGATATTACCCCTCTCAGGGATCATGTTTTGCGTACCGACGAGGGGGGGGGGATTGACAACAACTAATAGCGGACAAGTCATTAAATACTCGTCATGCATCATAGTGCATTGCATATAATGGGCGCTGGTCAACTAGTCTAAAATTCATTTTAGACACATTTATGCGTAGTTTAGAGTGACAAATCGTACCAGCGTACTTTGCAGTCAGAATGCGTATCAGGTGGGCAGGTCTGCTTATTGATAGAACGGTGGAGCACTTTACCTTCTGCCTCGTCAGTTCCCTCACCTCAAAATCTACCTCCTCAAGAACGCTAGCGTTAGCTAATCATTTCCCACCCGCCTCTATTCATCAGGCTGTAGCTAACGTTAGCTAAGTCTATGTCAACAAAGCTCCTGGTAACTTGACTTAGACCCGAAAATATTACAATGATTGAAACCATCACTCACCCTGTTCGCAGTTCGCTGAATATGAATACCCCCCCCAAAAAACTCATCCAATCTACACGATTCACGTAGGTCACCTATTTTGGTTTCAAAACGGCGAATTTTGCCGAAAGGTGAGTTTCATGCCTGTTAAATGTTATTCTGTATCGCACAATTTTGCAAATTAGCCTCATGTGTCTTTACAGTCTGTACACATGTGACATCCTCAGAAACCCTCACATCGACACAGGAAAAACTCCCCAAACAATGAAAAAGTATTTGATGGGGAGAATAAAGGGAAGAAACCTTTAGAGAGACAAAGGACGATCCTCCCTGGGACGGACAGAATGAACAACGTAAAATATGTATTATGCGTTAAATTCATCCGACAGAAATGGTTCAAATTAACATATTATCTCATCATATGTGTTCATGATCATTTCCTGCTCGTCACCGGAGAAAAAAGACGCTCTTCCTTTAAGTTTGTTTGTTACCGTTAAAAATCCTGGTTTCGACGATCGACTCTTCCGCCTTCTGACGTAAGACGCGCGCGCGCGATTATTCTGATGATTGATGATCTGGTTCAAACTAACAAGACGGTTCGAGCGCCGATCCGCCTTCGAGGAACCGAGATAGCCTGATTCAATCTTCTCGGTAATTTGAGCTGGATAATCGGACATCGACTTAGTTGAACCACGTACGAGGAACAGGGTCCTGGTCTACCGCGATGGCTGCAGATCCTGCAGGCTACAAGGATGCAGCCTGGCGACTTGAGACACCCTCCAGATGATGACGCCTGAGTGCGCCTCATTGTGTTAGGCCCCCCGCTGCGCTCCAGCGTCAGGGTCACGGTGGAAACAACAGACACTAACTAACTAATCACCGCTTAGATCCCCACAAACAAACAAAGATGAACTTCAGGCTGTAAATGGTTATTCAATGGTGAAGAATAACTAGCAGGTAGACTGTGAACCCAGAAAGTAATGTAGTGTTAGCCAGAGCTTATGGTTAGCGTGTTAATGAGCTAACTTGATTTAGCATGATTTACAGCATGATTTTAGCATTGACCATCTGTTCTTAATGTTTTGCACAAAGCAGCCATTAAAGTCAACATCACCTTTTAGACCAGGGGTGCCCACACCTGTCTGGCTCGCGAGCTACTTTTCAACTGGCGATCAACCTCCCTCCCTCCCTCCCTCCCTCCCAGGACCGGCCGGCTGATGGGGTGTGGGGGGGTCGACCGGTAAATAGTCGGGTGACCAACAACAGCGCATAACGAGTCGAAGTGAAGAAAACAACGAGCCTCTCATCTGTCAGAAGGAGGGAACCGTCACAAGCATCCCGCACATCGGTGGTCGATACCTTACTGGAGTCAGTTAGGATGCTAATTAGCATTAGCATTCGTTCTGATCATCTCCCGCGGTAGACCGCACGCGTGACGGACGTCTTTTTTTTTTTTAAGTCGACAACTGATACTGCCTTCAGACGGGGTGAATTTATGAATGAAGAACGTTCTGTCACAACGGTGTTGTTATCACGTAGACTACACCACTGGTTTAAACCAAGATCAGCACCCATGAGAGACTCTGGAAAATACTGGACCCGGGTTCTGCTACCCTGAAGAAAACACATTAACTCTGTTCTCAAGTGGTTCTCAAACGTGAACATGGTAATGTTGACGTCGTCTGCAACGTACAACCAAGGGAGAGAGCTATGAGGCCGAGTAATTGATTTCCTACCTCGCGACGGAGGCTGTGGCCTCTGGATGCCACACCGGATTTGGCAGCTGCAGCTGACTTGCCCCCGGCCTTCGTGCACTGGGTCCTTGACCAAGGCTGGGCTGTACAGGACCATCGACGGCTGGTAGCTCATGCCAGTACCTGCTACCTGGAGTGCCGTCGATGTAAGAAGAATGTCGAGTCATCAGGCAGCTGCCAGTTTCCAGCTGTACTCACGTGTCAGGTTTGTGTTCTGCAGGCTGTCCTGTGACATAAGGGGGGGTGATTCAGCTGAGGTCCCGCCTTCTGGGCAAAAGTGCGAATCAGCTGTAACACCCTGTGGGAGCAGCACTCGGACGCCTGTGTGCGGAGAGAATCCTCAGACAGCTGCCTTGCTTCAGGTGTCACTGAGAGCCGCGAGCTGTACCCCACCTTCATGAGGCAGCCGTCTCACTGCATCTTCGAGGGCGACGCCGGAGATGCACGCCGTCTCGCAGAGACTGACCCGCTACTGAATCCTTCTCTGTGTGACAGGGGAGCTCATCGGAGGGAAGTACCTGTACCAGCAGACAGGCAAAGTGCTTGTGGACGTCAGCCTGGACCCTGACACTCCGGACGAGGCTGCTGCCATCGAGGCGCTGGAGGAGGACGAGGGAAACCGTCAGGTGGACATCTGAAGCTATCAGTCATGAGAGACGAGAGGGACAGAGGGAGAGAGGAATCGGTCGCGATGGAGATGGAGAGTTAACACTCTCTTACTCACTAACGTTACTCCTCATTCTTTCCCTCTCTCTCTCCCTCTCGCTGCAGTCTGAGCCACCTGTGCTGTGTTTAACGTTAAATCATTTTTAATTCCCCTACTTTGTATCAGTCGTAATGTGTAACTTTACATTTTTTTATTTTAACTAATGTAACCACTATGTATGGATAGCTGTTCGAAAGTGGCGTAACTGGAATTCATTGAAACTTTGTCGCAGTATTTCAGGGCATTTAAAAACAGGCCACCTGTTGTTTGTTTGTTTGTTCCAATTCAGGATTAATACGTTGCAGTTTCCTCTTTGTTTAGTTTGTGTTCACACTGCAACATTTAACACCACACTAAATATTGTAAACAAACACCACGCATGAGCAAACATTTTTTTGTCATTGGTCCAATATTATTCCATCTATAAATAGGCGCTTTCTTTTCTTTTTTTTTGATTGTGAGGGATTGGTGGTGGATGTAGAAGGGGGTGCGTGGCCTAAAAAGTTCTGGGAAAACCTAAACAAAACCTCTGGGAGCCGCTGCCCTACAGTGTAATGTACTATATTCGGTGCTGTAATGGGATGTTGTAAAAAAGGCACATATGGTTGTATCTTGTTTGTCAAACGTGCAAGGTGCTTTTCCTGCACCGGTCGCAATATAACGTCAAGTACGAGGAGGTCTGGAACAGCTGATTTTGTCGCTCCAGTGTCATTGCGTCTGTGCATAGACTTGTAATGTTGTGGCGCAAAACCTTCACTTTGCTTTTGGTGTGAACGTACCATAAGGTGTGTCGTGTAATTAGCTTGTTCCACTAGCTTAATTAGGTAAATGTTCCACCTTAGTACAACAGAAAGTCTGTTATCACTTAATTGGAGTGTTGTTATATATATTTAAAAGCATTTTGTCATGTTATTTATGCTGATTGTTTGTCTTGATTTATTGACATCATGATATCAGCAGGTGCAACACAGAAGAGCTGCATTATTCTTTCAGACCACTTTACCACACCAGCGATGGGGATTACATTAGTTCCTGAAGGGGTTATTGTCTTCGCTCAGAGCTTAAATATTGATCTGATTTGAGGTTGCATCAAATATCTAAATTCTCATCTTGACCATCAGCATTCAGAAAATATGAGACACAACTATTTGTTCATTTTGTTTATTTACTTTGGAATTCTGAATTAATATGATTGATTATGCAGTTCAGCCAGCAATTGTGTCACAAAAGCAAATTAAACAATATACCAGGAGCTGCACTTTTAGACAACACAAACATTAGGTTAATATTTTATTTCAAAAATTACATTTAAATCATATTTAGCCCTAAAATATAATAATTGACAAAGCCAGTTTTCCAGATAATCAATAACCATCTTCGTAGCATTAAGGATGAACTGTAGCATTCATCCATTTTTTTGTAATGTTGACATTTTAAATTAGCTGGACATTATGATTTTTCTGATTGAAAAGAGCCAAATCTCCTCTGAAACCAAACTCTGAGCATAATGAGTTAACGTCTCGCTGACATCTAGTGGCAATAGCTGATCTCTGCAGTGTGTTTGTAACCGTCTCTGAGGTCACATCATTAAGAGTCTATGAGACAATCTAAATGTAGTTTGAAGCAGCTTCTTAATCAAATTATTTTTCGAGAAACAGAACAGATGGCCGACTTCTGCTCGTCACAATTATGTGCAAAAAACTATTTTCATAATACATCTACATAGGATCGGTTTTAGCAGTAAATAACATGAATCATGAGCAACTCTTAATTGTAATCTAAAACATGAGCAATAACAATTTAAGATGTATGCAGTGAATGAAAGGAAAAATTAAATTTTGTTGAATAAAGAAATTAAAGATTTATACAGCCTGCAATGTCTAAAATCATTTAATATACAATAGTAAAATGCAGGCTGGTTATTCGTGCTGGGCTAATTGTATAGATCCAACATCAGGTTTTTCCTTGGAATGCTTCTTTGCCTTAAACAAAAAGAAAGCTATACAAATGGCTCCAAACACTGCAGCAATTAGAAAAGAAAACGTGGTTGTAAGTCCGATCTCAGCATCATGGGTGGAGAGCCTCATACCAAGGAAATTTACTGAGTTGTTCACTGAGGGGACAGGCGTGATAGGCGCACTCGTTGCTGTGGAAAATACACAGGTTAATATATTTGAACATTGACTGCACATCTAAAAAGTGTTGTGAGATCTACCAAAAGCAAATGTCTTCTACCACCGAATGTTTTTTTCTTCTATTAATGATGTGGGGAAATTTTCGGGGAATATAACATTTATTGACCTTCTGTATATCGTGCAGGGTTTATACACACATCACTTTTAAAATACGCTGAAAACCAGTCTCCGAGATGTCAATGCCTTTTTGATGATTCCAGCAAATAACCATTGTACCGCAAATTCTTGTCACCATCTTTTCCCCCTCTCATCCCGGACCAAATCTGTTTGTGCGCCTTCCATCTGGCAGGAGGCTGAGCTCCATCGGGACCAAGAGCTCTCGCCACAGAAACAGTGTCTTCCTGTCGGGAGTCAGGCTCATCAACAGAGCCCGGGTCCCCCCGACTGACTCTGACATCCCTTTCTCCTCCCGTCACTCCCTTCACTCTCCACATGCACAGGTCACTTTCACATACATTCACAACACAGTTGTGTAGAGTACGATTATCTTTTCGCCAGTGCACTTTATTTATCTTTTATTTTATATCCCCCCCAAGCCTTTTTATACTGTAGATCTAAATGGTAAATTTGTGAATTGAACTGCCATTTTTCTTGCATTATGTTATTTGTCTGGTAGGTCATTGTCCCACTATCTAATAACATTGGACAGTGGGAGAATAACATTGGACATTCCTTGTATGTCTAACATATTTTGGCAATAAATGTTTTGATTCCTGATTCAAAGGTTTTTGCTAAAATTACTTTTTTGTCAACGAGCTTTAAAATGAATGGTTGAATTGAATTACCTTCAGGCACTGTGCTGGAACACTCATGGGGTCCCAAGGCGGGGTCTGGGAATCCGTTGCAGTTGATGATGGTGGAGTAGAGGGTCACAGAATTCTTGGCCACACGAGGCAATTTAGGGTCAGAGAAATTGACATAGAACAGGCCAAATCTTTCTGTGAAGCCAGCAGCCCACTCTAGGTTGTCCATCAGGGACCAAGCTGTGTAACCCCGGATATCCACGTTATCGAGCAGATAAGCTAGGAGGAGAAAATGAACAAATTTAGGAAGGCATATACAGATATTCAGTGGTCTTGATTTCAATATTACCATTATTCTGTGAAACAGCAAGAATGCTTTGATCAATTACACTTAAATAATTTCTCAGATAAGGTATATAAGATGTTGTCAATTCTTTCTTTGAAGATATAAAATGGGAATGTGGTTGGATACCTTTCAGCATCTGGTTGATGTACTTTTCATAGTAGTAGCTCCTATGAATATCATTTAGGTCGATTGGCCCTCGCTCTGACATGCCGTTTTCTGTGACTATAATGGGTGGGTTTCCATACTCCTCCTTAATAAATTTCAACACCCTTCGAAATCCAAACGGTGAGACCTTCAGCCAAAATGAGCCAGATTCCAGCCAGGTACGATCAGAAAGTGTTCCTGCACCTCTAAGAAGATTAAACAGGTGAAAGGGTTTTATTTCACAAAAATAACATTTATCTTCCCTGTGTATGATGTGTGTGTGACTTGCCTCTCTCACTTGGTTCCTGTTATGTTTTTACTTGCTTACCTATCGCCATCATAGCTCTGAAGGTCTCCATGGTTCACAGGGAACGCCAGAACACTGGTGTAATGGTTGAACCCAAAAAAATCATGGGTGCCCTTAATCCTCTTAATCTCCTCAGGAGTGAACTCGGGCAGCCTGGAGAGTTTAAAGTAAATTAATGAATGTACCTATTGGATTTAAAACCTCTTCCCATGAATAATCTTTCTTGCTTCACTGTTGTATTTTGTAATACCGAGATTTTAGCAGACCAGCAGCTAGGCTTCTCTCTCGGATGATGGTCTTCATCATGTTGCTGTAGTCTCCGTTAAATACGGGATGGGCAAACCAGCCAATAAAGAACTGCACAAGGAGACACACAACAAGCCTTACATGTCTATTGTCAAAAATGAAGCGTACGAGCATGCAAAGAACAGTAGCAACAAGAATACGTTTTCCCCTCTTATTCTTTGAAGTACCTGCAGCACACGTCTTGCGGCGTCAATGTCCTCTTGCTTATAGGGATTTCTGGGCTCTGTCCAGTCAGAGTTGAGGCTGATGGAGATAATTCCCTTCTGTGTGGCCCGATACTTGTCATTGTAGAGATGCCAGGCCTCAGCGTGTGCTTTGATGAGTGTGTGACCCACAATGTAGGGCAGAGTGCCTGGTCGAGAACCTATTCCTGGACACATAGACAAGGACCAACAGACCCATTTTTTCGTTTCTTTAGGTATACCACATAACCATGACCATTTAATTGTATTTCACATCATTTAAGTGGCCATGCGTGTATTGATATGAGCAAGTAAAAGCATACCTGGTGCAGATTCCCCGTAGCCGTAGCCCAAATTGGCTACATTGTATGGCTCGTTAAGGGTGAGCCAAGATTTTACTTTGGGGCCAAGACGGCTAAAGATAAGGTCAGCGTAATCCCGGAATTTATCAATGATAGTCTCATTTTCCCAGCCCCCAATGTCTTGCAAAGCTTGTGGGAGGTCCCAGTGGTAGAGAGTAACCTGACAATAAAAGAAAAGCAGCGTTTAAAAAAATACAACCAACATTTCATTGCAATAGTATAAAAGGCCAAATGTACACATACAATAGGTTGGATGTTTGCAGCAAGCAGCGCATCGAGCAGTCTGTTGTAGTAGTTCAGTCCAGCCTCGTTGATGTGCTTTGTGGTGCCATCAGGAAGCACCCTCGGCCAGGATATTGATAACCGATAATGGGTCACCGGAAGTTGTTTCAATATAGCAACATCATCTTCTACTTTATTGTAACTGTTGCAGGCTATGTCGCCATTGTCATCATTGGCTATTCGAAGAGGAGTGTGAGCAAACTTGTCCCAGATGCTGAGACCTTTTCCATCCGCTCTCCATCCTCCTTCAACCTTAAGCGAAAACATGCCAAAAACAAATTGAATTAGTAGTGTAAGGAACACATGTGCAAATCCCTATTCGAGCATTAATGAAGGGTTTTATCACATATATACCTGGTATGATGCCGTAGCAGTACTCCAAATGAAATCTTTCCGGAAATGTCCATAAATCATCTTCTCCTCATCTGTTATGGGGAAACCATTGTCCTTTATAACTTGGTAGTAGAAATGGGTTGAGTACTTTGGTGTCCGTGGCCGGTTTGGGTTGGTGAAGTCCACATGGTGCAGGCCAAATCCAACTTGGTACCCATTAAGCCACTCAAAAGAATCCATGAGCGATGTTGCTATGTATCCTTTGATCTTCACACCGTCAAGGTCATGTGCTGTTAAATAAAGCATACGCACAAATAATTGATTAAGACTACAAATCTGAACAGTCATGATGATCATATAATTTATCTTAACTAATCTTCATATCATTGTACCTTTCAGAGCTTCATCGATGTAGGTTTTGAAATAAAATACTCTTTCATAGTCATCCCAAGTTGTCTTAGATTCTGTGGCTACTCCATTCTCAGTAATGTAAATCTCTGGATCTCCATACTCCTCTTTGATCCAGTTGAGGAGTCTTCTCAAGCCCCATGCTACAGCTCTCTGATTAGGGATGGCTGTCGTTGGTGAATCAGTTTCATCTGCTTCTGTCAAGTCCCGGTCATATTCATAGGATTGAGGGGTAAGTTGAGCAGTAACATATCGAACTATCTTTGTAGTGTAATGATTTACACAGAACATATCAGCTGTTCCTTTGATGGAGGTCTTTTCTTCGTCAGAGAATAAAGGTAGTCTTGTCTCTGAAAGGCCTTGGAGATCACTTTTGTTTCCAACATGCCACTTCATTGCATCTGGATAGTCGCCATTCTTGAAAATTGGGTGTGCAAACCAACCTAGTTGAAACTGCAGAGCACGGTCAGCGGCCTCCACCTCACGGGCAACATTTACATCTATAGGCTCAATCCAATCAGCATTGAGGGCTATGGAGACTAGACCACTTTGAGATGTGCGATACTTATCGTCATATGTGTGGTAAACTTTGGCGTGTGCCTTTATAAGGTTGTGTGCCACTCTGTATGGGGCAATTCCTGGATTCTTAACATTTGGTGGGATCTGTCCAAGTCCATATCCCGACCACGCAATTGTGTGAGGCTGGTTGAAGGTCATCCAAAATTTTACTCTGTCTCCAAACGTGGCAAAGCAGAAGTCACTATAGTCATTGAAAATATTAATCACCTCCACATTTTCCCAGCCACCAAGGACTTGCAAAGCTTGAGGAAGGTCCCAGTGATAGAGAGTCACCATGGGAGTGATGTTATATGCTAAGAGGCCATCGATCAATCTGTTATAGTAGTCAACACCGTTCTGGTTCAGGGAGGTAAGCCGGCCATCAGGAAAGATCCTGGACCAGGACAAAGAGAATTTGTATGACTTCACCCTTAGAGCTCGCAGCATGTATAAGTCTTCTTCGAGTCTGTGGTAGCTGTCACAGGCCACATCTCCATTGGCATTTGCAGGAATACTGCCTGGTTTTTGGGTGAATGTATCCCAGACGCTCGGCCCCTTCCCATCAGCATTCCAGCCGCCTTCAATCTGGTAAGCAGAAGATGATACTCCCCAAACGAAGCCATGAGGGAAAGTGCCATAGTGGTACACTTTTCTCTGAAATGGCGACTGGTTTGAAAATTTCTCCCAGATAACCTTGGATTTTGAGGGAACCTCAGAGGGCGATAAAGCTTTTGGACGGCGGTTGAGTTGCATTTCTGATCCTTTAAAAGCATGCCCTTTATGTGTACCAAATCCATTTAGCTTGACAACTTGAGAGTAGAAATATGCAGATTGCTTTGGGGTTCTTGGTGTGTTTGCATCTTCAAAGTTGACCTGGTGAAGACCAAATCTTTGGCTGTAACCTTGCGGCCCTTCAAATCCATCCATGAGTGACTGCACTGTGAAACGCTGAACATCCACTCCATCTATCAATATTGCTAAGAAATCGACAAAACAACAACACATTAAAGCTGACAATATTTAGAATGCTTTGTAAATGAAGGTTTTCTATCAGAGAAATTCCTGACTGACCTTTCAGGGCTTCATTGATGTAGCTCTTCATGTACTCTATTCTATCAGTGTCATTGAGAGTCTCTCCAATGTACTCAGTAGGCATACCATTGCCAGTTATGTGAATTGGCACTTTGGAAACATTTAGGTATTCTGTAGAAATGTAGTTAAGGAGCCTTCTGAGTCCCCACGGTGTAGAATAGATCCAGTCAGAAGCTGTAGAGGACCATGAGGGATCCACATGGGACTGGAAGTCCCCGACCCCTGAAGGACCGGGGGTGCAGCCACCAACACTGTTGTTGACCAACCGGGCGGTATAGTGGTTTAATCCCAAGAAGTCTGCTGTTCCATGTATTCTCTGGCGCTCCTCAGCAGTGAAAACTGGAAGTCTTGCAGGTTCAGAGAGAGAACACGCATATCTTTTCTGTTCAATCTTAGTCTTGAGTGTTGAAGGATAATCTCCATTTACAAATATAGGATGTGCAAACCAGCCCAGCATGAACTGCAAGTAGCGATCTGCAGCCGCTATGTCTTCAGGTTTGGAGGGGTCCATGGGCTCAGCCCAGTCAGAATTCAATGCAATGCCCACTTTCCCTCCTTGCACCTTCCTGTACTTGTCATTGTAGATATGCCAGGCCTCAGCATGAGACTTAATCATATTATGTGTGGCCTGCAAAAGGCAAAATAAATAATGAGGTGTATAAGAACAAAAGACGAGACAGTGAATATTTGAATATTTCCATTATTGTATTATTATTTCTCACACCTGATAGGAGGCAACCACATAATCCTTGACTCCAGGGGGATGCTCACCAGTGCCATAGCCAGCATGGCTTACCACCCAGGGGCTACTGAAGGTGTTCCATGTCTTGACCCTGTCTCCAAACCTTGAGAAACAGAAGTCTGCGTAGTCTTTAAAGGCTTCAACAACGGAAGCGTTGGTCCATCCACCGTAGTCCTGCAGTGTCTGGGGCAGATCCCAGTGGTAGAGAGTGACAACAGGTTGAATGTCAGACTCGATAAGAGTGTTGATCAGCTTGTCATAGTAGAGATGCCCTTTCTCTGATTGACTCCCCCGGTGGCCTGAAGGGAAAATACGTGCCCAGGAGATGGAAAACTGGTAGGTGTTGACATGGAGACCTCGCAGGAGGTAGACATCATAATCCACCTTGTTGTAACTGTCACAAGCTAGATCAGCTGTCTCATGTGCATTGGCTAGGCCGTCATGACCAAAACGGTCCCAAATGGTCTCTCCTTTCCCTCCTTCTGCCCAGCCTCCCTCGACCTTGAACGACTCACTAGAGGTAGCCCATTGGAAGCCTGAGGGGAATGATTCATTGAGGAAAAGGTCTCGCTCTGCTGTGGTCTGGGACTGAAACTTCTGCCACACGTTCTGATAACTGTTTATAAATGTATTCATTCTTTTGAAGTCTGAAATGCCAAAACTGTTGGAAAAAATAAGAACATAAACAGTGTATAAATATAAGAAACAAGCTTCATCAGTACATATAAAAAAATATATATTTTACCAAGAAAAACTGTCAATTGGTTACCTGGTTGGGACGTCCTCCATGTCCAGCTTACCAAACATATCCGTCATGTCACATCCCATAATATTCAGGTTATTTGTGTTCATTAAGGCTGTGATAAATGCAAGACAAAGTGACAGTTATGTGATCAATATTATAAAAGAACAATTAAATTATATTACAGCTAATTATCTCAACTCAAAGTACAGCTTAGGCTGCAGGGATGCCGTAAGACTTGCAGGTTTATGGTGTTAAGCCAAATCATTGGACAAAGTAGATAAAAAGTTAAAGAGTCACTACAGTTATCAGGATTTTATCTTGAAAGGGTCATGCCTTTCTGCACCAAATCTAACTTTGTTTTTCTTTAAACTATATTCTTCATCCAACCACCCATGGCCACCACTTATGCTTTAACTTCTAAGAGTGTTAGATCATGCGTGTGATTCTCTCTTGTAAAACCACTGCCGGTACCAAGAAGAACTTGGTGAACACTAACGTTCAATAACACTCCCATTGTTATTGTACTGTAAAAGTTTATGATTATTGTAATCACGACAGGCTAGCCTTGATTTGTTTGGTCAGTGAAAACTCAAGAATGGTTCACATTATGATAGAAATGTTTAACTTTTTGGTTGAATTTACTACAGCTATGACTAATTAGTTCTATGCTTTCCACACAAACTAACTGAACACATGATTTTTACCTGAACAACTTTAACTTTGGACGAAACTATGTGACAGAACCATGTTAAGTTAGGTATAATGACACTTACCTTGTAAGAAAGTGCCAAGAAGCTCGTATTGACTGTCAGGACAATTGTGAACAGTCACGTCGAATATCAGGATGGGCCGGTCCACATTCAACATCTACAAAATAAGAATTATGCGGCTGTAGTAGGATAGCAAATTTGAAAATAAGGACCTTTAATTGTTTTCTTACCTGTAAGGCGCTCAGCTCCTTTGCAAAGTTGGATGTGGAGGCACAGTTGTACTCAATGTGCACTGACAAGAAATCAGTCTGTTCAAAAATTGGAGACACAGTTATGTTATCCCACTAACATATGTTAACAAAAACGTGTTAAATTTTTATTGCCACGCGGACTACATTGATACAATATTTCCTTAGTTGTCACCTTCTTTTTAATGTTTTTTAAAAACGTATTTAATTTCCTTGGCCTATCACCATTTATTTTATCAAGTCACTTTTGCTCATCTATTGAATTTACAGCATTTTGAGCAATTTTTGTTGTATTTGGAATGCGCAATACAAATGGACTTTGATTGATAATGTTTATCAGAGTGCAGATACACAGACAAAATGTTTCTTTCAAATAATTGCAAATCATACATACTATTAAGGTGAACATGACTGAACAGTTCCTTTAATATTGATTTGCTATTCTCAAATGGTATTTGGAGCACAATAGCAGTATTATAATATATATGTATTGGTTATATAAAGAAAGAGGAACAGAAGATTCATCTTACTGGAGATGAACCTTTGATCTGGGGAAGAATTGCAGCATCACTAGCTCTCACTCCGATTGACAGCCGTCTCTCTGTAAAAATGGACACATAAAGACACAATGAATTCTAAGGACCTTTGGTACTTTTTCACTGAAGATATTCTGACAAAATATAAACACATTTCACAGTGGTGCGGAGAAATAAATATCCAAATCTTTCTGGATTACCTTTGTCGGGAAACTGTTGGTGATAGATCTGGTAAATGTTCTTGTTGAGCTGGAGGATATTTTGCAGGGCACCAGGAGCACCTGCAGGCTGCCCGTCATGCCAAACACCATCCAAGTCACTGAATGTCACCCAAGCGTTTGCCAGTGCTCCGAACTCTTTAAAGGAAAACTCTGCATACCACTGAAACATCTTTACTAGCTCCTGACTCTCCCAGCCTCCATACTCTGATCTCAGAGTCTCTGGGACTGTGGATCCATGAAGTACGACCAGAGGCTGAAGGCCCACCTCCAGCAGCTGTTTAAGCAGGGTCTGGTAGCAGGTAACCACCGCCTGCTGTGGTTGGCTTGGCAGGCCTGTAGGTAATAATTGAGCCCATGACAGCGGCACTTTGAAGTGGGTCACCCCGCTGTGCTTGAGGTTCTCAAAGATCTGTTTAGAACCCGCAGGTATAGGATGACTACAGTCGAACGTTTCGGTCACCGTATTGCCTAAACTTCTCACCAGCTGCTTTTCCAGAGGGCCAGCAACAAGCATAAAGTCCTCTTCTCCTGTCAGCTCACCGGTCCGGCAACCATACAGGCAAAAAACAAACAGAAATGCAATCCCCAATAGGTGCTTCATTCTGACAGAAAGGATGGACTCATATGATCCACTGACTGCCAAGTGCTTTGAAGCAATTCTGTTTTCTTCTGATTGCATCGTTATATAAATAAGAGATGGGTATCACCACCACGTGATGCAAATTATGACCTGTTTTCTTTTGATTGCATCGTTACATAAATAAGAAATGGGTATCACCACCACGCGATGCAAATTATGACCTGTTTTCTTTTGATTGCATCGTTACATAAATAAGAAATGGGTATCACCACCACGCGATGCAAATTATGACCTGTTTTCTTTTGATTGCATCGTTACATAAATGACAGATGGGTATCACCACCACGCGATGCAAATTATGACATGTTTTCTTCTGATTGCATCGTTACATAAATAAGAGTTCAGTATCACCACCACGTGATGCAAATTATGACCTGTTTTCTTTTGATTGCATCGTTACATAAATAAGAGATCGGTATCACCACCACGTGATGCAAATTACGACCTGTTTTCTTTTGATTGCATCGTTACATAAATAAGAGATCGGTATCACCACCACGTGATGCAAATTACGACCAGTTTTCTTTTGATTGCATCGTTACATAAATGAGAGATGGGTATCACCACCACGCGATGCAAATTATGACATGTTTTCTTCTGATTGCATCGTTATATAAATAAGAGATGGGTATCACCACCACGTGATGCAAATTATGACCTGTTTTCTTTTGATTGCATCGTTACATAAATAAGAGATGGGTATCACCACCACGTAATGCAAATTATGACATTTTATTGCATCTGTGTTTAGTCAGAAAGAGTCTGACCTCGAGTGAAGTTAGAAATGCATCGGGTTCTTGTGCTCATGTGTCTGTCAAATATGTTGCTACTACATGCTTTGAGAAAATTCAAGTTTCTATAGAAGTATACAGACAGTCTGGGAGAGAACATGATATATTTTAAATTGGAACTGACAAAAATGCATCCGGCAGCTAAAGGAAAGGAACCTACTTGTGCAATGTTATCTCCTACACCAGCTTATCTTGTTAGTTTTAGACCAAGCTGGTATCACAGTATCCATTATAAACATAATCTGAGAACACGTAGACTCCACACCATCGTAAGAGAATAACAAAAAATGCACCTGTCATATACAGTACACACGCCTTTTCATAAGCTGTTCGTGTCACAGGAAGTCCAGGGACAGGGAGGACAAACGCAGGACAAAAATACTTTATTTAAGGTAGAATACCCAACCGCCTTGGGGCAACCGAGGACCAGGAATACTTGACTACCCAAAGAGACAGGGGGCACACCTGGTTTAAATACACTGGGGAGGTGCAGGTGATTAGACACAGCAGGGAACGATCAGGGACACGGCAGACAATCACACTCACAGGGGAAAACACACAAGGGCAAGACGTGAAGGTAACCCAGGGACATGAGAGGCAGGAAACTACAAAATAAAATAGGAACTGAACCCCCACCGTGTTAGTTTGAGTCTTGTATGAGGTCAAACCTTTCTGGAAGTTCTGAAAGGGGAACAATGAAACTCATAGAGCAGTGAGTTATCTCTCCATTTTTATGTAATTCTGCAATATAACATTGATTGCATTGTTATTACCCTCACTGAGAGCAAAACACTCGACTAGATCACGACTCTTTGCTGTCCTTGCTCCCAAATGGTGGAACGAGCTCTCTGAAGACACCAGCACCGCAGAGAGCCTTCACATCTTCCTCTGCAAACTAAAGACACACCTCTTAACAGTGCAAGCATTCTGATTGAGGCAGCACCCCCCAACTATAACTTTATTAATGTATGTAGATCTGGAAAAAGAGGTGGAGGGGCTGCTGCTATATTTAAAAATATATTTCAGGGGAAACAGATGTCACTTAGTGATTTTCCATCATTTGAATAGCTTTGTGTTGTATTGAAAGGTTCTCCCAGAGTTCTCCTCTTAATTATTTACAGGCCACCTAAATATTCTGCACATTTTTTCGATGATTTTACTGAATTATTGTCTAGCATTTCTACCGACTTTGACTGTCTAGTTATGACTGGTGACTTTAATTTTCATACTGACGATTTGAATGACAAGGGTGCAAAAGAACTTTTGATTATTTTAGACACATTTGAACTGTCTCAACATGTGAAAGAGGCTACTCATTGTAAGGGACACACCCTGGACCTGATTATCACAAAAGGTCTCATTGTTTCGGATGTTTTTGTGACTGATCCCTCATTGTCTGACCACTTCTGTGTTTTCTTTAATATTTCTTTCATTCCTGACACACAATCAGATTCAAATACTGTCAAAAAACGGTACATCAATGAACATACTAATGTACTCTTTAAAAATGTCATCTCCTCGTTACCACCTCTAATCCCATGTCATGCTGATAATCTTGTAAACAACTTTAATTCCAAAATTTTGAATGTTATAGATGACATTGCACCTGTTACGGTTAAAACCAGTTCTAGTAAGCAAAAGGCACCCTGGAGAAAAGCTGCTGTTGTAACAGCCCAGAGAAGAGAGTGCAGGAAGGCTGAACGAATCTAGCGGAATACAAAACTTCATATTCACCATGACATCTATAAGGAGCGCCTCCGGGTCTACAATTTAGACTTAAAAAGTGCTAGGGAAACATTCTTCTCCAACATCATTAACAACAACACTAATAAGGCAAAAACCCTATTTGAAACTGTTGACAGACTGACCAACCCCCCAACACAAATACCACCTGAACTCCATTCCACACAGAAATGCAACGAGTTTGCGTTCTTTTATACTGATAAAATTGAAGGCATCAGACGCGCCATTAATATCTCAAACAAAAATGTTGGATCACCACCCTACTTAGGCAAAAGTAAGACAGCAATGATGACAAGCTTTAATGCCATAGACTCTCAAACTGTAGTGGAAACGGTGACAAATTTAAAACCATCCACCTGCTGTCTTGATGCTCTACCTACCAACTTCTTTAAGAATGTTTTTGACTGCCTAGCAACAGACGTATTGCAAATAGTTAATAACTATTCAGAGAGGCCATTTCCCAAAAGCTTTCAAAACTGCAGTTATTAAACCTCTCCTAAAAAAGCGGAGCCAAGATGCCTCTATTATCAACAACTACAGACCAATTTCAAATCTACCTTTCATAAGTAAAATAATTGAGAAAGTTGTCCTACAACAACTTAATCACTTCCTGGCTTCAACTGGCTGCCACGACAATTTCCAGTCAGGATTTCGACCTCTTCATAGCACCGAGACGGCCCTTATTAAAGTTGTAAATGACATCAGTCTTAACACAGACTCTGGCAAAACTTTAATATTAATGCTGTTAGACCTCAGTGCTGCATTTGATACTGTCGATCACTCAATACTTTTGGACAGGTTGGAAAACTGGGTGGGGCTCTCAGGCACAGTCTTAAGCTGGTTCAGGTCATATCTACAAGACAGGAACTATTTTGTTTCCATTGGTGACTTCGTATCAGAAACAACCGACGTAACGTGTGGAGTCCCCCAAGGTTCGATCTTAGGGCCGACTTTATTCAACATCTACATGCTCCCACTAGGACAAATCATGCAAAGAAACAAAATTGACCACCATTGCTACGCTGTTGACACCCAAATCTATGTAGCGCTATCACCAAACGACTATTGCCCCATAGATCTTCTGTGCCAGTGCATTGAGCAAATCAAAGACTGGATGTGTCAAAATTTCCTACAACTAAATGAAGACAAAACTGAGATCATTGTATTTGGTGCTAAAAAAGAAAGGTTTAAAGTAGCCCAACACCTTCACTCTCTGTCCCTGAAAACATCAAATAAAGCCAGAAATCTGGGGGTTATTATGGATTCAGATTTACACTTGGAGAGTCACATCAAATCAGTAACAAAATCGGCCTACTACCACCTCAAAAATGTAGCACGACTTAGAGGGCTCATGTCAGCTCAAGACTTAGAAACACTTGTACATGCCTTTATAACTAGTAGGCTGGACTATTGTAATGGTCTCCTTGCAGGTCTTCCAAAAAAAACTGTCAGGCAGCTCCAGCTTGTTCAGAACGCTGCTGCTAGAGTTCTAACAAAGACCAAAAAATGTGAGCACATTACACCAATTCTTAAATCTTTACATTGGCTCCCAGTATGTCAGAGAATTAATTTCAAAATCCTACTGCTCTCATATAAATCACTACATGGTTTAGGGCCAAAGTATATCACTGATATGCTTCCACTACATAAGCCTTCAAGATCACTAACATCTTCTGACACCAATCGGTTAGTGATTCCCAGAGTAAATACAAATTATGGGCAAGCATCATTTAGTTACTACGCAACAAACAGCTGGAATAAACTTCCTGAAGATTTAAGACTTCCCCCAACTCTGACCACGTTTAAAACAAGACTGAAAACTTATGTTCAGCTTTGCCTTCTGCTAAATTTGACCTACATTGCACTTTTAACCTCTGCCTTTAATTAAACAATTTAAATAAGACTTTAATTTTTTAATTTGATTTGCTGTTTTTAATTGTCTTTTAATTCCTGCATTTTATTTCACTTTATTGTATGAAATGTTATGATGTGAAGCACTTTGAGTCTGCCGTGTGTATGAAAAGTGCTATACAAATAAAATTGCCTTGCCTTGCCTCTTCAGACTCTACCTCGACTAAAAGACTAACAAATTGTAGCACTTAAATTGTACTTATAACGCCACTCATCTATAGCAAATTGTAAATTGGATTATTTGAGGAAATTGCACTTTCTTGTTTCTTGCTTTGGATGAAAGCGTCAGCTAAATGACATGTAATGTAATGTAATTACGTGTGTTCCCTGATGGCCTCTCTATTTGAAACCAAAAACAAATTGAAAGTTAAAAATGATACACTTTAATACACTTTACATATAAACAAAAACATTATTATCTGTAGAACCGATTTCTTTGCCTTTGTGTCTCAGGTGACCCTGTACTACTGGGACCCCCTAGCGCTGCAGAAAGTAGGGGTTGGGAGATGGCTATGGATATGGTAGCTTCGCTCCTGATAATTCAACATTTTTCTTTTTAGATGCATCCGTTGCGAAGATACAGTATTTTTCTCAGAGTTTGGAAAAAAAAAATTTCTGTATGAATCCGCAATGCTAATATATTAAAAAAGAAAAAAGAAAGAAAAAATGACCTCCTTTGACCTTCATGAGTTTTTTTTTTTGTCCTATCCTTTTGTTGTATGTGCAATCACCCTTGTTCTGGATGGAGTTGATCTGGGAGGATTCACAGCATGGTCATTAATGGACATCTATCAGTGGACCAGTATGGATCAGGATTTTTGGGCTTTTCTACGTGAACCGCTACGGCCCAAACCATGCCTCAAATCCCTAAACCTTTACATTATCATCTTCCCGGCCTTGGCCTTTGGCCCAGAGCCTGAGCCCTGAACCTGAACCACCGTGTTTCATAACCCTCTCATAAACAGCAACAAGTGCCCTGTGACCACATACAAGAATATGGCCTTTACCTCTGGCCCTATTCTGGCCCTGCACGTAGATCCCCTTTCCCCTCATGATGCTGAAGTCTCACTTTATGCCACCTTTGCCACACTCAAGACACGTTTTTGCCCACCTTTCCGGGTCCAGATTATGCACATCTGGGTTGCTGATACGGATTGGCCGCCTACTTAGTTGCTAGATGAATTAAACTCATCTTCTCCTATTTTGGGTCAATCTACCGCAACCTACAGTATTTAACATTGTGCTAGAAAAAAGAATTTATGTTTGAGATAGTAATGTTAGGGCTCGACCAGCCAGAGAGTCGCACACCTGACGCCGCTCTGCTCATCGCCACAGCTGCAGCTCGTCAGCTCATCCCACAGGGAGGTTAAGAAGCAGATCTGCCAGTGGCTCGCTGTGAGTTCGTGCTCTGTGTTTTCCCCAGAGAGGGTTGATTGTTCTTCCCCTGTGCTCCTCTTGGAAACCCTTCCGGAATTCCCTACGCAGAGTTTTTGTTTTCCCTGTGAGTATCGTGTGAGTTTTCATTTTTTGATTGGACTAAGAGCGCCCACGGACTAGAGAAGTTTTTGGAGTTGCCTTTTTTTTGGTTTGTTTCTCGTATTTGGTTATTTTGTGAAATAAACTACGCCGTTTTCCGGCTAAACCTAAGCTGTGTCTGGTGTCGTGCACTTGGGGTCAGAGACAATCCATAACAGTACGAACTCACCATGATGACCCCAGCCGACACAGACCGTGGCAGTTTAGAAGCTGCCCTGGATAGACAGCTTCAGCTGACGGACAATCATACTCACCAGCTGGAGGCGGCCGCCATTGCCGTGCGTAACCTCCAGGTCCAGGTCCAGCCCCTTCAAGCTTCGGTGGAGAGCTTGACTCAGCATCAGGTGGCGTCGGCGGCCCAGCAAGCCGAGATTCTAATACAGCTACGGGCATTGACGGCGGCTCTCACCACCCAGCCGCCGAACCAGCCTCCGCCGGTGAGGGCAGTGAGCCCGCCCCCGGGGGATCCCCTCCCAAGTAGCCCTGCGGAACCTGCCTCGTTACCCTGGGAACCCTGCCTTTCCAGCCCACACCCGTTCGGGGGTGACTTCGAGACTTGTGCCACCTTCATAATGCAGTGTGAGTTGGTGTTTACTCACCAACCCAGCCGCTACACCTCCGACGCTGCCCGAGTCGCATATGTGACGAACCTGCTTACCGGCCGGGCCGCCCAGTGGGCTGCCGCTTCCTGGTCCATGGGTGCCAGTTTCCGTCACTCCTACAGGGAGTTCGTGGCCGAGCTCCGTAAGATGTTCCACCATCCAGTAAGGGGTAAGGACCCCGGCGCCCGGTTGGCCAGCATCCAACAAGGCAGCGGCTCGGTGGCGGACTACTCAGTGGATTTTAGACTGGCCGCTGCAGAAAGCGGGTGGAACGACCCAGCCCTTCGGGTTGCCTTCCGAAGGGGACTCTGCGAGGCAGTGAAGGACCAGCTAGCTACACGGGAGGAGCCCGCCTCCCTCGACGACCTCGTCAGTCTCGCCATCCGCATCGATGGACGCCTTAATGAGAGAAGGCGGGAGCGAGTTCCCCGGGGACCCCTCCCTATCCCCCACATCTTCAGCACACGGGAGAGGAACCCGGTCGCCCATTCGACTTCCCCCAGTCCCGTCCGGCCTTCCACGTCACAGACAGCGACCGAGGAGGAGCCCATGCAGCTGGGACGCACGCGCATCAGCCCAGCCGAACGGGAGGCCCGATTCAGGGGAGGGCTGTGTCTCTACTGTGGCCAGAAGGTGCATCGCATCAGCGGCTGTCCCACACGGCCAAAAGATTAGGCTCACCAGGACCCCGGGAGATCCTAGTGAGCCGCCTTTCGTGTTCCCGTAGTCCTGCATCACCTAACCGGCGGGTTAGCGTCACCCTGGCTTGGGCAGATCAACGGATTACGGTAGGGGCCCTCCTCGATTCAGGGGCGGATGACTGTTTCCTGGATTTGGGTTTCGCTGTCCAGGCTAACATTCCACTGAGGACACTGGAGAAGCCGTTAGAGGCCTTTGCACTGGACGACCGTCATCTAGCCCGCATCACCCAATGCTCCCACCCAGTCTCCCTCACTGTGGCGGGTAACCATGTAGAGACCCGCCAATTCTACCTCATCCAGTCCCCGTTGGCCCCAGTGATTCTCGGGTACCCCTGGTTCGTGCAGCACGAGCCACACATTGCCTGGTCCTCTGGGACTATTCTGGAGTGGAGCGCCTCCTGTCACGCCCAGTGCCTCCAGGCAGCTCCAAGTCCGTCACCCCGCCCGACTCCCCGTGCCCCCTCCCCGGACCTTTCCGCTGTCCGTCGGGAATATCTGGATCTGGGAGAGGTTTTTAGCAAGTCTCGGGCTCAGTCTCTCCCTCCACATAGGCCATACGACTGTGCAATCGACCTCCGCCCAGGGGCCCCCCTTCCCAGCAGTCGGTTGTACAGCCTGTCCATTCCTGAGAAGGCCGCCATGGATGATTACATCTTGGAGTCAGTGGCAGCAGGGCTCATTCGGCCTTCATCCTCACCGGTGGCAGCGGGGTTCTTCTTTGTGAAGAAGGATGGGGGTCTCCGACCCTGCATTGACTATCGCCAACTAAATGACATTACGGTCAAGAACCGGTACCCCCTCCCCCTCATGAGCTCCACCCTCGAGCCCCTGACCCAGGCTGCCATCTTTTCCAAGCTGGATCTCCGGAGCGCCTACCACCTGGTCCGGATCAGAGAGGGGGACGAGTGGAAGACCGCCTTCAAGACACCCCGAGGTCATTACGAATACCGCGTAATGCCATTCGGCCTTACCAACGCCCCGGGGGTTTTTCAGGCGCTCATGAACGACGTGCTCCGCGACATGCTGGATGAGTTCGTGGTTGTGTACCTCGATGACATCCTGGTGTTCTCCAGGACTCTCGAGGAGCATGTCCAGCACGTTCGTCGGGTGCTCAAGCGTCTCCTCCAGAACAGACTCTTTGTCAAGGCTGAGAAGTGCCGTTTCCACTCCGCCTCTGTCGACTACTTGGGTTTCATTGTGGAGAGAGGGCAGACGCGGGCCGACCCCCGCAAGATCCAGGCGGTGGTAGACTGGCCGAGCCCTACGTCGCGAAAGAAGTTGCAGAGCTTTCTGGGATTTGCTAACTTCTACAGAAGGTTCATACGGAACTACAGCGTCGTGGCAGAACCCCTCACCAGGCTGACCTCCTCTTCCCAGCCGTTCATCTGGTCCCCGGCCGCCGACGCCGCTTTTCGGTCACTCAAGAGGAGGTTCACTAGCGCCCCAGTGCTGCTCCATCCCGACCCAAAGCGACAGTTCATTGTTGAGGTGGACGCCTCGGACACCGGGCTGGGGGCAGTCCTTTCCCAACGGGCGGTGGGAGATCAGAAGGTGCACCCCTGCGCGTTCTTCTCCCGGCGTTTTCTTCCCGCGGAGAGGAACTACGACATCGGTAATCGGGAGTTGCTGGCAGTAGTAGCTGCTCTGGGGGAGTGGCGCCATTGGCTGGAGGGGGCAGAGCAGCCATTTACCATTTGGACAGACCACAAGAACCTGACATTCATCCGGGCGGCCAGGCGTCTCAATGGGCGACAGGCTCGTTGGGCCGGTTTCCTCAGTCGGTTCAATTTCTCCCTGACCTATCGTCCCGGTTCCCGCAACATCAAAGCGGATGCCCTGTCCCGACTACATCAGGGGGGGGGACTGGCCACCGAGGAGTCGGCACCCATCGTCCCCGAGACCCGGGTGATCGGCATGGTGGCCTGGGGCATCGAGACTGTCGTGAGGGGGGCGCTGCGCTCCCAACCTGCACCGAGTGGCGTACCCCCACGTAGGCTTTTCGTCCCGGAATCTGTCAGGCCCCGGGTACTTCAGTGGGGCCACGCCAGCCAGTTTGCCTGTCATCCCGGGGTCCACCGCACCTTCACCTTCCTAGCTCGACGTTTCTGGTGGCCCACAATGAGGAACGAGGTGAGGGACTTTGTGTTGGCCTGCCCCGTTTGTGCCCGCAGCAAGGCCTCTCACCAGGCAGACCAGGTTCCTAGCCGTCCCTGGTCCCACGTGGCCTTGGACTTTGTGTCTGGATTACCGGCCTCCCAGGGTAGGACGGTGATATTAACAATAGTAGATCGGTTCAGTAAGGGGGTGCACCTGGTGGCCCTCCCCAAACTCCCTTCGGCGTCAGAGACGGCGGACCTCCTGATGAGCCATGTGTTCCGGCTCCATGGCCTCCCCCAGGATGTGCTCTCGGACAGAGGACCTCAGTTCATATCCCAGGTATGGCGGGCATTCTTCAAGGGGTTGGGCGCCTCTGTCAGTCTCTCTTCTGGTTATCACCCACAGACTAACGGGCAGACGGAGAGGATGAACCAGTGTGTGGAGACGGCACTCCGCTGTGTGGCTGCCAGGAACCCGTCCTCCTGGAGTCGGTTCCTCCCATGGGTTGAGTACTCGATTAACTCCCTTGTCAGCTCTGCCACAGGTCTCTCCCCTTTCGAGGTGTCGCTGGGGTACCAGCCACCGCTGTTTTCGGCACAACAACCTGAGGTGGCAGTTCCGTCGGTACAGACTCATCTGGACAGATGTCGTCGCATCTGGGGAGTCGCCAGAGCCGCTCTACTCCAAGCGGCTGAACGTAGTAGCCGGGGGGCCAACCGTCGCCGGAACCCAGCGCCAACATACCACCCCGGGCAGAGAGTTTGGCTGTCCGCCAAGGATCTTCCCCTGCAGTCAACCGCCAGGAAGCTGGACCCCCGTTTCGTGGGCCCCTTTGAGGTCACGAAGGTGCTCAGTCCTGCCGCAGTGAAGCTGAAACTACCGGCTTCTATGCGGATCCATCCTGTGTTCCACGTATCAAGGATTAAGCCCGTCGCCTGCAGTCCTCTGATGCCTCCTGCCCCGGACCCACCTCCACCCACAATCGTGGATGGGCACCCTCAGTGGAGGGTTCGCCGACTGTTGGACGTTCGGCGTCGGGGGCGAGGGTACCAGTTCCTGGTGGACTGGAAGGGCTATGGCCCGGAGGACCGTAGCTGGGTATCTCGCCGGCTCATCATGGACCCGGGGCTTCTGACCGCCTTTTATCGAGCCCATCCCGAGAAGCCTGGCAAGTCGCCGGGTGGCTCCCTTGGAGGGGGGGGTAGTGTTAGGGCTCGACCAGCCAGAGAGTCGCACACCTGACGCCGCTCTGCTCATCGCCACAGCTGCAGCTCGTCAGCTCATCCCACAGGGAGGTTAAGAAGCAGATCTGCCAGTGGCTCGCTGTGAGTTCGTGCTCTGTGTTTTCCCCAGAGAGGGTTGATTGTTCTTCCCCTGTGCTCCTCTTGGAAACCCTTCCGGAATTCCCTACGCAGAGTTTTTGTTTTCCCTGTGAGTATCGTGTGAGTTTTCATTTTTTGATTGGACTAAGAGCGCCCACGGACTAGAGAAGTTTTTGGAGTTGCCTTTTTTTTGGTTTGTTTCTCGTATTTGGTTATTTTGTGAAATAAACTACGCCGTTTTCCGGCTAAACCTAAGCTGTGTCTGGTGTCGTGCACTTGGGGTCAGAGACAATCCATAACAAGTAATTAGCTGTTGCCTCTTGCGCAGGGGTAGACAGGGTGCGCTGGGAACCACAAGTTTGGCAGATCAAGCCCTGGCTGCCATGTTGAAGTGTCCCTGAGCAAGACACCTAACCCCTAATTGCTCCCTGGGCAAAAAATTTAAAAAGCCATGGGTTAAAAATGTAAGTTGCTTTGGATAAAAGCATCAGCTAAATGATCTGTAACATAATAGGTGAGATCAACAAAATCTGTGCATTTACCTCTTTCCGGAAAAAAGATACTAGATCCAGGGGTGTGTCACTAGGTTTTTAAATGTTTTAAATGTTTACAATAAATAAAGCAAACACAAATAAAGACCTGTGAGGTTTGCGTCACCGCCCCTGAATGACCTCTGGAGGGCGCCAGTAAATCATTATGCATGTAAACACTTGTTGACGCTGTTGCTAGAACACAGTTTCATTATCATCAAATATTGACATTTAACCGATGCTAAGAAAATGTATAAATTGGATAATGTAATTTAAAAAAAAATCAGTCATACAGAGCATACTATTTAGTAAGGTGTATATTCAATATGAGCAACTTTGGTTGTATTTTGCATTCATACAAATTGTTCTTTTTTGGCATCAAAGATTGGAGATCCTGATACGAGACACATTTAATTGGAGGGTTGGCTTAGCTCTGCAGCTAGAACTTGTCTGATGCAATGCTTACAACATTTCCCAATGGGACAAATAAAGCACTTCCTCTACTATATTTCATATATCATTGGTGGTTCTTAAAGAGGAGGATATCATTCAGGGTTTCTCGTGGCCGTTCCTCCGGGCTTTCGGCTCCCACTGTGCCACCCCTAACCTCTGGTTTGGGAACCTGGCGTAGACAGTCAGACATGCCCCTGCACGTTTCTTCCACTCAATAACATGATCCACATAAACAATTCCTCCCTCACAAGAGGCTGGTAGGGTAAATATACGCATCTTCTCTGCACTCCTGCCATGAAGCCTACGTCTGGTCTCCAGGGCGACCCGTCTTCTCAACAGGATGTACACATTAGGGCCTGGTGGGTGTCTGTTCTGCTTGTGCCTCAGCAGCTCGGATCTGGGATCAAGGGCTCTGTCCAATATCTGAAGCCCCAGAGGATTGGGGATGAGTCAGACTGGAGGAAAACATTTGAGTTTCGTGAAACAAGTTGACTGATTTGCACAAAAGTTTGATGAATTGCACATGAGTGCCTGCTGAACTATGGCTTACACACACAAACATATTGTAAAGCTCAAGTATAAAGGAATGAGTCTCTATATTAAATAAATTGTGCAAAAAAAACTAAATATGACAGGCTGCATCCAGAGAATCAGCTTCAACTTGATGAATTCAATCATTGAAAGAGCATCAGGAGCAGCATTACGTAACATTTTGTATGCACAGCAAAATTGGAAGTGTGAATTCAACTTGCATAGTGTGAAAATTAAGACTATGCCAGTGTTTTTATAATTCCCACGGCTTCCAAGTTAAATTTACTTTTTGGATTGTATTCATATTTTATCTCTTTAATAGTGTTAAATATCTGACAGCCGCAGTGTTTTATGACACATTAAAGCTTATTTTAAAAACTATAATGTTAATTTATAACATTCACAGGGTTGTTTTATAACACATGAAAATTAATCTAGTTAACATGAAGATGTACATTGGTTCAGCAGCATGCAGGGGTTATTGTCCACACTAAATGACTTTAAGGGGACATACTGTGATTCAAACCTGAAGTCTCCCAATAATTTCTTGTTTCTGAAATTTGATGTTTTTTGAAGAGATTTTAAGTTCTTTGATAAGTCTTGTATTTTACTTCAAATCTCATGCTCCACATAAGGTCGTATTTTTGTCATACAAGCACTGTATCATGAAGTGATCTATCAGTGATGTTCAGGACCAGGTTTCTGTTATGTTCCATTTGTAAATGTACAGTCATTTGTAACAGACGGACGGGTTGAACACAGACAATCACCTCGAAGTCGATATTAAGGACATTTTTTACAATCTTCCCAAGAGTGAAATCAAACTCACCACGCCGTGTGCGCCTATGGATGCTGAGTGGACTCACAAGTGTGTGTGTGTGTGCTGGAAACCTTCGCTGTCATCTGTTAGCAAACACATTGTCTAAAACAATAAAAGTGAGCCGCAGAGCAGCAACCTGAAAGTTATCAGCAGTTTGCGTTGTGGTGTTTCCATCACTACTACTTCAAAAAGCTGTTAGTGGCTCGGCCTCAGCAAAGCATTTATCATTTTGATTTTGATTATTATGACTTTGCCAGGACATCCTCCTGTCCTCCCCCCAAATTTTAACCATTTTCATTACAATTCCATCTTATATCACGGGGGAAGGGACCCCTCAAGACACTTGTTAGTCATCTGTGTTCATGACGACCTCATGCTGCACAAACACACACACATTAGCGGCATTCTACACATCTGCTGCCTCCCCGCGCGTGGCATTAGCACAAAGATGAGACTTGATGTTCTTTTGCGGTTTTAATCAACTGCTTGCTGGGGGGAAGTCTCCCCTATGAGTCCCCCATGAGTCATGGAGGCAGAGTGATGGTGATTGCAAACTGCTGCATGCCATCTTTGCTCCCTAGTTCTCCCTGATGGAAGTAATTCCAGTCGGGGTTTTCAAAGCAAAAAAAAGAAGCTACAACTTTGTTATTGCAATACATTCAGGCTGAGCAACAAAAATTTTGATTTCAGGTTTTTTTCTGATAATCTATTCCAGTCTGATGTACAATAAATTCTTAAATAACACTTTACAAAAGAAAGAGCTGTTTTTTTACGAGGAGGAAATGTTTTCCACCCTTGCTCTCTTTCCAGGACAGAGGCTGAAATCTTCCGTGTTGAAATATTAGACCAGGAAAACATTTTTGTTAAAGAACTGTGTGGGATGGGACGCCGAATTGCAGCCTAGCAGAATGGAGGGGCGCTGTTTTCATTCCAGTAATAGCAATGTGATACCTTAAGAATGTTTCCAGCTGAGCCAGGGCTGCTGGAGCCAGCACAGCAGATTTTAAGGGGGCACCAGGTGTCAATCGTTTCTAATACATTTAAAGTAAAATACATAAATACAAAATAATCAAAGTAACTTTGAACTGCATCACACAAAAACCTCCGTAAGGTTTATACAGTTCTGTGAATACAAAACATAAACCAAACACGCGCAAATCACTATTTTATACCACGGAGTCAGTATGACTCCAATCTCTGCTTTGCATTGGAAAATGTAAGTTGCGAGAGAGTCAAAACATCTGTTAATAATAACAACTATAAATGGGTGTTTGTTATGTCTGCTTCCCGTGGCAACCTTAGATGTCAAAGTCCAGGTTGGTGAACGTGTTGCTGTGTCTTACATTTATGAGTCGAATTAGTGAAGCACACGCCCTCTCTCTCTCTCTCTGGCTCACACATGAGCGAGCGCGCACACACACACACACACACACACTCGAACACACTACCATATAGGAAAATGATTCAAGGCCTTGTGTGTTGGGTCTTTTTTTAGCACTAAATTGGCTGGCCCATTAAAGTGGCTGATTTCCGCTTGTGTATATGATTTATATTTTCACCTGCATTAACTTTTCTTTGCCAGTTTGTAGACGTGAAAACACATTTAAACATTTAAAGACGATGCGTATTAGCTAATACTTGCCCATTTCCCCATCCAGCAGTTAATGAGTGTCGTTCTTGCCCACCATGAATATACAGTATGTCTGATACTTAATCTCCTTTTAGCTCTATTTCTGGTCTCCACTAACTTCTGACGTAAATAACTGGAAGCCTGTAGCTGCTAAATGCTCCATCATGTTCCTAACCCTAACCCTAACCCTAACCCCTAACCAGCTCGACGCAATCAGGTTTTGGTGATTTTCCTGGAAGTAGCTGCCTTTTAAGGGCCCGAAAAAAACGTCACATTAGTTTAGAAGGACTTGCTGAAAGTGCAGATATAAATTATAGATGCAGCAAGAGAAAACACAATACGGCCATTTAAAAATGCAAATACATCTGCCACCCACATGGAAACTGTTTGGCTGCTCTATCAAAATGTTGAAAAGTATGGCCTTCAACAGCACTTAACTCAGGCCCCATGTCAAACTACTAAAGACAATGGTTTTAGTTTGATCTAGTTTAGTAAAATAAAAGCGCTGGTATTAAAGCGGGAAGTTCTCGCCTGTTGGAGACCACTGCTGAGTTAAGAGTAAGAACTCCTGAGGGAATCCTGCCTGTTTTTATTGAGATCATTATCACAAATCTGACACAATCAATTTCCCGTCTTGTGCTCTGCGGTGCCATATCAGCTAAATGTTGTGTTCTTCCTCTCGCCGATCCCACTTCATGAAGCAGGGGTGGAAACTGGAGCAGGAAATTGAAAAGAGGGGTCCTGTTGTGTTGTGGAGTCGGCTGTGCCTGCTGCTGTTTCCTCTGAACACGCCCGTCTCCCAGACGCACACGCGTGCCCCGACAAATAATCCTCACAGTCCTTGAGGGGGAAGTTCTACCAACAGAATGCAGCTGTTTCAGCGATAGACCCATTTCTATTGCTGGGACACTGACGTGGGGGGCAATATGCTATTTGGCCTCATCGGCCCACCTTGGCTCGTTCTCCGTGCAGCCCGCTTGGCGGTGGCACTTCAAAGGACATGCGGCGGGATGGCACGCAACAGCTGGCGTACAGCTCGGTGTGTGTCTGCGGCTCACCGGCTGCTCACCAACGTTTACTGACTGCCAAAGGCAGTTTAGAGTCCCTGCAGATTATAACACCTCATTTTCAGAGGTGGAAAGAGAAATAGGAAAAGCCGCAGTCGGATTTATTACTACGGTCTTCTTTTTCTGTACGCACAGAATGACAGAAAAAATGTGAGAACAGACCAGACAGCAAATTTTAGAGATTTTAATTGACTCTGTGAGATTCGTTGAACTCTAAGCCGGTGTTTACATCGTCCCAATCTTGTCAGTGTTAAATCAACACTCAACAAAGTGTTAACACGTTAACTCGGAATAAGTGTCAAAAATAAATCTGCCCAGTGTTAAAAACATTACAGGTCATTTAGCTGATGCTTTTATCCAAAGCAACTTACATTGCATTTATAACCCATGGATTTTACATTTTAGCCTGGGGAGCAATTAGGGCTGAGGTGTCTTGCTCAGGGACACTGACATGGGACATGTAGCAGCCGGGGTTTGAACCACCAGCGTTGTGGTTCCCGGCTCACTCTCTCCACTCCACTCTTTTCAAAAAAGCTATATGCAAGAAAATCACATTTGGGTTCGGCAAATGTTTGTTGGCTTGTTTGAAGTGAACTGACTGATGACTCATGCTACAGTCATGTGACTCCCTATCTCCACTTTTTCTTCAGTTACACACGACAAACAGAACATCGGCTTCCTGGCTAGAGCGTGATTGTGATGCTGGTGGGTTTACATCGGAGTGAGTTGGTGCGTTTCGGTATCATAACCACAAAAAAACAACAACACTTTAAACAGGAAAAAAATCCTTTAGATATTTTATTTTTCATCTTTTTATGTTGTTTCCCCATTATTGGTCATATGAGACAACCTATTCCGTTTCAAATAGCACATGCTAATTCTTGAAAAAGAGGACAAACTTCACTGAATGAATGGGACATTTATGCGGGTATGACTGTACGGTTCTGACAAGATCATTGTGCAAAGTCATCGCGTGCATCCGTTGACAGAATGGCTTTGAACAACCTCATCTGCCAGGTTGGACTGTGTGGAATCCCTGATTAGGTCTGGTGGTCTGCTGTGCCACCGGTCCCCGGGAAACAATTAGCACCATCCCCATCGCGACAGGATGAAGTCTGCCATTCCTCTGCTGGGCTCACTCACCCTGCTGGGAAGAAGGAACCGGCGTTGGCTCCTCACAGCAAACACAAACAAACAGTGAGGAAACTCTTAAGGATAATCAGCTGTTAATTGGATCGTCTTATCTAACAATCAATAATGGAAAAAACTGCTTTGGTTAAACAAACCAGATGCAGCAGTCCAGTCATACAGCTTTCTACAACTCTCGACTCTCGCCGGCACTTCTCTCTGGTTCTTCTGCAGCCGTCAGTCACATACCGTCGCCCTTCCCCTTTACTCGCTTTGTCTCTCCCTTTTTCTTCTACTCATTCACTAAAAATAGAAGAGAAACAACATGCCACTGTACTTTTACTTTAGGACTGCCAGTTGAATCCTAATGAGTCACCGTGTGACTCGTATGCAAGTCACAGCCTCCACTGCTGCGCCTGAATGAGACAAGTGTCAAGTGACGTGAAACTTAATGCTGGATTTAAACACAATACAGGGCCTGGCTATTTCCTGGAATGTACCCACGGGAGCTGAATCACTTGTGGGACACTAGTCGCAGTGTCAAAAACATGTGCATTGCTCATTCAGTCACCATGTCAATTTGTCAAATACATTTTTTTGACCAAAGACATAAAAACTAATTACATTCCCAGCAAACACAGGCGAACTATAACGCGCCTTCAGTGACAGAGTTGGTGAACTTCACTTCACCAGACTTGTCACAGAGAGGCAAAGTCCCGCCCCTGCTGCAAAAAGGGGAGATGACCTTGAATTTAAGCCTCTAATTACACATGTGTCAATTTAGACCGAAGATAATTTTCCCCTAAACAAAAGTTGCATTTTGTTTTGAAACCGATTAAGTCCATGCCTGGTGGTTTCTTACCGGGATGTACTCTCATCAACAAGGAGATTTGAGTGGAATGAAGCAAAGTTACCGAGCAAACCACCAAGCAAAGGCGTTGACCACGTTGCTGTCAGCGATGAACATTGGCCAAGACCAGAGAAGCAGTTCAACGAGAGGTTTCGCACTAAAACTAAACGCTATTACGGATAAATGTGACTCTTTCCTTGCAAAATGATAACGGCAGAGACGTCGCCCCTCATGCTGTGCATCGCGGTGCCTCAGTACAGCCTCACGAAGCTGCCTCGCGGCTGTGGAGTTGGTTTTTTTACGGTGGCCTATTGGAAACATCTTGATGGGTACCGTGAGCAGCAGGAACGACAGTGAATTAGCCCCTCAGCTGTGCTAATGATAGCACAGAACTAACTAGATCAGCAGCACGTGTGTGACAAACAGATTGCTTAGAGGAAACTTCCTGTTGTTGCATGGGGTTCAACCCCGCTGTCAATACCAATTCTCTAAATTGCTCGTCTCCATTTGAAAACAGTCGAAATGTTTCAAGGCGCTCTAGATTAAAAGTGCTATCCGGGAACAAAAGGAATAAATTAGTTTACATGTCACTGGGAACATGGGATCAGGGGTGAGGAGCACAGGGAGGACTGGTGTTCTCGGTAAAATGATCCGCAGGTGTCCTGTATACTGAGATGAGCACAAGGCTTTATAAAGAACTAGTTTCATGAGCACACAGGATTACATTTGGGAAGGTTTCCCTTGTGTTTTGTACTCCTTTCAATAAACATGAACTTCATTAAATTGATAGCATTTTGTCAACAGACCATTTGCACTTGCATTGAGCTTGTGTAACTGTAGATGCTTCTTGCGTGAGGAGTACAAATACAGAGTATTAGTTAAATGTATCCTCAAGCTCTTTTGTGATTGTAGCTGTGGAGGTGAATCCTTCAGGCCATACAGATTTTAATTACTGGTGGCTTTTGAAAGGTCGCCCTGTGAGCCAATCAGGCACTGATTTACAGCAACAGGGTGCAGAGGTTTTAACACTCGGACCAGACTCATCTGAATAGATCTGCAACAGCACACAAAGGAAATGCTTCTAGTTCTGTTAGGACTGTGTTGTGTTCTGAACTCAAATGCAACACTCAGGAGACAGGAAAAGGTTAATGACCTGCTAGGAGTTTTAATTGTAACCGAAAGTCCAGCTATCCTTACTGTACATTTATACATATGAAGAATGGTCAGCATCCCGGCGTGCGTAAATTGGTAGCAAAAACAACAATCCAGACGAGTACTGGGTACTTGGTACTGGGTACTTGCCAGGTGGTTCTATGGGAAGATCTGGCGAGGAGCGGTGGGAAAAGCAGGGTACTTGAAGGGTCTGGTGAAGATTGTAAACTGGATGCAGGTGTGCAGCGTCCGCACCCGGCCAGCTCGTTACCAGGATGGGAAACACACGAGGCCCTGAGTGTCTCAGTGACAGGGTGACGACTGCGCAATGGATAGCGGGCAGGGACTCCAGTGGCAGAATGCGGAGGTGGCGGTTCTGAAACCGTAACAAGTTCTCTATAGGACAGTTACAATAAAAGTAGTTTTTGTAGTTTTTCGAATGCAGCATACCTTTGAGAAGAGATAACCTTAAAAACATAGTAAATAATGAGAAATGATGACTATAGTTGAGGATCCATGTTTTCCTGTTTTTAAAACCACTCACGACATTAGATAAGCCTCTTTAGCGGTAAACACCCATTCTGCCCAGTGAAGCCAATGTGGATGTGACTCTCTACTGGCAATCAGGGGGACAATGAAAAAAAAAAAATTACCTCAGTAACATTGTGAACATGTGTTTCTGGTCTCAATATCTAGTGATTTATATTTAGTGAATGATGGTCCCATTGAGAGGGAAAGGGCTGATCAGGTGTATAACAGGTGGCTATAGTGCACTATTATTAATCTAAAGTGGGATGCAGCAGAAAAAAAGACAGAAGTCCAGAAGTAAAAAGAAATGAAAGGCAAACATTCACTGACATCTTAGTTATATGATCTATAAGTGGCATAATATAAGTGGCCTACAAGCCAGCGACATAACCAGCACAAAGTGACTTTCCTTTATCCGGTGGTTTTAAGTGCACAGCCCCAGATAGGAAAGGGATGATAATCCGCTGTTACCATAGCGCTGCTCACAACTGGCGTTCCCTGTTGCACTGAGGTGAAAGTGAGGGCCGAAGCTCCTTCTTCACCCTGCTCTCCTTCCTCAAGAAGAAATCGATTTTGCGCACTAACGTATTGGTGGATTAGAACTGCGTGTTTATCGCGCTGACGCAGGATAGATTCCATTGGAGGCGTCCTCCACACCTCTTTGTCCCCCTCCGACATCGTTGTGCGAGCAGTCATACACATATTCTGCATCTCTTGTTTCAGGTCCTGCGTAGTTTTTCAGCCTCCTTCAGACTCCAGAAACAAGTAATCCACTGAAATAACATTTTTATCTTCTGTTGAACTCTTAAGCCAATTCTAATGAAAAACACGGAGGAACTAACTGTTCTGGCTTTTTGCTGTGAGTCCAGGAAGGATTATTTTTGCCACATGGACGTGTTATGAATAAAGCATCTGTGTGGCCCGTGAAGTAGGATGAATGTAGTCCAGTGAGTGAGTATCATTATCACAGGGTGGGGGGGGAGCATCAGTGGAAAAGGGATAGGCTATGACCTGGGGGTGTAGGGCGGACTGCTTTGCAAAGCTCGCATAAATGACAAAAGACTAATCTGATCTAATTTGGCTGAAATGAATCAAGTACATCTTGCTCCCCAAATACATGAAAATACAGGAATGGCGTGTCCAAAGAAACACAGACAAAGGAGGACTGTGAAGAAACACAATAAGAAGCAGAAGAATGAGTCTGTGTTCCTTCCAATACAGTCCGTTCCAGTTCACTGAAGAAACAGAGAAAAACAGAGTCAACGAATAAAAAAAGCAAAGCGAGAAGCACACGGGAACACGCAAAGGGGAGATGGAGCTCACATGCAGTCATCTGAGGGGTGGTCAGCGTTAGGAGACCATCTGAAGCCACAGCGCCTGGCTCGGCTTAACGGGATCGGCTGCTGTGTTGTGGCTTGGATACCGTTGATCCCTCTTATCCACTTACTGCACCTTAAACTGTGGAGGGAGGATACATCGCGAGCCGTTGCCGTCTCCTGCTGGTCAACCCCTCTTTACACCTGCGGCACAAGACAACCTTCATGGCCTTCAGAACCACCCGTGTGACCTTACAGGGCGTCGAATGGCATCGCTCTTATTCGGTTTTAATCCCGCGTGGGGTCAGTATTTTATGTCACGATTTAGAAATGGAAGTAGCTCTTGAAGGAGTTACTAGTTTACTTCCACAGATGATAAAGGGGAAAAAATCCTGAGAATTAATATCTCATCACGTGTTTAGAGCCTTGTCATTAATTCCTTGATAGTAGGTGTTCTGTCTCACACACATATTCTCTATGATTTATTGGCATTAACCCAATAAAATATTCAAAACAAAGTTTACATTAGTTAGTAAAATCTATAATATTGTTGTGTTTTATTGACCTTAAAATATTCCATTTGCATACTGTATGTTCAAATTAGCTTTAGCTTTTTAAAGTTACTTAAAGGAAGTGGTGAGTGAAGGGGAATTCCATGCAAACCATTAAACCGTGGACTCTTTAACATACACACCATGTTTTGATCTCACCGCTGAAATGACTGCAGGCCTGTTTCCCATTCCCACTTTGTCAAGGGACCTACAGAAATAACCATATCTATTCATGCAGATCTTGCACATTGTTGCCACCATCTCAAGTTACAAATTGTGCTTTTCAGCATTTTGCATAAAAAAAGAAAGATCGCTGGCGTCTGAAGTTAAGTAGACTGGACCAATTGGCCGAATCAATGAGCCATCACGACATAAAGGACTAAAACCCTGGGCCTTAATTGAGTTAGCTGGATGCACCAACACACACCCTTTTTCCCTTCTTCTGTGGGTGGCTAAAATCTTGAAATTAAATAAGATAATGGAAAAGAGAAACAATATTAGATTACTCCAAAAGGGTTACACGAAAAAACATTCCTCGCAGAGCAGTTCATCCCAGTGCTAGCAACTTCCCCAGTTTATCCCCCAACGTTTGCATCCACCCACCGCCCCTCACTTCCACTTTGAGTTGCATTAACCTGCAGCGGCGTGCGAATGTGCCAACGTTAGCTTATCTAAAAGATAACGCCGCGCTCTCTGGAGAATGCTCAGCTATTGGGGTTTGGGAAGAATTGATCTTCCCATCATAAGGTGCAGGAAACCCATCCACTGCTGCCAAAGCAGTATAACAAATAGAAAGCGTGCATTTCTTGCAGATCTTGGATGACTTGGGAGCTCAGATAACATTACCATTTGAGTTTGGAAGAAACGCAGCTAGATTTGATGAAGCAGGTGTTTTAAAAAGCCCGTGTTGGCAATTTTGAAGGGTTGTTTTGGTGTGCAAGCTGCTTCTGTTGGTAGAGAGGAATTAGTCGTGGCTTATGATATTGGTGTAATGAAGACAAAATGCTGATGATATTTGCTGACAAAACTAGAGCAAAGCTGTTGGCTTTAAATGTAATTTTGAAAAATGCGATTCCGGGAATGATCATTGTCATCACTCCCTCGTAAAACCGGTCTTAAGACGCTCTGCTGTGACTCATTTACAAAGACATACAGTAAAAGGCACATTCCCTAAGGAGGGCTTCGTCTGGGACCGTTTGTCATGAGTTAAAATCAAACCAGCTGGTTTTTGCAAAATCCTCGCTGACCTCTTTGTGTTCCATCTGAAGCGAAGCGCAATTTCTCTGAAACAGAAGTCTTTTTACATTTACCACAAATCCCAGGGTCTTTCAGTATCTTCAATATATATAAAGCTGACAACATTAAGAAGTTTTATGCTCACATCTTTACCATCTCACCATCTGCAGTATTTTTCCCCTCTCTCCTGAAAAGGTTAAAATTAGCCTCTTTAAGTCTATTTGAACTTGTAGTTACATTGAATTGTCCCACATTATTGTTCAATCGGAAGGACTTTGACTCATTGAAGTCGATGTCGACATCACTTTGCTGAATTAAAACGGAATGTCAAATTATACAGCTTAGCTGCAGGGTTTCTAGCGACGGCATTGTGGTTTGTCATCATTTCTCTTTTGTCTCCGATTCCACAGAGCTGAACCTTCCAATAAAAGACTTCATTTTCTGGTCTTTTTCCTCGGGCCCAGGCGGGTGTCAGCAATTTTGACAAGGCTGATAGGACGAATGTCAACACAGGTGTCAAGGATCTTTCCTGCCATATTTTGTTGTCATTCAAACCCGTGGCTAAATATTCTCTCTTGGCAAGTATTTTGTTTGTCATTTTCAACATCTTCTGGTCCGGTATGTTATGCTAGCATTTTATAATGAACTTCATACGTGAAGGAAAGCTGGAACTGTAGGTGTGGTGGTTAGCACAGCACCTCTGCTGGAAACCACCCGGCGGCCTTTCTGTGTGGAGTTTGCATGTTCTCCTTGTGTCTCCGTGGCTTCCTCCCGCAGTGCAAAGACATGCTCTGGGCGATCGGTTAACTGGTGACTCTGAAAATGGCCTGTAGACGGGTGAATGGGTGAATGGGTGAGTGAGTGGTTGTTTGTCTCTGTATCTGTCACGGTGTGGTTTTATTTCCTGTCTTATTTTGTAGTTTTCTGCTTCTTGTCTCCCCGGGTAACTTCACTTCCTGCCTTGTCCTGTCATCTTCTGTGATTGTCTGATTGCTTCCACCTGTGTCCAATCACCTGCACCTCCCTAGTGTATTTAAGCTGTGTGTCTCCTGTCACTTGTCGCGTCATTGTCTATCGTCCTGGATGCGCTCGGTTCCTGTGTGCCTTTGTGCCGCTTGTTCCTGTGTGTGGTTTTGGCCCGTTGGCCTTTTGTGTTTTCCTTTTTGACTATTAAAGTATTTTTTGGTTAAGTCTGAGTCCTGAGTCCTGCCCTCCCCACGCATCCCCGACAGTGTCCCTCGTCTCTCGCCCACATCTCTCGTTCTCATCTCTTTGCTTCTAAAATCAAAACATGTTCGCCAAATGCAATTATAACATTCCTTATCTGGTAGATACATTGTTTCATTATGTTTTGGGGCTTTTTGCCTACATGGGATAAGCAGATATTAGACAGGACTTACTATATATTCTAACTACAGGAATAAGAAATCATTATTTACCTTCACAATACACTCGTTTACCTGATTGTGCAAATGAATAAACAACTGTTTGTTGAACCCACCCAAGCAGCAGCACTGCGACGGATCGGTACTTTTCTAGACCGTGAAACTTGCATTGCCCTTTGTGTGACACTGCGGCGCCCAGCGCAGAGCTGCTTAGTGGGAGTTTCATTCCTTCGTTCAAATGAGGCCACGTGAACAGGGAATTGATCGTATTTCGATGGGAGATAATAGACATCTCAGAAGGGCGTTTGTGTCTGGTGGAAAGTCGCTCAACTGCGGCAAAGTAGTGCAAAAAACCCCGACATGTATCATAGATGTGTCACGAAGTCTGAAAGAGGACAACATCATAATATACTACTGGACGTAAAATATGTTTCATGTCTGGCAAAATAATCGCATCAAGAATTCAGTTGTACAGTGAAATATTTTAAATCCTTTTCTTAAACACATTAGCTCTAGCATTACATATATGTAGTGTGTTGCTATAGTAACGGTTGCTGTACAAGGAAAGGGCCCTAATAAAATCTCCTGCAGTTGCCGCGAGTAGTGATGACATATCATGTTGCATTGGGGAGCCGTATCTGCCTCCGTAACAGCAGATGAACTCTGGAAGCATCCTATTCCACACTGCCACAGACGGGTTCCACAGAACACTTATTACGTTGTCAGCGGCGCGCTTTAAGAGGCGAGCACGGGGGCCGGGTCGACTTGTCCCACCGATGTGCAAATCAGCTCGCCTCACTTGCTGCCGCGGACGGGGGCCCGTCTGAGTGGATACTTATTACGCTGTCAGTGTTTTCTTTAGAGAGCGGCTCAACTGGGTTGAGTTGTTCAGATGAGCCCCCACTCCAAAAGGGGGCCAGTGTTTACTTCATCTGTGGAAGCATCAGGTGACCTTTAAAGGCCGCCATTGATGTAGCCCACTTTTGTGTGGTGTTACATGGACCACTGTGAGCTCATGTCATCCTCTCCCTGTTAATCTGTGGATCATAGTCCCCGTCTTCTCTACCTTTTGCTTTCTCCCCGTTGTCTTCAAGTCCTTTACCAGCGAGATGGCTTCTGTAGATCTGCTTTGATCTGGAAGAAAAAAAAGCATCTACTCTCCTGTCCAGCCCACATAATAATTTCCAGAAAGTGTGTAGATGACACGCTGTTTCAAAATGACGAAGAGAAGACATTTACATTCTATTTCCTCCCCCTGATAAAAACTGTTTTCCCTCAGAGCATTGTGAGGTTATCTCACTGATCAAGTGTCATTGGTCTCACTGTCGGTGAGCTCTACGCTACTTGTTCAAGCTGCAATATATGTGCTGATCCTACACAGGCAGCAGTTTAAAAACACATGACTTAATAATTAAAGGCTTTCCTCAGTGAAAATTATTTTCTTCTAAAACCCAGGGTTTTAAAATAAGACCTTTTTATTCAAGATTAGTTGATTTGATGATAATGTATTAATGTTGACATTGACAGAAGGTGTACAACTCTATACTGCTAAGACACATAATAATACTCACAATACTGGCAAATATTTCTGATTTCTGACCTTCAACTTCTCAAACTCAAACTGTTGAATATTCAACATAAAAACAAATATAATGCAATGTGTGTTTACCTGCTCCAGCATCACATAACAAGCTCCAGCCGGCTATTGTGCAACGTGACTGTTGGGAGGACTTGCCCACATTCAAGACATGCTCCGGTTTGGTGGAGGAAGTGCACGCTTACGGTTATCTTCTAAGTTTCATGTTTGTGTGATTCACAGTGGGCTGAGAACCTGACACAAGTAAGTTCCTTTACAGAGGAAATGCGTAGCTGAAGCAAAGATAATGGTCATCAAGAGCACCAGCAAAACCAAATTGTTTTTTATGAGAGGCTGCTAGTGATTAGTCTTGTATTTCCGTGTGCCGTGTCCGTCCTGTTATTACCTGAAACAACAGTGACGGTAAACCCTCAAACATGTGTTGCTTCACAAAAAAATGACTCCACTTGACTGGAAAATGTTAGTCCATGTCTCCCCACCTAAGTATTAAACTAACTGCTGAATGCGACAAGTTGACACATGCATGTTGTCGGCAATTGGCGAACGTCATTGTTAGACAGGCTGCCTGTAAGTCACCAAGTGAAACACAAGGTGAGGCCCATTGAAGAGGGCATTGAGCTTTGCAAATTTGTGATCAACGCTTTGTGGGTTTGGTTTGTCTGCGTTGGGCTCAATGCATGCATAATTTAAGGAAACATGATTTTATCAAATGTATCCAATTCTATGTCCAACCCATTAAACTAAGAGCTGTGAAACCGCATTCCCCCAATCAGCTTCTGAAGTAGTTTTGCTTGTTTGAAAGTGCTAAATTCAAAATTCGGAGCACATCTGTTGCCTCCACATGACTCTCAACGCGGCTCAGCCGCCGTCTCGCAGTTAACAGTACGAATGGCGCCAACAGTGCCAACGAAGGGGCCGGGATGTGAGACCTGACTTGTATAGGGCGAAACCAAAGGGCTGCTGGGACAGCGCCATAGGTTGGGATAACTTTATCGGCGGTAAGGATGAAGATGAAAAAAAAATAAGTCAACAGTGACAACATGGGTGATAAAATACTGACAAGTACCGTAAAAAAAGACAGCGGTAAAACAAAATCAGATATCCCACAAACACAGGCGAACGGGTGAGACGTTTGTGAAAGAATCAGTGAGGCTGTATGCTCACGGGGGTGATGCACACCTGTGTGGCCCAGTGTCTGCCACGACAACCACGAAGAGTTCACTCACGTCACAGCTTCCCCCCTCGGCCGCCGGCCATCCTGTCCCGCGGGCCCCGCCCCTCACGGACACACGGGAGGTTGTGCGACACGTGACTCCTCCGGGAAGGCGGAGCTGTTGACCGAACGAGCGTTTCAGTACCGACGGGTCCTAAAACCCCGCGCCGCGGATGCTCCCGGAGACCCGCCATTAGCCCTCAATTCAGGTGAGGTTTCTCTGTGTCTGTTTTTCTTCCTTTACAAAAGCAAAAGTCGGCAGTCGCCTCTGCTGGTGGAGCGTGTAGCGGGACGCGTGTTTACGTCAGTGGCTCCCTGCGCTTTTCCTCCTCCTCGGAGTCCGGCGGGGCCGCTGTTAATTCTGCTACACTTGACTTGTTTTCCTAATGTTCGTGTGGTTTCTTCTCAGTCAGCGGAGGGAAAGTAGAAATCGTTGCGCAACAGAAGTGGGGTGAATTTTTTAAAAACTGCCGACTAGTCGTGTTGTGCAACTTTTTTTACTCTGCCACTTTATAGATTTAATAACGTTAAGTGGAACTTCCGTGGCGTGAAGCTCGCGACATTGTTCCAAAACATGTCAGTTCGGAAAATGTACTTTTGTGTACAATGGACGACTAATGCCGAACGCGTTATCGCACTTGTGCCCGTTTGTCCGGGTTGCGCGGCGGGACAGAGCCCCCCGGTCGTAAGTGTCTTTCGCTCCCCGGCGAGAGGCTCGTGTTAACAGATGCAGCGGAGACTTTGGTCACCGTGTAATTACCGCGTGTTTATCAGCAGGTAACCGACGTCACGCGCCAACATGACACGTTCTAGTGCGGTACAACGTAGTTGTGTCCTGTCTGTGCAGATAGCTGCGCGCAACACTAACCTCTGCACACTGTTCTATAAATACCGCAGGCTGGAGGCTGTGTGTGTGCGTGTGCGTGTGTGTGTGTGTGTGTGTGTGTGTGCGTGTGCGTGTGCGTGTGCGTGTGTGTGTGTGTGTGTGTGTGTGTGTGCGGGCGGTGGAGGTTTGTGCTGAGGTTGAAGTGCCGCAGCTTTGGGTGTAAACTTGTGTCTTCATGATGTGTAAACACAAGAGAGCAGCAGCAGCGCGAAGGAGCTGGAGGCAGTTTCCCAGCTGGTGCTCTCCGATGTGCGTCCTATATAAAGCCTTTAAGTTGTTTAATACACATCTTCTGATCTATTCGTCTTTCTTAATTTTATGAATGAAAGCTAAAATAAAAGTGATTTCACTGCAGTCTGTCCATCTTTAGAAACAATGGATAAGAATCACTTAAAGTTGCCGAACCTGGATGAGATAACAGGTAGATTTGAACGAAGTACCCTTTGTTTCGCTGTAATAGATTTGACAGGTCTAAGTTAAGAATATGTTGAAGAATAAATGTTTTACGAAACATCCTTAATCAGTTTCTTCTCGTCCAGACAGCCCACTATTGACAGGTGTGTCTTTTTGAGCTAAACCTGATCTATGGTTATCTGGACAAAGAAGAGGTAATGGATTTAAAATAGTTTACTCATCTGAAAGCAGGTTTCAAACGTTGATGAATCTATCGGGCTTCCTTTTGGTCATCTCACCCATTCGGAACAATAAATAATCTTTTATTCGATATTGTTTCTCTTAACTTCCCCCATAACATTTCCAAATCGGAAGCTAGCTTTGGGCTCGCTGTGCCTCTGAGCCGCTAAGACTCCTTTCGGCCCTCACGAGTGGAAACTATTCCCTCAGCGTTACGAGCTCTGGAGGACTGCTGCTGCTACGCTCGTGAACTCCGGGCCCCACAGGAACAAGGTCACTGCAGCCTGAAACACATTTGGCTCAGCGTGCTCCTCCTGAAGGACGAGAGCCCAGTCCTGGTTGGAGCACAAGTAAAACAGGATCTTCTTTGTCCAAAGTCGTGTCTGTTATTCCTTTTTCGTGCCATCTGGGCGTCTCTTTGCACAAGTCAATAAGCTGCAGAAGACGTCTATGTTTCCAAACTGTTGATAATAGATTTTTGATATTATCTTACTTTATTTACCTTTTAATCCAATAGTTGAGCAAACCCTACGGGATTAGTGTCTCCTACACAAAGAGTTCACAGGTCTGTGTGGTTTGTGATGTTCATTTCTATGTTAATAAAGACCAACCTGCGTCGTTATAAGCTGCTGATGGGAACGATAAACACTTCAACCTCTTTTAACTGATCACTCTTGGTGCGTTTTTGCATATTTCTGCATCATTGAGTCTTTTTTAATTGGATTGTTTGGAACAGACAGTAAACACCAGGCATTTAAATTTCCCATTTTAAGCAGTTGGGGAAAATGTCACTCACTCAAACGGCACACACAGTTTAATCGCGCTAAAATGACTCTGTTAAACAACAAAATGGATTTGGGGATGAAAGGCACAGAGAGATGTTTAATCACTGTTAATGCGTTTCTCTGAGTGAGTGTCTTCTAAGAAACCCTCTTTGTGAATGAAACACCTGCAGTAAATTGAAGTCACCGCTTCACATTTGCAGTTTTCGTGTGTGTGCACATTTGTGGAACTAAAGTGTCTACTAATTATATATGGCTGGATTTGATGCACAGTCAATGGATGACTGCAGTGTCTGAATGCAGTTCCACGATACGAGGCAGAATAGATATACTCTAATTGTAAAATATCAGATCAAGTTCAGCCAAAGGAAGCTAGCTGCTATTGAAAACCCGCTTCACTGCTTTCAATCAGTGCGTCCTCCTCCCTTCAATGTCTCAGCAATAAAGATTCTCCTCTGGCACAGTTTAACTTTTACTTCTCCATCTCTCCTTGTAACACGGGCTTATTTGGCATCGGATTCAAATTGCAATTAAAAAGTGTTTTCAAAATGTATAACCTTCCAATGTCATTTATAACTCCTGAAGTCTTTGACATTAGCCAGAATGTGTCCATGGTGACTGCTGAGATTGAATAACCCCGCATAGGAGGCACGTCCAACCATGGTTAATGTTTCGGGCTAAACATCTCCACCATGCAGATGTCCAAATTCTATTCCAATTAGTGGCACTTGAAATGCCTCCGTGCAGACATTTAAACGCAATATTCCACTGTTGCCTGGGTTTGACAATGCAAACAGACCGGGAATGTGTTTGAAACAAAGGTCCCAGATGCCATCTGTTTATGTAGCCGCCAACCGTGCAGACTTTCGCTATTATGTCCACGTCAGTCTCTCTGTCGAAGCCCCTCTGGCCGTCCCTGTCTGCACGGTGCACATTCAGCTATACAATTTGCTCAATTTCAGTACTGTTGTTCTTATTTGTCCCGTTGCTGTTTGCAGCGTAAGGTGAAGATCTGTGTGGCGCCAATAGACACCCATAATTTAGCTTTAAAAAAACAAAATCTTTTTGTCAAGTCACTTAAACATTGCTATTGATAGTGTTTGAGATTCTTTCTTTAATCAGAAGTTCACTGCATAGGATATTCCTTTGGTAAACAACGTGCTTCTAACTAGTATTCTTTGATGTCTTAGCTTTCTGAACCAAATCAAGCCCATTTCCGATGGGCCAACCTTCGCATCCCGTCCTTTGTCGCATTAATCGATACAAATGGGAACTAATGCCACTGTTGTTCTCAGGGACAAATAAGGGGACAGGAGCCTGTAACGCACATTTGCCCTGTAGAAATGGGTGCACTGCCTGTTAGCGAGCTTCCTTTGGCCCGACTGCCAGTCAGCATATATTGTGCCCATGCGTCGTTTGAAATGCCACTAATACAACTCCAGGGAAATCCGTTGTTGCACCACAGTCTCTGAGAATACTGTTCTTTCCCCTGTCTTTCATCTAAACCAACCATTTCCACTTTGAGTTTACTGTCTTCATTTTCGGAGTAAACAGAATTACACAGCTACTTTTACATTACAGGTCATTTAGCTGACTTTTTATCCAAAGCGACTTACATTACATTTTTAACCCATGGCATTTTACATTTTTGCCTGGGGGAACAATTAGGGGTTAGGTGTCTTGCTCAGGGACACGGGGCAGCCGGGACTTGAACCACCAACCTTGCAGTTCCCAGCGCACCCTCTCTACCCCCTGCGCCACGTCTTTTCTCATTAGGCTTATTGTTGCGCAACTCAATAAGAGAAAGGGAGTTGGATATCGGCCAGAGGGACAGTGAAATGAGAAAAGAGGAAGATTCGAAGCAGTAAAAGGGACAGAGCGTTTAATGGATAACTGTACAGAAGCTCTCAGGCTCAACTGATGTGATTTGAGGCTTGATGAATCCTTGTGGTTACCCATTGAGTTAATGGCTGCAAAACATTCTCCCAGATTGAGTCCCCCGTACCCTTTTATGCCTCACAACTCCAATAATAAGCCCGTTTTAGCCCCTTTGTGCTCTGTGGGGACTTTGTCCAGACTTTGAACCCATCCTAGCCCAGTTAGCTTAAGTGTTGGAAGGGTTGGCAGTTGGGAAAGGCATCCTTGTTTGTGGACATGTTGTGGATGTCATGCTAATGGTTACTAATTGAGTCTATTAATGGCATTGTCGTGTTGGATACGAGGTGACGGGATCCTGTGGTGCTCACACTCAACCAGCAGGACTGTGCAAACTGTCCCACCAGCTTCCCCCCCGTGCCCCCAATCAGGGGCCTCAATGAACAGCTGTCGTGTTGTATGTATGATAGTAAATATGAAATGAAGCGCAGGTTGACAGTTTATTTTTGTCTTCATACTTGCAAACTCAACGCTTTTCGCCAAATTTGCCGTTTTGGAATCTACAAAGCTCATCCACGTGATTCGTGTAGATCTGAAGAGTTTTTATTTGGGAGGGGGGTGAAGTGGCCGGCCGGCGTTTCTGAGATTGCAATGAGACTTTCTCGCTTTCCGAATCCTCTCGGCAACTTTCTGCCATAAGCGCGAAGCAGTTACTGTCCCCACGCAGCAGACTGCAGTCACACACGTCTCCGTGTCCAGACTGACAATGAATTGTGCGTGCGCAAAATCTTACAGCGTCCATTGCAATTATGCTCATTAGATGATGCATTACGCTTGTGTCTTTTAATAGTTTGAAAACTGATGTGACGTTTTGTTAGAGAGCTCCTCTACTAAATGTTCCATGATTTGCAAGAAAGCCATTGCACAGTGTCCTTCGGGGCAGTTTTACAGTATATTGGGAGCAGCATCTTTCACCTTTTTATATATATATATCTATATGTGCGTTGAAGTTATTATTCAGTTATTTATGTGTATTCATTGGATCAGTTTCACTGAAAGTAACATTACTAAATAAACATAAGAAAGGTGGATTCACTTGACAGTGTTTTCCCATAAAAATATTTTTTTAAACGTTTGATATTTTTACTTTGAAAATTCTGGCTATTTAAATATTTCTCTCACATGAATATCGCCGTATCACAGTTGCTGTTTTCCCCAATCCATCAGGTCCAAGGACGGCAATGATATAGTATGATTTTGTTGCGTTTTGTTTGCCATACCTGTCTGTGCACAACGCTGCAAAGCCCTAAAGCAAACGTTGCTTCTGAACCACAGGATGAACTTAAACGTGACACAAGTTCAAAGAATTTAAGCTTGAGCAGTTTAGTGTGACTCCATACACTGGCTTTGGGTTAAGAGTTTGAAAGCTGCTGTGGTGTTTCATGTAGAAAGGACATAGGACACAACTTGCTTTGTGCAGAATTACAGATTACTAAAGGTTGACAGAGATAATTAACAACGGATTTGCTGAGAGAACGTTACACACGCGGGTTAAAGAGTGAGAGTGACATGGAAGGAGTGCCAGCAATAAGGAAAGGGAAGTCAAGTGGGCTTTTGCCATTTACGGTGCTTGGCAAGCTGCACGGAAAGATGCTACTTCCTGCTTTTTATTAGACTCTGAATAGTTGGCCTTTTGTTGCCAGGGTAACAATGCATGGGTGTTTGGTTTTCCATGAGCAACAGACGTGTGTGTGAGTGAGAGAGTATCACCGCTGTATCCCTGTCACTACCGCAGGGCAGCTGACAGTGTGCCAAGCGACAAAAGGGCGGAGTTATCCGGAAAATGCCTCGCCATGTGAAGATGTTGTCGCACACACATTGTTCGCTATTGAAAGTCAAGATTCCATAGCTGCCATGTCAATGAACCATGCTGTGCTGGGCATGCGGCTTTGTTGTGATGTGCCATTACAACATGTCTCTCCCAAGTTTTACAGGAATTCTCTCTCACCCTCTCAGCATTTCCCCCCCAAACCGAAACACTAAACATACTTATAGAGTTTCAGCTGTTTCGGTTTGAGACAGCCCAAATAAGCGAAGCTTACTTCACTCCACGTTGTCTTTTGTTTCTTTTCTGTACCCTCATGCAGGGAGAACAGATGCAGACATAATCTCTTCAATAGAAGCCGCGTAATGTTATTGAGGTGAGGGGTAAAGTTTCCCGGCTAGAGTTAGCCACAACTGCATTTTTCAAGAATGTGTATTTATTTTACAAACAACACTTGTCTGTATTCAAATAAATTCTATACATTTCAGCCTGTCTTCAACCACTAATTTGTATGGATGATGCACAAGAAATGTCAGGCATGTTGCCGGTACACAAGAAATGTAATCCATTGTTATATCCGCACATTTAATGGTGGTTTTGGTGGCAGCGCGATCACCACGTTCAAAAGCCGTGTCAGTCATTTTACAAAAATAAAAGAGAATTTACGTGAGAATGCAGCACAGCAGAATGACTCGTGCTTAGATTGTAGAGTCCTAATAGCAGATATTCTCCTTGGAGGCGGGGCCTGCAGGCGTGTGCGTTTACACGGCCGCTGAGTCGGCAGAAAAAAATATTAGCATTGTATGTTTCTGGAAAAACAAAAGAAGTATGTTGGCTGTCTATGTTTTTGAACTAAATATCATAGATCTGTTTTATACCAGCCTCATATCACTTCATTACCTGAGCTTGACTACAAAGCGCTCGGAGCTACTGGTTTTAACTTTATAACAATGAATAACCCACAACTAACGCTTTTTTAACAGCGTAAAACACCACGACACAAGATTATGTAACACATGAACAATTTGTAACACTGATAACTGTATATCTATAAAATTTAAACCGCGCCGTCGCTACTTTAAGAAATGGAAAGGAGCGACGCAGCGACCAGAGATGCACCAACACAACACAAGAGAGGAGCTGTCTGCTGTTTGGAGTGTTTCTGGTTTAAAAAAAAAGCTTTTTCAAGCTGCTGTTATTGCCTCTGGTGGCAACACTAGCAATTTACTCCATCACCAGCAGGCGGTGAACTGCTGTGATTGATGTGGTGTCCTGGACGGATTCACGCGCAAACATGAACAAGCCACGTTACTGCTCGTCCTTTCATGCCTGACCGGTGTCACTTTGTCTCCTCAAACAAGTGCTCACTGTGCCGTCGCCTCCCTCGGCCCTCCCTTCACCTCGGCCTTTGAGCTCTGCTCCGCTATCCTTTAGATCACAAAAATATTCTGACCTGTCATCAGTAAGATGATCAATGAGCAATGATTTTAAGATAAATACTCTTTTGTCTGTTTTTACAACGAATCGGAACGGGGAACATGTCAATCAATTGCATACTGCCGACGCTGCTAATCCCACTCGCCGGCTGAATTATTCATAGTCAATTAGGGCTGAAGCTGTCTTCTCGGCTCAAGTGCATTTTCAATGATTCATTTCATGAGCAGCGCACAGAGTCTCTTAATTGTTGTTTACCGCTTGCTGCCCGACCACATGTTATTTTTATGCCGTCGTGATTACTCCCGGCAGCGCTCGGAGTGCTTGGGAAACGAAGTCCATTACGTGGGTCCTGAGAGCGGTTCTGTGATGTGTCGTGGAACGTTTCCAGGCTCCGAAGTTTAGCTGCTCGAGTCCAACTGTCAGCCCGCGATCAAGACGACCATCTGAACATTCGGGCTCCCTCGTGGGCCGCAGATATGAACTGCAGCTGTGAACGTTGAACAAACGACTGCTGAAATTCGGCATATTTATAAGGCTTGTGCGACCCACCTCTAGGTCCACAACCCAGAGGATTTTGGAATGACAACGGAATGGAGACCCTTCAATGCTAATGAAGGAGCTGGGCCTCTTGAAATCACTGCTGGGTTTTAAGGACTGTTTTTCTCCTGCGATGATTCCGGATTAGTGAAATAAGACCCTGTCGACTCCTGGCAGCAACACTGTTTCCATGAGTTTATTGGGCCATGCAATGTTTGCACCGTCTTTCCACTGGACTCATTTGTTTGACGGTAATTCAGTTCAACAGCTTAGAAGTTACGGGTACTTTGTGTGTGTGTGTGTGTTTTCGAGCATGTACACACTTCATCTTGGCATCTGTGGTGTTTGTAGTGACCGATTGCAGCGCTCATCAGCCCTGTTGGAAGCGAGCGTTCGCTTTTGCCCTTTAGCGTTGGGGAACCAGAGGCTTCCCTGTGTGTGTGTGTGTGTGTGTGTGTGTGTGTGTGTGTGTGTGTGTGTGTGTGTGCGCGCGCATGCCCCTTAAAGCTTTGATTGCCCAACACACATACAGACCAGTATAAGACGTTTTCTTCCTCTTTCCCTTCCTTCATGACTCTTGAGATGATTCCAGGTCCTCATGTTTGCATTTGATTTACAGGTAGGAGCCTTTTCTGAAGACACTGACCTCCGTGTGGAGCATTCAATCCGTGGGAGTGAACATATATTCATGTCACGTTGTATTCATCGTGTTTATAGCCACACTGAGAAGGTTTCTCAACAGCGTCGGTGCATGTTTGAATCACTTTTATTTCGCTAAGGCACTTTCCAAAGCTTCGCCTGGGTGGGTGTGGTGACAGCGCTGCTAGTAAAGTTAAATGATCTAAACACGCCATTACATTAGTGAATCCAGATGGCCCAAATGAAACCATATTTATTTGATACAACAATCTGAAACCAAGAGCTGTTTTGCATTACTCCTTATTTACTGTTCTCCAATGATTAGTATGAGTTAGTATTTGTTGGACTTGGTTTTCAGCATCAAACAATCAACAAACCTCTTCATCTCAGAGGAGTTGTGTTGAGTTTTGGCCCCAGGGAGGAATAAAAGGTCGAATGAACACGTGTACAATAAGCCTGCCATGTCTGTTTTAAAGAGGTCTAGCTTCTCTCTTCCGTATTAAAGCCCTTTTTCTTCATTTCCCTCTCAGAGCCGGATTGGAAGGGCGCTCCGCTGAGGCCTCCGCCTGTGGCTCAGGTGTGATGAGGTGTTAAGAAACAACCGCTCTGTGGCCCCCCCCCCCCCCGCGCGCCGCCCCCGGCTGACTCGGCCCCTGGAAAGCGCATGGTGGTGAGCACGGCCTCCACGGAGGTGCGCTGACACCGCCCACCTCTCCCTCCCCGGTCAAGTCCACCTGGCAACGGTTACCGCGACGATGAGCTCTCATAGCCGCTCAGGTAGGAAGTGATAATCGTTGAAGGAACGTACAAGAGAAGCTCTTTTGCTCTTCTCTGCACGTGTGATGGCGTTTCCAAACGCCTACTAAACTAATGTTTGAATATTTATACTGACGTAGTAAGTGTTTACATTTGTTCATTTTAAGAATTGCCTGTGCCGTGTCCTACAGTGGAATTCCAGCGCTTCTTCATTCTCACAATTTTACTACATGTTTAATCAATAAAAAGAGTTAGTGAACGACAAAGCACTTTATCAGGCTTATCTCTGTTTGACGCAGCGTTGTGCACACATGTATGCCTCCTTTGAGAACCAGATTGCTTGTTCCATTCATTTGTAACAAATAGTAATCGACCCCTTAAGCCAGTACCCATTCTTACAGTAGCCGAAGCTGAGATACTTTTACGATACTGCTGATTTGTAGCCTCTCCCATTTTTGAAGAGTTTGTTCACAATTTGATTACGCCTTGACGGACGGACCAAACCTTAATTGAGCCTTTTCTACAAGTGCGCGGCCAAAACACTGTGTCCCTCCCGGCAGTGTCTCACAGGGCCGGTGTTTGTCCGAGTGTGTAGTTTTGTAGAATGGATTCCCTGGTCTGCTTGACTTGACCAGTGTGGCCCGGTAACCCCCTCCTCCACGTTTCTAGTTCTTCTTAAATCACACCCGCAGTGTGGATCCGGCTCTTCCTCTTTCTCAACTGCTGACCAAAGTGGACAAATGGCTAATTGTGTGTCCTCCCCTTTACCCACCATGCTTTGGCCGCCGAGGGGTCGTATTCAACTTAATGATGTCACAGCCATTGAGGGACCGTTGCGGCGCTGCTGCTGTGTGTCTCCATGTGGTCCGTTGGCATCGCCTTCTTTTCTCTCAAACAGCGAGTGCAGACATGTTGTTGTCCCAGCCAAAGCGGGTTGCGTCAGAATGGTGGTTTCAGGCCATCCAGATAGATGTGAACTCTGGCACAGGCCAAAGATATGTGGGATACTTTTTCTTTCCTAAATAGATTGTGTTATGTAAGACGAACCTTGGAGTTGGATATGATTTCCCTTTCGTTATTTTCCTCCTACGTAGATCATTTCCACGCTCTGTACTCACAAGTTTCTTTCCTGTGTAGGATTCAAATTTAGCTGGGATCAGTTTTAAAAAGTGAGATTTATTTCATCAGCTGACCTGCTTTTGCGTTGAGCAATTCAAAACAATAAATAAAAGAAAAAGTCATCTCATCTGGATTTCAGTAAGAAAGGGAACCTTCTTTTATGCGTTCACAATGTGTCAATTAATGGATGAACATAATCGCACTCATGATTTCTGGTGATTCACTGTGAAGCCAACCTTTATAATATACAACACCAAAAATAGCCCAGTTGAAGTTCTGTTGAAATCCTGCACTGAGCCAAAACATTCCAACTGCCAGATTTTCCCCACCCAGAGGAGCTCCCGGTATTAAGAAAGGAGCTTTCACTCCTCGGTTTCACCTCCTGTTAGCATTTTCCCCTTGTCGCCCTGCTGTCTGTGTGCACTTCTGCTGAGCCCTTTTCCATGTATGACAGATCATCGTTTCCCATTCTGAAAACGGACCATTTCAGAGCACTGAAGGCCCCTTTTGTCCGACTTTAACTTGGGTGGCAAATAAGGCTGGCATGTTGGCATGCTACTTGGCATTTTCAAGCTAGTTTTTACGGCCTTGGAGCCAGAGCTAGAACCAACATACACACGCACACACAGACAAATTCACACACACGCACACACGTACACAGACACCCCCCCCCCCCCCCCCTGTAATCGGTGGCAGGGTCCCGGCGGAGGGGGATCTTCTGTCAATAAATGGCCACGCAGCGCGACTCCCCGGCCTGGATCCCAGACACAGGCCGGGCCCCCGGCTGCTGCTGCCGCGTTGCTGGTTAAAACCCCCTCTGAGGCCGGTAGCGATGCAATGGAAGACTCGTGCAGGGATCAGCAGCGCTTGGGATTGTTTAGCGGTCTTACTTTAACTAACGTCCTGGAAAGACCCCGACCTCTTCATCTGTTTTTTTGTATTCGCGCGATGCTCGGACTTAAGGAGGTCGTAGAGAAGCTGCCATTTTTGATTTTAGTTTATTTTCTTCTGCAGAATCCACACGTTTTTCCAACTTTCGACGCCATGCACGCAGAAATGTCGAGGAACGGGATGGCGGCCGCTACGAGGAGCTGGTTTTTAAAATAAACAAGAGTTGCACCTCCTCACTTTTCAGAGTCTTATTCACACCGCTGAGCTGCGGCAGATGGTTGTGAATTATTCATGGCAGGTTTTTTGGGGGGTAAAAGTATGGCCATGTGTAGACTTTTCTATCCCAGAGATTGTTAAGTATCGGAGGGAAGTGGAGGAGTGCTGGAAAGATGTAGTGTACACAGCTACGGCTGGATCACCCCCCTTCCTCCATTGTGATCGAATGAGCGCTCTAACATCATTAAGCAGGATTAAAGTCTATATTTTTTTACTGTTGTAAAAAAAAAAAAAGTTTCTCACAGCAGTCACATTTCTCTTTTTTTGTATCACACTTTTGCAGCCGTGTCTACCTATTGGGTGCTTTGAAGATCTAAAAAATTCAGAGATGTGATCCTAAAGCTTTTCCCCCGGTGACCCTTTTCCCCGTCTTCTCTCTGTCCCCCGGTTTTAATCAGTGACTGTAATAAGGCCTCCCAGTGGGAGCTATCAAAAGCCTGCAGTGGTGGATTAGAGGAGAGTGGCTGGTGTCTGCGCGGACCCGCCTACTGGAAAGTGAAGCGTAATCTTCAAAAAGGGAGATTAACCCCTGCTGGCCCACGCCGACGATTCCCCCGTTCACAGGGGCCATCGTCACAGGGAAGAGGGTGTTAATTGATATGTTTTAGTCGGGACGTGAAGAAAAGTTGCTTTCAAGGCGACTGGAGTCCACCGAAGCAGGACGATAAGTCAAGTAGGGCTTATTAAGGAGAAGTTCTTTAAGAAGGTTCTTCTAGCGTGAGCGATGCCACTGCTGTCTAGATTGTCCAAAAGAGCCGGCGGGGACACAATAGCGCTCCCCTCCTATCTGTGTTTGATGCATTTGAGTGCTGCAGAACTGTTATTGTGCACATTTATCCTTGGCTCTGCAAAATTCTTTCTTTATTTTTTGTTCCTCCGTGGAAAGACGGATGGGACCGAGAGTTGAACCAGACTAAACAGAGGCCCTTTTTAAGAGAACAATGGAAGCTGCTGTGGAGAAATAAGATTACTGCCTCATTATTGTCTTTTGCGCCACAGTTTTTCCAGAATATTCCATTCAAGTAATCTCATTGCCAGATGAAACAAGTGTGCAATTTAGCCTTTGGAAGAATTTATTTAGCGTTCAAAGCTTCGCTTCTGCCGGAAGAGAAGCTCGGAATTAAATTACGGTTTTGTGCTCAAACTGCTCTTCTTTCAAATAAAAAAAAATAATCTTCCTTTTCAGCCATTTCACTGTTGACTATTCAATGATTTCATGGCTGATTTGGTAGCTAAATTAGGCAACTGTCGGGGAATTCTCTCACTTGCCTTTTGTGTGAAGTTGCGCTGGCTGGATTTTAGCACACCGGTCAGCAAAGTAGGAAAGACAACTCGGCGGATCTTTACAGCAGAAGCAAAGGTTTGGTTATTATTGGGGCTCTGAGACATACAGTACACGCCCGCTGCAGTATTTTTTATTTTAGCTGACGGCGCACACGAGCACGGCTATCGACTGCAGGACTCTGCTGTCCACTCTGTAACTGATAAAAGAGATTTAGAACATGCCAGACGAGGGGGACGCACAAGGTCACGTTCCCTCTGTCCCCGTCTGCCTCCTCTGAGCGGCCAGCGCTCCGGTAACGTAAGGACAGAGAATCCCAACGTGTCCCGTCCGGCTGGGAGGTGCAGCCCGCTCGCTGGGTTCAACGGGGGACAGCCATTGAAAAAGGGGAAGCGAGGTCAGGTGGGGTCTCTGGGGATGTAATCCTCCCGCTTCTCTGAACAAAACGAAATCAGAAGTTCCCAGGAGCTACACAGTCCCTGTTAGGAAGTGCTCAGTGCACCCGGGGTCTCCCAGGGCAGAATGAACTTTTCCAAGGACTAATCCGAGGATAAGCCCTGAAGAGGCCTACAAACTGACCGTGCGTGTGCTGATAATACACAAAATGTGTATTGGCATCTGTACTAACGGTGATGATGTTGTGATATAAGTATTTGGCTCTTGCCTTTCAGGCAAGTTTTTAAAAAATGTCAGCTTTAATAATCTGAAAAAACAGTAGTAAGCTTTTCAACCTTTCTCATGGGGATCATTTCTATTTGCATATCATCTATTTGTGTGTGTGTGTGTGTGTGTGTGTGTGTGTGTGTGTGTGCCTGGTACTGTATGATAACATCATTGTCCTTTTTTAAACATCATCTCCGTATCTTCAATATCACTATTCACATTCCAGCCCACAACAGTAACTCCTCTCATGGAGCGCTTTGGTGAGTTATGGTAATTAGGGATTAAAAATTCCCTCGTCACTCATGGTGATTACCGGAGGCTCAGCGGTCAGACATGCTGCTCAGCCAGCAACAGCTGGTACGGCACAGTAGGACCCAGATTCCAAATATATCTCTTTTATAATACTGTACTTCTGATAATGGTTCAAATCCTTAATATCGGCGCAAACCATAATTTACTGTCTGATCCGGATCCAAACTCTGCAGTTCTATGCAGGCCACTGGAGGATAAAGGAAATTGACTGACATGCCAACTCTTTACTGAAAGCAGAAGGAGAGATAGATAGCGAGAGTAAACGTAGCGCTGCTGCTTAGAAGTCGGCACTGCGGGAAGGCCTCCTGTGGATCGGCAGATGAGCATCCTCGTTATTGAAATAGCGTCCACACAAGGAAATGGGTCTCGGATGTAATTAGCTGTCACAAACCTCTACTGTATTGGACCCAATGTCAACGTGTGACACCATATTTAAATACTACATTTCTTCTGAAAAAATATATCTATTCAGCCGTCAAATATAGGCAATTTATCTATAATACGTGGGCTATGTACTTCCTTATTTAATAGTGTTTTAATAAAAAGAATAATTCCATTATCAGAAGGACTTAGTTGCCACAAGGATTTAAAAAAATGATAAATGATGAATTAAATGATTCAACGCAGACTGATCATAGAATGTGTTTCCCTCGTATTATTCGACACTTAATAGTTCTTGAGGACATTTTGTGGTTGTTTCTTACAGTAACTGCTGTTGCATTACCCTCTTTGGCTGAAGTACGCATCTGAACACTACTGGTACTGTACTCGTATTGACACGCTGGATCGTTGTTGACTTCATTAAGTGAAGCTGCTGTTTATTTGTCTGCTTTGTAGTAAATTCACGCGTGTTGTTTGTACGTGCTGTTGTGTTTTTTAACATTTTTTTATACAACTGGATAGGACCAAATACGCTGGTTTGGATCCAGCTGGTCAGCTGATGACATCCAGTCAATGCAGCGTAAATCGTCCCCCGAGGGGCAGTTGAATAGTCCCCTGTCGATTGTTGGTGTGTGAAAGACGGTATCGAACCGGCATCAGTTCGTCGGTTTTCATCCCACGTCTTCAGCCGCTGTGCTGCGTCTCGCCTCGCCGGCTCACTTTGTGCGTTTCCTTGGCGTCGTCCATTCTGAATCCTTGACAGTTCTTATCTTGTCTCTTTGCCCTTCCCCCTGACAAAGCACATGACCTTCTGAGTCAGCCTCAAATACTTTGAGCTCAAAGTGACTTCAGTTTCCTAGTGTTTTTACTGACATCGGTGTGGCCATCTGCAGCTTTGAGTGACCATCTTCCTGTCGGAGAGTCGGACCTCCTGTCGTCCCGTGTTGGTCAGACGGAGGCCCCAGCGCGACCCCAGCGCGACCCCAGCAGGGCGACCCGAGCAGGGCGACTATGGAGCTGGCGGCTCGGCTGTCGAACCATGGGAGACCATAACTGGACGCCCCTGCCCTTCCTCAGGTGGACTCCTGTGGAACTTGGTTGTGTGAATGTGTGTAATTTGAAGGTTCGGTTTTATTACAGTATTTGAAATGCCTGCTTGATGAACATCCCTTGGATAAGATCCCTTGTCAGACTTTTAACCTTTTTATAGTTGGGGAACTATCAAAGGAAATTCAAAGTTTAGGTTTTGACTCCTTTCCTGAAAATTTACAGTTTAATGAGCCCACACTTCCGTGACAGGATTAAAATGTTTGGGCTGAACATACTGCTGTTCTGGAGTATGCAAAGTGTAGAGTTGACGTTTCAGGTATATTTAGTCTCATAGTGACCTTCAAAGACCAGATGAAGAAAAAACACCTCCGTCCTGCTCTGATATAGACATTACATCACTGTTCTGCTTCCTGTTTTCTTGGCGTGATCTCTGTCAGATAGTATTTTCACTCTTTTAGACCCGAATCAGCATAAAGAGATAAAAGCCAGCGTTTTTTTGGTACTTTTTATAGTTCAGGAAGAGCCACACAGTGGATGCTGCTAAGGCTGTTTTATAAACTAGCTGATTCTGTAAATAATCTTCAGCCACTGATGAACAGCCGGTGGATAATGAGCCGTGCTTCTCTTCTGTCCCCATCGCTAAACCCTTTAAACTTCTCCCCCTGGTATCTTACTCTCGTCTTTTCGCAGCTCCTCCGGCGTCTGGAGCTGTGAAGCATCAACATTATACCTCACGGGTCGTCACTGGGATAATATTAGTTTCACCACGTCGACAGTGGCCTGCTGATGAATGGTTGCTATTGAGACACATTGACAATGGACGCAATGCCACATTTGAAGCGGTTAGTTGTGAGATGTTCACTCTACCGTTGTTGTCAAATAGATTTAGTTGTCTCTTTGTGTTCACATCTATTCGTTGCATCAATACATGCGGTTTTCATCGACAGCCCCGTCAGCTTCAGATTACAAACTCACTCGATTATGTAATAAACCTGCCGTGAATGTCCACTGCACGTGATCCCACGGTATGCGTCTTAAAGTGTCCCAGCACCACCGTCCCCTGCAGTCCCCCCCCCCATTAACACAACACAGCGAGCTCATTACTTCAGCGTTCAGGGGCTGCGGCCTGTTGGATGAATGGGAAAGCGAGGGCGCGCCGTAGATAAATGAGCCTGGTGGTGACACGCTAGTTGAGTGACACGCTAGTTGAGTGACACGTAGCGCTGCCCATGACCTCTGGAGCCGTTCAGCTCGTCGCTGAATTTGGTTTGTGTGTCCCGATGGCTTTGTTCTTCCTCTCTCTCTCTCTGAGCATTTGCTTTAAAGCACCTTCATAGTGGACGGTTTGTAAGAAAGAGCTCCCTCGCCTTCCTCGCCTATCTGACGTCTGAAAAGCGTCTCCCCTTTGTCGCCCTGACGCTGGTTTGGCCTTTGTGGTCACGTCTGCCAGGCTCACTTGCACACGATTGCGCCGCGGAGCTGATACCCTAATGAGCGTCCGTGCGATGACGAGTGTTGAGTGAGCGTTTCACTCGCATGGAAAGTCCAACGGAGAGGCTGACACAACACGTTGCACACGCAAACGCCGCTCCGCCCGTGGGAATCTTCACTTGGCCCGAGGACGCTCTCCCGTTGGAGGGGTTTTGGGGGGCGTGGGGGGGCAGTTGTGTAGTTTGGAGCAAGCATGCTCGGCAGAAAGCAACACTGTCTTAAACTGAGGTTATCTAATCACCTGAAGCAGGAGGCCGCGGGTTTCTCACATCACGTCAAGCGGGGAGACTTTTTTTGGTTCAAATGATTTGACAGCAAGATCTGTTGAACGGTTCTTGTTCAACAGTCAGTAACAGTCAGTAACTGTCCTGTGAACGCCACAACATCTTGTGAAACAAAAAACACCAACCTAGTGTGAAGTTACCAAATGATGTAGTAGTAGTTGTAGAACTAGTAGCAGTAATTTGACTAGAAACGTTTGTCCCCTTTGGTTTTATTTTTGGTCTTTCTCAATTTCAATTGTAGTTGTAGTTGAGTTTTGAAAAGCTTTGAACAGCTTGTGAAATCAAAAGATATATTCTAACCTGTTTAGCAAAAATATTGCAAAAGACTATTGTTTTTTTTCTTTTGATCAGGCATTTAGATGATTGACATTCATTGCAACATCAATCGACTGAACACCAGAAATCCATTTTGAGAGCCATTTGTTGCAACCTGTCCAATTCAGAAGTACTGTAAGTAAGAAGTTAATCGTCTACATTTTCCCATTTGGAATTTCCACGCCGCTATTGCTTTACTTTCTGATGAGAAACAAACAGTGTTTCCACAGAAGCCAGCACTAATAAATGCATCTGTATGGGAGCTAATGCGGCGTACGGTAAGTGTTATTAGTGGCTGGACACAGAGGAGGGAAAGATAGTTGCGCTTTTTTGATCTATTAATAGACACTATTAATAGTGTCCCTGAGTGTTTTCCTCTCTCACAAATGTATTCACACATTAATTTAGAGAACAGAGGACAGATTGTTGCAAGCACGGATCTAATGGGGCCCCCTTTCCTCTTTTGTCTACACCAGACACACAGCAGCCTCATGCCAAAACACAAACAAACCACATCACAGGGCAAACTCTCTGCGGAGAGCGCGCTCAAGATTATGTCCTCTAGGTATTTAATTGCATTATTCGTGCTATAAAGTGGATTGTCACGCTTCAAGTAATTTCATGCCTGAAAAGAAAATCGTCGACCCTTCAGGACGTTTTGGACCGCTGCATAGCAAAAAGATCCCAGCACATAGTTTATGACTATGATTATGGTGGACCTTTTTTTAATTTCTAAACCTGTACTATTGCTTTAGGCTCCCCGTGGGCCGTGACTTTCACCATAGGTCGGCCTAGTGATGTCATGAGCTGGTTTTACGTCCACAGAGGATCAAGGCAGGCTGTAACATGACCCAATGAAGCAAAGACCCTGTAATAAGATGACGGTGGTCCAAGACGTCCGAGGTCACGCTGGCTGGGGGACGTCATGACCAGCGCCGCATGTAAGGGCACTCAATGTTGATGAACGACTTCCACTCTGTGGAATTTTACCTTCATCAAGTGAAAGCGCCACATTATTATTTCGTCATTGTTGCAGGTGATCAAATCTGATCTGATTACAAGCTGTAAAATGTCATCATGAAATGATTACTGATGGCGTTTGGAGAGCAGCACACTTATCTGATTTTCTATGGAGGTTTTCAGGGTGCGATAAACATCCCATAAAATATCATGGTGTAATTATTTACAATTATCCTACAAGGATTATACATTTGAATATGTGTGTACGTTTAAGTGTGATTTAATCATTATTTGGACAGAGAAGTATTTTCAAATGGCTAAAAATATCATTGGAATAAAATATTTAGTCAAATATTGGATTCAAATCTTTGCACACATTCATGTTCAAGGGTACAAACAATGCATAAAAGTTGACATTGCAGGTCCTTTGGCCGCCAATACAGAGACAGAGCTATTCCCAATGTGTGTCCCACACGCACACACACACAAAAGGTCAGGCCGCACAGACCCCCCCCCCCCCCACCTCCCCGTCATTGAAGGCCCTTTTGTCAACACAAATACAATAAACAAGTGAGCCTTTCTCAGCTCAGCTATTCTGCATGAAAACAAGCGTGACTTTTTTAATTGTCATTAGAGGACAATAATCGATGTAGGGCCAATCGCTGAGAGCGAAGGACTGTGTGTGTGCGTCAGTTGCACGTGTGTGCGTCAGTGCGTGTCACCGGATGTCGTCCTCATGTGGTTGTCCGAGCGCAGTCACAAGCCCTTTTATTTTCATTTCTCCCTTTCACGTGAACAGCGAAGCTGCCACGACTGGCACTTTAGTGAAACGGTCGCTTTCTAAACTCCAGCAGTCAAAGGCAGTAATTGTATCGTGTTTTCTCGTACTGTTAATCCATCAGTTAGTGGGCGAGTGTTCCAGAGGAGTCCACTCTACCTCTATTCAATGCTTCATTAGCATGACTCACATCCTGACATTTCATTGCCTGTGTGTCATCTCACTGTCATCTCAGCCACTTAAAAAGCTCGCCGAGGCTTTCAGAAGAGTGTCCGCGCCAATTTGTTCTCCAGGCCAGTGTGTGAAAACTTTAAGAAACACTCGACACGACCAATTAGATTGCTCCTCGCACTGCGCTTAATCCTGCCAAGTGCTCTGTAGTGGTAAAAATGCCAGTGATAGTAGTTGGAAACATGAGCCGTGATGTAATTAGGTAAACCTTTCCCAAAAACCATCAGAGGAAGTGCACGGGGAGGGGTCTGTGCACGTTAGCCAGCCGCCATCGGAGGGTGACGTCTCTCAGCCGATTGGACGACGCTGTTAACTGGCTGCTAACCTTTGGAGAGAAACTTTCACAGGAACCTAATTTATTAGGGAATGAATTATGACCGGTTTAACTTCCCAACACTAGCCCTAAGCAGCTTATGAATATACTATTAAAACCATTTATTCTATATTCTTCTATAAATAATCACTATACATAACAAAGATAACATTCAGAGGGTTCACATAGACTTTGTGGCGGTTTAAGATATGACATTTTAGTTACTATGCATGCTTTGAAACACTACAGCATGTACATTTTAAGGCCGTTACCCCCCCCCCCCCCCCCCCCCACCCACACCACACCCCACAATAAAAAATCGGGCGTCAAGACCCCGACAGCTTAAAGCTCATGTGTTGCGAGGGATGATGCATTCTCCCCTTCCCACAGGCAGTCTGAACTTACCCCCCCCCCCCCCCCCCCCCCCCCCCCCTCCACATCCCTACATTTGCCTCAGTCAAACGATTTATGTCTAATTACCGGTTCTAAGCTCTGCACTTCCTCTGACAGGCTCCATATTAGAAACCAAATCTTATAATTAACCCATCCTCTCACATGGAAGTAATGGCAGTGCTCTGCCTTGTCAGAGGCCCATGTTGACAGTTCTGTCATCTCGGCCCAGCCCTCCCCACCACTGCCTCCCCAAATATCCCAGCGGTTTGGGGAAAGATGAGCCGGCTAATGGACTGCTTACTAGTGGGGAGGAGTGAAGAGGTTGACCTTGAGCGGTTTCTGGTTAAGTTGTCTGAACAGAGAAAGCGGGATGAAGTGTGAACAGAATGTCCCTTCATATCCAACTTGAACCACGAGACATTTCAGTCCGTTTTATTAAGGCAAATAAATCAACATGTTCAAATGTTGTATAAAAGGACATATTATGTTATTTAGTTAAGTGTCAATCAGAATGGGCATTTTTCAATCAATTTTTCGGGACAACTATCCAAAATCAAATGTGTAACAATTTGCAATCAGTTGCCATGAATATATAAAGGCCAAAATAGCTGCACAGACAGCATTGCTATTTTTCTGCTTGTCTGTATTAAACGCATTACCTTTCAATTTTTGGTGACTCAGTTTTTGCTTCTTTCAGTTTTGATTCATTCTGTTAGATGTCAACATTGTTTCATGAGGTGATTTCTCGAGTTCTAAACGCCACATTGTGCGAAACCTGGCCCTCCCTGGAATTGCTGCCATCGCTGACTGATCCGGGGAGTTTATGGAGTGGATTAGTGTTGCTGAAGGAGCTTGTTGACATCAGATGGCATGGGAACTATGAATCCACACACAGGGCTCAAGGAAGGAGCTCAAGCAAACTTGCAGCGGGCACGCAGAGAGGCTGAAACACAAACAAACTAAGCCCAAAGCAAGTATCCCCACAGTTGGCATGTTCCCATAGACATTTGGCATTAGGAGAGAGGGCGGGAATGAATACAACATTCTGCTTATCAGGAAAAAAAAGTTGCAGTCATTGGTGATGGTCTAAAATATTCCACATTGTGGATGGATTTGTTTTGAGTTGTTGAGACATTTATTGGGTCAGCGTTTCCACATTTCTGTGTGATGCTGCACGATAAAGGGAAAAATGTACAAACGGTCCTTGTTACCGCTACAAAACGTCATTTGTGTTTACAGGAGTGTACTCACCCGGTTAGTGTCCCATTGTATCCCTGTGCAAAAGAAACCGGCAGTGTAAATGTAATAATAATCACAAAGACGCCACAATCCACTCATCAGATTGTTCGGTAATCCCACCGTAAACTCTCACTAAAACCTGAGTGAGTCACTTTTATTACAGATAATCCCCGTGGTCTGTTTTATGGGACATGCTGGTAAAGGCATAAACCACACACACAGGCAGACACCGAACTGATTGCCTTTCAGCTTTCAGTTTCAGCAGCCGTGCGGATCAGAGCGCAAAGCAGATGGTTGCTGCGTATAATGTCACAGAGTTTTATCTCATTGATGCAGAGCCCACTGAATGCTGCCAAAAGACCCGCCATCAGCTAACTGTACGGCCCGCCGTCTACCAGCCTTCATCAGGTCACCATCACATATGTGAGTCGCTGCCACCAGCGAGGGGGGGTTCAAGTGTCTTGTGGTCTCGGTTAGAAGCAAAGCTCCGTATTTACAGGTGCATCTACGCCACCCGTGCTCATGAGCTCCGTACTATTACACGGACAGAATGGGATTGTGGTTACAAGCTAGACGGACTGCCTTCTTGTCCATTCATAAGATCTGCTCCTCCAGTCCATGGCGATGTGTCAACACACCCAAGCCCACCCAACAGGCCCTCACCATCGGTGTGAGAGCTCTGCAAGTGCCAGATCATCTGCCGTTTACTCTACCGTAGCGATAGGAAAGGAGGGGAGCCGGCGTAGAGCCCAAAGCGGCCTTCGTTTACCACCAGTGGCCCCAAGGAGGAGCTGGAAAACGTTGCTGGGGAGAGTCATAATGCTCCATAACGCTTAGTGCTTAGTCTCCAGCCCCCCCTCCACCTGGCTCCGGATGACTTGGTGGGTTTCATTTACCTTATTTGAAAAGAGACCTAAGGAGATGCCATGAAACACAAGTCAGGGACGGTAATAGCTAACCTCGGACCTGAATTCTGCTTGTTCATGGAACTAGTAGATATTTGCAGAGAAACACGCACCAGGGAGTTCCACAACAGACATGACTTCCTGTTTGATCTCTTAATTTAACTTTGAAGAAGCCAGATTTCACCTGAAACCTCCAGACACGGACTATCAAAGACCTTCCTACTGGTCGTTGCGGATCACTTAGTTAGTGGACGCTCAACATCTAAGATTTGTCGCCAAAGATCTCTGAGTTTTAGGCACCTTGACGTACGTATCTCAAGCACTTTAATCCTCTCTGCTCCTCTGATGTGGCAACTCGACTGCCAACGTACACACACACACACCAAATCCCAGCAGAGCCAAAAAACTTGAAGTGAAGTTCCTGCGCTCATCCTTGCTTGCTCTTTAAACAAGCAAAGCCTACCCCCCCTCCCCCCCTCCCCCCCACCGCCCTCCCAGCACCAGAGTCCAGGAGCTTTGCCAAAAGCAGCCTGACGTTAAACATTCACAGCGCCGGGGAAGAGAAAGCAAACTCTGGGAAGGTACAGGATTGACGTCAGAGAGAGCCACATGTAAGACATTCCTTCCTAATTAGGGGGGAATGCGCTGGCTGGTTGTACGAAAAAGCCTGTGGTTCATATTCATCTTTTAAACGGTGTGTGTTTGATTTATAGATGGGGCTACCTTTCAGTGTTAATTCTCTGTGTTCTTCCACTTTATTTCACACCCTCCTTGTCCTTATTTTTCTCCTTTTCCCCCCCAGTTGCAGTTCCAATCTCCTCCTCCTGCCTTCCACCCCAACTTCAGAAACCACCTTTGTGGTTTATCCTTTAAAACGGACACCTCTGCACCGCTGATCTTGTTTCTTGTGTTGAGTACGGCTGATGTGACTGGATCATTCCCGCTGACCAGCTGCTGTGCTATTTTTCCCCCTTCCGGGAATGTACGACTGCTGTTCATAGCTGCGTGTTCACAACACTTTAAAAATCGACTAAACTAAGCACGCTACTCTGCAGGTTTAACACACACAAAGGTAACTCTTAAGTAAATCGGCTCCTTCTCCCTCACTGAAAAATCTAGAATCTACAAATACATAAATATTGTTCATTTTGGACGTTTAACTTCTCTGAAAAGTCAATTCCCATTGTTTGTACCCTGCAGGTTAGTAAACATAAGTTTATGGGCTCTAGTCTTGTTAAACGCCGCATGATGACGATGGTTCAGGGCGTGGCGTGTGCCGTTTGATGGACAGGTTGTTGCCATGGCATTCTTCTGTTTGGAAGTAGCAAACAGTAGTAGTGCTTTCATCTCACAACTTTAACCCTTTCATGAAGCCTTTGTTTTCCGTTCATGAAGGTCCACCTTTACATTTTGGTTCCGACAAAGCGATGGTTTGAAGTCCCGGACCACGTTAACTTCCCGTGTAACGTCCATGGGCGAGCATGTTGAGACACTCCCATGTCAGCAGTTGGGGATTCAAATAATAACAAAACAATCATGTATCGTTCTGCACGGTGAAAGTCAAACATCACACTGAAAAAATATGTTTTGAGTGGAAGGTTACTTTAAGCTATGGACACCGTAGAGATTTGTATGCTTGGATAATACACCTGTGATAAAGACCAATGGTGTTCTCATCCGCATGCGTCACTACGAGGCTTTGATACAGATGCTGTCTCTTTGTACCTTCTTTTAGTTTTGATATTCATGTGGTGATCAGGTATTATTCACTTCCAATAAGACATATTTTGAAATGTGAGATTGTTATTTTGACAAAAATACAACCTCTCTAAGTAGAAACAACGTGGATGGTACTGTGGTTATGACAATCTTAACTTTATATCTTAGCCATTGTCTTTAATTCAATTCTAAACCTTTTGAACGCAAAAATTGGAGCCTGGTTTCTCTAAAACAATTTTTTATGGTCATTCGTTTATGGAAATATGGTGTTTTTAGTGGAAGATACACAAGATGGTGAGACGTGAGGGTTTTCACACACACACACACACACACACTGGTAGTATTTGTGCTGAAAATGGAGACCGGAGGGAACCTGGGGATTTGCGCAGGCTCCCATATCAACCCGGAGGAATGCCTTTGAAGCCTTCGCTTCCTCCCTCTGGATGCATTTTATTAGTGCGGGACAAGCACTGCTCGGACACACTGGCTGATGGGAAGAGAGACGTTGGAAACAACAGAGTTGTTAGACATGGAAGGAACATGAAGGAACTAAAAATGAGGCTTTACGCTGAAAAGTCATGTCACTGTGGACACACGCACAGCCTCCCCGCTGGTTCACTATGTGGAGTACGTTCAAACACATCTTGTGGTGCATACCTGGGATATAGTGCATTACGTTTTGTAGAGATAGCTGTGGACAGTGTATGAGAAGAGCCTGGAAATAGTATCTTTGCAGCTTTGAAGACCGTGATGGAACTAAAGTAATGCTTCTGGGCAACTACTCTATTCCACCGTCTGTTCACCCACACACGTGCACTGCTCACGGAGACACACGCTAATCACAGGCCTAGCTGTGATCCTCGTAGCAGGTGGCTCAAACACACACTTTACAGGATACAGCAGGACTGGACTCGTAGGGAAATCACACCCATATTTCAGGTAAACCCCCAAATGTGTAATTAACACCAGCCGTTTACTTACCCGGTGATGGAACCGGTTTGTCGCCCGGGGCTTCACAGAGCTCCGCTCGTCACGCTTTGGAACCCCCTCTGCAAACCCTGAATGGGTTCCTGGGGAAAAACCGACACAGATACTGTGCAGATGTGCTCTGATCCCAAAGCTTCCTCTTTACCGCTGAGCACACGTGGTCACACGCACACGGACACTGTACTACGCCTGAGCGTGGTTAATGAGGTGCAAACTGGCGGGAGTATGTTTTACAATATTTTTGACCTGTTTCATAACCAATACGTGTAATTCTCTGTATTCATTGACCCCCCCACACACACACACCTGCTGGCTGTCTCTCTGAAACGTTACTGTTTGGTGAAGCCCAGTGGCTGATGGATTAAAGAACTCATAAAATCTACACATCGAACGTGATAAATGTAACATTTGTACGCGCATCACAAAATGTTATGGTCGGTTTATTTTTCTCGTTGGCTTTCTTCCATTATGCAAATCATTAATTACAGCTCTGTGTGCACATTAGTTGGATATCATGAATTATGATTCATCCCGAAATTGAACAGTACTCGTTTCCACCCCAATGCATAGTGCATCTATGATGTTGATGATGTGAGTATGAATGGACCCTCACTAAATGCATGCATGATAAACTAGATGCAAAACATAAAAATCACAAACACCTCCATTTGTCTTTGTCCTCTTCATACCTGCTGAGTCATACACACATGTACAAGAGCACACGCACACACAAGTATATACACACATGGGTCCAGCTGTAAAAACAGAGCCGGAGGCTGTGGCTTGTCTTGTAGGTTGAAAATGCCCAGAGGAAGTGCTGAGTCGTTGGTAAACATGGCCGCATTACCAACAAGTGGTTTTCAGCAGGGCGGGCGGGAGAACTTGGACGTGGGTTTAATCCTGAACACAAACTCAAACATTTGAATCCTAATAAAACAAGTTAGAAAAGCATCACATTATTAATACCATGCTTGGTATTTCATTTGCTACTTTTCAATTAATTATTTATCACCAGAGCGCACTTGGAATGTAAAAAATGTTTTTAAGTCAGTTTCAAGGATTTTTGTTTGGAATGCGTATTACGCAAAAGAAATACAGGAAAAAAAATACTTTTTTAGAATCTCAAACATCCCTATTGGTTTCTAAAACATCCCTATTGGTTTCTAAAACCCAGCTTTGCAAAGGCTACACTGCAAATCATATAATCCATAAAAACAGAAAAATACTACACCTAAAGTGTGTATATGAGTATTATAAATAAAATACTGTGCAGGTAATGTGATGCTTTTCTATTTCTGAGGATTTAAATGTATGTGTTTGCTACGGTTGGGAAATATGTTTTCTATAATTACCAAACCTCCCCTTCACCACCACAACTGACCATCGCACGGATGTGTGTGTGTCTGTCTGTGTGTGTGTGTGTGTGTGTGTTGCTAATGTTATAAGAAAAGTTCTGTGAAAAATCTCTCCAACTGTCGATATACTCAGCCAACCCCTGAAAGGAAATATATTCCCCCAATCAGCCAAACCTTCTGTAGGCGCTCGGTGTCGAAATTTGGCAGTTTGCAGCCGCTACTAACAAGGCAGGGGGACATGTTTTACATATTTTACTCCTCCAATAGAATCGTGTTAGTCACTTACTGTCGAGCTCAGAGTTGATTTGATATTTTTTCATATGTTGCTTATGAACACCAATCATATAATCCAATTATTTCAAAATACCTCCTTAGATGAACATTCTGTCTCCACGAGGAATCTCCCAGGTTGACAAAAAGCATCCACTTTCCGATAATAAGGCAGTGAGCTTGCATATAACTAGTAAGAAAAAAGAAAACTGAGTTAATTCAACTCTGGATCCCATGGCGGACCTCTCGCTTTGGACCGACACCCCCCTCACATGCTGGCTCTGCGGCCGGTTGTCTCGCGGTGCGGAGTGGCGGTGGCAGGTTGGCGCTGCTGGCACGCTCCCACACTGGCTCCCAGCTTGCTTGTAGCAGAAGGACAATTTTGGTGGAGCCTCGGCAGACAGGATGGCATAGTTGGCAGAGCGAAGGGTGGCGGAGCACTGAGCCTGATACCGAAGGCTCAGAATACACCAGACTGTAGTCGCCGTGGACCGGACAGGTGGACGAGGCTGGCAAAAGCCTCCTTGGGGACTGGAAGTCAGACGGCGCTAAAGGTGGAAGGAAAACTCGCCGCCTCGCCGCTCTCCGGGAGCAGGAGGAAACTTGTCCTCCTGTGTGTACGTTCACCACCGTCATGCACACAAATGCATTTTCATGACCGTCTGATCTCTTGACTTTTGTGTCCTTGCATAACGGAGGGATTCTCCTCACCGTTGTGCACCGGGTGGTTGTGTGTGCGCGTGTGTGTGTCTGTCCACTGAAGCAATCACTCTCGTTTCCTGCCGACCTCCGAGCCAACTTGTCGCCTTGCCAGGATTGGGTAACTTGGCGCTCCGTCACTTCCTTTTCCATGTGGCGACCGCGTATGTCCGCCCGCACGGAAGTCTGTCGTCACATCTGGAGCTTTCTAAAAAAGAATTGGGAAATTACAAAAGAAAAAGACTCAAACCGCATCCCCGCCTGTGCTTGGAGGCATGCGTGTACTTTATCTCGGCGCATACATATTTGTACTCCCCATATGTTCGTATATTCCTACATGTCACTGGGGAGATGGAGTATGCTTATCCGTAGCCGAGGGGCCGGCGCATGGCACGGGTCTCAGAGGGCCACACAAATGATCCATCAGTGTCCGCGTGACTTTGAGTAGCGGCGTCCAGCTCGGTGCTGTGCTATGCACTCCTCCGCACAGCAACAACGCCCTGCAGGACATTGCCTTATTATAAAATAACATACATCATGCACAGCAAATATGTTCTAAATAGTGTAGAAAATACCGTATAAACCACAGTAAAGCTCCCGTTATGGTTTGACTTCCTGCCATAAGTGTATTATTTCCTGCTTCTTCCCACGAGCTTGTGACAGTCCGAGCGCCGCCAAAACCAGCGGTCTCATCCCACTTTTCATCCTTTGTTAATAGTAGTTGTGCCGCAGAGAGGACAGGGACGTGGTTTGGACGGGACGGATAAGTACCTTGTTTACAGGGATTTACAGGCAAGAGTGAGGGAACATTTACACAGTGTTTGCACTCGGGCGTCTTGTCCATCACGGGTGGCTTGGGAGGCGACTAAATCCGGAGCGAGGCGAGAGAACCAGCATGTATTTGCATCCGTGGAGGCGATGCAGTCGAGACGAGAACATCTTAATAACCACTGGATGATCAGTCAGGGTTTTGATTGGTCCAGTGCTTTGGTTGATGACCTAATACCTGCTAACACCCATCTCGCAAAATATTATTTGAAGAGAAGGGGAGGGGGTCTTCTCAGCAATAACAGGAACTCGGGAAAGAGGTCCAGCACTTGGCTGAGTTGTGCGCCAACAACAACCTGGCACTCAACACTAAAGACCAAGGAGCTCATTGCGGACTTCAGGACAGCCAAAGGTGGCGCACACTCCCCCATCAACGGGACGCAGGTTGCGCGTGTTGCTAGCTTCAAGTTCCTGGGTGTCCACATCTCTGAGGTTGGTCAAGAAAGCTCACCAGCGCCTCTTCTTCCCGATGAGATTGAAGAAGGCCTCAGATCCTGGTGAACTTCTACCGCTGCACCATCGAGAGCATCCTCACCAACTGCATCGCGCTGTGGTACGACAGTTCCTCTGTTGCAGACTGGAAATCTCTCCAGAGGGTGAAAACTGCCCAGCGCATCACGGCTTCCTCACTCCCCACCATCCAGACCGTCCAGCACGTAAGATGTGTGCGGAGGTCGCGCAGCATCGTGAAGGAGAACTCACCCCAGCCACAGACAGTTTGCCCTCCTCCCCTCTGGGAGGCGCTACAGGGACCTCCGCTGCCGGAACAGCTTCTTCCCTGCCGCTGTCACCCTGCTGAACCCTGCACCCTGCCGCAAATGGCTTGACTATTAAAATGGTGAAAGTTTACTTTCACACAAGGGACTCAGAGTTCTTATTCTAGTTAATGCACAGCGCCAAACCCAAAGATATTACGTTTACAAAAAAACGTTCATCCTAAAAAATTTATTGTGCAAAAACACAAACCAGTAACTGCACTCGAAGCTCATCGTCACAAGACAGAAAAAAGAGTTCCTCTCTCTCTCTCTCTATGTCTCTCTCTCTCTCTCCCCCTGTGCCTGTGCATATTTGTTTGCGCCTGTTTCCATGGAGACGCTCATCGCTGCGTGTTGAGGCCGGGAGCTCTTGACCTCTCTTCCTCCCGGGGCGTCAGGAGTCAGAGTCTGCTCAGTCATTGACGACAACCTTCTGAACCCGCTTGGTTTCCCGTACACAGAGATAAAAATACACCTTTATCACACACACACACACACACACACACACGTATACACCTCTACTAAAGTATTTCTCTCACGCTTTGTGTGTTATTTATCGCCCCTGAATGGCCATTATTAAGTGCAACTGAGGGAACATGCGCAACACTCCTTTACACTTTCAACTTTGCTTGGCCCGTCTCTCGCCTATCAAGCTCTGGTGTCGTCTTTCTGCCATCTGCCGCCCTTAAGACACACACACACACACACACACACACACGCATGCATAGTGAGCCTTTTGTGTCATCACAAATCCGTCCTCTCTTCCTTTCTCCTAGAGATTTCTCCTCGGTCAGGTCTCCCCTCAGCGTTAATATGGATGTGTTTCACAAGTTGCCATCTGCTTTTTAATAATATTAGATACATAGAAACGAAGTGAAAGCAGGTTTTGCCCACAACGTGAAATTCCAGAATGTGCGTTTTGTGTGTAAGATATGAATATTTCATTCAGCCCCCTCCACTGTCATGTATTAATCATAGAGCCAGTCTGCTTCGGCTGAAAATAGCGCCTAGCAACCCAGAAAAACAAAATCCACTGTGTTGCGGGTCTCACGGGCTGCTGCTCGTTCATGTGTGACACAGCACATGGGGTCCACCTACACCCCCCCCCCCCCCCACATCCTCCCCCCACACCCACCCGTCTCCCCTCCATTGGTTCCGGGACAACGGCCATGGAAGTTTGCACCGCCGGAAACCCCTGTGACCGAGTGTTATACAGCTATTCATGGAAGTGCTTCAGTTTAGAGCACATCCTCTGAGATTATCACTTTGAACGCAGACAGGTCAGAGACTCAAGGTCCGTTAACTCATTCTTCTCCACTGCGTGTGTGTCAGAGGGGCCAAACCAACAATATTTCGTCCCCACAGCGCATGTTAACTAAGAATCACAAATACGGAGTTAGTAGTTGCAATTCATGCAAATCTATTTTTAGCCTAACAATGAACTCGATCAGAGTGACGCCAAGATCAAAAACTGGATCCGTTTGCATATTGATGAAGAGTCGGGTCCGTGCTGCTACATGCCGTTCTGAAATAGGAACCTGCCACTTTTTGATCTCAGCGCTTCTGGCTGGTGTGATTCACCTGTGGAAGAGGAGTCTAAAGGGGGGGAAGTTGACACATTGTGCACATCAGGGAATACCGATTCATTCTACCCATTAACCATATGCAGCAAGATTAAATATGATGCGTGTGGTGGAAATTTAAATGAGCGTATCTACATTTTTGTTAACTCGTCAAACAATTTCCTCCTTCTAAATTCCAAAAAGAAAATCACTAGCCGTCTGATAGCGAAGCAGGCATCCTGAGATTAAGTCATCTTATTATTTCTGTTCAAAATCTAATTGTGTAGGAGTGGGGATAGATGGGGAGAGATCAGTCTCATCTATAGATGGATAAGAGCCATGGTCTCTTTCTGTTGCTGTTTATCATCTGCAACAACCCATAAGAGCAGCTGTATTCATTTTAAGTCAACATGTTTCTGAGGCAGCTTTTTTATAGCCGAAGCCAGATCAGCATTGTTGGTGCATCAATATAAAAAAAAAAGAAAAAAGCCATTGAAATCAACAATAATTTGATGATGTTGGTGTATTTGAAAGTACTCCATTTCACAGCGGAAGTCTGTCTATTCAATTGAATATCAGAGTAATCAAAGAGTTACTTTGGAACTCGCTGCAATATAAGATGACAGTAACCAGTGGGGCCTTCTGTCTGAAGGCACGATCGCTCCATGTAAAGACAGAAAACGCTCGTCGTGTTTTGTAAAAATGTTTACCGCCAATTTTTGAATCTGCTGCTAACTTCATCAGCATCCTGAATGCAAATACTCTCACACGTGGACTAACAAAGATGGTTGGAATCTTATCTTATCCAATTAGACATGATTATTTTATGAGATGTTTCATGGGGCCACTTTTCAAGATTGAAATGATTGTAAACGGAGCCCCAGGCTGGATTTGATGCCTGCTAATATGTTGGCTTTCTCTCTCCCTCCCAGTCTCAGACTTGGTGAAGAGACACCACGATACTGTCTCTCTCTATCGCAGTGTTTTCCCTCGTCCTCGTGGCTTGTCCACATCCCCGCCCGGTCGCCTTTACCCCCCTTTGCTGGGAGCCCTGGACAGATGTTTTTGGTTTGACCCCTGCTGGTTACCATAGCGAGCACCACATGTAGGCCCTCCTCTCCGTCCTCCCCGACAGGTGGCTTGACCAGCAACGAGCAGCCCGTGGAACTTCTCAAACCAGCTGCACTCAACCACTTCGGTAGGAAGTGTGTGTGTGTGTGTGTGTGTGTGTGTGTGGCTGGCTCAGACTCTTCACTTGGTAGCAGACATTGCATGTTTCTCTCTTGTATTTATACGAGAACCTACTTGAGCTGAGTGACTGATGCCCTGATGTCGCTGGGTTTCGTGTCGTGCGGAGCACCACATGTGATTGCACAACGTCAGCGCTCAGCGGGGGATTTTACGGCCTCGTGGTCTCCTGAAGAACACACTCCGTCAGTGTGTGTTCCAGGGGGAAAGCGATCATTTACTTTCGTGCATGTCATCTTTTCCACCGGCAGACGTCGCACATTGTTTTTGGGTTCTCGGCGATTATTCAGCGGCCGGGTCCTTTTTATAGAACGTGTGTGTGTGTGTGAGAAAGTGCGCGTGAAAACAAGACATTTTGTCAGAACTTCGCACTCTTGTTGACAGGAACGCGGGGTGATCACGCCGCTCCAGCGTGTCATCAACCCACAAGCGGTATGTCTGTCCCATGTGGCGGCGCGGAAATGCTGATGCAGCAGTGATGTCACTGATATGGTTGCCAAGCCCCGGAGCGCTTAGCCCGGTAATGGCATGTTTTGTTGCTTAAAGCAGTGACACGCAAATGCAACACACGCAACACACACACACATGACACATGCAAAGAGATGCAGGTGGTTTAAAGGCCTTTGAATCATGTGAAATCTGAATTTAAAACAAAAAAATTAAAATTTATTTTTGTGATCAGCTTTTTGCAATTGTAGAGAAAGAGCAAAATGATTTAATTAGATTACCACGTTTTGTAGAAAATTATAATGATTTAGTTTCTAATGATTATAACAACAACCCTATGTAAACAAATGGCTCAAACACATACCTGATTTAGACCTGTGTTTAAAGCTGGCTATACACCTGGTTAGGCATCTCATTTAACTATGACCGTACAATGAAATTAGGATTAGTGATGACATTTCACAGACTTGGATGTCAAATGCTGGCGAAGGAAAACAGCTGCAACGCAGCGCATTTTTAATTTAATTTTGTTTTTTTATTTTTGTAAAGACGTGGCTTGTAATATATTTCATGACATGAAATGATCCGTATTTCAAATACATTTACTCTCTGCCCGCTGTGCACTGAGATGCACAGGTCACATGACACGCGTTTCCATAACTGCTTTTCCACGATGTGAAGCAAAATCCCGTAGTAGCGAGTCCGGTGTAACGTTGATGACCCGTGATCAGTGTGTCCGTCCACAGTCGAATCCTCAGGCCCAACTGCTGAATCAAATTAGACTTAAAAACAAATGTCTGAGTTTGGCAGAGCCCTCATAATAAGTAAACGCTTAAACGCCTGCCAAAAAAGGACAACAGCGTTTCTTGGAATAGGAACAGTACAATGCTCTATTAACACGTTGATGAGATGTGTTAGAATGAATTAACTGGGTGCCAAGAGCAACAATAACACATCCTTTGTGCGTGTGTGTGTGCGCGCGTGTATGTTGGTGTCCTATACTGCGAAGTCCGTTTCAACAGAGAACCTAGTGACACGGCAACATGACAGTAACCGTTTCACTATTTCATTCTTTGGCACCATTTGTAGGTCATAACTTCTTCTTCTTTCTATCGCTACGTCTCCACGTAGAACTCGTATTGATCGAATGGCGGCCGCTTGTAACCACAGCAAAAGTGAAAACACCCATTCGTAGGCCAACTGCTTCCCAAAACCGCACCACCAAAACGTGCCCTCAACTACTGCCCCGTGCACGGACCCGCGGCGTGCACGGGGCAGTAGTGGCTGGTAGTGTCCACTGCGGAGAGACGTGTGAGACAAATACCGTTTTCACAAAGCGTTCAAGGTAACAGAAAATCATTATTAGTATTGACTAGTCTGACTGTGTGTGTGTGTGTGTGTGTGTGTGTGTGTGTGTGCGTTTCTTTCTAAGTTTGATCAATAGTAAGAAGCAGCTGCTCAATCAGAGTGGGACTAAACACAGAAATGTTGTGACGATGATGATGATGATGATGATGACGGAGACAGCTTTGGGTGCATGTTAATCAGGATGAGTGAATGGCGCACAGGAGGAGGTACTGTAAGAGGAACAGAAGGCGGCACCTTCCAGAGTCTCTTCCACGTCAACGTGGGTTTGGGCATCTGTTTGTTTCGGCAGAGGCACATGTGACACTCGGGAGTGGGAGATTTTTGAATTGATTTTTTAACGATTTTTTCCTACTTCTGTGCATGCGCTGTCCGTCAAACCCGTGCAAAAAAAAAAGCCTAAACTGGGCTCTTTTTCTTCCCAAAGCCAAAACAGCTTTCTCCCACTCTGCACAAATTAGCAGCAGCCCACGCTCCACTCACACATAACTGTCAGAGCACAGACACTGCAGGGAGTGAGGGGGAGGGAGGGGAAGGTGAGAGAAGTGATGAGGAAGAAGAAGGGGGGGCAAATTGGGAGAAGAGGATGGGAAAATGGAGGAGAGCAGAAGTGACAGATAATGCGGACCAGAAGTGGTTCTGTAGCTCACAGAGGGGCTTTGTTACGGCTCCTTTCATTGGGGAGGTAATCATCAAGAAACATGACAGTTGTCTTTTATTTCTTTAACATGGCCTTGATGCTTTGCGCACATGTCCACTCCGCCTCTGCACAGCTCTGATATTGTGGCTGAGCAGAAACGCGAGGCGGAGAGCGACTGGAGAAAGAAGGACAAAGAGCTGCTCGCACAGGAAGTGGCAGACCTGTTGGCCGCCCTTTTGAGTGAACAGCAGAGCTTTATGCAATGAATGGCTGAGGGTGGTGGTGTGTGTGTGTGGAGTCATGGGAGCAGAACACCGATTTGAGGAGAAGAGAGCCTGGATGAGTAGAAGTGGAGAGATGAGGGAAGGCACATTATGCAAATGCCAGCAGACTCATTACCATTTCAAAACTCTGGGAAAGGAAGTCGCCCAAAGTGGAGGGAAACATATTTTGAGACGACGACAAATTCATTCTCACTCCCCGCATCTCCATTCCTCTAACTCGCCTCTAGTCTCATTTCTCATTTCTCAGCATGTGATTTTCTATTTCTGTCCTGGCTCGGTCTCTGGAGACCCGGGCCGTATTGCTGGGCCCGCTGGAGGGAAGGGAGGCGCTGGAGAACCAGAACCATGCAGCAAATGGAGATTTACTAAATGGGCTCTGGTGCTCGGAAATAAACAAAGGAAGCCCCTCATGTCCGTGCGTGTTCATATCGTAACTCTGCGATCTTTGTCTCGTAACCAGACCAGAAGCATACAGACCTGTGATGTCTCTCTCGGATTCATAGCATTTCTGTTCCTCCTTTGCTTCCGAATCCCCCGCTGTTTTGAAATGCGTGCATTTGCAGAGGAATGAACTGTGCATGCAAAGAGAAGCCAGCAGAAAGCGTATGAAGGGGACGTGGTTGACAATGAGAGGCCAGAGATGGAGGTGTGTTCCAGAGGACACCCCGTCTGTAGGTCAGCACGACCGCGCCAAGACACTTGTCCTCCAGCCAGACCCCCGCTGCCTCTGCCCCTGCTCACTGGAACATGGGGTTTCGCACGCCTCTGTGTGTGTGTGTGTGTTTGTGTGTGTGTGTGTGTGTGTGTGTGTGTGTGTGTGTGTGTGTGTGTGTGTGTCAGTGTCACTGAATGCTTGACCTTAATCCTGACGCTGTTAATCTGTGTGCTCGCTCTCTTGATATAAAGTCCTACACTGATGTTTGGGAGCAGAACTTGTGGTCTGCAACAACCCCACGTTCACCTGCTGTCATGTCTGCTTCATTTCGTTTTATACCCATTTCAACTCTGCTGATTTTGGTTTTGCTGCTGCTCTAAATGTCATGGAGTATATATAATATTTGGTATTTGGGCTGAGGCAAATCTTCAATCATTCAATTGTTCAATTCAAATGTACCAATCTCCGACGAAAATTCTAAGGCTTGAAGTAGTAATCCCTCATTCCAACATGGATCAAAAGCAGCGTTAACAACAATGACGGGATCAGCTGATCTTCCATTATCGAGGTTGAGGTCTTCACTTTCACTCACTTCGTGGACCCAACAAAACAACAGCACAATCGATCTGTACCTGCTCGACCTGTACCTGCTCGACCTGCCACCTCCCCTAATGGAAGACAATCTGTTTTATACACACATGCTCACCAGGGAGCCCACACGACCCCCAGGCCCTGGTGCCAGTTCCCCAGATGGGCCCCCAAAGCCGCCCCCACCACCACCATACACACGCACTGTCCCGGACCTGGCATGGATTCCCCTTCCCGGTGCCAGTTTGGTGTAGGCAGGAGTCACGGGCAGCTGCTTCTTTTCACTAACAACCACGTCAAGTCTTTGCCCGAGGGATGTTTCCAAATGGTCTCCTTGAACTTCTGATGAACTGAAATATAGTCTCATATTATCCTTTCCTTCCCCTCTTTTTCTGTCTCAGAACAATTTCCGTCAGTTTTTCTGAATAAAAGTGCCAACTGGGAATCACCCCACGTACAACGCACTGACATCGCGTTTTTCCGGCGGCGCGATACGAGAAACCTTCAGCTTCCAGAGAGCAGAGGTGAGATCAGGTTGGTGGTTGAGAGAAAGAGTAGAGCTGGTAGAGCATCTAATTATATCTACAGACGTAGCCTGAGGTTGTGGCCTTCATATCAACCCGGTTAAAGAGCGCACACACAGACACACACACACACACACACACATGCACTCTTTAAATTTGCGTCTAAGAAAGTATGGCAGAGCGCTTGGAGCCAGACTTGTTTTTGTCTTCCAGCAGAACAGGCAATGCCTTAACCTACTTTGTGTCTGCATCAGTGCCATTATCCTGACAGCTATAGCAGGTTGGACTGTGTGTGGGGAGGACTGGGGGGGGGGGGTTGTGTTTATGTGGATGTTCTAGGGGGAAAAGATTTTGCCTGGTTGCCGTGTCATGAATTTTGCATTCGGTCTGGGGTGTTTTGCTGTGTTGACTGGCCGGCCCCGATGTCTGGAGAGTGAGCTGGTGTCCGAATGAGTCGGTTGAAAGGAATTGTCGTCTCTGTTTTTTTTTTTTTTTTTCACCGACTGTACAGATGGAGAGACGTGAGAACGGAGACATGCTGTACAAACAATGTTGCCGTTAGTCAGAATTTGTCTTTTGCTTTTCCATCTATCCGTTCCAGAAACTGGAAAGCAACCCTCAGCACACTAGAGATGATTAAATATAACGGCAAATAGTTTCAGGGCTCGGAGCTTGTTAACATACTGCTCACCGAATCCTAACGTAGCCCGGGTGGATATGATAGCTTCCTCCCATTTTTGGTCTCAGATCCCTCAAAGGTCACCGCTGTCGTCCAGGCGGGATAGCAATTATTCGCGGCACATTTGCAGAGGTTGAAACGGAAAAGCTCTGCACGGACAAACTTCTCCTTGGTGAGTGAATCGGCTGATTGTAACGGATCCGTCTGAAATGTCCGAACACCCACGTTGATTTCATATGGCAGGATGGGTTGTGAAATGCTACAAATGAAACCAGTTGCTGCAAGCCAGCGAGTGCGTCCCTCTGAAGCTCGGCCTCCGTTGTACCATGAGTACGTTTCCCGTGTGTGTTTATGTGCAGATGGGATTGATGGATCCTACCTTCATTTGACTGCGGCCACACTTTGCCCTTGCACTTCCTCTTAAAGCCGCTTGTTAATGCAGAGGACTGTTTTGTAAAGGCTTTTTAAAATGAATCCAAAGTATTATCTATTATGGATGACCACTCCGAGGTCCAGACCTTTTCTTTTTCACGCTCGCGAGATGGGTTTCGCTAGCTTCTGGCCAACAACACCGCCATGACCAGAGGTCGGCCCTTCCCTGTCCGGGAAGGGGAGTTCATTACAGCCAAGCCCCAGCAGCCTAATGGCTCCAACGTGGCCTTCAGCGATGCACTGCATTTTACCACAAACTCATTTAAGAGAAGAAATAGACCCATGGTTTTGTCATCTAAGTGGAGTGAACTTCAAAGAGCATTCTTCTGCGTGAACTGAGCAATGAGTTAAGGAGTAGAATCGCCTTCTTCAAACATAATAAACAAGCCATCGAACGTCTAATCCCTGAACCTCCATCTGCAACTGCTTTACCACCTGCATGATATGACCTGCACTGGACATAGAAAGTCTGTGGGTGTGGCTCTAGTGCATGGGGGCATTCCTGTGACCCATGTGATTTAAAGTGCATTGGGTGGGAAGCTGACATCTCTCATAAGTTCAGCTTAGCCCAGCCGACAGCTAATGGCACTCTGTCTGCTGCGGACTGGGCGCAGACTGAGAAGGCATTACCATTGAGACGGAAGGAGAGGGCGTAAAATATGAATGAACGGAGCTCCCCGCTGCAGCCCCCCTCTCCTTTCTCTACCTTGTCTGGGTTTTGTAGCAGCTGTTTTGATACCGTGATGTTTTGAGGGCTTCCTCGGAGCAGCACGGAGCTCATTCTTGCTTTAAGTATTATTGTTGCACTTTTCACCTCAACTTGATTGGCAGTGTGAGTTAAACGTATGGGAAGTTTGTTTGTGTAGCTGTCTGCAACATGTAGGTTTTAATATTTCTCAGCCTATCATCAAATTAAAGAAGTGTGTATTTATTGCTGCATAAGCTTTTTCATGCCTATACGTAAGCAGAATGAGGACAGATGGGGTGTTGAAACCTTTAATTTGTTTCTTCTGGCCCGAATCAGAGTTGGTAAGCTTCACGTCTTCCCTTTGGTTTGTTTCGTTGGAACACACACACACAGAATTTGAGTGAACAAAATGCATCATCAAAAGCCAACCATACCCTCGGCTCATTGGTTAAATGTTAAATTAGGTGGGAGTGAGAAAGTCAACCAAAGCAGAAGGCCCTGAAGAAGATCTCATCTGCAACGTGCTTTGTTCCAAGCGCTTCCGTAATTGTAACGTTGCTACATATCTACACTGGAAATGATCATAACGGACAACTCTACTTGTGGGCACAAAGTCTCCAGTCCAGTGCAATGCCAGTTACTCGATGTCCACATTCTATAAGTTGTGGCATCACAAGGGGACACCTGGTGGAAGGCAGCTACGTTCCCACACAGGATCGGTTGCCCCACTGCCACACTCACTGCAGCCCCCACAATACCTCACAGAACACCCGGCTGTGGGTGTTTGAGCCATTTGATCACAGCAGGGCTTTTAAGCCAGAGCACCTGGCTGGCAAAGGGAGGGAACAGAAGGAGAGCACTGAGCTTGGATTGGAGCACCCAACGAGCCTCGGAGAAGGAAGCCACGCGAACGACCTGTAAGGAGGGAGAACGTCCTCCGCCACACAGTGAAGGGGACACTCTTTGTTTTTGTGTTGAAGCTGGTTCCACCGGTTACCTTCACACCGTCACATAATGTTCACAATAATAACAAACTATCCTGCACAGACCAATTCAGATGGCAGGCAAGGAGGACGTCCATAAGAGACCAAAGATGAGCACATAACAGATAGGATCCGTTTTTAACACTATAGGCTGTGCGCTCCACAGAGCAGGCCTTCACGGAAGAGTGGACAAGAACAGGAAGAGAAGATATGAGGGGAGTCACCCACGTGCCTTTTGGCCAACTTCAAAAATGTTATTACATATTATTCTGCCTTTTAAAGAAGTTCATGTTTGTGACTTTAGCTCCGTCCATTTCATACAAAGACCATCGTCAGTGATATATTTATTACCAAGCAACACTGGGTTATAATAAAGACAGTATATAAGTTACCTTAATATATATTTATTACCCTTTTATTTTCAGTCTGCTCTGCCTGTGAAAATGTCAGTTGAGTAAATTCATTAAAACAAAAAGACTTGAAAGCATTTGTTTGCTGCGCAGGAACCGACCAAAGACGCCCAGGAAGCTCCACTGGTGCTGCTCTGCTGGGCCAAATATTTCTTCTCAACCTCAAGTCCGTTGCCATGCACGGCTAACTAGGAGACACGGCAGACTCTGCGAGGGAGAGGGTGCAACATTTTGGCACACAAAACTGTAATAGTTCCTTGACACTTCAGCTGTGTTTTATAGAAGTACTACATGAGGACATAAATGAAACAGCGGGCAAGTTCTGACTGTCTTTACAAATTCACTCCTAAATCTGTTTTTATTGGACAAAGAATAGGGATCGGAAAAAGATTGTTTTTAAAATGGATTTCAGATTTAGTATCTGGATTATATAATTATTATATTATTATGTAATATTGATAATCTCAGAGATACTAATGAGTGAGCACGAGGCAGAGAGGGGGAGATGTAAGGGGGGGTTGCAGGGAGAGTGTGTATTATAAATAACCTTAATCAATAATAAACGACACAGTATCTCACATATTTGGAGTCTGGGGTTCTCAAGGGAGAAGGATGAAAAAAGCCCTGCCCCCATCGCTGTGGGGAGGAGGGGGGGGGGGGGCGAGGATACAACATTAAGAGTTTCTGTTTCTTCTCTCTGTGCTCAGTGTGCGCGTGCACACGTGTGTACATTACGGGGCGGACGCCGCCCATTACTTATTCATCAGGCCCGTCTGCCACTGTGTATTCCAGCGTGCCTGGCAATCATTATGCCACATGCATTATTTAACGCGCACGCCCGACTCCGATGCAGATAGCTACGCCATCTATTTATCACGGACTTGCCCACTTATCGCCTCGTCTGGTTCTCTCGCCGGCTGTGGCAAATCACTGCACCTTCCGCGCCGACATCATCTGCGCGTCTGGCGGGTGCCCGAGGCTTCACGCTGCCATTCGCACCTTTTGCATATACCTTGCACGCACGTCCCTGCTCGCTATGGCCCTGGCGCGCTCCCAGCTCCGCCGCGCGGTTCCGCACGCTTCGTCTAGCGCCGTTTGTGAAGCGTTGTTAGACATTGTTCTTAGTGCTTTTTCTGTTTTGGTTGGAGACTTACGTGGTGTCCATCCGTGCAGAGAACTGTGATTGCTCGCCTAATAATGCAGTTCACACTAACTGGCAGTCTCCAACAAGTTTTCTGGATTTTTTCTGCTTGTGTTATTTCTAAAGAAACGTTTTCAAAAGCTGCCCGCGTGTCACACATTTCTTTTTTTCTCCTCCGCCCACGCCAGCATCCACCGATCAATGTTTCTTCTTGTCGCTCAGGTCACTGCCCTCCTTAATCAGGGACACTCTTGATCTAAAAATGAAGTTGTGTGCGTGTGTGGCGCCGTGGTTTTGGACGCCGTAGCGTATGTCGTTATCAGTGTCATCGCTCCGTGAAGCTCAAGTAAGGCCTTTGACGTCAGCGCCGCACAACCAGCTGATAGTGCTCGCCGTTATCTCAGCCAGGTGTGTGCGTGTGTGGTCTGATCAGACCGCTCCACGCACACCGCTTACAGGAGATGAGCGCAGAACTCAACGGTGACGTGTTTGTGACTCGGCAGCCGGATGACGCTAACGGCGCCAACCGCGGTAACGGCGCTAAAAGGGTCGCAGCGTTTTCCGGTTGCGTTTCAGCAAAAGCTGATTCTCTCTGTAGCCGGCTGCTGGTTTTTGTTCTTTGTCCCCTCTGCCAAAGGTACAATACGTTCAGGTGGAGTTTTTCACTCTCTTGTTGTACACATGAACATACTGCAATCAGATCGAGGTGATTTATTAAGACAATAGCTATTGATTGCTAAGAACACTTATGTTGTTCAAAGACAACTCCACGTTCCATTCACAGCAGGTCTTCAGATCCTTAGATGTTTTTCTCAGCGTCAGGTCATTCTGGGCTTCCTGTCCCTCAAGCACAACCTGTTTTGTTTTTTTAACACACCTCGCACTTTGAAGAAACGGTGCATCTTGACAAAGCTTCCATGCAAAACACCGTTGACGTACGGCGGACAGAGTGTGTGTGTGTGAGAGAGAGAGAGAGAGAGAGACTCCCATGAAATGCTCAACATGCCTGAGACTGCCCTCTGATGTCACTGGGAGAGGGAGAGAAGGAGGGAGAGCGAGTGGGAGGGGACCAGTGGGGAGGGAGAGAGTGGCAGCCGGAGGGCAGAGCGAAGAACATCAGTGAGAGCAAGCGCAGAGAGGCGAGTGGGAGACGGAGGGTGAGAAAGAGACGGGGAAGGCAGAGAGGTCCGTTCTCGCTACCAAAACATTCCAGGTTGGTCTGCCGTGTTCTCGCTGCTCACTGGACTGTCCAGCTCCGCTCGCAGGAGCCTGTTTGGCTACAAACACACACTTTCTCTCTCCAAATACTGCACGCAACACACACACACACACTCAAACACTCGCAGAAACCCACAACAACCGGACAGCGCGGCACAACTGATGGGTAAGAGAGCTCCTCTTGGATCGCATGGCTCACTGTCTGTTCCTCCTTTTAGCTTAATCCGGTTTGTTCTTCACTGTGTGTTGTTTTGCTGGTGTGTAAAATACTTTATCTGACCCTTGTCAAACATTTACAGTTGTTTCTTCATTATGTTCAGTTGGTGTGTGTGTGCGCGCGTGTGTTTGTATAAACTCATTGCTGTGTGTGTGTGCTGCCTGTGCGCTGGTCCGCTGCGTGGGCGTGCAGCCCTGAGTAGTGGCAGTGTTCATTGAGTGGTAGTGATGTATGGAGACTCCTGCTCAGCACCACTCAGCGCCGCCTTTAAGTGAATGGAGCAGATGGCGCTGGCTGGGTCTGTTCCTCCCCACACGCACATGCGCGTGTTTGTGTTTGTTACGCGCCCTCTTTCTCTGTTTTGTGTGTTTGTGCGCGGACACGGGACTATGCCTGAAAGTTTGTGTCCGGGGGGGTTTAGTCGTGCAGAACGTTGCTCAGCTGTTTGGAGGAGTGCAAAGGACTTAAAGTGATACAGAGGAGTTGATCAGAAACGCATAATATCTCTGCACTTGTTTACATTCTCCGTTGTTTTGTTTTGGCGAGCGCGTGGCCCCACGTCTCCCCCGTCCCGGTTCATGTGGATCTGTTGGCCGGTCAGCGCTGGAGCTCGTTCATAGGCCGCTTGATCGAGGGCAGTTTCTCTTGTTCCCTCTTTAAATGACCCCGTCCTCTGAGACGGAGGGGTGGAGAAAACAAAGCGCGACGTGACGTCCAGCACAACGAGCTGCAGCACCCCGGGGACACGCCGTGACACGGATCGACGTGCCGACCACGCGTCGAATCGGCGGCGCCCCCACCGACCATTATTGCTTGTTCTGCATCTGTTATTATTTTTAATCACACACACACACACTGTCTCACATCCTTTTACGTGAGCGCGTGCACTCGGCTCGGCGTGAACTTGACTGAACGTGCATTGATGGCCGGTGGGGTGAGGAGCTCCCTCGGGAATCCTGCTCTATAAATAGCTGCCTGTGTGTGATCCATGATCTTAGGCTGATTGTGGAGGGCGGGAGAGGAGGGAGGCGAGGGAGGGGAGGGAGGGGAGGGAAAGAATCAGGGATCGACGTGCACGCAGAGTGACGGATGATCAGTTTGGATTAGTTTGAACAGCGGTTCAGGCTGACATTTCGGGTCTTTTTTCACCCCCTTTTTTTTTTTGGGCAAGTTCAGCCGGATTTCACATCGGCGCGCTTGCGGAGGGGGAAACCTCTCAGCTCCGTGGGATCTCACAAAGTAAACACAATTTCCCGTCTGGAAATCAACAGAGTTCATCTCGCTTCCGCCTCTGCTTTCCTTGCTTCACGAGTTCCAACACACTTCGGGCCTGATCGTGTACCAGTACACGAATACTACATCTATAATAAACGTGTGTTCCCTATTTGCTCACGTCTTAGTCTAAGTTTCCATGTGACGACGATGCAAGAAAGCGAAGCCGTCAGGCCCCTTTTGCCTCGTAGAATCTGCACACGTTGTATTCATTTCCCCCTCGCTCGTGATGTCACCCGCAGGCTGCAGTGGGGAAAGCTCGCCCAACCGGCCCGAGTCCCCCCCCCCCCTTCTCCCGTTGGCCTCGGCACCATTACCTCATGCCACAACCGCAGAGTGCCATCCGTGTAAGCCGGGCTAATGACTTCACAGGTGCCCGTGTCCCGCCGCCTCGCGAGTCCCCTCCGCCGCCCCCCCGTTCTTGGAGCGTTCCTGTCGTTAACCGCGAGCGGCCATCGCCAAAAGCCGGCTCCAAAAGCCGGCTCCAAAGGGGCCACGGCTTACGACTTTAAAAGAGTTCTCTGGTTTCCACAGCCCCCCCCCATAATATGTAATAGTGGTAAGAGCGTTCACTTTAATACTGTAATACAACCTGTGTTTTTCAGGTTTAGATTACAGTATCGACACATGAATACACACAGGTTATCAAAAGTATGTGCTTGTGTGTGCTTGTGTGTGTGTAGCAGTCGGAGCACTGATTCCACAGCCTCCCCATCTGCAACCCCTCGATCACCGGAGTCTCTGTGTGACCATCAGTGCTCGTTGGGACTGTTTCTTGGACTAAAGGCTGGCGCATGCGTCTGTGTCGTTGCGTCGACGCACTCGTTTCACTTCATGGTTCTAAAGTCTTGCGTGTGTTGCAGAGCAATTCACCGCCAGAACAACAGGCGGAGTGACGTGTTTCTGTTGAAGACGACCTGGAGAGTCACGTCTATTTATTTATTTGTTTATTTATTTATCATAGACTTTATTGCCCCGTGCATCGCCACTGTTCCTTTTCCTCGCGAACACATTTGTCCCGTATTTTCCTCCACAACTTCGTGCACCTCTCGACCGGCAAACCGGCGTTTGCAGCAATCTCCCTCCAACCAACCCGCTTATACAAGCCGCCAATGACGGCTTGTATAAGCGGTCATATTTGCGCATTTCTTCCGACAAAAGCTCTTCAATCTGATCAGTTCTCTCGTAAACGTTCTTGGTTTTAATAATGGCGGCATCGGGCTATGGAAGCGGAAATGTGAGACTCCGTAAAGGACGTAATTAGCAGACCAATCGCAGCCCTGCGCGCTGCGGGAGGGTCGACGCACGCAAGGAGGTGTGAAAAGGCACACAAGGGGCGCCTGCGTCACTCTGAAAACGCAGAAGATAAACTAGGCTCAAGAGGTGCTTGCATCCAGGTGGAGGTCGTGGAGCAGCTTAGGTTCTTCAAACCTCGTATCACAGACGGGGCCCAGTTTTTCCTCCAACCCGGTCCGTCTCATGGATCCTGATCCAACACATTTGCCCTTTTTGTTGTTGTTTTTGGGTTCGGGTTCCTTTCCGTGAACTTTGCTTATCCGCTTTCCCCGGAGAACTGCATGGATGCCGTTGCGTGAGAAGGCGTGGAAGCCGAACGTGTGGCTTTCTTTTCCGTTTAACTATTTTGTCGTTTTAGGGGTGAGTGGGAGGCCATTTGTTTGTGAAAACAAACTCCCTTTGTGAAGGCCTTTGGCATGCTTGCCGAGCGAGGCGCCGGACAAACCGACAGCGAGTGTGCGAGACAAAGTCCAGGGGCCACGGATCTGTCAATCCGACGTCATTCCCGTACTCCCATACCACCCCCTCCACCGGTGAAAGTCTGCATGGAAAAAAAACGTACAGTAGAAGAGGGCGGGCACTACGGCGCTGGAAACCCTGGCCCCCCCTGAATGGGCCCAAATAATGCAGTGAGTGGCCCCCCGTTGGAAGAGCACTGACCCAACACAAGGTTTTGTTTGTTTGGCCTTGACGTTTCACTGCTTATCAAATGTATGACAGGCTTGTGTGTGTACATGTATGCCCCGATGAAGAATGGGAGAGGTGGTGGGCCGAGCGGCCCCCCATTGTCCTGAGGGAGGAGGGGCGGGGGTTTGTTTGGACAACACGGATGATCGGAGCGGGAGCGACAACCGGCGCCGCCTTCTAATGAGCGAGTTTGTATTGCAGAAGTGCAAAGGATCATTTTAACACACTCATGGTCACACGACATCCTCATGAGCACATGCCTTATAAAAACCTTTCTTTATTCATTTGTTTTTTCAAAACCTTGATAGAGGAACTCTTATTGAACATTGTACGGTCAGATTGTCACAACAAATGAGCGAATGAGTTAAATCAAACCCGCAATCGCTCATCTTTTCGTAACCAGACGTCCAGACAAAAAGTCCCGCTTTCAAACAAGTCCTCACAAGTATAGCGACACAATCACACAGTCACACACACACAGACACACACGTAGCACCAGCTTGTCTGGCCCGGGCCACACCCTCCCCTCTCTCCCATGCTGTCCCGTTGGACGGTGTTGAATTTCCTCCCGCACGCAAAACCTGCCCGGTACCAATGATGTAATTGGCCATCTCAGCAAGTAACTGCCACTCCATCGCCAGCTCATTGGTCACTGGGGATGCCAGGACGTCCGTGATAGGACGGAGCCGCTCTCCACTGGGCTTTTTTTTTGGGGGGGGGGGTATTGATGGCTGGCAGAGGGCTCGGCGTGGTGCAACAAGGTTCTCCATACAGAGCAGATATAGACCCGATAAGACGGGACGACGCACAGGAGGCTTTGCAAGCACAAATTGAGGATTAATTGTGGTCCCTTGTGCTTTTGAAGATTTATTTTTTATCATAAAATATAATAACTTAAAGAGTTTGTGTTCCCTACTTTGGTTGGTGTATCTTTTTGAGGCCAAAACACATAAGTCCTCATGCTGAATGCAAGATTTCAACTCATTATCAAGCTTAAGCTTACATGTAATATTAAGCAAATATTTTGCTTGGGTTTTTCTTGCTTCCCGAATGTTGTGTTGGCGGGTTTACGCGTGTGTGTGCGTAAGCTGCTGTGTTGTTGTCTGGAAAAATAATCAGATTGCGGTAATACTATCTGATATTTCGTGTTCGCATGTCATGCGGGGATTCTGCTTTTCCCACGCTCAGGTTTGGAAAGCCCCCTCCCCACTTCACGGGATCACTCCAGTAACGTCGCAGATTGAGCGTAACACAGAGGCTGTAAGACAACTATTTTATTGTGCAGGAAGACTCGCAGAGCTATTCAAACTTTTTGATTCGACATTTGCAGGGCTCGTACCTGTGACCTTTCTCTCCGACGGCGCGGCGTCTACACTGATAGTGACAAATACAGAGTGTATTTTTGTCCGTATCCTCTCAGATGTGTGACGGCTCTTGGGATCCGTCTTCTTCAGCCTCACGCACACTTCTCTCTCTCTCTGTGAGATATGCACTGAACACCGCCAGCAGTGCGCCGCAGTAAGCAAAAAGTACACACACACACACACGTACACATAGTCCATGCGGAGACAAACACACACAAATACACGCGGTAAGTCTCCATGCGTGTCAGCAAATCCCTGCGGCAAAACTGGTGTTGCTGGGGGATTGTTTTTGCTCTCTGCTGCCATGTTTCATCATTCCACTCCGTGTACAGGGAGAGCGTGTGCGCCGGCCTTCTGCGAGTAGGATGTTTTTGACGGAGGCTTCCTTTACGCTCCCACCGCGGCTCCCGGTGACACCGCGGTTTGAATGACCGGCGCAGTTTGCGGGTTTTTTCCTCTAAAGCTCTCACCCAATGTCTACAACTCAACTTAAGTCCCCCGATTGGCAACGACCAAACGATGGAGCGCAATTCCGAGTGCAACAGTCAAGGCAGCGGCGCCCAGACAGCCGATGTAACACGTTTTCGGAAGTCTCGCTTGGATCAGAGAGAACTTGGTGATTTGGCTGCTATCAAATGTTTTGGACCTTGAATACATTTTGTACCATGAACCAGAAAAACTGCACTTTTCCAGACGTTTTTGTGATTCATTTTCATACTGTGATTTGCAATCACTCTTTCTGCATGCAGGTACATGTTCTGAACACAACCCTGCGTTGCTGTTTCCTCCTCTCATCCATATTCTCTCTGCCCAACCCCCTCCTCCACCTGTCCTCCTCCATCAGTGGACGTGAGCTCGGCAGCGCTGCCCATGCAGGTGCCCCCCACCACCACAGCCATCCTGCCAATGGACCTGCGCGTCGTGGACCACCACCACCATCACCACCCCCATCATCACCACCACTCCCACCAGCAGCCCGCCTTCGGCATGGGCCCCCAACCCCACCCTACGCCGCCTATCTCCGCGGCCTGCCCCATGCCCTGCGATGAGCCAGGCCGCGGGCCGGTTGTTAGTAAGTGGCTCCGCTACCTCTGGTGCTTTAAAGTTTTCTGCTGGCTATTTAACACAGAATCAGCTGGTTAAGTAGCACATACAGCAGTAACGGGGGGAGCCGAGGCTCTGACCTGTCGGTCTCGTCCCACAGATCAGCCGGAGCTGCAGCAGGAGCTGGTGACGCTCAAACACAAGCAGCAGCTCCAGCGGCAGCTCCTGATCGCCGAGTTCCAGAGGCAGCACGAGCAGCTGTCGCGACAACATGAGGTCCAGCTGCAGGAGCATGTCAAGGTGAGTTCCGCTCCTCGGACACGAGCTACTCAGCAGAAATGCACCTGGTGGAGGACGGACGGAGGCGTGTGCATGCGTACGCTCGGGCGGCGCGAGCGTAATCTGATCCAGTGTCAGTAGCGTGCTGCCACAGTCGTCCCCACGGGAACCTTGACCCCGACAACGCCGGTAGTGTGTGTGAATTTGGTATGCGATTCAACTTTGATAAAGCGAACTGCGAGACCGCAAAGTCGGCCAATGAGCGCGATCAACGGCGTACAGAAACCGCTGATTTGGATTCGGTGGGTCACCTTTTCACATCATTGATTCTTCAGTCTAAAAAGCAGGCCTTCTCACTTCTGCTCATACCATACAGTGTCCTTCACCCACTCTTCTCTGTCCCCGTCTACTTTTCTTCCTTCTGTAGTCTTGCGTCTCTCTCCACCAGCACCAACAGGATTTACTGGCACTCAAGCACCAACAGGAGCTGTTGGAGCACCAGAGGAAGATGGAGCAGCAGCATCTCGAGCAGGAGATGGAGAAGCAGCAGCGCGAACACAAACTCCTACAGCTGAAAAACAAGGAGCGGGGACAAGAGAGTAAGTAACTACGACACGAGGCATCTGAGCGTTGTGGCGTGATGAGAATGAGTAGTGGCCTGAAGGCGATCAGTGGCGGCGGGTCGGCGTCCCTCGGGTTCCACAGTGTCAAGAACAAGCTTTTAATGCAGCTGTTCTGTTTGACCGTGTATTCCCTCTCCATCTCCTGAATGTCATGTTATCAGAGCAGGTGTCAGACAGACTTGCCGCCTCCGTCAGAAACGGCCTCACCTCGCTCATTGACCGCGGGAGATTTTCAGAAGGACAAGACTATGTGAAGGGACCAAGACATCGACACGTTCGCTTTTCCTATGGAGCCAGGAGGTTACACCTGCTGCACCCTGACGTCATCATCCATTCATTTCTGTTTCCAAAGGAGGATTTGGTTAACTCATCCTCAACCACCATGGTGACAATGTGCCCGCTGAGACTTTGGGACTGTGACATTTCTATAACAAAGACGGAAACATGCGCTTTCAGACAATCAGACCGGTTGTCAACAAGCCAGCTGCCGGATTATCAAAACCACTTTATTCAGCCATTAAATCAAATGCGTGCCAGTAATGTTGGTAATAATCCCTCATTGCATAGGAAAATGGTGTATGCGCAGTTATTATGAATAGATGGAGGTCAGAGATGGATTAGGGGGAGCTGAAAATAGTGAAGGATATTATAGGATGGCCAGAGACGGGTAATCGTTGAACCGTTCTTTTTAAGTTTTCCTGATTATTTCCACTGTGCTGGGTGTTGGTGTAAAATATATTTGATTGTTGGACTGTTTGATTTAGACTTTTTGTCAAAACTCCCAGATCCCAGCAATTACCTTTGCGTGTCAAAACTGACCAAACCAGGAGGGATGTTGGTTCTGCTGCAACGTGACAAATGCAGCGTTCCTGTAATTAATCCTCAATTGAGCTCTGACACAATTTGTTTTTGCATTTCTTTTGTTTTTTTCTGGCAAGAGGAGCTGTGTGCGGCTGTTCCTTGAGCTGATGGCTTTTCTTTTTCCTGTATTTGTTTTCTGCTGCATATTGCTGCTGCTTGACGATGTGGAGTTATTACAAACATTTCAGCACAAATCCATTCCAATATTCGTAATGTCGGACGCACGTGTTGAAGCGTGATTTTCTGTCAGCGAAGTCCATTTCCCCGAACATTTGCTGCCGGGCAATAGCCTCCAGTTTGACATCCATAGAAAGAGCATCGGGTTCGTAAACAGAGGAAGCTTTGTTAAGTACCGCAATAAATCGCATAGAAGGCAGTCTCGTAAAAGCCAATTTCCTTCAGTGGCAAAGCGGACATATTGGGATGTCAGCACTTCCAGCTGCACTGTGATTTAGTGAGCCCATATTAGCTGTTGTCACATTTGCATACTGTATTTACCGCCTTTTCTCTGGAGCTCCACACATCACCTGTTATCACTCCCACTGTCTTAGAAACACGCACCTTTAGCGGCTTCCTTGTATTCTCAAAACACCCATTTCCCCTCCCTGCGCTCTCCTCCATTTCTTCCCTTTCTTTTCTTCTTGTCTCCCTCCCTCGCTCACCCATCCACCTCTGCCTCCCAGGACAATTTGTTTGCAGCCGTGAAACGAGGGCGGTAATTGAAGAGAGGGCCGGGAGCAGAATGAAACCGGCGTGATGTGTACGGAGCACTACTGTCGCCTCTGTGGACTTCCAGTGGAACCATCACGCAAGACCTACGAGCTCTTGCACGCGGTTACGAAACCATTATTAGGTTCCTGGGTTTCACGCTCCCCTCTGCCTCTTTCCGCCTCCGCCAGGTGCAGTGGCCAGCACAGAGGTTAAGATGCGCCTTCAGGAGTTTGTCCTGAACAAGAAAAAGGCCCTGGCTCAGCGAAGCCTCAACCACCGTCTGCCCAGCGACCCGCGCTTTTGGTATGGGTGAGTGTCCCGGCCCGCCGCTACAGGTGCACTCACAGCTCGGGAGGAGGTCGGACGAAGAAATGAATGAGATATTCAAGTTTATTCCTATTCACTACTCCTCGTAAAAACACATTTTGTTTTATATGTGAGAAATAGACGGAGACACTCGGAGAAGCTCCAAAAGCAACTTTTACTTAAAATATAAAAGAAAAGCTATATTTTAAAGCAAACCGTCCTACTTTATTTTTCTCTTTCATAATTACCTTTTAAAGATCTTCAAATGCTGCTTTTTGTTTATTTATCCACACCAATGAAAAGGTATGATTATCTGTAATCTACCTGCGTGGTTTTTTTGCACTTTTATAAGCCTTTTGTTTGTTTCCTTTTCTTATCTCAGCAAATGAAAAATTGGAAACTTGGAAAAACAAAAAAAAAAGCCGCAATGACGACGTCATCAAAGGCCCCGTCATCGTGGCTCTGGCAGTTATGGCGTTGACGTTCCGTTTGTTGTTCCCTGCATGTGTAAGAAGTTGCTAGCATCAACATCAGCGTCTCTTAAAGTCTTCGCCATGTTGCCTTGAAACTACAGAGGAATCGCTGAAGGAACCCAACTTTGATTTTTGTAGTCGGTGATTGACATCTGGCTCTATTTGAGGTGTGTGTGTTTGAAGGGGGCTGAGAAAAAAGACAATGGCACCTCTCATGCGCTTCAAATATTTGAAGAGGGTTTAAGCAGGCAAACATTTCTGCCGTGGCGCTGGATGAAAATGACTTGCCTTCACTGTCACCACCATTTCTCCTTTTTCTACTCTTATCTTCCGTATCTTCCCGCTTTCTGCCTCATCTCTCTCTCTCATCCAGCATTTTGACAATATTTTTTCTTCTGCTTTTTTTGTAGAAAAACCCAGCACAGCTCTTTGGACCAGAGTTCTCCTCCCCAAACAGCATTGTCAGCGTACACCCACCCGATGCTGGGCACATACGACTCAAAAGACGACTTCCCCCTCCGCAAAACAGGTACAGGGTGGTGCCGTGGTTTTGCTGAGGTAATGCGACTTCCTGACCTCCGTATTCCTCCGGCTCTTAAAACCAGCCTCCCACTGCACGTCTTGAAGGGAGCCCTAATCTCCCTTTTCCTTTTGCATTAGCGATTGAAATGGCTTATTGGGTTTCAAAGTCAAGCACAGGAACCAGGAGTCAGCCCCTGGAGGATTAATAGAGGCCCCTAAAATAGTCTCCAGAAGTCCTTTAATTCGACCATTCTTATGTAAATGAGGGCAGGTGGGTTGAGAGAACTCAAAATGAAAATGTTCAAACTGAGGAGTCGGGGTGAAGACTTTCTACCACTACCTGTCTTAATGATTAATATGTGCTTGCAGGCAGCAGCCCCCTAGCTTAGCATAGCTTAGCATAGAGACTGGAAGCAGGGTAAAAACATCTAGCCTGGCTCTGCTCAACGCTGACAAAATGAGCACCTCTAAAGCTCTAAATCTGCAGTGTGCTGACGACAACCAGCCAGTTTCCCAGGACTTTCTGCCTTTAGAAAGGTTTTTTCTTTTCTTGGATTCAAGGTCTTACATTGAGTCAATGTAGACATATTCAAGCGTTTGATTCTGAAATTGACTTCCTTACTTCTATTCAGCCTTGTGCGTCATCACCAGATCCACAATATCTGCGTCCCGACCCCCCCCCAAAAAAAAGTGATTCTGAAAAGCCTGTGGGCTAATCCCCTGTTTTAGATATTAGCTAACTCATTCATGGATACTCCTCCACAGACGTCATAGATCCTGCCGCTTAACAAAGCGGGCCCTTCACCGCTCCGAGGGCTGTCATGAGGAGCGCTTAGAAACCAAGTCCTGCCTTTTGGATGCGTCGGAGCGTTAGTTCTCCTCCCTCTGTCCAAGTCAAGCCCGGCCAGGCTGTGATTGTCCACTTAGCGTCGGCAGCTGCCTCGGCAGTATCGCTGCCTGCTCTCACAGCTGGAAGCTGAGCCCCGTGTGCTCTGCACTCCTGCCCACCTGCTGCGAGCTGGACGCGGGGAGGGTTTCAAGAAAGTTTCAACTCCAGTCAGTCACATGGAACCGCTGGGAAATGTTCCCAGTTTAGTGACACAAAGTGCAGCTGGCTTTGTGGCACGAGCCCATTACCGCGCATGTATCAGGAAAGCTTTTCGGAGAGGATTTGAAGGCATTGTTCTTTGTTGTGGGAAAAATAAGAGAGGGAAACACTGACATGTGCTCCCGCAGGCGAGTCCTCAGCTGTTTGGGGAACTGTTGTGTCAGTGAGGCGGCACACTGCAGATCCGATGACCCGTGTTGAGGAAGGAAGCGAGCGGCAGCGGTCGCGAGCCGCTCCGACGACTGGCTCCGTCAAACATGACGTTCGCGGCGATGACCCGTTTTGTCACGCGTAGGCGTGTAAGTCCTAAAAGTGCTTTGGGGAGGCGGGGCCGGGCACACAGCTCCAACAGGGGCTCATTGTCTTGAGTCTGAGAGGCTCTGTGATAATGGAGAACACAGAGGGCCACTTTGAACGCCGAGGCAGGAAGTCTGCAAAGGCCTTCACGACAGACACAGACTTGTCCAGCTGACCCCCTTTGTCCCTCACTCTTTCTCTCACACACACACACACACACACACACACACACACACACACACACACACAATGACATATTCCAATTCCACACTGCACAGAACATTTAAACCACATGCAGTTAACTTCCTAGTTGTTCTCCTCCGCCTGCCAATCCTCGCCTGCCTCTTTAATCCCAATTTTTTGCAGGACTAAATGGAATTTGGAGCATATCAATTGCCTCCACATGGCTCTCAACATGTTGACAGTTGAGCCGGTGGCTTCCAGCTAACGGTGCTAAAGGTGCCAACAGCGCTGACAACGGCAACTTTTATGTTTACGTTCCAATTCCCTTGTATTCAAACATCTAATCTCACCCCCTTTGCTTTGAACACATTTTTATTGACACTTCGATGAGACAACAACCGACACACTTAGTTGTTGGGAAAATTATATGATATTTCAAGAAGAATTTCTTTTGTAAAAATATGCGTTGGATATGTTGGATCGATAGTTTGAGTCAAAGAGATTTACAAACAAAACGTGTCTGTTTTATTCATCGGTCCGTAAAACTATACATTTAATGCATCATCAATGGATATTTCTGGGAAGCTCCACTGATGAGTTTCAGCAAACTACTCCATTGATTTTTATGTCTCCCTTCCTTGAAACAGAGCAGCACGGCTTCCCCAGCATGAAGCCCGGGCCTCCCGTCTGTCAAAACAAATGAGCAACTGATCAATACGTTTTGTATCAGGGAACCAGTTTGCTCCTCCAGCCCTCATCCACTGAAGCAATGATACTCGTATGTCATCAGACGGATGGAGTGTTTCTGACCACATCAAAGTGTGACGGGGCGTCAGAAAGAAACATTGCGTCTTGAGCAGCGATGTGTAATAGGAGATCACTTGTAAGGCGAAGCATGCTTGGACTTGGGAGTCTAGTGTGTTATTACTCATTCTCGCCTCAAAAGCCTATTCCGCCCCCCCATCAGTGTGTAAAAGTCTTTTTATATTGTACTGTTATATTGCCAGGACGGTGGGTTGCAGCAGCCCAGGTAATTTGCTACCTTGGCAGCATTAAGTGTCCCCACAGACGAAGGCACATTGTTGCCTGACGAGAGTGTATTACATTACATTTAATCTAGCTGGCACTTTTATCCGAAGCGACTCACAATAAGTGCATTTAACCACGAGGGCACAGACAAAAAAGTACCATTTCTACAAGAAAGACAAACTACAAAGTGCTATAACCAAGTGCGATCGTAAGTGCTGATAAAGTGCTACTTAGTCCAGGTGCAGTGGGCAGTTTCACAACAAGCGCATTGGCAGAGCGGAGTGAGCCGGCATCGACGTGAGGTTTGACCATGTCTTGATGAAGACTCGCCCTGATCTGTTTGCCGCACGGTACGTGAGCACCAATGTTTTACAACGGTTGCAGTCAGCTACTGGTAACCAGTGAAGTGAAGTGGTGTGAGTAAATACAGGTTTTAAGACCAGTCAATCTGCTGCATTCTGAATGAGCTGCAGAGGGTGAAGTATGCAAAGTTACAATAGTCAGAATGCGGCAGAAAATAACTTAAGATGCCGTAACAAGGCAGAGTGTGCACTTATGCCAACGGTTGCTCCTGGTGTGCATGTCCTCGGGAGAGGGGCCAAGCAACGGAGGAGAGAGGGAGCTGCGCCAGGGGAAAGACCGGAGTGCAGATTTAGAGGGAGGGAGGAAGAGCGAGAGGAGGGGATGTATGGGAGGAAGAGAGTGCTACGGTAAACTGCCAGAGTCAGCAGTAAAAACCAGTCTGGGCCCTCTGCAGCGAGTGTGTTCGCGCGTGTGCAGACTGGTGTGCTTTTGCCCAGTCGGCATTAACACCCTTCAAAGTCACTGCGTCCTGAGGTGAACACCCCGTGGCGGCCGGTGCCCGGCAAACACACACCCCTACTTCTCTTTCTCCTTCAGCGTCCTCATCACCTCCCTCTGACCTTCCATTCATCCGTCTCTCTGTCCTCCTCCGATTAGCTGTCCATTTCTTAATGACTCAGGACGCGCTAACGCAACCCTGCCGTGCGCCAGCATCTTCTCCTTTGCTCCCCGTGCACCAGATAGAGTGCGGCCTATGTCACCTCACACCTGTGTAATTCTTTTTAAGCACGGCTTTGGTTATTATCTAGCATAGCCGAGAGAGGGTACCACGATCCCCTGTGTAACGGCCTCAAATTGAGCCTGAATGCATCGCGCTCCTTCTCACGCACTCACCCCTTCTGCTTCTGTCAGTTCAGCTAATGCATGGTGTTTGGTCTCGACCCACTCCATCGCTCTTAACAAAGACTTTGGGAGAGTGCCCTCCACTAGAAGCTTGAAGAAGAAGCTCTTTTTAAAAAATAATTGAATGTTATAGGCTCAGGCGCGAGTTCCAGATCAGGCGCGAGGGCAATTTGAAAAAGTGCTCAGACATTTTAAATTGCTCATGTCGTCCTCACAGACCAGGAGGTATATTGAGTGCTAGAACCTCTCTGAGGTACATTAATACTGCGTAGCTCCATCCTAGCTCATCGGAGGCCGCAGGAAGCAAGAGGCCAAAGAGTTGATAGTGACCCTGAATACATCTTATGACAATAAACCGCAACACTACACTAAGACAGATCGTTTGCTTCCACTCAGCTGTACCAAAAAGTCTTCCTCTCTGAGGCTAATGAATTTAGCGTGATCTGTTTGATAGAAACTTCCAGAACGAACAGCAGGTCAGCCGTCGGTCAACCCGCCCAGTTTCGACTAATGGATCGGAAGGAAGCCAGTGGAGAAGGGAATAAAACCGCCTGTGTCTGGTGCAGCCTGGCAGAGGGAGACCAGAAAAGGTCGGGTCCTGTCCCTGACAAGAGAGGTTTCCCACAATAAGCTGAATGCACTCGCCTCTTCTCCGTCTGGCCGTCACGCGGCACTCGGCCATACGTTGCCCCCCACCAATCCAGAACGAGAGGGACAGCCGGACGCACAAACCCGCGTGGCGACGGACGGTGGCTTGTGTTTTTGGAAACGAGCGCTGTTGAGAAGGAAAGAGTCAAGAAAGATGCCAGTTGGCTGCCTCCTTTCTCGTTGCAGCGCTTTCCGCTGTCGCGTGACGACGGCTGAACTCAACTCGGGGATCCGTCGGGTCCAACACGCACGGTTTGGTCCTTTTAGGTACGAGGTCATCAGCCCCGCTACGTGTCCCTGAACAAGCCTTTGCTTGTGTGGCGACACATTTTCACTTTTACAAAGCAAACTCAGGGTGGAACTCTTGGCTCCTGGTGGTTGGTTGGCCCGGTTGGAGATGAAATACTTCGCCATTCTTAGCGCCATCCTCTTAGTTGGCTGCCACATAGTTAGTCAATGGGATGGAATAACACTCATATTGTTATAATAGACAAAAAGTGTCATCAAATGAAAAAGAAGCTCTTCAATTACTTAAGAGTTTTGTACAGACTGAAACTCCTCCACCTTTTGGAGTTCATCCTCCATCATGTCCCTGTTCTTCTCTCCGTCCCGACAGCCTCAGAGCCCAACCTGAAGCTTCGCTCCCGGCTAAAGCAGAAGGTGACGGAGCGCCGCAGCAGCCCTCTCCTCCGGAGGAAAGATGGCCCCATCACTACCGCCAAGAAGCGCTCCCTCGACGTGGCTGGTGAGCTTACTGGACTTTCCTTCTGCCAGTACTTGTAGAGTAGAGATGAAGATATCCACATTCTTCTCTATACTTGGAACATCAAAGACTGGATTTTGCCTGGCAACATGTTTTTTTTAATGAAATGTTATGAATAAAGTCGCTATCATCATTCATTTGAAATGAATTTGGATGTAAATGAAAAAGGGAAAAAAAACTTAAATCCGTACTTTTATGAAATGAACACACCCCAGAAGTCAAGCTCAGCATCTCAGGCAAATGGAGTGTGTGCGTTGTGTGTTACAGAGTCCGCATGCAACAGCGCACCGGGCTCCGGTCCCAGCTCCCCCAACAACAGCTCCAATAACATCCCCTGTGAGAACGGGGTAAATATCTCCTGCAGCCCAGGAGAGGTAACCAACATTACTGCACATCCACCTGTGTGTCCGTCTGTGTGCACGGGGGCAGACGGGTGACCAGACATGGCATTGTCTGTCTGTTTTAATGGGGAGCTCTGAATGTGTGTGTGTGTGTGTGTGTGTTTGTACATGACATGGTGTCTACTTTGTGACTGTGCTCTGTGATCATTTACTGCAATGTTTGTGTGTGTGTGTGTGCGCTCAGGCCTCCCTGCTTCAGAGGTTGGCTGCAAGGGAGGGTTCAGTCAGCCAGCTGTCTCTCTACACCTCCCCTTCTCTGCCCAACATCACCCTGGGACTGCCAGCCACGGGGCAGGCCAGCTCTGTGAGTACAGTCGAAGCTCAATATTATGAATCTTTAATGCAGCATCACTCATGACACCAAAGGATATTTAGATTGCAAAACCGCTTCTCAATTATTCTCTTGGCAAGACGCTGCCTTACATGTGCGCCTCTCTTTCACCATCTCGCTCCCATTCTGTCTCATTTAACCCTGCTTTGTCTCTGTCCATCTGCCTCTCTTTGTCTCCCTCCTTGTGTCTCAATCTCGTCTTGTGTGTCTCTCTCTCTCTGTAGGTGGGGTCAGTACACCAAGATGGCGAGAGTCGTCTGACGCTGCCCGCGCTACAGCAGGGGATTCCTCTGACCCGTCCCTTCCTGCCCACGGCCCACCTGCCTTCCTACTTGGCGTCCTCGGCTCTGGACAGGGAGGGGGGCGGAGGGGGCGTGGCTGGTCACAACCCCCTTCTCCAACACATGGTGCTGATGGAGCAGAGCCACAATTCAATGGGTCAGCATTCACTGCAAACTTGAATTAACTACATTTGCATTGTATGTATTGAATGTCTTATGTCTTACTTTATGAATGGCTTAGGGCTGCTGAACCTCCTCCACCCTTTTTCCCGAGCAGCTCCACACGGACAATCACAAGCTTTCAAAACATAATGTTCTGCACAAAGAAATCCTTCCTCAATTTTCATTTCTCTTGCACGGATTTATTTTGTAGGTCTCTTCTGCAAACACACACACACACACACACACACACACACACACACACACACACATTCACAGCCATGTATTGTAATTGTATTTTTCATGTAACACTGTGAACTAGTAGCTTAAAGGTTTGGTTGAAGATGTAAAGTTGGGGGCAACTTTTGGAGCTCGATGAGACCTCACAATAGATATGTTTGGGCATACTTTAAAAGTTCAAATCACAATTATAACAATTTTGCACGAATGTCCAGGTGGATAAAATGATGTGATTGCTTTTTGGACAGAGGCGAGTGTAGACCTAAATTGCCTGGTGGGAAAACAATTGCAAGGTGGATTATAGTTATTTTTAAATGGGCGATTACACCTCAAAATATTTTTAAATGACTTGTAGGTGGACCGAAGATAAATGTAACCAAACTGTCTAGTACAATCCTCTCCTGCAAATATAAGTTAAGAGATAGCGACCCTGGTGTAGCTGGAAAATAACTGCTATAATAAATCAATCTGAGGCCCTTTACATATGTTCAAAAGCAAATGATGGCCAAATTCTAGAGTCTAGCTTGACATTCTGCTGTGACCATTATGTGTTCACCTCAGTTGGTCTGGCCGGCCTCCCGCTGCCGTCCCCCTCCGTCTCCAAACTTGCCCGTGGGCACCGCCCCCTTGGCAGAACCCAGTCGGCCCCTCTCCCCCAGCAGCAATGTGGACAGGCCCAGGCCCTGCAGCAGCTGGTGGTCCAGCAGCAACACCAGCAGTTCCTGGAGAAACACAAACAGCAGTTCCAACAGCAGCAGCACATCATCAACAAGGTAGCTGAATGTATGAATGTGTGTGTGTGTGTGTGGGGGGGGGGGGGGGCGCATGCATGTGGTGGTAGCCATTCATGTGTGTGTCAAAAATGGTATCCAAGGCAACATTTAAACAGCTGTGGTGGAGCAGCCAGCTATTTATATGAGTTTGTCTGTTTAAGTTTGTTTGTATATCTGTGTGTGTGTGTGTGTGTTGGGGGGAGTTTTCGTTCATCTACACAACTTTGATTTGTTTAATGTGTGTAAATCCTGTCTCCGCTCCAAGAGCACAATAAATCTGCCGGCAATCAGCAATTCTTCTAGCAAGTCTTTCTAGTCCGTGTTCATGTATCCCTTCTTCTCCCTGTCACCCTGGCAACTGTGCTCGAGAGGAAGCCGCCTCCATATATGGTCACCCAGGAAGTGTGCCTCAGTGCATCATTGTGTTTGTGTGTGTGTGTGCGCAGACGAGGTGATTCGTAATCATTGTACGGTCATTGTAAAGAGGGAGGCGGTTGTTGTTGTGTGTTTTTGTCAGTGCAGATATTCCCGTAGGATTTAGTCCCATTATCTTTTGTCATTGGGGCTGTTAGTGACTCCTTCTCGTTCAAAACGCCAGCTTGTTGTGACTGCAGCTAATTAAGTCCAGCTTATGTGTAAAAGCAGGTTATTGTCTTAATGCTCGAGGCGTCTTCAAAGTGAGAATTGAACCTAATGAGTTTGCCATTAAAAAATAGGAAAGAAATCTCCAAACATTTCTCAGTTAGAATGGACCATACACTGTAAATCATTGACGACGATATCAGACATCATAAAAGGGTAAAAATTATTATGGACATATTGTGGCCCTGTGCTTTCTTTCCTGATTGCTTCCCTGATTCCCCCAGTGTACTAAACCACAGGCTGCTCACTGTAGACCCACGTTCAGCAACCAGTGAAATACAGCACATTTCTGGTTGTTATCTTTGTAACATCATACGCAAAAAGCATTCTTGGGGATTTATAGTTTAAATTATAATATTGCAGTCACAAAGCCATTTTACTTGTATACCCAGTAGTCCCATTCGTACCAAATGTAATCATCTCATGGCTAGTCATTGATTATCTTTTGTCTCTGAGCTGCCTCTCAAATAACATAGGACAATAAAAAACCTAGAAGTACCCCCCAGATATAGTATCGCTTACTGCACAAGAGTCAAGTTTAAAGAAAATATATATATTTTCCTAGTAATACACATGCGATTTAACGCGAGGAGGTGCCGTACAGCAGCACGTCACTGCGCCATGTTAAAGGTCATGTCTCTCCCTTGGACACCACCACTTTGTAAAACATGAATCTACCCTCCCTTGAGCAAAGGAAAATGAGCCCTTCCTACTACGTTACACTCTGGCTTTAACTGTCTGAGATTTTGGCAGCAAAGAGGAATGAAAGAGTCTGCTGCTTCCCCTTAATTACCTGAGACGGCTCTGAGGCTACACTCCGCTGTACTCGCTACCACGATACTGCTGTGAGGACGGCCGACAGACCAGTGTGAAGTGTCCGTGTGCGCGATAATATCGCTTGTCTGTCTGTGTGTGTGCCCTCGAACCATTCAAGAGAGCGAGAGAGAGAGAGGGAGAGGGAGAGAGAGAGAGAGCAGTGAATGGGTGTTTTGAGTTTGTTTGGAGAAGGGGGACTGGGATGAGGCAGGAGCCTGCTCTCTGACGTCAATGGACTGTTCCCTGGGCAATATGCCAGCCAAGTGTGTTTGTTTCCATGTCTCTCACTGTGTGTGTGTGGGCGGGGGGGGGTTCACGCAGTGGTCCACTCCAATCATGACCTGCACATCAAGGTTGAGGTCGTTTGACGACGGGGACGGGGGACAGCTGCCACAACAAGATTCCTACAGCGGGCCCTCGACAATTCCTCCTCTCAGTCCCCCTCGTGTCCTCCGCTCGGTTGTCTCCTCTTCTGGAGGCCTAGTTCAGTTAACTACCTGTATGGATTTGAAAATATAGTTTCGCCGACCTCTAAGTTGATAAATAACCAGAGTTCAGAGTACAGATCTGGTTGCTCTGTTTATATAAAAAGGGCAAGTGCCGGGCTAATGTTAGCTTTTGTTTGGGTAACCTTAAGTTCTTCTACGTTGTTGTTTAGCCGAGCAGTCGGCTATTTTGGGAACGAAAAACAGCGATACTTGTGGTGAAGGTTGTGCTTTTGCTGGGCAAGATGGCAGGTCTTCCTTCTTGGGCTGTCCATAGATTAAAAAAAGGGAACTAATTAATCTCACATTTTGAAATTCATTAATCTAGATTAATCGCTATTAAAAGTTCGTTTTTCTTCTACAGTAACCAGTAATCACTTTAGAAAGCGTGTATTTTAGATTCGATCGTCTCCGAGGCCGAATGCCACAAGGTGGAACATGTCGAACTAGTGACTCTTCCTGCGGTCCTCGTGCACTTTGCTCTCAACTCTCCTTCATTTAACGGCTGTGTTTGAAGAGCCAACAATCTCTGCACATTTAGCCAGGACGTTTTCCAGACCACGGTCTTTTAGGGACACGGTGGTGGTCCTCTGCCGACTGTGCGCCGCGCAGGGTAACGTTAGACGTTGAGATGGAAGTAGCATAGCAGCTAGCTTAGCATAGAGGTGCTTTAAGTGGTCCGTTTGCCACTCGCCCCCCTTCTGTTTGACACGTGGAGGAATTCCTCTGCACAGTTCTCAGCTGTAAAAGCTCTCTCTGTCTTCAACTACCGTCTCCGTCTCCCCGGTCCAACGGACTGAAGCGCGCGGCGGTTTCGTGTCAACGCACACCAGAAGTAAACACAAGTGTTTTAACTGCATTAAAATATTTTATTGCATAAATCTCAACCACAATAATCTTGCAGATTAAAGCGTCGACTTTGACAGCCCTACTTCCTTCCCCTCTTTTCTCCTCTAGCTGAAGTTATTTTTGTCCCGACTTCTTCTAAAATGTGTGAACACAAACTCAATCTAAGATGAGTCCCAAACGACATTCAGCAAAACTATCAGAATTCAAAATGAGCCTCGTCGGACAATTGAAAGCCGAACCTTGTTGAATTATTCCCAATTCTCACGTAGATGAAACATTTTAGGGTGTGTTAGTCTGACAATAATGTTACAGTTGAATCAATATAGAGATGCTTGTTTACCAAATTAAGTAAATTAGATAAATGAACAAACCAATTGTGTGCTGTCAGTGTCTGTAGACAGAGACAGTTAGGTTTCAGCTGCTTTGTTTTCCTTCGTAAGAAGTTCAATAGTAGAACATTGAGTAAAGAAACCAAAAGATTATTGGTCCAATCTTCCTGTTTAGCTCCATCAAAGTTTCTTACCTGAACGGGTATCTTGAGAGAATCATATAACTGGGTCGAGTGTCCCTTGGCCCCCCCACCCCTGAACTCTCCTCTTTTCATCCTCCAGATCATGTCCAAGCCCGGTGATCCCGTGTCGGCAGCGAGCTCCAGCGCCTCGGGCCCGGCCAGGCAGCACCAGAGTCACCCTGAGGAGACGGAGGAGGAGCTCAGGGAGCACCAGGGGCTCTCCCTTTCATCCTTGTCAGCCTCTTGTTCGGCGTCGGCGCAGGATACGGGGCCTCTGCGAGGGCTGGTCATCAAGCAGGAGCCCTCGGACCCCCAGGAGCAGCAGCAGGAGGAGAGGGAGAAGATGGAGCGACTAGTCGAGCAGGACTTCCTGTTCCGACAGGTAAGGGAAGAGGAGGGCAGGTGGGAGTGGGAGAAGCGGGAAGAGGATGAATGATGGACAGTGTGAACTAGAGTCGGTTGAAATGAAGACTACACAAATTGAATCTTCTTTTCAGACTTTCCTGAGTCAAAATAGAAAAAAGGAAGATGAAACTGATATGAATTTTGGCATCAAATCCCTTCCCGGTAACATCATCTCATCATGTGTACGTATTACCATTAATAATGACCCTTCTTTTGTTGGCTGCTTCAATGTTAGCATTTTTTTTAATGCAAAATAAATGATCAGCAGTAACAGATGCAGCTAGTGACTAACTGAGATATTTCCATTCTGCCCACCTGACTGTTCCCTTAATGTTCTAGATACATAGATACTTATAGTAGCACTCAGGTTGTGCTTGCGCACGCCACACAGTAGTAGAGTAGTGTTTTTATCTTTATGAATGGCTTAGGGCTGCTGAACCTCCTCCACACTTTTTCCCGAGCAGCTCCACACGGACAATCACAAGCTTTCAAAACATAATGTTCTGCACAAAGAAATCCTTCCTCAATTTTCATTTCTCTTGCACGAATTTATTTTGTAGATCTCTTCTGCAAACACACACACACACACACACACACACACACACACACACACATTCACAGCCATTCCCAGTCGGGACACTGTGTTCTTATCAGTCGAGCCCATCCCTGCTGTCCAAATTCAATCAGGCACTCCCATCACTGTGGCCATGGCGCTCGATGTAAGCAGACACAGTTGTTCACAGCTGAACAACGGGTTTTGCTCGGAGAGACTCTTTGGCAGTGAAAAGATCAGACCTGTCACCCAAGTTTCAAGTGTTTGAATGAGACACTTTTCAGATGAAATAATCCTAAAACATATACCCCCCCGTCTCCCCCCTTGCTGTTTTTAAAGCAGTTGCAGTGGTAGATTGTTTGTCTTTTTCAGCTGAACGCTAACATGAATTATTAGGTATTGTGGGATTCTTAGTTGTGTGGCTTTCATGCGCTGCACAGATAGAGAAACCCCCACATGTCTCTGTGTAACACATGCTCAACTCGTTTGCCCAGCAGACAGAATGCACCACAGCAGGTATTTGCAAGGAACTAGTGCCACCCTCTGGAAGGGGGAAGACATTGCGGTCTAGCAGTCACACGGCACATGTCCCTCTGTGTTTGTGTGTGTGTGCGCGTGTGCGTGTGTGTGTGTGTGCGCAGCAAGCTCTGCTCTTGGAGCAGCAGCGGATCCACCAGCTGAGGAACTACCAAGCCTCCATGGAAGCAGCCGGGTTGTCGGTGAGCTTCGCCGGACACCGTCCCCTCTCCAGAGCCCAGTCGTCCCCAGCCTCCGCCTCCTTCCCCATGGTGGTTCAGGAGCCGCCCACCAAGCCTCGATTTACAACAGGTACGTAGTAGGACAGTAATGACATGGCTCCAACGCATAACACACTGCAGCATGAAATCTGCTTTTTCACTGGGATGTGTGTGTGTGTGTGTGTTGCTCTCGGAGGTCCGTTGTAAAGAAGAGCGGGCAAACAACAATCATAAACACACTGTAATCCTGCTGATTGCAGGTTGGAGGGAAACCGCAATACAGCGGCTGTTTATACGCTCAAGGCTGTTGCTAGGTATTGTGAGCCCTGTGACGCCCCACGCCACGACCGGTGTAATTTACTCTACTGGACCCTCTCAGCGGGACTTTTGTTGTTGATGGTGAAGCAGCGTATAATCACATCATGGGAACCGTGCGATTACAGGAATCTTGTCGCCACAAATGTTCCTGCCCTCGTTGTCGAAGCGATACAAACGAGTGCACGCTGTGTGTATTGTTCCAGGCCTGGTGTATGACTCTTTGATGCAGAAGCACCAGTGTATGTGCGGCAACACCACCAGCCACCCGGAGCACGCTGGACGAATCCAGAGTATCTGGTCCCGCCTACAGGAAACTGGCCTCAGGTCGCACTGCGAGGTAACAGTCACATTGACCTTAATAGATGGAATAGATGTAGATGTATTAGATGTAACTTTAAAGGGTACGGCTTCCACCTCCTCCATACGAGGCGTGTCCTGGGATGACAAGTGTTGAGATGCAGTAGTTTATATATCAAATCGACATTATGAAATATCAGAATATTTCTAAAACAATATAATTGAATTGACTTGTCCTGCAGCTACAGTGAGGCAAGAATTATAAATCAAGCAGCTGAGATAAAGGACCGTCTGAGTTGTTCAGTAGGACGATGAGGCCTCCTGAACCGAACGAGCTTCTGAGTCCATCAAAAACAAGATGATTCATGGCCTTCAAAATAAACGATGGGTTTTAACTTGGCCATGGTTCTCTTTTCGATGATGACTTCCAGTGTGTCGGGGGGCCAATCACTCAGTCAGCCGTTCTTACTGTACTATTGATCCGGTTTTAGTCATCCGTGGTTAATGCAGCCCCCCCCCGCGTAGAACCGTGCTTAGATCGTACAATAACACATGTTTTTAACATATCAGTGTTTTTATTATTTCTCTGTGTAAATCTGTTGTGATCTTAGGAGCCTAGTAGTATGACATGCCAGGATTCAACTCTGAAGTACTGGTTGCTTCAACGACCAGAAGGGGGCAGCACTTGGCTATTTTCTATCGATGGCTGACTTTACCAATGAAAAAGATTTAGCATATATTGCATTAAAATGAACCACTTCCACCTCCTAAACTTGGGTTACTGTACACACGCAGACACCATGTGCCTCAATATATGCTGTGCCTCTTCATGAGGGCGGGACTTGTCCTTCTAACAATGTAACGCTATCCTTCCAATCTTCTTTGATGACTATAACAGTTTGGATTGTCAGCCTGTATTTCCTGTACTTTCTTTGCCTCACCTCTTCTCTTTCCTTCCCTGTGAGCAGTGTATCCGCGGGAGGAAGGCCTCGCTGGAGGAGTTACAGACGGTCCACTCTGAAGCCCACGTCCTGCTCTACGGAACCAACCCGCTGCGGCAGAAACTGGACTGTAAGACACGCAACGACACGTTGATACAAGCACACAGGATGCATTTACACACTGGGTCTAAGCATGAACCAATCTGTCAGAAACGGTAAAGGTTTCACGCCGAGCTGACTGCCAGGCATGCTGCCTGAAAACTGACATCAATGAGTGTTGCGATATACAGTCCAGTGTTGCACAAGTGTTTCACGGTATTTTACACAAAGGCTACATGCACAATGAGCCGCTGCACGAATCAATCTGCATGCATAAATGCAACACAACGAGTTGAGTTGTCCTTTTGTGCAGACTAAATCTCACACTAAGTCCCCCTCTTGAATGCCATGAATCTGCAGCGTCTGTGGAAGGAATCTGCTTTAATGCTTAAACCGTGTCATAACAAAAGGTCCGATCTCATAAAGTCCTGGAGGTGTTACGATAAGGTGAGGAACTGCTGAAGCTTGTTAACTGGAAGTCGCACAGGCTGCTTTGTCACTTACGTCTGGCCTTTCTGGCTCAAAGTGCAGGTGTAGCCAAGGCATTCTCATTTTGTGTGTGTGCGTGTGTGTGTGCGCGTGTGTGCTAAGGGGCGAACCCCAGTGGTCATCTTAGCTTTCATTCCAGTGGAGACATAAATTCCCCTTATTATTACTGCTTACACAGGAGAATTACCAGATAATCCTGTGTAAGGGTTCAGCGCACACACAAAACTGGAAATGGAGAAGAAGGAAAGGGAAATGCAAACTGTTCTAAGTAGAGTATACTCCATTAAACCATTCCTAGACATTAGATGAAATATGTGGTTTGGGTTTGTTTCTTGTTGTCAGACACTGTTGAGCTACAGTTGAGGATTTTGGACAAATGATCAGGCGGAAGACTAAGACCTGGACCAGCTAGTTCCCTCATTTCCATTTTCTAAAACAACACGGAATCTAAAATCTTGATTCCCACTGAGAGGGTTTGATTACCAGGGCAACGAGATACTTTCCCCCTTCACCTTGCCCAATTACAGCACGCCCTTGTATACTCTACCTTTCAGATTAGGTCAAAGGGTCAAATGCCCAGTTTCTCTGGGGGTCATGCACCCGGTCTGTGCCTGTGAGTCCAGACAGTTAAGCCTCTTCTGCTCTTTCTTTTTCCCTATTTGCACATTACGGGCTCTGATTGCACTTTTGTGTGTGTCTGCCTCAGGTTCAGTGAGTCCCATGTTTGTGCGGTTACCGTGCGGAGGCATAGGGGTAAGTCACTTATTTATTTTTCTTCCTGTAAATCGCATGGGTCATCTGACAAATATTCAGTCGGTAATGAAGTTTTAGTAATTATGTGTGCCTGCTATAACTTTCGAAATTTCGAGCGTTAAGTCACGCTTATTCAGTGGAAAATTGTTGCAATGGACCGCTAATCTAATCAATATCCCAAGCTACACTGAAACAAACAAGCATAGTTCCAGCACCATCAAACCGCAGTGTAATAACCGGGTTCCCCTTCGCCCACTCGCTCTCTCTGCCCCCTGCCTAAATAATGCTCCCATTTGTTCTTGTTCCACCAAACAGACACACACACAAACACACACACACACACACACACAATAAAGGCCCTCAAGGACCAGAGGCAACAAAAGCTGTTGCTTGCCTTTCTGCAGTGTTAATAATTGTAACCAGATACTTTCAGCATACGCGCTGTGTGTGTGCGCGCACGCACCCCCCATGGTATAGTTGGCTGGGTGCGTGCTTTTGTTTGTGTGTGTAGCAGTGTGTTTAGGGATGTTTGTGTGCTAAGGCAATGATTTAGATGGCTGCTCCGAGCTGGAAGTGCCGTCTTTTGAAATGGATATGTCGGAGCAGTCTCACGTGCACCTGTAGGTGTGCTTGCTGTTGACTCCGGGGACAAAGGTTGAGCATTTCCAAAGGCCAATCCACCTACAGCAACATATGCCTTTTACATAACAATTATGCATCCCCATATCTTTTGCACGTTATTCCACCTCGCCCCCATTCCCTCCCTTGGGGAGTTGCTGCTGCAGTGGTGGGAACAAGAAGAGCCCGAGCTGCGCTCTGCTCTTTATAATGGCAAATGGGGCTAAATTGTTGTCTTCCTGTCATGCACACACATAGCAGTCCCACACACGCACACACACATTTACAGAGGAAGGGGGCTGAAATTAGGCTGTCAGCCTGTGGGGAACCATCATTCAGTCATACCAGCACGCTCCCGCTTTTTTCTGCCGCCGACACACAAACACACACCTTCCCTTTCCTTTTTTCCTGTCAAATCGCGTCCCACTTCTGTCTTGAGGCGAAAAGGTAACATCAACATGGCAAACAATAAACCGCCCAGTCTCCACACGCTGCTTCAGAGCACCATCTGTTTGTGTTCATTAACCTGGCGTCTATATACGGTTCGGTTTCCCATCCACTCACTGACTCGGTTACAACACGGTGTCTTCCACTCCTCTCTCTCTCTGTGTTCACGTTCTGCTCCCTCGGTTACTCATCGCCGCCGCTCTCTATTCCCCCCTCGCTCCCTCCTTTTAACTAGAGGAGAGGGAGGTGAAGTTGGACGGCCGTCCCCCCGAAAAAGGTCACCCAGTCGCGTAACGCTGACCAAGAGGCCGCCAACGCAAAGCGAGTTGTCAGAGCGTCCGGCGGGCGGGTCAAAGTTCTCCTCCGGCGCTCTGGCACCGGCCGCTCCGCACATGTGTGTCCAGTTCAAACACATCGACACACGGCCCTTATTTTTCTTCTCTTCATCTGCCAGCTTCTCCTCTCTGTGTTTATCACGTGCTCCATCTGCCCGCGGTATCTGCCATGCCTGATGGAGGGTGTGTATATTATCCCGTGCGCCGCGCCGCTCGCAATCAATCACATCGACTATTGAGGTCCGTTGGGCTTGTGTGCGTGAGCGCGGATGTACTGTTGTGATTGGGGCTGAGCGGGCCTCAGCATTAATCTGGCGTGACCACTGACTGGTGACTGAACTTACTCCCCAAACACACAAATACTCATAAAATGGGAAAATAAATGCAGAGAGACTTTTCTTGGCCTGCCCTCATTTTCACTTTGTTACTAAAACTTTGTACTCGGATTTCAAATTTTCCGTGTTTTTTTTTAAATATTTAATCCAGCGCTCCATATCTGAAGTTCTAAACACATTTAATTGATATTCATTTTTAATTACCAGTATATTTGTCAAAACATTGGCTTTTTTTTTTCAAAGCTGGCGTGCCCTTGATACTAAATTACAATAAATGTGTGTTTTGCCTTAATGGACTGATGAACACAGAGCTTGCTATAATAAATGTGTATGATTAAGTTTCTAAATATGTCTTACTGCCTCACAGACTCTCTCTTGGTTCTGGTCCATGTCCGTGAGAACGTCCCAGCTGTCCCCAAACTGCAACTTTCAAAGACTAACTTTGATGTAAAATGACATAGCTAAATTATTTCAAATGTCCTCACAGTTTAACGATCGCTGTCACTCTGAACTGCTGTAAAGCACAACATCAAATGTCCCTTATTGGATGAAAAACAGCATAAAAAGTGCAGTGTTTTTTTTGTGATTTAAACAACACATGCCTGCATGTGTGTGTTTGTGTTTGCAGGTGGACAACGACACCATTTGGAACGAGGTGCATTCGTCCAGTGCGGCTCGTCTGGCCGTCGGCTCGGTGGTGGAGCTGGTGTTCAAAGTAGCGTCGGGGGAGCTGAAGGTCAGTTCGGATACTTTGCACAGCCAAATCAGCAGCAAACTCGGACTAAAGGCTTTTAATAACAGCAGCACCAGCGATGAGATGGAGCCCACTCGAAACAAAGCCCAGGTGGATCCCACCCAGATAAATCCGTGACCAGCACCGGGCGGGGCTGGATTGGAGTCGATAATGGATCGCACAAAACCTGTTAGAACTCCTCGCGGCGCTGCACTGCTCATTCACGCCTCCAAACACCTCAAGAAAGGAGAAACCTCACGCCAGAACCCTCCACCTCGAAGTCTCGTTAGCACCTCCCAGACAGACATCCCCACCCCCGTCACGCTTTGCCCACCAGCCAGCCTTCCTGTGTCTGTGGCCACGGCTGCTCACCGTTTGAACCCAGCAGGGAGGCCCGGCTCACGGGCACCGCAAACGCCAGCAGTCCCCAATAACAGCCCCGTTTTATGGGCATTACACCGCAGCCACCTGCAGAGCAGCTGACGCACTTAGCGTTAGCTTAGCACCGGCATGCCGCAGACTAATGATGTTCCTGTGAGACAGTAGCGCGCCAGATTTTTCACTATATGTGCTTGTATTCATTTTCCCTTTTTTTCTACCTAATGGCAGGATTACGACGAAGAAATGTTTGTATAAAACGTTGAGAACTTGTAGGGTTGAGAAAACGAAAGCATAAGATGTAAATCATTCAATTCCAGGAGTAAAAACACTGAAATCCACTGAAACATGAATAACACACACAGGACTTTTCCTCCGGGAGACCGCTGGGGAACTAAACATAGACGTTGACAGTTTTTCGATGTCATTCGTGAGTCTGTGGTGGCGTTTGTCTCGCAGCTTCTCCGGTCGCTTGATTCAGTGATCCGGGCCGTCGTCCACGCGCCTCAACCTAACGCCGTCCCTACACGCCGTCCCTACACGCCGTCCCTACACGCCGTCCCTACACGCCGTCCCTACACGCCGTCCCTGCCGCGTTAGAGACTGACGCGGGAGGGGACCTACGAGCGCCATCGCATGGAGAGTAGGACCGAGCTTCAGTGTTGGAATAATATAGGGTTAAAGTTCACATGTATTGACTTGCCCTCAGCTTAACCTGATCTTAACACATACATGCACATAAGTACACACACACATACACACACGTGCCTACACACATACAGATGGTCTTCTGAAGAGCCTCTGGAGCCAAACTCCACAGAATGACAGGACTCTATCCCTCCCACACACTCCCACGTGGCTGCCTCTCCATCTGTTTGCTCCACCCAAATCTATTTTAAATCCATTGTATTTCCTCTTTATACGGACACAATTGAGCATCACACACACACACACACGTACATGCTGTATTATGCAGAGTGTCCTCAAAACCAGCTGAGGCGGTTGTCTCTGCGTTAAACTCCTGGCCGGCTGCTAATCCACAGCAGCTGACTCAACATCATTAGTCGGGCTCGCCTCGCTCTACATCAGCCCGGACATCTATCTAATGTCCCCACGTAGCAGTGGCAGCCCCCAAAAACAGTTGCAGGTCCCGCAGGTCCCGGCCTTAACAGAGCTTCCCTTACTGACCCGTTGTACGCATCTGTTCCTCTGTGCGCGCATACTTTTGAACGACTGCTGTTTTCTCTCTAAGGAGCCGGTTTGAGTTTGACCGACACACACATGGTTGACGTCAGGTCTTATATTTAGATATATAGATCTTTTTTTATTTCAGAATCCATGATGTCATTTTCAGAGTTCTCAGTTTCTTAGACAGAACTTCCACTTGTTGGCAATAAGTAAAAAAGGCTTTGTGTGTGTGTGTGTGTGTGTGTGTGTGTGACCTTTGTTTCCTCTGACAGAACGGTTTCGCTGTAGTTCGACCACCTGGACACCACGCTGAGGAGAGCACGCCTATGTAAGTAAACACAAAATCTGACCAGGACAGAGGTCAGCTGCCGCCTGGTTCATAACACTTTTATCGAGCTTGTCCCTCTAGACAAGTGTCCTCCATATTGTCACGTCAAAGTTTCTTCTTCATTTCTGCACAACAGACCCCAAAGTGTTATTCTCATAGTGAGATTTACTTTGATAAGATACTTCCAGTACTGTGTTGTTCAATGTTAATTGGGCTGTTCTCTCACTGTTCACTTTCAGGGGCTTCTGTTACTTCAACTCAGTCGCCATAGCAGCCAAGCTGCTGCAGCAGAGACTCAATGTCAGCAAAGTCCTCATCGTGGACTGGGTGAGTTTCTTGTGTAATGATTTCCTTGAAAATACGTCTCCTAATGCAATGAAAATGTTACTCGGTTGAAAAAACGTATATTTCAATAATCCTTTTTTTCGGTTGCACTTATGCTATATTGCTATCTAGGTCAGACACTGTCTCTTTCACCAAAGTATTTTCTTGTAGACGGTAGGAAGAAGTGTGTAGGAGTCCTGCTCCTCAGCGGCGTCCCTTGCTGCTCATGGCCATTCCCAAAATCCTTTGAAGCGCCTTTTCATTTCCTCTCTGTCTGTCACAGGGAGCGTTCAGTGTGGCAAACTCGCTGTCATGCCACTAAAGACGACAGCGGCATTTTTAGGACCAGCATTTTAAAGCATTCCCGGAATGTAGACGGTGAGGTCACTCGATTGATCTCGTCTTGCTCGCAAAAGTGAACCTTTTTTTGGAAGTTGAGGGTTTTATTGAATTCTGCTGAGCGTCCCGTTTTGACACCACGGCAGGCTGCGGCGGACCTACTGATCATCCGCCTGGCAGTGTTTCAGTGTCCGTGTGTCGAGAGTTGATAACCCCGTTCATGCAAATGTTACAATGTCCTGTTGGTGACAGCCTCTGTTATGTCCCTGGTGTTAATGACACCTCTTCCCAAACTCTCTACCACATGCCACTCGTAACATCTTAACCGCTCCCTTTTCTCTCCAGGATGTTCACCACGGCAATGGCACCCAGCAGGCCTTCTACGCAGACCCCAACGTTCTCTACCTTTCACTGCATCGCTACGACGATGGGAACTTCTTCCCCGGCAGCGGAGCGCCCGACGAGGTGGGGAGGAACCCCGCTCCGTGTCCCCGGTGGACCTGCCACCCCTGTTGCACAAAGTAACCCGGCCTCGTTTATCCGTGTTGTAGGTGGGCAGTGGAGCGGGTGTAGGCTTCAACGTGAACATGGCCTTCACTGGAGGACTGGAGCCTCCCATGAGTGACGCAGAGTACCTGGCTGCTTTTAGGTAAGACACTGAGCGGCAGATTTGGTGATGTTGTGTCCCCCTGAAATGACTTGGAGGGAAGAATTTGCTGCAAAAAGTTGGACAAATGATCTATCGAGGCCCGTCAAGTAGGAAACCTCCTCTGAAGGCCGGGCCTGTTTATTACTTTCTACTTGCTTGAGCTATTTATAACCTCACAGACACACGACACGCATGCAAAACATAGAGGGATTCTCCACAGACTCTTTGAAGATGATCCCGGCTTTGCAACTGTGGGTCCATCTGGCCCCGAGCCAAAGGCCTGGAAGCAGCAAGGCGACTGTCTTCTACTGGCTTTCAGCACGCAAGACCTGTTTTAAACTTGTCAATAACACTTTTTTCGAAATGGTACTTGAGCCATTAGGTTTTGACTGAACACAGATATCGTACAAAACTATGCAACACAGGCTGAGTAATCTAGATTTGTAGTACCCGTGTAGATCCCTCTAACTCTTGATCCTGCCATAAGTCCCAAATCTCAATTCAACAGTGTCCTTTAAAGAGACACACAGGAAAAAAGCATTTTTTTGTAGAAGGTAGGTAGAAGCGTCTAGGAGCCGGCGTCCCTTGCTGGTCATGGTCATTCCGAAAATCCTTTGAAGGGCCTAAAGGCCTACCTAGGCCTGTGGTTTAAACACCACACCTCCAGTTTGTTGTGCAGGCTTTAGGTTCAACATTTAAGTCTCAAGCCTAAAATGATATAATGTTGACGCCATCCCCATGGTTCTGTCTTTTAAACTTTGGAAAGCCAAAGCCAACGACATTGTACAACTGTTTTCACAGGCTGTGTAGCGGTCCTTGTGACATAAAGCAGTAAGGGTGCCCCTGTGACTCTCACTACTTTATATCACAAGGGCATTGGAGATGTTCCATCTGTGTTTGAGTCGTTCAATGCACATTTAAGTTGACCAGTATAACATCAACCAGCCATCTCTGTAAACATCCAACTGCAGTCACTTAAAACTCAAACCAGTAGGTTTGCTGTGTGCTTGTTTGCTCAGGGGCCCATGGATCTATATATTAATGTTGAGGGGCTTCTATTGCATTTCTACCTTGATTTTATGTGATTCTTCTGGTTACTAATGAGAAATGATGGAACTATTCATAAACCTCACAGGACAGCAGCAAACCTTTCCCACAGCTCATGGATTTACTACACGCACAAAGAATCCTGGTTACAGATACTGGATAGTCTTGTGTTTATACAAATGCCCATGCTGTACACAAGCTCCCAACGGCAGAAAGCTTCGGTTAAAACTTCTATGAAGATGCACGGATGTGCACACAAACACAGAGAAACAAATGGTCAGAAGTGCAGCTCTTACATCAGCGTGCTTACACATTTACAGCCACACGCACGCATAGACACCTGATACACACACTCTATACATATATATATATATATATATATATCGTCTTTCTTTCAATCTCATTGTTTATCCGTGTGTTGTGGTCCTCTCCTTCCTCCCTATGTCTTTGGGGGGGGGGGATGTGTGCCTCGCAGCCGGCACCGTCCCATTCCTCCACTGGCCCGCGCCACGTTGCATTTGCTGGGGCTCAAGTCTGAGCCTCCAGAAAAACACAGAGAAAAAAGATAAGAAAATTGGCCCTAATGAAAACCAGAAGCACTCTTCCTATATTTCTCTCTCTCTTTCTCTCTCTCTCTCTCTCTCTCTCTCTTCCTCCTTTCACTCCCTCTTCTGCCATGAACTTGGAAAGACGAGAGAGGAGGAGAATTAAACTTAATTCAAAACAGCTCTCTGCAGCGCCAGATGACAGGGCTTTGAAGTGTAAGTGTGCGTGTGTGAGGTTTTTTTTGCTCTCTCCCGCTCTCTGTTTTTTTTATGAACGAAGAAGGAAAGCCTTGAAACTCTGGAGTTTAACCTTTTGTTAACGGGCATGATGAACACTGCTCCCTCTGAAGGACAGTCTATACTCTGTGGGTCTCCCCTGGTCCTTTACTGGAGGATCCCTCCAGTAATAACTGCTCAAACGCTAGGAAATGTCTGGTAATGGTGATTGACCAGGGTCAATTTTGGAAGCTCGTTTTGCAAAATGGAAAGTTGAACTCAGATGTTTCTTTTTATTTGACGGATAATATGTGTTTTGCCAAAATGGAATGGAAGAATATTAGATGATTATATTGTTAGTTTATTCTACTATATGTTAACAGGAATGATGATACCTAAAATATGTTTAGAAATGTCTACAGTTTGCGGTACACCACCGATGCCGCATTTTAGCCCTTTGCCGTCCATGTTAGAAGCCCGGGGAACGTTGGACCATGAGGCATGGCCAAGAGGAGGAAAAGGATAAATTAGGCACCTGAGCAATTACACAAAGATGAGTAGTGTAATGAGGGGAAGTTTTCCTTGGCTCAAAAAGTCTCCACTAAGCCTTCAGATCTACTGCTGCATTAAACTGTGGGACTTAAAGTCATGATGGTTGATGACTGCCAAAACTTGAATAGGTTCATCAGAATCAGCGGAGGAATAAATAGTCTGAGTGGTCTATAAAATAGAGCCGATACTACGAGGGCTTGATGGTCAAAGAGATCTTTTGTGTTTGCGTACAGAGGCAAAGATGCTGGTCACTTCCTTTTTGTAGGGGAAAATGACGTGTTTTTCTCTTGATTGAAGTTTGATTATTCTCATCCTAATTAGTCTCTCATTATAGTTGACGTAGCATTTAAAAGTCCGTCATTTGCTGAGGTTTCTTAAGTGTGAGAAATAATCCTGACGATGTCAGCCTTGGGGAGATGAGGGAAGTGTAGGATCCACGGTTTATGGACCTCCGCGGCATCTTTTTAGTCTCACAACCAGCATTCCAATAAGCTGATGTTGTGACACATGCACGCTGTTGCTATATAAACTAAACAAAAGTGTGCACTAAATGCTTACACAAGTAGCTCCCCTCACAGTGAGAGTGGTTTTAGTCGCCACCTCTTGACTCAGGATGGCCACGTTGTTACTGTTGTAAACTCTCCCCTGCCTTAATTAACATGGAAGCTTTTTCATAGCCGCATGCATAGTCTCTGATTCACAGATAATTAGTGTTCTTAAAGCCACCGGTTTCCCTTATCCAGTGTGCGAATTTATTCCTGTGGGTTTTTATATCCTTAAATGTCTGAATTGAAGGGGGGTGTAGGCTAGAAGTGATGACAATTCATAGTTTTCATTGTGACTAAACTGTCTCTTGTCTGTTCAAGGGTGGAAGAAGGAGTGTGGGGAGCCCTCGGTGCTTCAAGGTTTCCCCCTGCATGCATGCATGTAGCCAACTACTTTTAATGTGGGGTCTTTTATGGCCCAAATGCCAATGGGCAAAAGCTGTGTGCGCGTACGTAAGCTTATAAGTAGGTGGAAACAAATGTAACACGTGCAATAAAATCTGAAACTGGAGCGGAAAAATATGAACTTCCATTAGCAGAATGGTTATTTCATATAATTGTCATACAGGTCTGATTCCAAACATTGCATCATGTGACCGTTTTTAGACACTTTTGCAAGTGCCGTGGTGCTAATGGAGCAACTGAGTCTCTATTTAGTCATATCCTTTCTCCCTCTGTGTTTTCTTCGTCGACTGCTCCCCCACAGGCTTTGTCCACTCACTCATTGACTCAAACGTTACTTCCCTGTACTATTCTTGATCTTCGTTACATGACGTGTTTCCCTGAAATATTGCCAGATGCACGCTAACACACAGTAACGCACACACTCAGTGTGTTCTTTCTTCATGGGACTAGCAGTAAGCTCTGAATCTCCCGCCTCTCCCTCGGACAGCTGTGTGTACGTATGGGTGTTGTGGAGTGGCGGCGGGGGGGGGGGAGGGGTTTGCGCAGTTTAGGGTTATAATTTGGTGGCTAACAAGAGCTGGAAAAAACGGTGGCCTCCGGAGTTCAGGGCAGGCTGCTCCCCCACAGCCAGAAAACCATCGGCGTGTTCCCGAGGTCAGCAAAGTACAGAGGACCTGCGACGGAACCCTGTGGTACTCCGTCACTTGCAGACCTCACCAAAACACTGCTTGCCCAAATGTCCCAGACCGCCAGAAAATTCCTCTGCACTCAGAGTAAATCTATGAGAACCGCTTGTTTTGCCATCTGGATAGTTTATAACTATTTATGAACTGCGTCCTAAACCAGATACTATGAACTGTTGTACTTTATATTATGTGTCAAATGTCTAACAGTGCCCACCCTAGTTCAGTGATCACTCAGTATGGCTGATTCTAATTAATAGTTCCCTTTACAGAAACCAAAACTAGATACAGAAAACCAAACTTAAACACTTTACCCAAGGATAAGGCCTAGCAATATAAAAATTAGGAATACTTGCTTGCAAATGTTTTGCATTTAAACTGTCCATACCGGCAGGGATGCAAATTTGCAACAGTTGCCATCATTTTACAGTAACTGTCACTCTGAGCTGAAGGGTTGTGCTTCTGTACTCTAAGCTCCTTTCTTGAGTTTAACTTGATAGAAGTATGTGGGAGTAATTGTGTTTTTAGTAATGTTTACCTTACCTGACTTATAACTGGATCAAACGATTGTGTATATCAGCGTTTCCCAAACTCAAGAATCAGCCCAATTTGAAATCTGAAAAACTTTTGCAGCCCACCCAAACCTTTAATCACAACTCTAATCAAAACATAAACTAGGGATGATTAAATGACTAAGAATTTAACCGATTAAAAATGTATTAACCGACAATGTATGTTTTGTATACCATTTTCTCCGGAGCTCATATATATTTACTTTAATACTACAAGACGGCGCCCCATTTGACATATTTTATTTTAATTTCAAACTTTTCAAAATTGAAAATTAAAAACATTTTATTTATTTATTGTAAATGATCTCTCCCGGCCCACCTGCAGTACTTTCGCGGCCCACCAGTGTATATAATCAAAAAAATGAAATGACTGATAAATCCTAACTAGTGTAATGTGATTTAAGATAATGTGTCTTTTAAAAACACACACACGGTGTCGCGATACAAACCTGGTTGGATTTTCCAGCCACAACCTGCAGTGAATCATTACATTACCCGACGTTTAGATTTATGTGCATGGCACAAGCACACCATCCCCAACAGCTGTGTGTAAAAGGATTCTGGTGCACAAACAGGCCTTGTTGACCACACCCATCCAGCATTAAAATCACCCTGCATAATTAACACACACACGCTATTATATCTGTCCTTCCGTTTCCCCTTTTCACGTAAGGATGTTGTAGTGAATTGCTGCCCCGAAATTTCCAAACTTCTTTCCACTTCAAGAAGTGTAGGGTATCATTTTCTCTGCCACACACATACTGTATATACAACTCATTAGGTGGATGTTTGCCTTGAAAACCATGAAAGGGAGGAAAAGCCATAAAATAACTAAAGTGCAGCAATGGAGACATGTAGAATATCTGCTGGTTGCAGCATACAACCATCACAACAGGGACACTGTGATGGTAAAGGCATACATCTCTGTCCACATTTTTATAGTCCTCTTGCATACATTACATTTTCCTCTTTTGTCCAGCTTGCCAGCAGCAAGACTTCTTTTAGCACAAATATTAATCATTTTGCAGGAAATAATAATAGTGTAAAATATGTTTTATGGTGTAGCTTTTTAAAATATGGTGAAGTTCCCTCAGTGCTCCACTGCTTGTTTCTCTCGAGTCTCTGTTTACTTTGACACAGTTAAATGTAATGGAAACACGGTAGTTATATAAATTGTTTATACAATATCAATCTCTTCAAATCTTGAAAACCTGTGGTTTTCATTTGTCTTTTGAATGGGTTGAGCAGTAGTCGCAATATATAGTTGATGCATTTTGGAGCAGTTCATGTTTGATTGAAACCAAGTCATCCTGTCCTGCAGTCAGCCCATTAAATAGATATCACTGTTGCAGCTGCAAGCTACTCCGTTGATGAAAAGCAGCCTTACTTTTTGAAATGTCTGCTTCGGAAAGATGTTGCTCATCAGGGTAAATTGAGGCCCGATCTCAATCCCAATCTTCACACTCACAGACTGACTTGGAGGTGCGCTTCTGCAACTTCCGTGAGGTCCGTCCCACTGTCAAATCTCCAGGTTTTTTAGGGCTCTCTGGTAGACATTTTGAGCCAATTTTGGACACTTTCCATAAGTCTGCATTTCTGCAGACTTTGTCCAAGGGAATGATCTAGAATTCATAGCAGGGGGTAACCAGTGGAAGATGCAGACATAAGAAAGGGTACACAAAGAGGAAGGCACTGCCTGGAATATTAAATTAATGATCAGGGAGTTGTCATGGTAACATAGTATGTTGCAGAAAAAGGGATATCCCATTCGTATTTAGATGATTTCAAGCCTCTCACTCTTAACAATTTACCAGGTGATGTCAGTGAGTCCCTGAGGGTTCTGGGTCTAAAGTCTTAGGGGGGGCATTTGCTCTCTACCTCACCTAGTGTGTGTGTGTGTGTTTGTTGAGACACTAATACTGGGTACTTTTCTTTCATAGTTTTTCTTTCTTTTTACTTGCATACTGTTGCATGGGTTATGCATTCAATGTGGACACACTGTCATAACATTTCCCTCTCTTATTTGTGTACCTCCTGTGCAGATTATCTTGTGTCAGAGTTGCCAGAAAAGCTTGCCGTCTTGTACACTGCAACGTTTTTTTTGGGAAAAACTGCATTGGAAATACTTTTGGGACATTCTTAATCTCTTTCTGGAATACTTAATAGTCCAAAGTGAATCTCTTCTTTGTGGCCTTCCTGCAGGAGGGCAGCCAACAAAAAGGGAAAAAAAATCATGCACTAACAAAGTGTTCTATTTACACTAAAGCCACAATCATTGGCTAGAGAGTACCGACCATAAATTCATTATTTCGTTTTTCCTTAGGACGGTGGTTATGCCTATTGCCAACGAGTTCGCCCCAGACGTGGTTCTGGTATCGTCGGGCTTCGATGCGGTGGACGGACACGCCCCGCCCCTCGGAGGATACAAGCTGACAGCCAAATGTAAGCGCTGACCACAGTTACATGTTAATCTTTCTAATTCCTTGAAGGATGCATAACTATTTGAATGTATGTCCTTCCCCGTCTCACTTGTAACGTGCCCTGCCCGTGCACCGCAGCACGGCATAGAAGCGGCGGCGTGTTTATTTTGTGCCTCCGACTTGCGTATTCATAACGAGACCTTGGCGTGCCAGCAGAGAGATTTTCTAAAACCATCCCGCAGATCTGAACCGAGACCAGGGGTCTTGGTTGTTAAGGGGGTGATACGGGTGGTTAGAGAGGATTGCAGAAAGAGGGGGATATGGGGAGAATTTAGGGGAAAAGAAAGTATTCCTGAATGCATATATTGAAAAACTCCTCTCATCCTGAGAGCAAAAGATCAGAGACTGCGACCGAGCCTAAACGCAAAGCCGCACTTATTAAAATTAAACCTGGCTCTTATTATGGCTTGTTTTTTGGCCCCCGGTAAATCCACATAGTGCTTTCTTCCCCTCTTTCTCTCCCTGACGCAGTCACCCCCTTTTTCTCATCCTCGCTCAAACCCTTTTTATTTCTTTGATCAATATCCAAAAAGGAAGTCAGAGCTTGAACACACTGCTCCCCCGTCTCATTCTTCTCCTCCGTGTCCAGGCTTCGGCTACCTGACCAGGCAGCTGATGGGTCTGGCAGGCGGTCGGCTGGTGCTCGCCCTGGAGGGAGGTCACGACCTCACGGCCATATGTGATGCCTCCGAAGCCTGCGTCTCTTCTCTGCTTGGCAACGAGGTAAGACGAGAGCCGAGAGGCGTTCACTAGCTGAAATAACCACGAGTCCCTGACAAACCTATGGCTGCTGTTTACGACGACATATACACTCAACAATGAGCCCATGAAATTATGACCTGGTTAGTCTCTGCTAAAATGGGCATATTATTGTAACTTTAGCAATATAGTATACAAGACAACTATTTTTAATTAAATCTGTTCTGATAATGGCCCTAATTAACACAAAATGAGTGTAGTTTTATGTTTAATTGCGTCAAAGTGAACATCTGGAGCAGATGAAGAGCATCTGGTTTATTTGTGCTGTCAGCGTGACATTTTCACAATGCAGTTGCTTGTAATTTTCATTCATTGCTGCATTTCCGGAAGCAAGTAATCTTCACTTTAGAAATCAACATGCTACAAATATTTAGAAATTAAATTTAGAGGTGTCTGAAGTTTTTGCTGCTTCTGTCCATTATTCTTGCTGCATTGCTTTGCTCCCGCAGTTCTTTTCTGTGTCTCAAACCCACTTCAAAACACCCAAACTGATCCTTTTAAGTTAACAGTGAGATTTGCGTCCACTGACTAGGTAACTCACAAGATAGTCAAATCAAATTCTGCCCTTGAATGAACTCTTAAAGAACGACTTTAGCTGCCAAACAAGTGCGTCAGGTGTATCGCGTGGCCTTTACACGCGATACACCTGATGCACTTAAAATACTCAACACTTTTACGTAGAGGAGGAGAACAAAAGTTCTCCTTCCGTCCAGTGAGGAAGTCAAAGCAACACACACACACTCTCTCTCTCTCTCTCACACACACGCACAAACACATGAGAGGGAGGTGATTTCCAAGCAGAAGGTTAATAGTGGGAGTGTGTAGGTTAGGCCGAGGAACTGAACAAACATCGTTGCTCTGTGATTCATGGCGCACAACAGGATAGCAACTCCTCACACAATCACACCCGCCTCCTCTTCCTCTTCCAGCTAATAGAGAGGCTGGAGTGCTTTTTTGGACGAGCTGCTCAGTCCTCCCCCCCAAATTATGCGTCCAAGATATCCCAGTGCATTTATTAAGCACAACTGAGTCGTCGTGCTGAAGGATTATACACCTTTAGAGGAGGAAGAAGGTGTGAATGTGAACTTTCTATCGAGCTGCATATTTTGGGGGATCATCTGTGCAGTCTGACGCGTGTCTGTGACTGGATCTCTCAGCTTGCTCGTTGTGATTTGTAGCGATGTCCTCGACCAAAGATGCCAACCCGCCAAAATCCCAGGTCGAGTAGTCAGGCGGGAACAGGTAGAGCAGGAACAACAACAGCATCCGCTGGAGAGCTTGGCAATAACGCACAAGACAGGGCAAGTGTAAGTGAGGGCACCTAAATAACGAGGGACGGAGGGAAGTGCTGATGTTAGGATTACATTCCCAACTTTATTTATTACGGTTTATGTGATCCCACAAGATGTGCTTTTTATTCTCGGGGGCTTTTACAAAACCTTCATGTGTCGTCCAATTTAAGACAATTGATTGTGAATGACGGATGCAAACTTCACACGTAGGCTACTGTAGCTGCTAAAGCCATCATCATTCACTCTGTGAGAACAGCCACACTAATGCACATGGGTCACACTCATTCGGCACACACACACACACACTGCGAAACGTTGGACCTCATTCCGGACACATTAATATGGAGTAATAATGAACTGGTGTGGAAACATGAAAGACAGTGGATGGTGTATCGGGATGATTAAAGGTTGTCGCTGGGTGTGTTGACGCAGTGTCGTAAAGGTAATTCAGAAGTAAGCAGTTCATCAAAACATATCAGACAAAGTTTACCTCACGTCAGCCTTTAATTCAAAACCAACCAATCCTGGTTGGTTGATACGAGTCATCGATTGCGTTTGAGCTCATATGATTAGCCTTTGCATTTGTGTCAGCCTTGTTTCCATTCCTGGGCGTCTTGTTCCAGCCCTGCAGACAGCAAGAGCTATAAAGGAGTTTTTGGAATCGTAAAAAAAAGAAAGAAAAACAACTGCATGGCCTCGTTCCATGTAGATCTTGGAGTCAGAGCTAAACAAAAAGAACAATAACATGAGAACACATTAATAAAAACTCACTGCGACCAACCAGCCCCTCTGCTGTGTGGAACATGAAGGCACATACCGCTGCAGACAGATTAACCAGCAATAAAGCAGTGCGGAACACGAGGAAATGTTATTAACCCTTGAACGTGAAGAAGAAAGCACTGCTACGTGCCAAAGCAGGCACACAACACACAACGGCTCTGCTGGGGCACGGTCCCGCATTAGCTCTTATTACTTGTGTTTACTCGCACTGTGCCCACCAGTGACTCTTAAGTCGTAGGGTAACACTGCCATTACAGCTGGTAAGGATTCGGGAATTCAAGGACACTTGGGCAGGGCGGATGCTTTTAGCTGTCACGGAGGTTAGTACTCAGGACTTGAAGGACGCTCTCGTTACTCACAGCACCGCCCTGCTGCAAAAATAATGAATTGGACCGAGGGGTTTGCTTCTTGGGTTTCAGCCTGCGGAGCGCCGGCCTCAGCGGGGGTTTGGAGGAGGTCACTGGATGGGTGCCACAGGGAGCTGAAAATGTGAAAATAGGCAGGAGGCAGGGAGCGTCAATTGAATCCGCCCTGCGGGACGCCCCTCTCACCCGGGGCCCCCTCACTGGTACACATCTGAAAATGGTTACCCTCACACCTCTTCCAGCGGGGTCAGCCTGGGCCCAGGGATCAGATAATGAAAGGGAAATGGAGTAATCATTTGAAGTAGGAAGGGATGGAGCTATTGTTATGAAGCAGACTCACACAGAACCGTACCTATGCAGGTCTTCAAAGTCTGCAAAGGAAGGAATTCTTAATCGTACAAAGGATTCCGGATACGGATCATTTTACATATTATAGGTGTGAATTTAAAAAAGAAACAATGAAAGTCATCATGACGGAAGCATTGGAGTAAGAGTTGTGCAGTGCCCCCCCCGAGATGACTTCGATAAGGCGACAAACGAGGCAAATTACGACGTCGTTGACTTGAAGTGAAGGCATAACGTTCCCATGACTTTTGCCGGTTGGCTATTTGGCAGCGAGTGATGTCAGCCGCTTGAACAAAGGCAGATCGTTCAGTTGTGTGGAGCTTTGATAACCGATAGCAAAGGGGGAGAAAAGAGGCTAAAATGACCCCGATCAGATCAAACTGGCAGGAAGCAAGTGTTTTTATCATAATCTCAGCGAAGGTCTCTGTAATGGACTTGGAATGTAGCTGGAAAACGTCAGTGAAGGATTGAGCTGGAGGGAGATAAAAGGCCAGGCGTTTTTTCTAGAATTTCTTTCTTTTTCTTATTTGCTGACAATGTCCGCTATGGCCTCAGATGGCAAATGAAATCGGAATGAGAAACAGAAGATATCACAATAAATCAAATTTAAGCTCTTTGCAGCATCACCACCAGGTTGACCAACAAGTCTTTAAATCTGTCCGAACAGTCGAATGAATGATAGACTTCTCTGAATGTGTCCACTGGGCGGCTTATTTCTAGAAGATGTATTTGAGTTTGTGCGTGTGTGTCTGTGTGTGTGTGTGTGTGTGTGTGTGTGTGTGTGTGTGTTGGCTGACTGTGAATGGAGCGGATGAGTAGGCTCAGGCATGGGACCACAGCTGGATTAGCTGGTCAGCTGTGCTTTTGTTTATAGAACTTCAAAACTCCCCGAGGGTTTGTATTGTCTGGACGTCATGAACGTAGCATATGTGTCGCTTAAACTACGAAATGTGTCTTGAAATATACTGTAAATGTCGGTAATTATTGCCATTTATTCCACCAGTTTGGAATGGGGTATGATATATTTTTCTCCAGTGCAGTGGCAACCTTTACATTGGGTCAAAACTTCCTAAAGGTCTTCCTTGTAGCCTCTTCACCGTCTCTGTACCTCCAGCGTTTTACTGCTTGCTAGTGTGACGGATATATATCTGCTTTTATTAGCAGGTTAATACAAGCTTTGTCATAATGAGCATTAGGTTTCCTTTGAAAGCAGCTCAAATTAGCTGGGAAAGAGAGGGATGGAAATTGCTGAATGGACTTTACAGGCTCTTTAATTTACCCCCACCGCCACAGTGCGTAATAGTGAAGTCTTTTTAGTTAAATAGCTCATGAATGATGCATTGGCAACTACACCAGTCAACTCTGAACTCGGGACTAATTGATGATTGCTCGCAAACAGATGTTGGCCCGGTTCGAGGCACGGTTGTTAGCAATTATTTGATAAACAACGGGCTAATATGCTAATTGCTACCAGCTGTCAGTGAGGTTACTCGTTCTGTTTACACTCCAGATACAGTAAGACGCTCGAGTTCACCTGTGCGTCCGAGCGTTCACCACCAGCACCCGGCTACGATGCAACGCCTACACCTATTTTCCAAAAAGGTCGCCCGCTTTGCACAAAGCACATCGTTACCATGTTTGACTTTAACTTTTAACTTAACTTTATGAATTTATTTTTCGAACATGTATAAACGGGAAAAAAAAATGTTACTACTTGTACCCACAAAGAAAATACAAATTATTTTAATAAAAATAGAACAACAAAGAGCTAAGACACAACAGAAAATGTTCATTTAGCATAACATAATCAACCGTTTCTTATTGACTGCCAGCCCATGCAGATGGACACAACAGTAAACAATGGGTGCCTTGTGCACTTTCTTTTGCTGAACAAGTGGATTTCCTCTTCTGTTTCTTCTGTTTTGGTTATAGCCTCCCTTCTGGAATGTTTTCACCGGGTCACATTCCTCACTCTTGGCTCATGGCTTTCCATCTTGGCCTGTGCCTGCTGCATTGGGCGGCCGTGTCACACAGAGAAATGGACTTCCTCAGAAATAAATCAAGACGGTGGCCTTTTAAAGGGCATTACTCTCTGCAGCTCTCAAGGACCTCTGCTGATGTGGAGATGCAGAGGCGCAGGCCCAGCCTCCGCCACAAACTCAAATAAACAGAAACGTCGCCATGGATGATGTGGCAGACAAATGCGTGCTTGTAGTGCAAATGCGTGTCTGTCTGTTTGCCATACCTGTCATGCGGGGGCCCCTGGAGTGTCCTGACAAGAGCCATTAAAGTTTATAAGCATGAGGCCCAGCTGTCAATCAAGCTGACAGGCTGCCCCCACCCTTCCCTCCTCCAACCCGGCTCTCCGAAGAAACCCCAGAGAACCCCTGACCCCTCCCCGACGGGGAGCTGATAAAAAAACCTCAGCGGCTCCCAACTCAGCCCCGCTCAGAGTAACGTGGACGGGCTGAACCGACCAGGTTCTCCAGATGATGAGCTCCATAGCCGACAACGCTGAGCAGCTCTGAGCAGCTTCAGTGTAGCTGTGGAGCACTCGATGGCCGCGAAGCCCCACGATCTTGAGGCAAACAGCAGATTGATCAGTTATGCACCAGGCGTGTTCGCTTGCAGCCGTTTCCTCGATCAATTTCTTCTGGCAACTTTTTGCCTGCCCTGGATTCTGAGCCAAGTCAATATGCAAGCTAATTTTCCTCTGCATCCCCTGGCGGGTTGATGGCGCTTGCCAGAAGCCTCCGCACTTTGAATACAGCATGACACTAAAAAGTCACTCCGGTTATATTCAGTTAAAATGGTCGGTTAAGCTTCCAGTGCTTTATAGAAAAAGTGGGTGATGCTGGACAAAGCAAGCGCTCCGTCATATGACATCAAACCAAATGCCCAAGCCAATGGAATCCGACTAATGGCTTCCAGACAGGTGTAGAGCAGTATAGAGCACTATTGGTATCTGACCTGTCTTGTTTTGATAAAGCCCACATGTTAGATATCAGGACTACTCATGGTGTGTACCAACATACGCTCCCATTTTCGTTAATAGAAAAGCAGGGCGGGTTCTTGAGGGCTGATCGTATCTGTCGCAATGAGAAAAAATGAGTCTGGGTTTGAGTAATTGCATGGATAAACTATTGAACTACACAGCTAAGTCCCGCCTACGAACGCAGACTGCCCAATCGTAGCCGAGCCTCAGCCCGATTGGACGAGCTCCAAACCACTTGCAAAATAGTTCTAGAGTAAACTTTGTTTGATAGTGATGCATTGACCAAAAAGCATTATGTTTCTGCAGAAAACAACCGCAGAGTACGTTAGCACATTATTCACTTATATGCTAGTGCTAGCTAAAGTAAATAAAAACCTGTCAGTGTGACAGCAACAGCGTTGTTCTTTAATTATTACATTGTCCGCTGTCTCATTTTAATTCAGTGGTGTGAAGCTTTAGCTTTTGTCTAATTCCGTGATATTTACTTGGACACTCCTGTCGTAGACTCTGGTGGCTACGTTTTTTTGTCAATATGAAGGCAAATCAATGTCAAAATCGCAGTGCAAATCAGATCTATGTGCGTGCAAATCATATTTTCACGAGCAAAAGTCCGTCTCCAGCGAGCAAAAGTTCTTCTCGCGCAAGTGATTTGCTTGCTCACGAAATTTGAAATCCTCACTTGCGAGGGTGTTGTTTTCCATAGTTCTGGGAATGCATAACTCTCAACAGAGATGGAAGCCAGCCAAGCCAAAGACGAGGTTTGTAATCAATTAGGTGAAGAGATACCGTGGTGACTGGGTCCGCCCCCTAATGTCAAAAAGAAAATGAGGCGATGAGGTTCAAGTTTCAAGCTTGTTTGAGAGCGACATTAGCGCATGGACCTGATTTGATCGGATTTTGACATTGATTTGCCTTCACATCTCAATTATTATACAATTATTATCTCTATGGGGAGTAGCAGGGGGGCGGGGCTTAGCAAAGGCTCAATCGAGCCCGCTGCACTGAAATCTTTCTCAGTTGATTTGGATGAGAGTGTCAACCAAAAAGCAAATAAGCCACTTTGAATAGAAGTGTGTCTCTGTCCACTCCTCTATGCATAATGCGGCCTGTCGTGCCACTGCAGGATTAAAGTATCCCTCTCCCCAGACTGCCTCTTGATTCCGCCCGCGCTGACCCCTCCCACACACTGTTTGTTTTAATTAAAAGAAAACTTCCAACTTTGGCCGAGCAAGGCGTACTGGCGTTGGCTTTTCTCTTTTCTCTCAGGTGCTTTACTCCCAAATATTTGGCCAAACTGTTTTCTCTTCTTTTCCTCTGTCTCTCAGTACATGTCTCTCAGCTGGTCTTTCATGCGGTTGGGGTTGTGATTAAGCAGAGGAAGGATGCTCCTCGTATGTGTGGGAATGTGGAGCTGGATGGGCCTGTTTGACGTAACGGGATGAGAAAGTGTCGTATGTGCAATCAGCCAAAGGGGAAATGGAATCATTCCGATGGAGAACAGCCCCGTTCCCTCTGAACTGTGGCTCGGAGAGTTTCGTAGGCTTAGCGGCGTTTCCTGAGGCGTGTGCATGAGTATGCACGTACGTTTGCGTGAGCAAGCAGGTTTCCTCCTGCACGCATCTGTTACCCGAGCGTGCGTCCTCAGAGAGAGACACAGCACAAAGCACACATTGTAGTTTGTGTCAAAGAGCAGCAATGCGCTCGGTGCTCCTCCCACTCATCCCAGCTCGCGCATCTTGGAGGGATTTGGAGCAGAGCTTCTGAACACCTGTCAGTCACATTCATGAAAATATGCATTCCGCCCATACTAATATTGGGGGGGATACATTTAATGTGTTTATCTTTTGTTCCCAGTAGATATGGGTGCACTGCCGTTTCTCTTGACATGGATCAGTGTCTCAAATATGCGCAAAGGTGTGACTCGTGTAAAATCCACACTTGGAAAAAGTGAGAAAGGTTCAAAAAGTGTTTTTGTTATGGGCTTGTGACAGACATGTTTTGGGGTTCTTCTATACATCAGAAACACTTTTAGGACATTTCTTTTTTTCACAAGCTTTCACTTGGACGCAAGGATTGATTGTGATTTGGTGGTCAAAGGTCACTGTGACCTCACGAAACACGTCTCTGGCCGTACCATAAGGATCCGTTTGCTGATTGTGAACATTCTACAACGAGGTCCTATAGAATGATGAAGTGACGTAGATGCAACACAAAGGCTACAACCACAAGGTGCTAATTATTTGTATATATTTTCTTTCAGTTGGACCCCATTCCTGAAGAGGTGCTGCAACAGATACCAAATGCCAACGCTGTCCGCTCTATGGAGAAGGTTCTTGAAATACACAGTGAGTGGATCTATTGACAGAGTCCATCCATTTTTTCAGGCGTTATTTTTTAATTAAATGATCTATCATTAAGGTTTGAGTTGGATGAGTCACTTTATATTCGTAGCATTAGTAGATATTACATTTGTTAAGATTCCACGCGCGAAAGCCGGAGCAGCACACTGATGAAGTGTCTCTGCGCTTGCAGATAAATACTGGCGCTCGCTGCAGCGCTCCGCCTCCACACTGGGCTGCTCGCTGAGCGAAGCCCTGCGGCGGGACGCCGAGGAGGCCGAGACCGTGTCCGCCATGGCCTCGCTGTCCGTCGCCAACAAGCTCGTTGGAAAGAGGTACGCAATGATTGTCGTAGTTCTCGACGACCTCCGCGTACGTTCAAAGGAGCAGTTCGACATTTCCGGTGGAAAAGAGCTCGTACGCTGTCTTACTTTTATCAGGAAAAATAAATGTCAGAATGTTGCAATAATGAGGCTCAGTCTCTCTTTGACCTTTCTAGCCGCAGCAGATATTCTAGTGGATTTGCGGGTTGTGTTGGTGGTTGCCTGGTCTTAATGGTGCAGTCCTTACATTAGTCTCTGTTTCTCCAGGGCTGAAGAGGAACCCATGGAAGAGGAAGCTACCATGTAAAGGAACATTGTCTTTGCGCTTCATATTTGACAGTGTCCTCACCCAGACAGTGTCGATAGAAATGGTACTCCCGCGTCTCACCCCCCGCCTCACATAGATGAGGCCCATTATTGTGGGGGGGAGAGCGCTTGGAGGTGGTGCTTGGAAGACCGGACCACTGCGGACGAGCGTTCGCTGATCGGCAGTGCACGGACTGATCAGCGTGCAGGTGTTGCATTGCCTCTTCAAGACCTTGGATGTAAGAGGAACAACTCAACCACGCCACAACGACGACCTCGAGTGCCAGTGCTTTTAAAAACACTACACACGGTGTACTTTTCAAATGCAAATAAGGAACTATCCGTCGACATCTACTTTTCTTATCGTTCTGTTCTTTCTGCGCTTTATCGTCACCTTCACACCTTTTCATCATAAAACCACCAGAGCTTTTGTGATTGTGACTCATCGTGGAGGAATCAGCCCTGCTTTTTCAAGATGTCCGAACGAATGGAAGAAGCATTTGATGCAGTTTGCAGAGGTGGTTTCCAGCAGGTGTTATGATTCCAAAATGACAGTGAAAGTCTGCGCGTCCGTGCCTTTTTTTTTTTTTCAACCTGGTGGATCTTCTGTTTAACTCTACTGAAAGAGCTACGCCTTAAAAAACAGGTTTTGGAACAAGGCCTCTTCTCCCCGACCCCTTAAACATTTCTCCCCTGGCAAGACCTTCAACGCCTGCATGTTTTGGCACATAGACTGGAGTACCTTTGCATGTTAACCTGTAATTCCCTGTAAGCAGCCTGCTGTCTCCATGTACCTCCACCTTTCCTTCTTTTAAATAATATAATGTCCGCGAGTTGGAGGTGGTTCCGTTTCAAAGCAAGTTCCAGGTTTAACTAGTATTACTGAGTTGAAGCATGTATCAGTTTCGGTCCCCGAAGCCAGAGGAAACGTCTCAGAGGACCGGCTGCACCTTAGATACATGTTGGGACGACTCCCCCCGTGCGGGTCCCGTTAATGTTCCTGCAATCAACGGAGATTACTGCAAATCTCACAATGAATTGAACAGTTAATCAGTCTAATGTCCACAGGTTCATTGGGGTCTCCTTGGCAACTGGCCCAATCAGCTGTTAGGTGCCATGCGCTGAAAAGGATCATCCTGTTAGAATCAGTGTGACTTCCTGCAGCTTAATGAAGAATCGAGAGGAATAACTATTACCTCATATGGGCCTATGGTTGGAAGCAGCCCTCGCTTTAAAACAACTGTGTCCCTGTGGCAACAATGACAAAACCACCTGGGATATTCCAGAGGGGGGGGGCTGCACAGGCTCCCACAGCTGGTTTAACATCTTTAGTCCCCACACATCTGCTCCCCAAATGTCAGGCATTATGAGGCAGGTGTGTGTACATCTGTTCCAATACAGCCGAGCACAAGCTGCTCTTTCTAAACATACTTTCATAGACGCATATTTTTTTAGTACTTTATTTTTGTATTAACCTTTTCCAATTCTCTTGACCAGTGGGAAAAAGCCCATAGGGAATAAACACGGAACTTTGGAAAGCATGTGTAGCTCAGATTCAGATGCTGAATCCTTCCGCCCATTCTATCAAATCTACAATATAAAAATCTTTTTTTCTCCCCCCGCTGGCCTGTAAAGAGTATTTCAATAAATGCAGAACTTGTTCCTAAAACATTGAGCATTACCTCCCATAGCAGAACCCTGCTGGCCACACAGCACACCAGCCACCAACCGAGCCGTGAATACACGCTCCCTTCCGTTTTAAACAATACATGTCCAAGCTGGTGCTGAAGGCTGTAACCACCTCTCCAACTTCGCTCACCATTGTTTCCTCTACGAGCTAATCATGCTGAGTGTGTTTCTCCTGGTGAGAGGAGGCGGAGTGCTGTGGTGTTTACTGGTGTTTACTGTACATAGGACATCAATATCCGCAGTATTCCTGCCACACGCGTTTGTCTATGACTACTCTGCTCTTGTTGATTTTATTTCTTTTTCTTCCTTTGTTTTTTTTCTGCACTTTGGCCTCGTGTGTTCTTTTTGTACCTTTCAATGCCGTTTTGTTCACGTTGCCCTCTTCTCTCCGTCTGTTTGTTACAGTGTAAAGCTCACATACTTAGTGGACATTACGTGGCTTAGTTTGTGTGGGATGGTTGGGGTACAAATGTTTCTACTTTGTATAATGATGGACAATTGTGTATTTACTGTCTGTTCATAGTAGATTTATATATGAAAAGAAATGAGTATATTATATATATATATATCTATATATACATAATGAAATCCTATGGTCTTGTTTTTGAAGTTGGTATTGAAAAATGATCCTTTTCATGGGCCGTGCAGTCAGTCGGCCCTTTTTCAGGCTCCATTTACTGTCCTTTGCTACAGTTGGTTACATGTTTAGTAGTTTTACTGGTTGTCCTTTTGACTTTGAACACTGATGACTAGTTTTTGGCTTCATCCATCCCGTTGGTACCATAACACTGTTACAGCACACTGTCCGCTCGGCCTCACATTCAGGCACATATTCCTATTATTCCACTTTTTCTTACGTTTATGTGTGTAGATATATTTTTTGTACGAAAACACATTCTCACTACCACTTACAAAGTTTCAGTATTTTTTAGAAATGTGAGACTGAAATTGAAAGTATGCATCTATAAGTGTCCAAAGGCGGTTTCTTCCTCAAGGTTTACAAGTTCAACCTCCGACCCAAAAAGAAAAATGAGATAGGTGTATTTGAATTGGAATATGGCCATGCTATCCCCCTACCTTAAATCACCCTAATGGGCCTCACAAATGACTTCAAATGATCATCACTTATTTCCTTATCTGGACAAAAGATTTAATTGAATTCAACATTCCTTAAATTTGTGCAGTTCACATGTGTAATCTTGTTCTTTAGTTCAGTAATGCCAAAGGTTCCGTCTTCTCTGTCCTCACAGAACTGCAACCCTTCGCCTGCGCAAGGACCAGTGTCTCTAACAATATCCACTCACTCGTCTGCTATTCTGTAAATGTACTCAAGAAAAGCAAAGGTAGAGTAGTGAAAAGTAGTGAATCATTGCTTGCAGTAAATTGTTTGCCACAAAGTTGATTCTCCAATGAGATAACTGAGGTCTAGACATTTGCAGAGGGGCATTATCATGCAGCCCATATTTTTTAGTATGGTTCTACTGTACATTATATCAGACACCTACACAAACACCTGAAACTTTCTCTGGTATTTCTTGTTGTTTGGTGCTCAGGACCTCATTTGCATTGTCTTGATACTAGATGCTGAAGAACGTATTTGTGGTTGGAATGTGAAAAAGCAAATAGTCAGGCTACCCTGAATAGTACCTTCACTTGGACAGCCTCAAATACAAACACTCTTGGTCAGATGCTTTTCAGTAACACAGTCCCAGAACATTCCCAGATCCATTGAGCAGCAGTGCCAGTTGTGGGGTTTCTTTTGCTGAATGTTTTGGTTCAGGAGCCAAAACTCGTCCTGTCCGGCCAGCTTCACTCAGTCTTAACACAATGTCCAGTAACAGAAAATAAATACGAAATCTGCAACGTTCCTTTATGTTGTTTTCGGCGTCCACTCCATTCCTCTTTTCTCTCCGCATGGTCTGTATGTCCGCATGCACTGCCTGCCTACGTACCTGTCTGCCTGTCTGTCCGTCCCATACCACATATCAGCACAAGGGATGAAGCACTGAAGGACGTTAGTACTTTCACTGTATCCAAACCGTCTTATCTCCTTTACTGCTACTTTGTTTCTGCTTGGGATGAATTTGGGTTATTTCCATGTTGTGCTTATACCTTTAGGATATGGAACTACAGAACCTGCAAGACCTTTGTTGAATATTTTACAAAAAAAGTCAAATGTAAAAAAAAAAAAGTATCTAGCACTTGTAACACAAACAATAGATTTGATTGTATTTATGTAGAATTATTTTAGGGGGACGCTTTGTAAACTGCTACAACAGAATGGATTTTGTTTTTTTAACTGGGCAAGATGTGACTTGTGGTGGACTTTTGGGAAGACGTCTTTGTTTTTTGTCACATCTGAACTTATCAAAGGACTCCATCCAGGTGCCTGGTCATTGTTACGGTTTTCCATTCCACTAAATAAGCCAGTTATTGCTATGACCACTGTGGTTCCAAAACAATCAGTTCTAGGTTTACATATGTATAAGATGCATATTCCTTTTTTTTTCAATTAGTTTTTGACTTGTTACAGAAATAGTACATTGTTCTCGGGAACCTTTGCTCTAACATGTTGTCTTTGACATGTACAGTATAAAGTATTGTTTTGGAAAAACTGCAATGTCTGTTTTTTATAACGACAATGTTGATGCTGGTGGTTGATTTCAAAGACGAATGCGCGTTCAGTGTGAGTCATGAAGGGTGGTGTCGATGAAAACCAATGCCGCTGACCTGAAGAAACCAACCAAAGATGTCTTTATACTCCTCATGTTCTTCTTTGTCAAAGCATATCATATACATTTAGCATAATGCATATTGACTGCAGATACATTCGGATTTGTTTTACTTGTAGCAGCTAATGTAGGGGATGAAGGGGGGCAATGAAATCAAGGCGGAAGCATCCCAACTCAAATTGCTCCAATCAGAACCCTGGCAGCACCATGGCAGTTGTTACAGTCAATGAGGATCCCTCTCTGCCTGCCAAAGGACAAAGAGACGTCGCATACAAGCACAACTCCATAAATCTAGTCCTTTCTATTTATTTAAAAAGTGTGTTTTGTTTTCAATTTAAATGTCTGTGTACTTCATCTATGCTAGTTTTGTGGCATAGTCTAGTGGTTAAATCTTTTCTTGAGACCTGGGCTCAATTTCCACTAGGAGCTCTTTCCGGGTGCTTCCGGAATCCTCTGTGTCCAATCAGAGGTCTTGAATTGAAATACCGCCAGATTGCTTTTCCATACTCTCCGTATGCGTGGACTGATGCAACATTTAACTCTTCCTGTTTCTGTCACTGTTGTGACACCAACATTACTTTGATGAAAAGTAGAACACAGACGTTCCCGACAGTATCTTGAGTTCATGAGGTTTTCGAGTAGCGACGTTAAAACTTAACCTGTTACAGTCGCCTTTAGCCGTTAGCCTCATGTAGCTCAAGTTGCTCAAGGCTTTGACTTAGTTGCGTGCAGTTCCCCTTTAAATCCAGACAGAGGCGGCATTGCAGGAACTGCATCCAAAGGGCCCCACAGTAGCTTTGGCTAGGATCAGCCCCCCCATTTGGAAAGGTCAAAGGTCTGAGCTAGCGTCCAAATAAACAAGCGTGAATCCCTGATGGTGGTGGAACTAACGCTAAGACAACAGTGCAAAGGCAAACAAAACCAATCCTGCCTTGCCTCCCCTCAAATAAACACACATTCCACTGCTTCCCTGTCAAACTTTGAATTTAGAGAGTGACAGTGTAAATAGTACCAGTGCCTCAGGCTTTGTACGCTGACCCGGTCTCTGTAAATCACAGGGGCCTGAGACACCACGCTGTGTCGGAGGCAAACGAAGAAGGAGCACATCTCTGCTTAAGAGAATGAGGTCAAACACAGACATGCAAAACAATATTTGCCATCATGCTGTTGCCAAAAAGGGCTCTGATGGCTCCCAGAAAGGGAAGGGGATGATGTTAAAGTTGGGAATTTGACCCCTTCATGGTCCACGAGTGGCTTTGGGATGCGCTAACGACCGCGCTCGTGACACGCAGACTGCCTGTCTCACCTTTAGCTCACCGTAAGTGACGACGCGTCCGTCATCTGTGTAGCGACACGTAACCCCTGCGACCCCTCGGCCAGGTCGGGTCAGAGGAAAGGCGGAGCCCTGAACTTTCCCCCCTTTCCAAAGGCCAGCTTGCAAGATGGCCGCTTCTCGCCCACAACAAAGGACTGAAATGTCACGAAGGATTGAGATCTGGGAAACCTCCCTATCTATTTTCCCTCTCGTGTCCACACAGTGACATTCTGGTGTGCGGCAGCTCTGATGCTTGCTCCTCTTCTTGGAGCGCCGACCGTTGTCAGCTAGCTTGTCATTACCCAGCAACCCGAATGCGTAAAAAAAGACCTCGTCTTCCCAGCTGTGCTCATCACCGCTCTTTTTAATTGCAGGTTGGACTGCCTCAAAATGGCAATGAGGCTTTGGCCAGCTGCTCTGATGACAAATAACACTAATTACAGACAAGTCATTAGAATAGTTTTAGGGGGATCCTCAGGGTGGCCCAGTCAAGTAAAGTCCACAAAAAATATTGGAGGAAGAAACGCTGCAAGTTCTTTTTAGTCCGTGTGTAGTTGAACATTTTCCCAACAATTCCTCTTTATTCCAAGGATGGATTTGGAAACCGGAAAAATGCTGCGACCATTTGCTATTATTTCCATCAGACGTTCCACCCGCCCAGTCGGCACCTCTGATCCATAGTGTGTTTGCTTGTCTTGCTACTGTAGGTGTTTAGTCTGGTGCAGAGCGTGCGTGGACATCAAAAGGGCCGTTGCAAACACTGAGGCCGGGGTCAAAGTTCACACACGTGCTGCAGACAGTTCTTCCTAAAGATGGAGGACGGAGCATGGAAAGGACAGTACTACCGTTGAGTTAATAGTCATGGGCAACCTGTCACATGGTGAGAAGGCCAGATCACGACCGGAGGAAATAATATCTTTTTTGTATTATTCAGCAATTCCTTTTTATAATTTATACAAAGCGAAATTAGTTGGATGGTTCTGACAAGACATCATTCCTTCATACATCATACGAGACCAGCTTTTTCATTTTTTGTTTTACTTGCATCCAGTCACGTGTACCGATAAAAGCATCACATGGTTTTCATCAGCATTTACTCAGCTGTCATGAAGTGGAAATTTCATAAGGACTAAAAGCTCTGGAATTCTAATGGTAATAAAAGGGATCAAAGTTTGAGAGGGACCTGCCTTTTCTTTCCCTCGGTCCCTTCTCTGTCTGCTGCCTTTAGCCTGCGTTCATGGTTCAGATCTGGCTTTGGGGCAATCCCATTTCCCCTCCTTCTCAGTCCTACAGGTACCTTGAGTAAATTGTTCAATTTTTTTAGCTTGAATTACATGTAAGTGAATAAACACCTCATCTTCGGGAGTTTTAAGAAAAAGTGGAGGTGAGAAGGTAAGACTCAGCTCCTGAGCCACTGTGACCCACTGACCTCTGCTGACCCCGACGCTCATCACTGCTGCTACTGACGAGCAAAGGAGGAGAGGAATGTTGGCCTGTCAGCCTCCTGTCTCCTCGGCAGCCTGCAGACGAATCAAGTATCACAGCTTGAGGTTGGAACTGTTCCCGACTCGTGGACACAAGTAGGGAAGAGACATGGACAGTGGCAAGTCAAAGGACGCCTCGATGCTGCTCCGTAGCCCCGCCTCCATCTTTACTCTCCTGGCTGAGAGTAAAGATGACTCGCCCTTCATCTGAACTGGTGAAGAAAGCTGCAGTTGTTCTTCTGCTCACATTGTTAATGGCAAAGTCATGGATTCCCCACGTTTTGTGGATACTGAGATGCAACAACCAGTTGGTACCCCTCGCCTCAGTCCACGGGACGCCCTCTTAGCCATAGCCGCCGTGTATTAAAAGCACCAGACAATGCTGGAAGAAGATTACATGGAGGACGACAAAGGCTGATTCGTTCAGGGTGGGAACGGATAACGGACCCATACAACGTTGTCCACAGCAGTTGGTCCACACTTGGGCCGTGTGTGTCAGATGAGACCAGATGGACAGAAGACGGTGCCAGAGGAGAAGATGGACTGCAATAGTCGGAGCCAAGGGCAGAGTCTTACACATAAAGAATGATGCAGTACAGATGCATTCCCATGCAAAACCTGCTCAGCTACAGGTTGTCTTCAGACGTCTGATAGCACTCAGTATTGTGCTCATACATCGTTGTTTATTTTTATTATTATTTGTTTTGGCCTTAATTGACTTAACTACCCATCATACCCCGCGAAGCACTAAGGTATCTTAGAACCTTGGATCTCCTCCAAGGTTTCTTTTCTTTCAGCTCCGTCTGTGCTCAAATGGCAATGTGAGATGACCGATAGTTCACAGTTTGACACAGTTGTTCTTTTTTGTTTTTTTGTTTGTTTTTCCAACGGCACCACAGACATGTGATCCTCATCACTTCAGAGGGAAAACATCCCAATAGGCTACTTTTACACTTCATTTCCTGTCAAATTTCAAAGTCATGGATCCACAAGAAGCCCCGATGAGCTGTGCAATAAATATTTTGGAAGCGAGAGGATGACATCCACAGTGGCATCCAGCCATTTAAATAAAGAACACTCAGACGAGAGCGTCAAAAGCTTTGGAAACGGAGGAAATTGCGGACTCCTCCTCGGATGAAGAGAAAGGTATACGGATGCAGGCGTGAGCACTCAACGCGGCGATAACATTTATTGTCCCCGTGTCTCATCGCGTGACACGAGGATGTTCCCTTTTCACGGCGTCACTAAGGAGCCAGTTTGAGGGCCTCAGTGTCAAAGGCCAAGTGATGTGAAGCCTGTCCAAGGTTATTTTGAGGTGGACCATATTTTGGCCGAGAAGAGAAGGCTTGTGACTGGAAGCTGATTGATTTAAATCCTCGTCCTTTTCAGGTTACTATTGCTTCTCTTTCCACTCAATAACAGGCCCCATCTGGACCAGACAAAATGCAGGAGTGAATGTGTAGACGTGTGTGTGCCTGTGAAGTCGGGATGGGGGGTGCACTGGGTCTGAGGTGTAATGATTATGCAGAGGGGGCCCTCTAGAGCTGGATCAAAGTCTTTGGGCTCTTGATTAGATGATGGAATGAAGAAAAGGCCAGAACAATTATTTGTTTATGTTTCATCCAGGCGGCCTTGACAGCCGAGGCTCCGCGGGTTCCTCTGCTGCGCTTTGTCCGTCAAGCAGCGGCATCTTCAATATGTCTGCTGTTTTTACCATTACCATACAGCGTAGTACTGTGAGCGCAGCACCTGTAAAATAACGTTGTTTTTTACAATCAAACACTTGATTCTGTACGATAAACTGTACGTAGTATAATAACTCATTTGAGATGACATGGAATATGCCAGGATCCAATCCTTTCAACTTTATTTTAGTTTTTTTATTTATTTAAAAATGTTAATAATAAAAGGGACCTATGCAAATTAATATTAATACATATTAGTTGGTTAAATGCCTCTCATTTGATCCGTTTAACCAGGAGATCCTCAACAGCACCCAATGAGAGAAAGAAGGGAAGAGGGATGGTCAGACGTAAGTCTGAGTAATGCTTTGTGAATGGCAGTGGTGAGACAGCTGACCTTCAGCTTTGCCAACAAACCCACACACACACACACGCACATAAATACACGCACACACAGGGGAAGTTGAATGTGGTGTAAGGCTAACCTTAGATTTTTTTTTTTTTTAATTTTTTTTTTTTTTTACTGAACCAGACGAAAACCGAATACTGTTTGAGGCACACACAGTGTAAACCTTCACTTTATTCCCTTTTTACTGCAAAATAAAGTTTTGTAGCTTTTTCCGTCTGATTTTACGGGAAACATCTGGATCTCTCGCGCCGCTGGAGAAGTGGCCCCGGGTGATTCTGGGCTGCTCAGCTGTGAGGACCCGGGATAATGAGCAGGTTTAAGACGGGCTCCTACGGATAAGCCGGCGTGGGTAGAGCGGGAAGTCCAGCAGCATCCGAGACCACCGCGCCGAACCGCATCCCTGACACGCCAACATGAACGATGTTTAAAACTGTGATCCTGCAGAGAATATCAGCACGTGTAAACTTCACCGCCGAGCATCGCTGGCTTAATGCATGCAGGCCTCCTTGCAGGGAGGGCCACGTCGCACCTGAACCAGTGAACTAGAATCAGTCACAGAGATCCCAGTGTCACACACGTCTTCGTGTCACATACATCACTCAATTTCAAAACCATGGCCATGGAATGAAAACAGCTGATTTTCCCTCTAGTGAGCCTCCTTTAACCACGTACGATTGGTAATAAAAAGCAAAGGGACACATGAGTTGTTGTCAGGTCGCCATCCACCGAACAAATCGCATCAGAGGGTGGAGGAGTGAACCGCGTGGCTGTTAACTAATAAATAATGGAGCTTTGGTGCGTTAGTGTTCAATCTTCTCGCAGGTGTTTCTCCTTCGAACCCTGTAGACAGAATCACGCATAACGGAAAAACACTCATATGTACACAATATTTTCCCAAACCTTTAAGCTTTTGTTTCATATTTCATAGCATCCTCGTGGTGCAATACAAAGCATTTATTGGCATTTACCATTTTGTGAAACAGTTTCCTCCCTGGGAAATGTCTGACTGGCATTTCCTGGCCTGTTTCCATCTAAGATCTTAATATAGATTCAGTACAGTTGAAGTGAAAGTTAGTGTTTGTTTTGCTTGCGATAAAACGATTAAGCTGTTTAAGGGTGCCACTTGAAAGTCAAGATCTCAACGGTGCAAAGTTTAGCTGAAACAGCAACACAGAGCCAGCCTACCATTTACACCAGCGAGCCCCACGTTAACAATGAGGTCCTTTCAGTGTTCCGATTGCATCTAACTATGTCTGGGAAACAAGATGTAAACAACTTTAATGCTTTAGGAGCGAGAGAGTCAAAGGAATGTGTTCAGTCGTCTCTTCAGTTTCCTGCATGCTTTCTTTGTCAATTAGTATTATTTAAAGGCAGGCTGAGAGTTATTGTCCTTATCTGTGGTTGTCGGGGCTCCCTGCTCGTTAGAGAGCCCAAAGGCTTCGGCATTTCAAATGATTACTCGTTATGCGAGCGGACGAGTATTTTATAGGGCTGAGTTTGAAACTGGCTGATATTTCTAATGAAGCTGTATATTTTATGACCGTTTTTCTTCTTTTTTTTAAGTCGGTGTTTTCTTTCCATAACTAGGAGAAGGGGGAGAAAGAAAGGGGGAGATTTACACACCCAGTGAAAAGAAAATGTTACGATGCACTTTTCAATCGAGCAACCATAACCTGAACCAGCAAAACACTTTGTTTAAATCTGCTCTAGATATTTATTCATTTTTTCAATATTGTCTTGTTGGATGAAATGTCTGCAGAAATTTCACTTGAATCGACCAAACTAACTGTAACAGATTTAAATCTACAGAGGGAATACAACAAAATTAAATGTAAATCATATTTTGTTCAAAAATATGTGTTTTAATAAATAAGCAAAAACAAAAAAATGTACATCGGACGGATTTTTGGAGACTTAATAAAGAAAGTCAGTGAAACAAATCCATGCAGCAAATGACTCAAAATTGCATTGGTCCCTTTACAGACTACAGGCGTAGTTACACAGGTATGTACAATATGCCTCCTTCTATATAAATTTATACTTTGGTTTTAAGTCTTTGAAAAACAATATATATATTTATATATATATATTGTCTCTGCAACAAACAGCTGCAGAGTCAGAAGCGTGTGTTGAATCTGCATCCACACACGCACACACACACACACACACTTCCAAAGCGTTTGTAGGTCACATTACGTCTCTCTGCCAGGCCTTTGAGGTTGATGGGTTCTTCAATAATTCCTTTGGTTTTCATACTTTGTAGAAGTAAACAGTCTGCAATGGAGAGAAGAGATACACATAATCAATATTTAAATGCAAACTAACTGCATGCATAATCATAATAATAATAATCTATTGATATTTCTTTTTCTTCTAATATTTATTTTTTATTATTTTACATTCACTGACTTGCATAGCTTGTGGGAAGTCATTAATGAATCAATAATGAGTCAAACCTCATGGTGACTGAGAAGCAGGAAAATGGTGCATTTTAAATGTGGCCCTTAAGCTGCAGTTAAATAGAGAGGAAAACACGCACACGGTTTTTATGCACCTGAATAAAATCACCGTGGATTAGTGGACAAACTGAAACAATAAAATCGATTTCCTCAGAGCAACATTGTTCAAAGTCAAAGAAATAAAAAAAAAGACTAAATATGGTCACAATTAATTATATTTTCACAGGCCTTTTTTTTATACATGTTTATGAATAATATCTTCGCGTGGATGTTGATGTTCATTTTCTTTTTCCATTTTAATCCTGGCAACCAAATGATTTAAGACAATTTATTCCTAGAGAACACGGTACTTCATGCCCCATATTTTGAGAAGGAAGAGGAGAGTTTCTGAGATACAAAGTTACAAAGGCTTCAATGTTTCGGGTTTTTTTTCTGTAACATTCCATTCAGCTGAAAACCCTTTTAATTTACTGTGCTTACACAAATCCCTGTAATGAAGCTCGTTGGCCTCCCACACGGAACCGGGCCGGTTTACAGGACAACAAAGGCCCGCTGATGGGCGCTCTGTCAGGCCCACGAGCAATAAACAAACCCCGGCTCGTGTTATTCTAACCCAAAGTGTCAGTCAGCGTCAGCTTGAACTCTTTCAAGCCACCCGAGAAGAAGCAGCTTTACTCCAACCTGTGCTTTTATTTTGTAACAACGTTGTAATAATTGTCAATCCGGAGACTCAGACTAAAGAATCGCGGGATATTCGGTCGTTACGTCACAGTGTCTTTTACCAAGAGAAGGTGAAAACAAACTCCAACAAAAGTCCGCTCTCACCTGCTTAAAGTGACCAAATCCCAACAGCTCGATGTCCTGCGTGCGGCCCTCTTGTACTGTATTTAATTATTGTCTCGCGCTGTATTCGACTTGTTCCTCTGCGCACAGCGAAGCGCGTGATTGTGGGAATAAACGAGGCGCGTGGCTCAATACAGCTGCGTGTTGGTGGAGCCCAGACGCGTGTATTTTTATTTTATTTCTACCTGCAGTTACGAGCGTCTGAATGCGGACTGGCTACAGAAATAACAAATATCCCATTTAAAGCGTTTCTCGTAAAATGAAAACAAAACAGTTGTGTTTATTTTTTTAGTCCGCGAGGCGCATTCTCGATTGCGCGCGGCACGAGAAAATCAGTCGTTTTGTATATAAATAAACAATAATATTCTATATATAGTATATGTATCAATAATCAACTTCAAATGGAAATGCATTTTTCCGATGGGCGGAATGGGTCGACCCGGCGGGGGGGTCCTGAGGCCTCACTGAGCTGCACGTGCCCCTCGAACGCTTTTACGTCACGGCTACTGCGCACGTTTTGTTAATCATTTCAATATCTATCCAAGATCACAGTGCAGCTTAATAATCCGTGAGCGTCACACGCATATCGCGATCCCGTAATATATCGTCGTCCATCTCAGGAATGAAACGATGGGCCCCCTCGTCCGTCCCCACAGATGTCCCCTCCCTTCAGTATGTGGTACCCACCGCTTTGGCGTCGCCTCAAAGGTCCCTGGCTGCTAGTGGGATGCTGACATGGACCACGCGCCCTCCATCCTCCACACGGAGAACGCGTAGCTCAGTCTTTCGTGCGCGACGTAGCTGCAGCTGGACATCTTGTTGTCCATCTCGTCGCTCTGCAGCACCTGGCACAGGAAGTCGATGTACCTGGAGGCGAGCTTCAGCGTCTGTATCTTGCTCAGTTTGTCCGAGGGCAGCGTGGGGATGATTTTGCGCAGCGACGAGAAGGCCTCGTTCAGAGACTGCGTGCGCTGCCTCTCGCGCACGTTGGCCAGGCACCGCTGGTTCTGCAGCTCCTCGTACGACTGGTTGCTGCTCGGACTGGGCTTCTTGGCCCGCTTGACCGGGCCCGGGCTGCTGCCGCTGCTGTCCCCGCTGGACTTCTTGCTCTGCCTCCTCTTGGCCGGGAAGCGTTTCTGCTGCCGGTCCAGCTCCTCCTCGCTGGTCCCCAGACTATCCACGGGGGAGCCCGGACAACTGGAGCCCTCTTCCATTTCTTTCTTGAAGAAAGTCAGGGACAGAGCGGAAAACGCGCCGTCCACCTTTGAAGCCGTGGTTGCAACAGGAGGGGGGGGGGGGGGAGAAAGCGAGGGTATCCGAGAAGATGAGGGTGGTGATTGGTGGATGCCTCGCGCTCTGCGCCTCTCGCGTCGGGAGAAGCTGGATCGCAAACCTGGTGTTGGCAGGCTTCTCCTCGCGCCTGGAGGTTTTTTCCCTTTTAAATTCGTTTGGAAACGTTATCCCGGGTTCAGATGCTAAATAGTTCTGGGAGGGGAAGGGGAGGGCTTTGTAGGGCGGGAGGGGGGGAGTCAGTGCGTCCCGGTCCGCTGTGAGCAGGAGGGACCCGTCGGTTGCGTGTGTGTTCTGGGACGTGACTAAAGCAGGGCGCTCGTTTAGTGCTCGTTTGATTGGATTTCATTATGGGTTTGACTTCATTCTGGTATTGAAAACACAATTAATTAAATTATGAAATAAACGATTACACACAATTCTGGTGAAACCTCTTTTAAAACTTTATTGGATTTATTATATTTACCTTCAATTAGTGGTGATCATCTTTAATATTTGGTTTGGTGAAATTAGTATGAAAGTTTAGAGTCTATACTAATATTATTCCCACAAAATATTGTCCCAAAACCTTGAGCTACCCGTATGCATTTTGAGGGAAACCTCAGCTGTGTCTGCAGGGCATTTTACTTGGTCCATAAACAGTAAATACTAATATTATTGCACTGTATGTTTCTCTGTGCGCTCATGGGAGATTTACGCGGAGTTGTGGAAATATATCTGCTTGATCCTTAATCGAATCAAATCCGTCGGCTGCCACGGTTCTTATAATGTGGAAGCGAAACAGGAAAGTCTTAAACTAACCAAGGAGCTCTGGACGGTTCCTCCATGCGTTTTGTCAGCGGTCCACCTCTTCATCTGTCATGTCATGTATCCCCCACAGAGCGCAGGTGGCTCACATTACCGACTGACTTCATCCACATTGTGCACACTTTGTCCAAATCAGCTGACTGACCTGGAGAACATTTGGTGTTTCTGTATAGTTGTGGCTTTCTCACAAAAATATGGTGATCTTTTGTATAAGATTTATGTTCCTTGAGTCAAATGTACTTTCCTTGAAACCATGCGTATACGCTACAAACCGCAGGAGGCCGTGTTTATTCAGATTGTGAAGCCCTTCGCCGCGTTGGGCTGTACAAAATAAATGGAAATAAATGAACATAATACATTATTTATTTCTGTTCTAATGAGACATGTAACCTTTGACCAACATCATTGGAGGATGTTCCTAAAAAGATTATTAAGGAGACAAGGCGTAAACTGTTAATGTCAGTCAGATTTTATCAAATAATTGCCCGTTATTAGGAGGCAATTTAGTAAATTCACACTCTAGTGAAAACTTTAGTTAAACAAGAGTATCTGAAAATAATCAAACTGCGTGTATCTCCAGCGTGTATCTGGGCCTCTACCCGTGTGAGGAGACCGCTTGCTGTAAATGGAGCAGAACTTCACAGTTGCACAACGTTGTTTAAGCCCACGAGTGCTGCCTTGGTACCGGGACCTTTAATTCTCCCCCGGCCCAAAGTAGACCTCGGCCTGCTTAGTGTTTCGCGTTGGTAATGCTGACTGTCACTTTACTTTTACTCGGTACCAGCGCGGTGGATTCCGACCTGCGGGCCTCAGTACAGGTCCAACGTGTGGTCACATTCTACTGGCCTCCATCTTTATAGAGCAGGTAATGTTTCTCACGGGAAAATATGAAAGTATTGCTGAAATAAGCGCAGCGCGTTCGGATGAAAGGAGCAACGTGCACACGTGAGAGAACACACACAAACACCCACACACCCTTTCCTTCACTGACCTCTGACCTCCTGCTCCCGGGCTCAGCTGCAGGAGGCCTCCGTGCCCAGGGGAACGGTGATTCCCCTGGGAACTAGCAAGCATTCAAAGTTGCTCTTTTTTCCATTTATATCAATATAGAAGTGAGACTCCACATATGGAGGGACTTTGATTTGGGTGAAGGGATATTTAATTGACATACGCACAACGTGATGAGAAGGCGAATAGTGTGCTGCTGTTAACATTCTGTATCTCAAACGGGTGGCGAAGCCGTAAGTACGACAGAAAAAGGCCCCTGTGGAGTTGACACACTGGTAGTTATGAGAACGCTGAGGTAATGAATGCAAGGAGGAGAGTCGGACGGACTCAACCTGGGCACCGCACATGGCGGCTGGAGGGCCGGGCGATTTCTCCTAAATTGACAGCTGACAGCAACAGAGAGGAGAACAGATTCGACGCAGCGACGCGATTTGCTGATCGTGACCAAATGAAGGTGAACAAAGTCCGTGAAATCATAGAAATGATGGGAAACCCATTAGAGGGATTTTATGGCTGGAGGGCTCTTTGTGCGCGTCAGCGAGTGATTCATGTTCATCCCACCCAACGCTTGTTAGAGAACAGAGGAATTCTCGGATTCTGTGGTTCTCGCTTGAACCCCGCGAGAGAGATGAATGGAGCGGGAGACGGAGAGGCAAAGGCCGCAGAATGAAGTGAGAGAGAGAGAGAGAGGCCGATGACCTGCCTCTCAGATCAAAGGTGAGCTTAGGCCGTAGCCCAGCGTGGCAGATGACGTACCTCTGTCTTGTCTGACACCTTTAAAAGCAGCTCCACATTGAGTCCGGGCCGGGTCCTAATAAGCCCAGATCCCCTCGCTTGTCACATCAGTGACAACACATCCTTGTTGCGTGCACGACCTTCTGCCTTCACGTGCACCTCGTAAACCGAAAGCACCGGTCGCCGGACAGGAAGTTAGGCCGAGAGGTGCTGAGGGATGAAGAACAGGTCTGGAGAGAGGAAGAAAAGAAGAATCGGCTGAGGACGCTCACGGAGGAAAGAGGCCAAATGTACGTCGGCGTGACGACTCCCTCCGCCTTTGATCCGACGGGGATGGTTACGGACGTGCGAGAGAAGTTATGGAAGGGATGATTTGTTAGAGGTCGTGATGAGTGGAATTCTGCGGTCCATGTGCCTGCCAGGATCGCTTACCCTTGACTTCCACTTCTGCAGACACTTGCGGGGCTCACCCCAAATGATCCTGGAGACGGGATCTGAAGAAATGGCCCGTGTGCTGGCATATTTCGGCTGGTGAATGTGTGTGTGGATGGGCCTTTAAACTCATGTACAGTATACATAATCACCTGATTATCAAACGCATTGGGTACATCTGTGTTTCTATACATGCACATGCACGTGTGTGTGTGTGTGTGTGTGTGTGTGTGTGTGTGTGTGTGTGTCAGAAATTGATTCAAGATGATCCAAGCAGTGAAAGGGGGCCAGCTGCTGGTTCTCATTGTGCAGAATTGAAAGGTTTCTTAGGTAATATAACCATTTCATCTTACTTGAATGGTACATGCTAGTTTCATACTCATTAGCATTATGCAGTGCCCATAATTAGGAAAGTAACTTAAAATAAAATATAAAATATTTTCATAGATGCCTGAATAGACAAAAAAAAAGTCCAACATCACAAACACAACAGCGCAGCTGCTTCTTTCATTGGACTTTATCATGTTTTCATGGTTTGTAAATGTTAATGCTCACCAGAGGTAAAACTAAAAGACATTTATTTTTTTCTGAACAAAAACTAAACTAAACCCAAGTGTACTGGTGCCATCAAGTTCCAAAACAAAAGTTAAGTCTGTTTTATTGCCCATTGGTTTGTGAAAATGTGACACACAAGTCTGTTCTAAGGAAGAACTTGACAACCGATGGTGGTCGGAATATAGTGTGGAAATAGTTATAGTATGAAAAGCACATGCACCTTTATATAAAAACCTCTTAAAAACTCATATTACTTAAAAGGACAAACTGAACCAGCATTGTTTTCTTTCTTATGAAAAATAGTTAGATGCTACAAGTTTGTTCATGTTGCAGCATCCCGACGTGCGTAGACGCAGACTTTCCTCTAGCGTATATGAAATAACCAAAGGGCCGCTCAACATTATCAGCCACAGGTGGTGCGTCGAATACGGGCCTGTATTTAGCAGAGGTTTCTAAAGTGGGCGGAACAACAGGCAATATTGGTGAAAGGTACATATTGGGCAATAAAACCATAGGCACCTCCACTCATAGAGCCATTCTTCCGTAACGCCGAGCGCCCATTCATTCATGTATCCACACTTCTCCTTTCTGCTGCCCCAGGGGCCGATGACAAGGTGTTTCTGAAATCGCATTAGGGGCCCGTTCACAGAGGTTTCATTGGGGAGTGTGTAACAGCTTGAAGCATTTAGGCTTTGTTTAATACGATGCAGGCTCGCGGCTTGCTGCTTTGTCTCCTGTGTGGAAAGGAGCCCGGGATGGCTGAGACCCCCACTGCCAGGGTTCGCTTTGATATCTGGAGATGGAGGGGGGTACACAAGGCCCCTCCCTTCCACCCAACACACACCACCCCCCCCTGAAACCTGTATGCTCAGTACCTGACTCTGCCCTGCTGCCCTGTAGAGTTATGGCCATCCAATGAACAAGCCAAGCTTTGAAGTGCGGCTCTGCGAGGCTTCACACCCCATGAGAGATGAGTGAGGGGAGCAGGAATCATGATATACAGCACTGTGTCCATCTCGGCCAACATGCTGGATCTTTTAGGTGAGGAAGCCCTGTTCCAAAACCCAACCTCTTCATCAAAACGAGGCTGCAAAATATCACCGCGTAAAGAACCGGCTGCTGTTCCCAGGTCGGCGAATACTGGTGCTTCGGCGCGGCCTTCCTTGGCGAGGCCTTCCTTGGCGAGGCCTGCGCCTGCGTGACATGTAACGGCCTTTCACGCAAATACAATAAAACTCGACAGTTTGATACAAGAAAAAAACCTTTAACCAGTTTAAAGTGAAATTTCCGCACAATTATGCTACGTCAATGTTTTTTATCTAAGTAGTTTCTCACAGCGCTAAACACGTGGTTACTGTAGCTGTTCTAGTTTGACGTGTGTGAGTGTCATTATGTGACGAGTTGGGATGAGAACACGTGGACAAAGCCATTGAGAAAATGTCCATTCAAAGAATTTCACTTGTGTATTCCCCCAAAGCCACTTTTATCCTTTTCCCCAAGATCTACACAGTGGGATCAATTTGGGTTTCCGTGTAGACGTGAGGCTGGACCAAACCACCTACGCCTATGATTAATGGCCGACCCGCTCCAAGACCTGCTCACCATTCCCTTCTCTTCCCTGTGTATGTACACACACACACACCCACACGTGGATTAGTTGTGGGGGGTGCACATCGGTATGCAGTTTCTTTCATTCTATTTATGAGTTTTGCCAAAAAAGAGCAAACTCTCAACACAAACCTTTAATTCAACCCTCACCTCAACTCCAATGCACTTCATTGACTTGACGTTGACAAAAAGCAGAGTTGCCAGCACAATTATGTTGGCTATAACACAATTACATTCATTATGAACGTACCAGAATTTCAGAATCTGAACTTTAACCACGGCCAAAGAGCGAGAGGGGAGGGGCCTGTTTGATGGGGTCAGAGTAAATTTGCAGAACAAACCACAGAGAGACTGTGCACTCGCAGCCCGCCGCGCAAATAACGCAATGCAATTAGTGCTGCACTTGTGACCCTGGTGCCGAGGTTAGCGCGGCGCTCGGCCCGGGCTCACAGTGCTCCGGCCAGGTGGCCCCGGCTGGACTCGGGCCGCTGCGGCGTCAGACTGGATTAGCTTTGGGGGAAGGCGGCGCAGGAGGGCTGGACAAACAGTAGTGCTGTTTGCTCTGCTGATTGGCCTGGGACGAGTAGGGTGAAGACACCGGATGTCAACATGGGTAAGGGGGGGGGGGGGGGGGGGGGCATTTACAGTCCACTGTCACTCCCTCAATGTCACCTGTGTCACCAATACCACCCTCTGCTCTGTTAAAGGCCGGACTGTGTGGCAGTAGAAGATTATATCATTAAAGAAGGCTTCATTACCCCCCCATGGCTCATGCTGCAGCACCTCCGGGCCTGGAAAGCTGATTGTTTATTTCCCTCCACAAAGCGGGTTTGCTGTGGGCACCAGGAGGACTTCGGTTCTAATCCGGGGAGGAAATTATTGAATGTTCCCGAGCTCCTCTGGAAAAGGCTTCATACGCGCGGCCCCGCTGCCCGGGGGGCCCTGGAGCGCAGGCCCCCGGGGACGCATCGTAAAGACGACACCGCATCTCTCCGTCACACACTGCGATCTGAGTTATTAGCTCTGAGCGGGCTTTCGTGAGGAGGAGCTGTAATGAGAAAAACAGGTGAGCTATTTAACTAGAGCTTCACAGCTATTAAAGTGCCAACACACTGGGTCACCATGGCGATGAGCGAGCAGCATTTCTGTGTGGATGTGTTTGTGTTCTTCTCTGTTTTGATAAACTCATTTACCTAATTTAGCGTTCACAAGGAAAGAGACATTTCTAAGCAGATGTGTGTGGATTATCAACAAAACTCCCAAGAGCTCACTTCTAAGAAAAGTTTGCACTGGCGCAGTGTGCTATTCCTAAATATGTTGATGATAATAACATGTGAAACCATCCTGTGCCCGGTGCTTAAGTCCTCTTCCAGTGTTCCACATGCAGCTTATTGAACATAGCGGAACAGAAACATAAACTATACACCGTTTAGATGTAAGAGCGCTTTGCCTCAAGCCTGGGGTACTTATTTCTTGTACATTTAAATCAGTTTGGGCAACGCTAAAGATCACGGCCCTGCACGGACCAGGAGACGGTATTTGTCCGTCTCTCACTGTCTCTAGCAGCCTCATTTCTGTCTCTTCTTTGGACTAAGTGATGTCCATGGGGACGATACCATATCATCACATATTTTGACCATTTTAAATTCATAAATTACATGAGATTCAGACTGGAAAGAGGAGAACGAAAGGGGACAGTGTGCATTCACACGAGCATTTAAAAAAGAACACCTCGTGAGCTGTCATGTTACGTTTTGGTGTCAACTTTTAGCCAAGAGACTTGAAATTGACACGTGTTTGACCCTTCAACAGGGCTGTTTCACATCTCCTGCACCCAGAGCGTTACATTGCTCCAACAGGATGTGATGCACTAATTGTATTTACAAGTGCAGGACTCCACGTCTACACCAGCACGATAAACACACTGCCGGCTGATGGCAGCGCGGCCTCGCTCTGTTTGTCCGCGGTGAGTCTGCCGGATGTTAAATCAATAAACTACCTCCCCACAAATATAGAGGACGCCTGATGCGGCCCACAGACTGGAGGAGTCTTCCTCTTTCTGGCCCCCAAAATGTTCCGCTTGGCTGAGTGTCATCTGGATGGTATTCAGAGTGATTCACATCTCCGGGTGACTTTCTAAATGTAATTTGGTTACTTGAATCCATAAATAGTTACACGTATGGCTGATTATTGCGTTTAACCAATTGTAGCTTTCTCTAGAGCTTTCAACCATATCTCATGAGCTTCATCAGTTGTCCTGCAGATTTCCTTTTGTTTTTTTCTACAATACCCAATTAAGCCTTTTAGCTCATACTTTAAATTTGTCAGAGTAATATACTTGCGTGTATAAATGAGTCGTCATGTAAATGAACGTGGTGCGACACACATTGTAATAGTGATCCTGAGCAGCGAAAAACAGCTGATGGGTCGATGATGCTGCTCCACTTCTTGTTGCACTCATGTGTACGTCTGCTTGTTTTATGGGACATTTGTAACAAATGGTTCAAAAAAAGACTACAACAAATATCAGAATTTTTCAGGCTGGATACAAATCTTTCCACAGCTCAAAGCTATTGATTCCGACACAAATCAGAATGTTCTGCTTGAATAAATGAATGAATAAAGGAAACAAATAACGCCACTAGGGGGACCCGTGGGCCCCTGAGCATCGCAGTGCCACATCGGCTCCATCAAATGCATTGACATAATTATTGTGGGCAAGTTCACGTAATGCTCTTCTGCTATGAAAACTGCTCTACATTATGTTTCACATATTTCTTTTACTAAGCCATGTTCCTCAGGACAACCTGTTTCTTACATAATCCAAGGTCCCTTGTGTGCATTCACATCAAACAGGTGTGTAGACGGAGTCACCGCAACATCTGTAAGCACCTGTAGGAGCAGGGAGTCACTGAAGTGTTTGAGCACGCTCACACACACACACACGGACAATAGGACAGCTTTTCTTCTCTAGAATCCACCGATCCAATTTCATTTTATTACCCTTTTGCTGAGTACTAATAGGCAACATATTTGATGCTGCATTCATTCGGTTTCTAGAACAACTAGGGAGCCATTTTTTATTTACCGTGACGAAACCCCCCCGAACCAGGAATTCAGTCCGTGTGGACGTGGTGTGCATCTCGTAACTGGGTTATTTCTTAATTATCTCCTCAGGGCTCCATTACTGGCCCTACGTTTACGTGTAGAAGAGGAGTTGTGGACCCTTTACCTGTTTTACACATATAAACCTGCAGCGCTGGAGCAGCATCTGTGGGCTGCAGGGAGAAACTACCCAGATGAAACACAAATAACCACTTTTCATCTTCTCTTTGTGCTTTACATCCTCATAGAGTAAAAACGGATAGTCATGGATCGTTACAGGACGTACAACTGACTGTCTGATACTGATACTTCTGATAGACAATTTGAGGTTTGTGAGTCTCAATTACTATTCAATGGATTGCCGTTGCATTTTGCAAAAAAATATATTGTGCCCAATGGATGAATCCTATTGACTTTTCCTGCTTGATTTTCTTTCTCAATGGATGTCCATGAAATTTGGCAACAACGCTAGGTCAAAATTCAAACTATGATGCTCTAGGAACAGCTCTAGTTTTTGACGTCATTTTCTTCCTAAATTCACAACCGTCTTCACAGAGTCACAAAGTCATTTAGTCAGATTTAGCAAAAGAGAGAGTTCGATGTATAACTGGACTGACTCAGAACTCTCAAGACAAAGGGTCAATAATCGCTTTCAGTTTCACTCAAGACAGGAAAACAGTGTTGTAATTGGTTTACCATCCACCTCCCAGACACCGGTATTAGAATACCTCACACATTATGCTGACTTACCAACTAATAGCGAAGCAGCTGGGTTTCCATTGGAGCAAGTAGAAAGCATTATTTTGTGTGCAGAGAGTGCGGAGCTCAAACGTCTGTATTTGATGAGTCGGGGGTGAGAACGGGAGCAACAGATTATCCAATACTTTGGTTTATAACCATGTACAGTACCTGAAAAATAATGATGATCTAAATTTTGTGTTTAGAGCTAATTTTGAATTACCAGCATATCCACTCTGCCTGCCATGCCGCTAGTCAGGACAATAACAAAATGATGATATAGGTAAATATAAGAAACATTGGAACTGTTTGGTTAAAGGTTTTCTGTCCCCCAGCTTCTACATGAAGAGTCTGTGTCCTGTCACGGCAACAGAGACTGAGTGTTTTCTCAATTTGTACCAGCGGTCCATCCATCATCGGCACAGCGGTAGTTTGAGGCTTGGAATAGAGCTCACCTCTGAGGAATGACACCTGTAACATTCCTCACTGATCCTGGTTGTGTGGAGAGCAAAGCGCTCCGTCTGGACTCGCTGAGCTCTGAAGTCTTCACTACATTTATGAGGTGTTTGGTCAAACGTGGCCTTCTGGTTTGAATAGATATCAGAGCTTTTGAGTCATCTGTAAAGCGAACACAAAAAGATATCAGGGAGGCAGAGAGGTGATGTACTATTGAAACGGTGAATCGACCACAAATGAACTGGATAAGTTGTGGGAAAAGAAGCTTTTTATGATCCCGAGTAGAGATCAATGTTGACAAATACACAGATAGACTTTCACAGGTTTCAAATGGACAGTAAATCCCAAACGACAGAACAATAAATAATCACAGTTGGTTGGAAGACACATCCAAGGTAGTACAACAGTCATAAATAACAAAAATGACGAATAAATAAATAAATAATACAGCAGACGACAAATGAAACGCGCAGTACGCCACTAGCCTCCATGGCGTGTTTGGAATCAGCACCTGACGCGCTAAAAGACGTTGCACGGATCTGCTTCTCACGCCCATTGTCTCATTTACATGATCAAGGCTCTTTTTAACACATCGGCTGGCAGACTAATGAGGCGGAGTCCAGACAACACTTCAGCGCTACATGCAGAAGTATGAGCCCTTTAGAAAGTCCATTCAGACCCGTGCCAGTGTGCCCCCCCCCATCGCTCTCCCTCACTCCGGGACAAGTGCCACCCATCCAATTGGGCAAACAATGCCAACCCTCTTCCCCCCCCCCAAACAGCAGAAACAATGGCTCTCAATTACCAGTCAACAATAAATTAGAATATTAAAAGCCCCGGAGGCGGAAGGAGTGGGTCGAGGTTGAGAAAAGCCTGAGGTGTGTGACCCGATGAGAAGTCTGCAGATGTCGATCCGTCGACCCCGTAGAGAGAGCGTGAAACAAACTTGAGCCTCCTCCCCGCCGCCATGGCCACGCTCGGGGTGCCCCACGTTCCTCAGTTAATCCCACTTTATCCAAGAGAGGCGGGCCGTCAGGTCTGGGGAAAGGGAGCACGGGGGGCAGAGCGAGACAAAAGCAGGACAAACACATAAGTTTTGTTACATTTTAATGACTGTTTAAGTCCTGGGTCTGAGGGGCGGGGGGGAGGGGGGGGGCGGCTGATGGGGGGGCACACTCACTCCTGAAAAGCGCCACGAAGAGGCAGATTCCCACAGAATTAGTTAAGAGCGCGGCGGCCGTAAGAATCCAGGTAATTGTGTTTCAGTGAAATGAGCTTTCAGTTGAAAGATGCCTGATGGTACCGCGCTCAGGGGTAAGAGTGTGCAGAAAACACACAGCATTAGTCTGAGATCACTGTGTGTTCATTGAAAACCTCTATTAGGGTTTCATGACATCCAATATATATCATCCATATATGTGAAGATGAATTCAGTGAATCATCTAGTAAACAATATGTTCTCCAATATTCAGAGAGGAAAGTAGCCAGTCTATTTTGCAAACATTTAGCAAAAACCTGTATGAGTCAAGACTGATGTTCTTTAGAAATAATACATTGCTGATTGATTATGTTCGGGTTATGATTATGTTCTTGTCACGGTGTGGTTCACTTCCTGTCTTATTTTGTAGTTTTCTGCCACTCGTGTCCCCGGGTAACTTCACTTCCTGCCTAGTCTCGTCATCCCCTGTGTTCGTCTAATAGTTTCCACCTGTGTCCAATCACCTGCACCTCCCTTGTGTATTTAAGCCATGTGTCTCTTGTGTCACTTGTCGCGTCATTGTCTTTAGCCACGCATGTCCTGTCTTTGTCTTGGATACCCATAGTTCATGCCTGTGTGTTTTTGCCCCCTTGGATTTTTGACCTTTGACTATTAAAGTCCTTTGTGTTTCCTGACAACTCTGCGTCTGAGTCCTGCCTTCCACCCAGCAACCTTGACAGAATGACGCGACCAAGAAAGGACTCAGCAGAGTTTTTTCCCTTGGACGAGTTCAGGGGAACCCGTCTGGCAATGGGCGGTCCACGGAGTCTCCAGCGGGCTGCCCGTAGTGGGGGAACGGTCCTCCCGGGGGTTCCAGCTGGGTACTTGTACTACTCCGTCTCCCCATCTGGAGCCCTCAGTAGGCATCTGGGTCACCATCCGCCGCCCCCCACATGGTCCCCAGAGGAGGAGACCATTTCGTGGTCGTCTGGCGGCGATTCGCACTGGGAGCGGGTAATGGACCTTGCGGTCCGACTACAGGCCACCTATGCTCCCCACGCTCGGCCGCAGCGCACTATGTCCAGCGCTGGGCCGCAGCGACGTCCCGACCCCGCTCGGTCGCAGCGCAAGATGTCCAGCGCTGGGCCGCAGCGTCGTCCCGACCCCGCTCGGTCGCAGCGCAAGATGTCCCGCGCTGGGCCGCAGCAGATTCCCGTCCCGGCCTCCCGACCCAAGCCCCCGACCCCCGAGCCAGTGCCACGATCCATGTCCCCGACCCCCGAGCCAGTGCCACGATCCATGTCCCCGACCCCCGAGCCAGCGCCACGATCCATGCCCCCGGTACCAGCACCACGTTCCATGCCCCCGACCCGACCAGTTCCGGCGCCACGTTCCATGCCCCCGACCCGACCAGTTCCGGCGCCACGCTCCATGCCCCCGACCCGACCAGTTCCGGCGCCACGCTCCATGCCCCCGACTCGGCCAGTCCCCGCTCCGAGACTCTCAGCCATGACCCCGACGCCCCCAGTCCCCGCTCCGAGACTCAGGCTCCCTCCCTCCCATCCCATGGTCCTCTCCCACCCTCCCGTTGGTGATTTGAGGGCCGTCTGGGATCCGGCCCTTGAGGGGGGGGCTATGGGGTGGGTTATGGGGGGGGCTGAGCCGCCGCCGACTGCGGAGGTGTTCCGTGTCCCCGAGCTGGAGCCGACTACGGAGGTGTTCCGTGTCCCCGAGCTGGAGCCGACTACGGAGGTGTTCCCTGTCCCCGAGCTGGAGCCGACTACGGAGGTGTTCCCTGTCCCCGAGCTGGAGCCGACTACGGAGGTGTTCCCTGTCCCCGAGCTGGAGCCGACTACGGAGGTGTTCCCTGTCCCCGAGCTGGAGCCGACTACGGAGGTGTTCCCTGTCCCCGAGCTGGAGCCGACTACGGAGGTGTTCCCTGTCCCCGAGCTGGAGCCGACTACGGAGGTGTTCCCTGTCCCCGAGCTGGAGCCGACTACGGAGGTGTTCCCTGTCCCCGAGCTGGAGCCGACTACGGAGGTGTTCCCTGTCCCCGAGCTGCCGACGGCGACAACCGCGGAGGTGTTCCGTGTCCCCGAGCTGCCGACGGCGACAACCGCGGAGGTGTTCCGTGTCCCCGAGCTGCCGACGGCGACAACCGCGGAGGTGTTCCGTGTCCCCGAGCTGCCGACGGCGACAACCGCGGAGGTGTTCCGTGTCCCCGAGCTGCCGCCGCCGACAACCGCGGAGGTGTTCCGTGTCCCCGAGCTGCCGCCGCCGACAACCGCGGAGGTGTTCCGTGTCCCCGAGCTGCCGCCGCCGACCCCGGAGGTTTCCCGTGTCCCCGAGCCTGCCATTCTAGAGACGTTCCGTGCCCTGCAGTCGCCGCTCCGGAGCCGGCTTGGTGACCACCCGCCGGGCCGACCCCCAGAGGCTCCCCGCTCGTCTGGCCACCCGCCGGGCCGACCCCCAGAGGCTCCCCGCTCGTCTGGCCACCCGCCGGGCCGCCCGCCAGAGTTTCCCGGGTGGTCCGACCAACGTCTCTGGTTTCCCTCCCCACCCACCCCTTGTTCGCTCTAGTGTTGGCCGTCTGGAATTCGGCCCTTAAGGGGGGGGTACTGTCACGGTGTGGTTCACTTCCTGTCTTATTTTGTAGTTTTCTGCCACTCGTGTCCCCGGGTAACTTCACTTCCTGCCTAGTCTCGTCATCCCCTGTGTTCGTCTAATAGTTTCCACCTGTGTCCAATCACCTGCACCTCCCTTGTGTATTTAAGCCATGTGTCTCTTGTGTCACTTGTCGCGTCATTGTCTTTAGCCACGCATGTCCTGTCTTTGTCTTGGATACCCATAGTTCATGCCTGTGTGTTTTTGCCCCCTTGGATTTTTGACCTTTGACTATTAAAGTCCTTTGTGTTTCCTGACAACTCTGCGTCTGAGTCCTGCCTTCCACCCAGCAACCTTGACAGTTCTGACCAACATATCTAAATTAGCTGGCCATAAGATTACCTCGACCTCATCTGCACGTGAAGCCACTCAGTCATCAGGTAATCACAGCTGGATTGTGAGCTAACGAGGGTGATCAGCTCACCGCTGGTGTTCCAGATGGCGTTGGTGTGATTCTTGTAGCCGCTCTTCATGCACTCGTCTACGTAGGACTTGGGGTCGCAGCCCGACACGAGGATCTCTCTCAGCAGGGCAATGTAGGCGATGGCCAGCCGCAGGGTGTCTATCTTCGACAGCCGCTTCTCATAGGGGAACGTGGGCACGTGGCACCGCAGCTCCTCGAAGGCGGAATTGATGCTCAGCATCCTCTTCCTCTCCCGGATGTTGGCGGCGTGTCGCTGCACCTTGTAGGGGTGATGGGTCACCATCCGCCGCGCCCTGTGCTTGGTCACCTCCAGGGGGTCGTCCATGGAGGAGCCTTCTCCCTCTGTGCACACGTCCGCCCCCGGGGACTGCACGTCGAGGTCGGTGAAGGTCAGCTGCGCGTCGGGGAACATGGACTGACTCCCCAGGGAGGACCAGGGGGAGAGCTGGCCGGCGGCCGTGCTGTAGTCCAGCAGGAAGTTGTCCAGCTGGCTCTGAAACTGGAAGTTTTGGTCCATTTGTCCCCAAAATGCAAAATCCTTTGCGCCATCCTGGTCGAAGTCAAAAAGCATATCCTCCATTGTCTATAAATCGTAAAGGCAAAAATGAAATGAGCCCGGTTCTTCCCCAGTCTCTGAGCGACGGAGGGCAGTGTGCGTCGTTACTTCTCAAACCAACTGCTTACCTGCATGTGCCTGAATCTCTGCCGCTGTTTGACACATCTCATGGATTAAATACTTCCAGGGCCTCCGTGCTGCTCTGCGGGTTGCTCTGGCCATTTGTAAAGGCTGAAAGGGAGCTCTTAAGAACACTTTACCCCTCCTTGTGGATCGCTCATTGCTTTAAAAACGTATTACAATGGAATCAGTTGATCTCCAAACGACAAAAAAGCGGGGGAAACACGTGTCCAATTATAAACTTCCCCTCAAGTAGTCCCGCTAATATTGACAAAAAACACTCAGTATTTAGCAGACGTTGAGGGGATTGTGGCGAGCATCATGGCGCAGCAGGCCGCGCAAACCCGGTGCCTTCTGAATGGGACTGTTTTATCTGTAACAATCACTACTGTCAGAAACACGCGGACTCTCTTTGTTATTCAAAATGGAAGATGCTAACGGGGTTTATTAGACGCGTATTGTGACGCTTCAGCGACCTGAGCAAACATCCCAGCAGCATCAACACAGATTTTCCCACATAATTTAGGTCTAGCAGCCACAGTAAAATCGTCCTATTTTGCAAATGACATGATGAATAAATGGCAAACCAAGGCGAGGATGCGCTCTGTAATGACGGGTGTGCGTTAGCGTGTGCGTAGCGTGTGCGTATGCAGGGGAGTCCGATAAGCGAGTTCTTCCTTCGAGGTTTGCACGGAGAGCCGCGCGCTGATTCAAAAAGGCTGCGTGTTGGCGGGCACGTGGTTCTGATATGACAAAGTCCTCCAGGACGCGGACTCAAAGGGGGTCTGCCTGTGGCAGTGAACACGTGGCGGCTTCAGCTGCGGAGTGTTGTTTACAGCAGCAGCTGATCTCACCGGATTCATCCAGACCGATCCGGGGAGATCGAGATTGACAAAAGTCCCCTGGCGCACATTTCCTGGCCTGTTGGTCCCATTTGATTTTCCTCCCCTAAGGTGTTAGCTGTACCCAAGTTTAAACACTGAAATAATTCATTCTCCCTAAATAGTTGCAGATGTGATGGATCCTGAATGTTTCTTTGAACATGACGCACAGGCGAGTTTTTTTCTTTGTGGAGGGAACAATGTGAAGGTCACAATCCCATCGTCATTCGTGTGGGTTTGATTTCCCAGCAGGGACGTCACTGTTTGTTTCAGGAACACACATGAAAGTTGCGGTTACTTTTCTTAAGTTAATGAACCTTCAGTTCCACTGTTGCTCTAACCCCCCTTTTCCGCCCCACAGTTTAATTAACTCATTAAGGCGAAATCAGAAAGGACAACATCCTGATTAATGCGTGCTGTGTAATCTCGCCCATCAGCGTCTCGTCTCCAACTCTGTCCAAAAGTCCGTCAACCCGTTCGGCGTGTAAATCAGGCACCAAACGAAGTTGTTTGCTGTGGCTAAAATGATCAATTCTGGGATGAAGGCGTCGTCGCATTAACTTTACATGCGCATTACCTCCGCGAGCAGCTTGCGCTGAGAGGGCAGCGGGTCGCTGTCAGCACCGGCTGCCCGCCGGCTGCCAGCGCCGGCTGCCAGCGCCGGCTCCCCCCCCAGCTGACGGCCCTCGGTTGGGTTTGGTCCGGGCTGAAGAGAACGCGCCTGTCACATTCAGATCCGCTCTCATTGTTTATGGGACCATTGAAGGGGGCCGGAGGGCCCGAGAGGAGCGATAAGCAGCCCCTTCAGCCAGTTTGAAAGGAGTGAGGGAAAAGTACAAACAGAGAGACAAACCGAGCCGCCGACATCCGGCTTTTTCATCTCCCTACCGTGGCGTGGAGACGTTGTCTTGTGTGTGCTTGTTATACCGTTGAGTCGATGGGTGACATGCAGACTACACTGCGGCACCAATCTGTGCTCCTCCAATGGACATGCTGTTAAAAAAAAAAGTCAAGACCGCCGTGGACATGCCAGAGGGCCTTGGACGCTGCGCGAGGCCACATGCTCGCAATTACGGAGCGTGGGGTTCGAAGCTGTTTCCCACCTGGGGGTTACTGAGTGGAAAACAAGCACGTTGACTGTAAATCAAACGCATCGCGATTGATCCGCACCTGCTGTTTCATGTCCTGTACAATGTTATGATTTTAAATCAGTGACATATTTGGGCGGATTACACTGTGTTAGCTCACACGGGGCTTGTGTCATTTCCGACAAATTACTTTGCTGTGTTGCTTAACTCTTTTCAGAGGAGGTGCCAAGATACATTATAATGTTCAAACCTCGCTCGCACTTTTCATTTATTTTTCTTTTTTCTCTAACACACTCTCTCTCTCACACAGACCCACACACATACATGAAAACAAACACACATGCATGTTTACTGAGGTCTCCTTTGACCCAATCCTAAGAAATGTAACACACAAACTTGGATTTCCACAAAAAGCTCTTAAGACAGGACACAGAACATTTCAGGGTTCTGTTTGGTGACGCACGTCTTGTTTTCTTGGCCACAAGGCTGATACACATCTCGGTTGTGAAACCATGGGATCTGCCTTGGCTGCTGTGAGAGAAAAGCATGGCAGCCGCGTGGTGTAATCTTCAGCACCGGCCACAAACTGCTCTTTGATGTCCACTGGGACTGAGCCATTAGCGTGTCACGGCACATTGAAGCGATAGCTCAGAGCGGCAGTTATCCTTGACCACAGATTAGGACTCGGATAGCCTCAGGCCTCTACCTGTAATTAACGGTAGGCTACATTCAGCATTACTGTAAGGCAATGAGCTTCAAAGCGCACGCCAGTCAGCTGAAGAGAAAATGATGCAGGAAATGCCTCGAATGATTGCGTGCAAATCTCTCCTGCATGCGAGACCTTTTGGGGTTTGGGGTACCGTCGGTCGGTTTATGGCATCTTCTGGGCGACGACACATTGTGTGACGCTGCTAAATACAAACTCAGGTACTTCTAAAAGGCCTGCCAAAGAAATTCCGATTCTGATCCTTAAAGTTAAGCAGCAGCTTATTGGCTCCCGGCCCATTTCTGTCTGCATTTCAGGCCGAGCACTGGTCTGGAAAAAGCATCATGGTCATAAAGTGGGCCTCATGCAAACACCACTCTGGGGGCACCAGCCGTCTCTTTGGGGCAGCTTGAGCCTCAAGATGTATTAGAGCGCTTTGCTTGATAGAAACACATCAGTTTGGAGCATGGGTGTGTATACAGTGCGTGACAACAGGTGGTATTTCGATAATATTACAATATATGTGTGCACATCATATCATCGCCTCCTTCATACCACCATTATATTCATTAATCCCAAACCGTGCATTCGTTATGAGACCTTTGGTGTGTGTCCTTGAGGAATGCGCTGCAGGGTCGCAGAGCCCATGTGAGGACTGATCTGTAGGAATGCGTAGACTGAAATCATCGTGGCGACACCTGCAGAGCACCAGATGTCAATACCATTCCCCAAAAAATAAATCACCACGCTGCAAAAGATGGAGGTTCCCTTCAAAAGTAAAAAATGTTCCCTTCATTTTGAATTTTAAACTGTTTTTTTTTTAAAGCAGATTTCCAGAGCTCAAGGACAATGAAACTCACTCAACCCATTAAATGTCCATTTCAACTTTCAGGTCCACTAAGAAAAGAAATGGTTTCCATGACTACAATAATATCCTGGTGACAGGAGCAGTTCAATGTAACAATCAAACCAGCAAGGGGCAAGACATTTCTCTAATGAGTGACAGCAAGATATTACAGGTGAGACAACCCTGATGACGTCGTCCAGCCGGCTCACGTCCCGCCTCAGGTCTACGGAAATGAATGTAGCGTAGTTTGTAGATATTGCAGAAAATAATATAGTATGCTATGCAGGTAAACATGACTGAGGAAGTATAAAGCCTGGAGGACCCCAAACAAGTGTAGCCGGACACTGATGTGTCCAACAAACACCAATCTGTCCCCCAGGACAGATGGTGAATATGTTGTTGAGTGTTCGGAGACATCAAGAGATCTCCAATGTCACTCTATATTTAGCCAGGTGATTATTTGATCATCCAATGATTTTCTTCTGGTAGCATGAATGCTTTATTCCCTCCGCTGACAGATGCTCAGCGTCTTTGATGGGACAAATCCTGAGTGAAAGAAGAATGTGACAAGTGCCGTTTCCATTTATCTCTGCTAGATGAATTCATTTCTGCATAGATAGAGAGATAGACGGTCACAGTACCAGTTAAAGGTTTTCTCATTAAATTGAGTGAGGAAATGTGGCCAAATTATTGATCCTTCATGGTGTAAATTGGGGTGTTGCAGCAGCCTCAGTAGGGAGACAGATACAGGATGTGCAATAGATAGACAACAAAGGCTTGTTTGCTTTTTCTTCTTTTTCATTTTACAGTTGCATTTGGATTTCTCGTGATCAATAGTTCCTACTTGTTCTGATAGATTCAACTATTTTGAGAAATAGCAGCAATAACAACATCTATCCAGCAGCACTTCTAAATGGCAGAGGCCATTATATTGTGGAGTATTTCTTGGCAGGCTGCAGCGTCTTCACGGAGTCTTGACATGAGCCATGTTGCTGACTCCTGTTTTAACCTCATGTTTAGGTTTGAGGGTCGTATCAATCTTCTTATCGAACTCTTAAAAAGTGAATTAAAGCATTTCAGTATTTCAAACATTTTGTATTTCCTTCACCTGCAATTGTGACAAAATTGTTCTTATTCTGCGTTCGTGGGGCTTAACGTCAGCTCCTCGTGTCGTGGCGATGGCCAAAAAAACAAAAATGCAAAGTCTCATAATCTACGGTGCACAAACCAATGGCTGGCCGACTACGTCCACTTCTTTTATATACGTTTTCAACAAACAAAAATTTGGGAGTGCGTCTTTTTTTTCAAATTAATTAATTAAGCTTTTTATTTTTTTTTATGTAATGAAACTTTACTCTTATCCATTTTAGTATGAAATGTTGTGACCAATCAGGCCTATGGTGGAGTATCATACAGGCCACACTCATTGGAACGGTTCACATTCTGAATGGAAAGGACGCTGTTTGTTTCCACCAGCTAAGCTTTCACCCACCACGCTCTTCACACCCGTAGTTGGATTCATTTCTTTAACAACTATTTTTTTAGTCTGTATACTATTTCATAACAAGTAATCCATCAACATATCATTAAATATATATGGACCAGAAACAGATATTGTATATGCCAAAGAAGCGCAGTTGGACGTTATACTTTATTGGACTCAACTGTCATATGACAAAAACATCCCAACCAGGAGGAAATTGCTGCTCTTGCCATGACTCTAAAGTGAGGAAAGAGAAGGGGTGCACTATGCTGAGAACCTTCCAAACAGCTCCCATCTGAAAGAATAATGATGGCTCTATTATTTTTCCCCAAGCTGTTGGCACAGTGTAGCCAAACCTGCGGACTGTAGAGGAATAACAACTGCACAGAGGCGCCCTGGAGATTAAAACAGGTCCACAGCAGCTGGGTCACATGGTCAGGTTTGAAGGTAAAACTACAAACTGACTGGGGAACAATCAAGAATTGATGGACTGAGTTTTTGACTCATCCAGCAAATGCTAGCGGGACACGTGGGCCGGGGATAGAGTTTCATGTCACAACTTGTTTTCAACCAAAGTCTTGCTTTCAGCTCAGGCTCAAACGATCTACAGTGGCCGGCAATGTGAGAGGGTGTGCATGACGAGCATTCTGATGTCTGAAGCTGGTGTTCATGTCAAAGGGTTAAGACTAAGACTGAGAAACAGTTGGAGTTTATCACAAATGTATCACTCGATCAGCAGTTTATTATCCAGTGTCTCTAAAAACTGCTGATCCAATGTTCAAAACAAAACAAAACTTGACTTAACTTTGTTCTTCAAAATGTGTAATGTAATGTTCTCAGTAAGCGTCTGCATTGATCCTGCTGTATCAAGTGTGTATGGTTTAGTTTTATAGAAAGCAGATGAGGGAAATTTCCCTCCCAATGACATATGACTTGATCTGGGCAGATCAAAGACCAGAACCTACCACATTAACGGTTTACAGAAACAGTAATACTATTACTATTGCTAACAGTGATTACTGCTAATAGGGAGGGTAACAATGCACAATAATTCGCTTCTATCTTCCCTAAAACCTTGCCCTCATCTGCCCTCTAAACCCCTCAGACCTCAAGCTGAGGAGGGACACAAGCGTTCTTAATCAATGGCCCTGAATTAATCCGGCCTAAACAAAGTCACACATTACTGCTCACACCAAAGGCTTTAGCATCTGAGAACAATTAAACGTCTGGTTTCCGTGAGAAGCTGATTTGCCAGTTGACAGTTGCAGTTGGGATTGGGGGAGCTGGAGGGAGGCACCTCCCGTACCAAATCATACAACCAGACAACACACATAAGCAATGGGCCCAGAGCAATTTTACATCGCAAAGTCAAAGAAAACAGCATTGAAAATAAGAGCAGCAACTCTAAAATGTTCCGATCCATTTGCAGACATGAGTGCTGCATTCCTTGCTGGCACGCCGTGCACCCACAGCCCCTTGTTTGTTCCAAAGAATGAACCTTTCATATTGGGCACTGTTTTGAAATTGCAGAAATTTGCAGAACATTGCAAAATCTCTCCATTATTTGGAGAGAAGGAAGACATCTATTTGGCTGATATTTTCAAAACTATTTAAATTTATAAATAGCACTACTGGGAAAAGGAAAGCAATGTTTGGTGAATTCACCTTTTAAATATTCAAGGGAATACTTGCACATTTTGGGAAATACGATCCTTTTAGACGTTTGAAAAGTGCATCAACATTAATGTCCGTATGATAATATGAATGATATGGGTATGAATGATATGGGTTAGCATAATCTGAATTACCAAGCACCACACAAGCAATGGGGCGTCTTTTACTATGCAAGGCTCCCAACCCCTGGTTTCCCAATTGGAGCCGCTCAGCACTACAGCACTGTGCCAGAGGCTCCCAGGTGTGAACTGCAGAAATGTGAAGCCGGGCGTTACTGAAAAAGAACACATTAATTCTGATTAATTAAGAATGATGGACAAGTTCCAGGTTGTGACTTCGCCTCCGCTCTCCGGGCAGAGAACGCTGAAGTCTCCCAAAGAGGTTGTATAACATAATTGACTTTTAACATCGAAGGGCTCTTGGGACGATGCTCTGATTTTACACTGAGGGGAGGAAGAGAGGAGCCAGCACATCACGAGCTGAGGAAGGTTCTGTTTTGTGCCTCATTAAATGTTTTTTTCTAATGTGCTTTTACAAAGCAGATTCCTTCTTTGTGCACTAATGTTTGCACACCATGACTCCATCCAACATCCAAAGGGATGAATGGCAGTAAGTGAGGATTTTTCTGACCTCTTAACCGACAACAGCTTATTAAGCTTTCAAACGCCGGTGTGAGGAGTGTAAAAAGAGGTTGACTTCATCCGGGATTAATGTGCTCTTTCCATCCGAGGCAAACCCGCCTCCAACACACGCACCCCTTCCCCGATACGGACGTTTGGATTGGAATAAACGGCTCATGTTGTAGGTGTTGCCGTCTGACTGGTTCATCTGCTGCCAAGGACTAAGACCCCTTATCCTTGAGTCAGCCTAATCTTGGAACGTCTCATATAGACAAAAAGAAAGGCAGAAAGGAAGTGGTGGGGCGGAGGAGAGAAGGAATAGAGGCCGGAAAACAAAAGGTTTTTATAAGAAACAGATCTCTAAACATAAACACCAATCACTTGACAGGAGCAGAAACAGGAAATCAGATTCCCAGGAGCCGGAAAATTCATCCATGAGAGCAAAAGGCATATTAATGATTCATTTTTCCTTCTTTTACCACAGTTGGAAAAAGGAGAGTCCAAAAAATGAGACTCAATAAATCAAATAAAGAGGGGAACAAAAAAAGATTGAGGCGCGGAAGACAACAAAGGGGAAGAGTCAAAAAGAGACGCAGAGTGGATGAGAACGAGAAGACACCCGTCACAGCGTGACATCTTCCACCGGACACGACACTGGCTTCAGTCTCTTCACCACCATCTTTCCCCTTCATCTTCTCTTCACCCGTCTTCATGCACGCTGGGAAGAGACTGAAACAAGCAAAGCTTTCCACCACAACGCGATCCTAAAAGTACACAGTGTGTGTCCATCTCCAACTATCCCCTATAATATTTCATGTTCATACTTTTGGAAGGATGAGGTGATATTTAATTTTCTTTTAATCTGAGGATCTGTGAAAAAACTCAGATTTCTCACAGTTCTTGAACCTTTCTAACAATGTACTGATGCTATTATTACAATCATGCTCAGTGACAGAAGCTCCACTTGGCCCCTTGTCTCCTCCTTCTCACCGCTCCTTTCATTTTTCTTCTCGGAATCTTGTAGGAACAATCCAGATCTGATTGGCTTGTGGAAATAATTAAAACATTGTGGAAAAGCCAGAGATCAATCTACTCGGTGGATTTCCTGCTTAGTCACCTGAAACGCTGCAGCCATCTAGTCGACCTGATGAATCATTGCATTCTTAAGGGAAGACTTGTGACTTGTCACACAGTGAATAGGAGAAAATACACAAACCACCCAATCATCAACAACACATTTTTATCAATGTTTTGTGGAAACAATGGAAACCACAACGACAAAAAGTCAGTCAAATAATCATTTGAGGAGAAATATTTGGGTAAGGTTTTCCCAGTGGCCAACGCCAACCACTGGAAACACAATGGTTAATAGCACAGCATGAAACCCTTGTTTGTTTGACAGTAAAAACCACTAAGCCTCCCGTCAAGTCAAGTTTAACATCCAGCAGAGATCGATGGCATTCTCCGACTGCTTGAGAGAAGAAACGGGAGTACATGTGAGATAATACACAATCTAACCGAAGGACCGAAGCCCCGCGTGTGACCTCACAGCTGGACCCTCACTGGCAGGAAGAAGTTTGTCACACGGCCTAGAGATGAGCGTCAGGGGTACGCGGCCAAACTGGCAGCAGACGTTGTGTTTTAGGGCAATGAAAAATAATTTCCTCCTGGAGCCGGGCCCCGGGGGAACCGGCTTGGCCCACAGCAGAGGAGTTGGAGCCACGCAGGAGGAATTCCAAGGCTCAGACCGTCAGAGACTCCGGCAATGTCAAAGACAGACAGCCAGGCTGCTGCACCCCAGACCTGTTTACCCAGCACCTGATTAAACGGTGCCACGAAGGAATTCCACATCCAGAGTGGAGCCAAACACCCAAGTTGAGTCACTAAATGTGTGCAGGGCAAAAAATATCGAGCGGGACAATTTTCTTTGAAAACAACCTTTTGTTCAACCTCATGTGAAAGAGATTCTAGATTCCACAGCAATAGAATGCACTTTGTTCCGGTGTTCTCTTCAAGTTAAATCAGCCGGACATCGGAAGCCTGGAAAAAATAATGGGCCAAAATGGAAAATCCTCCTCCCTCTAAATGTCCATCAATTTCAACGGTTGGTATTTACACAAGGCAGCCACGGGTGTTCTTTGAGGTTACCAATTCACCACTTTGAACTTGAATCACCGCCTAAAACACAAATCAGGAAGGAAAAGTTTAAATTGAGCTGTAAAATGTGTTCTCACACAGGAACATATGCCACACTCGCTGAATAAACACCATCCACTCCGCTGCTTTTTGGTCTGAACACCATGAGAAGACGCCGGATCATGACCCTGGCAGAAGCCTGCACTCTGCTCTACTTGTGTCTTACGTTTCTTCCACTTTCCCAGGCGCTTGTCTCTATACCCCGACTTCAAAGGCAGAGATATCAACTCAACCCCACGTGCACTCCCCGTTTCATACAGGGGGAAAGCGGTGCAATGTGGTTCACATTATTTGATAGGCATCCCGTATTATCAAAGGTATTTTAATGACCTGCGGCTGGTGCCTTCACGGTCCTGCTGCTAACTCTCCAATGGCACTCATGGAGCTGCACGTGGAAGCTCCGGGTGAGAAAGGGCAGCGCGACGGCGCTCCGTGTGACGGAGAAGAAGATGGGTTTTCCTTCTTCCGCACACCGCTGGTATTCATTACGTATCCTCTTTTTCCGTGCGTCCGTTTATTTTTCGCTGTCTGGCGATGTCAGGGCGAGCGTGCGTTCCTCCCCCCGCCGTGACCGTGCGAGTGCGCACCGATGGCCGTCAGCAGGGACGCGTTGTGTATTGTTTTAGGCCGTGCGGCGAGCCAGCTGTCATGGACGGCCTTGACCGGGTTTTCTTCCGGCCTCAGAGGTTGTCAGACGTTACAAGTGCGGCCTGTGAGGTCTCGCGAAGCCGCGTCAAACTGTGCACCGATAAGTTTAGACCAAAGACAGGGGTCCGCACACGCAGGGTTTTCACAACAGCAGCATTGATGCAAGTCTTGAAGTCGGCCACCCAAGCACAGCTGGCAGCATGTTTGGACTGAGTCAGTGAATAGATTGGCAAACGTTTATGTCTCACATATCCAGTATAGATAAAGTCCTTTGAATTGTGTTAAAACTTTGTATCACTTACTTTACATTAAGACGAAATAGGATTTCTCTTCTCCCTGCGGACGGGTTTCTCGTAGAGGATGTACACTGTGATTGTTAGCGATGAATCTCAAAAGGCCTTTGCCATCACCGTCAAGTTACACCAAAGGGATTGTGCAAAAAAACAGCGACGGCAAACGGAAATCACCAACAGACCATAAAACAAATGAATAAAGCCGTTTGACCTCCACTGATGGGAAGTTTCCTGGCTGCAACGTCTGGCTTGGACAAAAAAATCCTTGCCACTTTCCCGTCCTCTCGCCAGCATACAGCTGCATTGTTTGCCTTCATCAAGCGAAAACCACAAAAGCCAAGTCTCACCCTTCGGGGGTTGGAGTTCGGGCCTCATTTACCGACATCAGAGTTTGTTTGTGTGGATGAGTTATGGAGCCACTCTGCTGGCATGTTCTTCTGTGGTGATTACAAAGACCCGTACGGTGACTGGGAGGCTTCCACCAAACTGTCACACAGCGACTTTGTTTAAGGAAGACTGGCAGGAGGTGGCCCTTTACAGAGCAAACAGCACCCCCTCACCCCCCTACTGTAAACCCGCCCATCCCTCAGGCCCACCTGGGACCTCAACACAGTCAAACAAAAGGCCCTGCACCAAAACGCCGGCGTTTCAGCGATGGATCTGGAATATGTATTTCTCACTCTTGCTCATACTTTGTATATTTTTGAGGGGAACGGAATAATAATTCCGAGAATCCACATTTTCCTTTCGTCGAGGGAAAGGAAAAGCCAGTGCAGGAGGGGGGGGGGGGGGCGCCGGTCACGCTGTGCTTTTTCAGGCAAAATTCAAAATGCTCACTGATCTGTTTAGAAAAGGATCCAAGTGACAGTTGCCTGTGTCTTTGCATCATTAACTTCCTTCTTTTGTGTCAGGGAAAATGTGTTGCGGATTCCAGAGCTTCGGCGTATTTTAAATTGAGTTTAAAAGGACAGAATGGAGAGGATTAAGTATCATTATCTAAAGAGATTTCTGTGCAGATTCAGCTTGTTTGTTTTTTCCTTTGCACTCAAAAGAATAAGTCATTGGAAGAACGCAATTTATTTGTGTGCAGGATTTCCATCCAATACATATGTGTAGACATGACTCAATCCAAGAACATCCATGCAACAGGATTACATTGAATTAGTCCAACTCATTTTGATCAAATTCATCTCAAATGAATATTTACCATTAATCAAATATAAAAAAAAAGGTTGTTCATTTAACTCAATGAGTTCAGTCACGCGAGGGGGGATGAAAACAGAGAATAGCAGGAACCACAACACTAGACATTCATGGTAATTCACCAGATGATCACAGCGCTCATCGAAAACTTTACGTTGAACATCGCAGACTCTTTGAGCTTCAGAGAAAAGAGAAAAATAAGCAAAAAAAAACAGACACTGACACACAAAGCCAGATAATGTGATAATAGATAATAAACAAGAATGATCTGCCTGTTTGGTTTATCCTGCCTCACCGCCAGATGTGCAAAGTTTGACAAATACAATCCCAACAGGTGGCAGAAAAAAGTACTACAAGATGTTTTTGGGAATCTGAACAGACCGTATTAAAGTTGTATTTCTTTCCGTATTAACAAAAGTGAACCAATAACTGTTTTGTTGGAATATTTAGAGTGATTGTCACTCGATCATCACAAGATTTTACATTTTAATTGACAGCTTCTGGTGGCATTGTACGGCTACATGCATGTACGTTCTTTTAAGAAAATAAACGTTGCACATGCGTTGGTGAAGACAGTAGACAAAAGTACAGAGTGACCAAAATCACCACAGAGCAGAACAGACCGAAGGAACGAGACAGTGATGGATTATGACAAGCGGACCGTGCTCATGCAGCTGTGATGATGGTACAAAGCAGAAAGTAAATCAAATCCTCTAGATTTGGTGGAGCTACTCACTCTAACCCGATGCCAGCTGACCGCTCGGATTCCAGCGCGCTGCTTCGTCAGCGCCCCATCAAACGCCGCGTGTGACGTGTTTGGTTGGACTTTGAAAAGCCGCGCGACTAGTTTGAGTAATGCACGAGGCTCGACACAGCTGTTTGATCATCACCCGGAGTAAGAGAGTGTGATGGACATTTGGAAGCGTGAGAGACATAAAGAAGCTGGAATGGAAGAAGCAGCGCATCAATCAAACCGCGGCACGAGATGACCTCCGCCGTGAGATACAGAGCTCAGGCCTTTCTTCTCCTCCTCCTCTCCCATTTTCTTTATTTCTTTCCCTTCCCTTTCCTTTCTCTGTATCACCCTCTCTGTCTTGTCTTTGACCCGCTTTGTTTCTTGCAAAAGCCGACGTGTCCAGACGGAATAGATTTTGGGCGACCGCTTTGATCCTTTTGTTATGATCCTTTTATTTGCGTCAGCCACATCCTTCTCTCTGCTGCAGCCACCCCACAAGATGCTTTGAATTAGGCCGGAGAGGAGGGGAGCAAGGCGTGAGGGATGCTCATGTGCAGTCCCGGGGGGACATTGGGGAGGGACATAAACTAGATTGCATCAAAATATAGTTTTGTTGATGTAAAATAACATGCTGTGTGATGAGTCATTAATAACAGTCAGTGAAACTCAGGTGACGATGTTCTCCTATTTGTCCTACAGGGGGGACAGTTGTCCTCTTTTATACACTGTGTATTGCAAAAAGACACAGGACTTTTAGCGAGGACACTGATGTCTGTATCCCATTCAACAGAGTTGAGATTAAAACGTGAATTATTACTCCAGTTAAAGTCCAGCAGGCTCCTTTTGCTAAACCTAACTAAGTGTTGTTTTCTACTAAGGCAACGCAATATCATTTGTAATATTTGCAGTGAAGTTTACCAAAATTCCGTAATGCAGAAAGGGTCGATTAAAGGCAGCAGCAGACAGAAAAGTGGAGGGACTCTGCACACCTGCAGCTTTCTGGGACCTTTGTTCCAGATACGTGGGGCAGAATAACTGAACACTGCTTCTGCGTGTTTAGTTCTGACTCTGGGAACAGAAAGTAGACCCAGACGACCTGAAGGTCTAAAGTCTTTTAAAAATGGGAGTTCATTTTGAAAAGGCACTTTATGTAATGTAGAAACTGACACGCTCCTCCTCGCCACATCCAAAGCTTTAAGCTTCAGCGTGAAGGCCACTGAGCAACTGAGTTGTATTGTGTTCATAATCTGTATCTATGCAAGTCTCTGAGTGCACAGGACACTGCTGTGCACATCGGAGGCGTTTGCCCACAAATCTTTTAGAGGCATTGAATTGTTGTCTTTTTTTTTTTGACAAACTGGGTAAAGATCATCTGAGAAAAGGATTCACTGAGAGACACTGATGATAAGAAACAAGCTTTTCATGAGACTGTACTTTAGAACCTTGGACGCTTCAATGTCGCGGTTCGACTAGAACGATTGAGATAGTCTTGAGATAACGTTCCATGTCTGCGCGGGTCTGAAGGAGACAGGCAACTGTTTACAGCAGGGCAGTAAGTATGAAACAATAAGCCACAACCAAATGGGGGATTTACAGCCATGACGAGAGCTTTGCCGTGTGGTGTTTGCTTTGTTTTTATCACCATCTGCTTTTAGTACCATGAAAATGTACATTATTATTTTTTTGTTTTACGAATACGTTTTTTGTATTTAAATATTCACATTAAATGTGTAGCATTGCAAATCAAAACTAAGACTTTAAGTATGTTTGTTGTCATGAAGTCTAAGTGTATTAATCCAAGTGTAGTTTAGATTTTACAACCTTAAAAAAATGAATAACACGCCACCATTTCAGAGTTTGCACTTGAAACACGGGTATAGGCCTACCATTGCTACATAATTATATTAATCTGGTATTATTTTAAACATTTCACAATTAACATGGCCTACATACCTTTAAACACTTGTAGAAACAGCTTGTATGACAACATTGGAGATGGAGATTAAATCTCAGGCAACAATAATGCAGTTGAACTCATCATTACATGCAGGAAAGAATAAATCACTTATTATGTCAAAACAAATACCTTTTGTCTGACACCATTCAGCTCCATTGGTGGTGGCAGTGGCATTAGTGCGGAGGAGAGAAGTGTGCACAAGCGTAAGACCTTCACCCACATGTGGGACACATTTGACAGGATAAACACACACACACACACACACACACACACACACACACACACACACACACACACCTGGTCACAGTGCTGTGCATGGAACACACAGTCAGGAAGAAAAGAGCTTGCTGCATTGCATGTGAAACATCCATGCACAGACCAGAGTTTGCTCTCTGCAAACAATCTTCATGGACTTGTGCTGTACACACACTCCATCTGACACCTTTCATATTTCTTTGTATAAACACAACATGCAAACGCGTCATACCCTTTAATCCGAGAAATGTGCGGTTCATTACCATAGGATGCGGATGTGAGCCGTGATAAATAAAATAGCTGTAGAATGTGAAATGTTTATGTGGTGCTTTACCGCGGCCAGAGAATGCACGTTTCCTTCCTCCTCCTTCCAACAAAGACGAAGCTGAACGCACACAAACAACCAGCAGCAAATTCTACTCATTTCTTTTTCGCCCCCTTTTGTCCAGATACAAAAAGCCAGTGCGACAGCTATAAAGGATGTGAGCTCAAATGCTTTCTCTCCTCTTTGCATTGGGGGGATATTTGTTGCACAGCAGCCACGGGGCCCCGAGGAGCCGCCACCTGTCCACCTGTCACTGAACCACCGAGGCTGTGACACAGCACAGGACTCTCCCACAGGGCGGGCGAGCCAGTGGGTGAGAAAATGAGAGAGGAGGCCCACTGTGGTCAACGGCTACCTCCTCCAGTGGCTTGATTAGAGACGCGGGCTGTGCTAATGGCTGCCTGGCTCTCCGCCCACAGGAGATGACACGTCACAGATAACTCGGCCCACAGAGCGGAGACGAGCTCCATCGCTGAAGTCCGTTTCGGGTTCGCTCAACTCGAGAGGTTGATTCTGTTCAAAACGTTCCATTTTGATAAATTCCCATATCCCATATACGGTTTTAAACCCATTATTTATCATACATATTCATTTTGAATTGTTGAATGACACCAGACACACGTTCCGCACCATCCAACTACATGGCTGAGCAGTTTTATAATAAATACATGTCAAATAATGTTTTTGTTTGTTTGTTTTCTGCTTTAGGTACACAACAATAAAATGTTATGTGGCTTTTTGGGGTATAAATGGGAAGGGCTGCATACGTTATGTCTTGCTATTACCCATCCACTTTTGTTGCACACACACACACAAACACAAACACGTTCCCTGTTAGTCGGGGCTCTAGAAAAAGCACCGGAAACCAAAGGAGACGCACACTCCTCCGTGGAATTCACTGAGGACAGGAAGTTGGCTTCAGTCACGCGATGCTGCACTCATCTCTGCCTTCAGTCTTCATTCCCATTACACATTATGTGCACCAGGCCCTAAACACTGCCAGAATGGATCAACACCGTGTCACTGTATTGTTTTTAAATATATTCGACAATTACTAATGTCAGTTTCACTTAGTTTAAGGTTTCACTTTCAGTGAGAGAGTAAAAATTGTACTATTGGCTGTTGCCAAACCCATTTCCCTTAAAGTGTTTTTTTTACTCTTGCTAGAATATCTGGAAAGCTGCTTATCAGCAGAGGAATGCTCGATTTGATGTGGTGCTCCATTGCGGCTTCGCAGCTCAACCTGTAATGTGTCGGCATCAGCATGGCATTCAAAACATGTGTTATACAGTATAATACATTTAATATTCTTCATGCCACATTCTGATATTTTCCAACAACAGACAACAACCGGCCAGATGTAAAAGTAAAGGCCCGGTTACGCTATGCAATGTCTGCAGGTAGATCTCATTTGGATTTGCAGCCCAAAAATATTCTGCGGTAAAATTCTGATAGCGTAGAAATTTCAGGACCAAATGATCACCATTGACGGCTGCAATGAGCCACTTATGCAAACATAAAACCCTCCCATAATATACACACTCAAGAACAAAAAACAATGCAGGCAGAGCAGGATTCTGAAAAAGAAGACAACTTTGCTCAGCTATGGTTGCAACGATGACGACCCTCGGGTGCAGTCTACACTTTTTTCTATTTATTATAGCTGCAGATATATCGCTTATAGATCTCCACTACCAATGATTGCTGTAACAGTTAGAAGCTCCTTCACTTCCCCTTTGCACAATAGTAGTGAGAATTCTAATTGAACTTGAACTATTCATAACTAGATTATTAGTTTAATATCAACTGCACAACCCTGGATCCACCGTAGAGCCGTCATCATTTCATTTACTTCATTATATGCTATAAATAAATATCACATGTTATTAGTTGATTTGGTCGGACAAACATTTGATCCTCTGTATTGCAATGTTTAGATTGTCTATGCTGCCTGATTGCCTCCCTAATGCACAGTAAAGAAAGTGCGTCACTGTCAGCTCCCCCTCAACATGAGGTCATGTGCTGTTGTTTACCAGAGACATCTCCTCTCTCGGGGGAGCCGGGCCCCGTTTTCCATGCCCGCAGGTTCCGGGCCTGGTGTGGGATTCCCAAGGCCTCAGGAAAACCCAATTTACAACATTCCCACAGTGGTGGCCACCGAATGACGGTCTTCATCTTTTCCCCTCTTTTGTGAACTGGGCTTTCTTGTTGTTGTCAGGCGGCGGTTTGGGAAGCTGCCCAACGTTTCTTTAGTTGGTTTAAATAAGGGCACAAGAAGGAGGAGGAAAAGGATGGGAAACACACAGTACCCCTAACCCGACCACCCCTGACAGCTCTACTGCTTTGTTCCCCGTCCACAGCATCCCCCTCCCCTCCAACACACACACACACACACACTCCTAACCACGGGATCCTCTCAGTGGCGGAAAATCCTTCCCATGAGCGGTCCGGCCCTGCGGAAGTAATTAAACATGGGTAGTTTGGTGTAATGGACATTGTCATGCTGCCATTAACTGATCCCCAGGCTCACAAACTCAGGAGCCTCCTGATAGAAGTGTGTGTCTCCTAAACGAAAGCCAGAAAATACCATTTCTACCTAAACGTTCTGTTGTGAGGTGGAGCAGATCGACGGTCAGTCACATGCCAGCAGTTTCATCTGAGTAGTTTAAGAGTTTAGGGGACCACCAAACCCATGAGGGGAACCAATCAATATTTACCCGACCAGACCAAAGAAGCCAGCAGGCCACAGAGCCTCTCCACCAGCACCGCTAACTTGCAATAAAGAATCAGAATCGATCTGCTATTCTATTCCACATCCTCCTTTCCCATCATCACTGCTGACAATTAATTGTAACAGACTTCATTGCATTTATGGTTCTTACACTTCACGGATTACTTTTTCACAGTCAGAAGGTGTGTGAAAGTCTTTAGTATCTCTCGCTAATTAAGTGTAACAGCTCATACGCGCTGCGACAGTAATTACAGAATGACTTGATGTCCTTCCTGCTCTCGCCCACAATTCCAGACTAAGTCTCTCCTGGAAAATTGTCAAATTAAGCCTCATTAAGTGTGTTTTAATTAAAGCCCTCGGAGGGGAAACTCGTAGAAGGGCTTTAATTACAACACACTGATAAGTAAAGATTTTTTTCAAAATTTCCAACCATATACTCCGTAATTATATCTATAAAGCTGAAGGAATTCCTTTGGCTGTGCTGCACCGAAGCACTGATTGAGTGGTTTATAGAGCAAGATGGCCTTAAACGCAGAAAAGTGCTTCCTGACTTGGAGTTACAATCCACATCTGTGGCGTTACAGTTTGGCACAACACGCTGCTTTAGATCACAGCTCGCCGCGGCGCTGAATGAGGCCACGGGCAGGACGGCCGCACACCCGCCGCCTGCCTTCAAACTCTTACATGTTATAGTATCAAAAAAGAAAAAAATCACAAAAGAATGTCTACCAATATATAAACAAGGTTATTGTTTTTTTAAATCTTTAAAGAAAAAAATCACAGAACAATATGTCGTAATGTTTTAAAAAGGTCAAAGTATAAGTTATGCTAAGTGTCATTAAAAAGCATAAGAAGCTACTGGAATGTTACATAAATAATGTTCCTGGAACATAAAAAATAACTTTCCCGGATCCTTAGATAACGTTTGGAAAAACCTCAGGAAAAATAATACTTAGAAAAAATATATTTCTGGAGTATTTTGTTCTGATAGCATTAGCTTCCTGCTGGTAGTTTTCCTGAGGATCCCGGTAGGATATTTTCCCATCCTTTCTTTAATATTCTAAAGTTAGATAACCTCCAGGGATAGAAGGACATGGAACTCAAGTCTGCACAAAACAAAATGATACTGGATGCTATAATATCACTAAAAAGTATTGTATGTTGTTGAAATGAGATAAAAGGTCAAGGAATATTACGTAATCACATGTCATTGTATGTTCTAAAAATGTCATAAGTGAAAATATAGTATGTCAAAAAACAGAGTAAAGAATAAATTATATAATTAAAATGGCTTTAAAACGAGTCCATTATCATTAAAAAAGTAATAGTACAGTATATCCTAAAATGTCAGAAAAGGTAATTGTATAATACGTTGTCAAAGAATAATGTCCATGCTAATTGTTCTTAAATATAGTTAATAAATAAATACCATATGATAAATTTCTTCCGCATACCAGCACACCAAACACCCCAGGGGGGCGACTCTGAAGACCCTTTCATTCCGGGAAGCATTTTTGACTTAGAAACACCACAGACCCACAAGAGGAAAATAAAATCAATATTTTAAGGCTTTGTCATCCATAACTAACCATTCCTGTTCACTTCAAAGGACCAGTGTCAACGGGCCGGTATTCTTGGAAGAAACATGAGTCATGTTAAACCGTTTTACGTTTTGACAAATTCCACCATCGTGTGAAATGTGAGATAGGAGCGAAAATTGAAAAGCTTTGTGCGTGCGTGCGTGCGTGCGTGCGTGCGTGCGTGCGTGCGTGTGTGGTAAACACGCAACGACGTGGTCATTGGAGGAAGCAGAGTTACAGAACGCCTGAGCAATGACATCACTGCAAATAAAACGGGTGGCAATTACCAAATGGTAACCGGCTCCCCAGCGGTGCAAGTGCAGCAGAGCTCACACAATGTGGGGAATGACTCGACAACTCTTTCTGCCCTTTACACAAACATCCACATGTTGTCCACAATAAGCACACACAGAACTTGATACAGAAAACACCAGATCGGTGGAAAGCACCCGGAGCCCACGTCTGAACGCGGTGGGCTCCTCGTGAACGGGGCGTCTCCTCCGCGTGGGGGACAGATTAGCACCGGCTAGATTCACGGTGCAAATGCAGCTATGAACCGCAACCTGCCCGGGATTTCCTAAAGAAACAGACCTTTTTCCAGCCTCGTTTCCCTTTTGTTGCATGAGGGACAAAAGGAAGTGACTTCAGAGTTTAAATACTGTACTAAATTGTAACTTGCTGTTGTGTAGCATTCGGCCTCTCTCGTCTAGTGCCATCGTTTTGTTCAGGTTTTCATGTCAGCAGTGCTGTGTAACTGTGGAATAAAGGAGCTCACGTGAAATCACTCTAATAACTGCAGGGGGGCCTTAAATAAACTAAATAAATCAGACATGAGAGAAAAGGTTCTTGCAATGGAAACTCCCCACAGGAAGACAGCGGTTTCCCAAACCGTCCAATCTCCGCTTCTCTCTGCGTGGATGCAAAGGGCCGTGTGAGTGTGTGTGTGTGTGTTCTGCTAATGAAAGACTTGTTTAAAGGAGTTCTGAAAAGACGAGGCTCTTGAGGACACATGCTGAGGTCCACGGCTGAACGCAAACTCAGAAGAGGTAAAACGAGAGGCGGAGATGGGAAAGCAAGAGAAATAAGATATGGGGAAAGATCCGCCACGCTTGAAAGGAAGACAGTGCCATCTAGAGACGCCATGTGACAGTTGTCCCCTTCATGCACGAGCACGCACACAAAAGCTGCCACTTTCAGGTAAGCTTGTTGTTTTTCATAAATAACTGAATGATCAAGAAGTGCTTGTTACAGGATGATTCTTTTGAGCGGTCCACGGCTTTTTAGAGAGAGACCCCGTCCGTCTTTACGGGACCTTTATTGGATCGGCAGCCCTCTTCTGGCTTGGCCCATTGGCTGCGCGCTGCGTCCACTCGCCGCTCCCAGGACCCGGACTCTCCAGTTGGGTTTCCACCAACTCAAACTTCGTGACAACAGCTTCTCAACAATAAAATAAAGTCTCCACTCAGCACTTTGTCACACCGGTATTGTATTACTCCGTGCAGATGTCACAAGTTACCAGACAACATGACAGCGATCAATCAGGGGAGTGACTGACTTGTGTGGTAATCAACATGGTTAAGAAGCGTGCCTTGTTAGCACACAAAGCCATTGTGCACTGATACGTTTAGGCAACAGAAAAAAAGTAGTTTAACATAATTTAATTTTTATATGAAATCTGATCTCTGCAGTTAAACCACCCTGAGCATTTAGGACTTATTGGAAACAGATTCTAGACACGAGTCTGTAAAAGGATCCATAATGCGGATGGGATGTCATTAACTAGTGTGCTGAAGCTCTGCAGGGTCCTTTGCCTTGAAATTGACAGAGGAGAGATTTTCTTCAGCTAGATTTGATTTAATCAAATGAAAGATTTAATTTATACTCCCAGGATTCTGTGGCGATATTTTGGACTTGAACAGAGCTTGTGCCGAGCTGCGAGAAAAGCAGGACGAATCATGTTCTGCTAACAGGACCAGAAGCATGGAAAGCGGTAGCACTTTTTGACGCCCGGCCCAGGAGAGAAGGAACGAATGTACATGAACTGTATGCACACAGACATGAGACACAAAGCCAGACGGGCTGACATTTCATGCTGACCGGTAACAACGTCTGAGAAACAACACAAAGCCATTTATATGTGCAACAAACGTGCTGGGAAGCAGACAGGTGCAACAGACTCACAGAGCAGCCAGTTTTCAATATGCTTGAACGGGGCGGGTCTTACATGATGGTGACCGAAATAAGTAGTTTGTTCCCAAACGCAGAATCTTCTCCTGCTTCGGTTTACAGTTAAGATCAATTGCAATACTTTTTATTCATATTTCTTTTCCTTAAATATCCACAATTTTATTTTGAGTATTTCTGGTCTCATCAAACTTAACTCAATGTTAAGGCATACGGCTAAAATAAGATAATTGACTGTAAACACAGAATGAGAAACTAAAGTGCTTGATGCATCAATAGAAGCATAATACAAACTTGAACATTTCTTTACACTTGTACTTAACATTAGTAATAATTAGCATATATGATACAGATATATATATATATATATAAATGACCTACAGTCTGAACTTAATAAGTACGTGGATCTTACAGCTTTTCATCTTCCTCCTAATGGCTCGCAGCACTAAAATTGCAAACAATGGGCAAAAGTCTTCACAGAGCTAACAATGTGTCCTGGGTGGGGGGGGGGGGGGGGGGGGGGGGGGAGTGCCATGCATCCGCATCGACCCGCTGTGTGGGAGCAGTGCAGAGGGGCGTCACATGCACTGAGGACCGGCCGACAAAGCGAGAAGAAGAAGAAGAAGGGAGAGCGAGTAAGATCAATGCTGTGGAGATCCAAAGGAACGCCTCTGGTAGCTGCACATGTTTGCATTCGTTTTAGTGAAAGATCTCAAATCCTGGTTTACATAAACAGTTCAATTCAAGAGCTGGAAGTGGAAGTGGGTGATCTTCTTCTGACAATCAACACATGGCCTGCTAGCTCACAGCTTCTCACCAAATCACATTTTCACACGCAAGCCAAGACTTACTAACGCTTCTCCGATAGGTCGATAAATCGTTACAACAACAACAACAAGATAGGACCATTGATATAAAATGAACTGTCTGCCTTAGCGATTGGCGAACAAGGATCACAAAATTGTGTTGTGCTGAACTATTTCCCTTTGTTGTTCCTCTAAGCTTTGGGCGGGAAGAGCTCCGGTTGTCCGTTTTGATGAAGCAGGAAGTTCTTGATGGTTTTTGGCAGCGGTAGCGAGGTTATGTGATGTAGCCGGTTTTTGCCCATGGCTCTGCGGATCCCGATGCGACACAGGTTGGTCAGCCTGCGAGGGCATCCTGGGGGGGCAAAGCAGAGGAGGATCTCCTTTACAGCCAAAACCCTGATAACAGGACACCGAACGGCCTAATTAGAGCTCTGCATCTATATTTGACAAAAGCACACGACTCACTGATAAAACAAGGGCTCGTTTCTATTTAAGTGTCACAAAAGTGTGACAAGAATCCAGAATGGACAAGGCTGTGAAATGGCAGTTTCCTGGTGTAAATATTTGGCCGTGGACGACTCAGAGAGATCGTTCTCTCTTGACGGTGGCTGAACAAACACAGCGGCACACTAGTAGGATGGTTGAAACAGAAAAGCGCTGCCGGTGGGTATCAACCTGTAAAAGCAATCAAGGTAACTTTCTAAAAAGGAAACTTATGTGAAAGTTTGGGGGGATTTTCTAAAGAGTGAATTATATATTCACAATGATATAAAACTTTGTAACCAGCAACCCCCCCAAAAAAAGTGTTCTACACCAGTGGTCCCCAAACACCGGGCTGTGGACCGGTACCGGTCAGTGGGCCGTTTGGTACCGGGCCGCACCACAGAAAGCTTATATATATATATATATATATATATTATTTTTCTGAAAAATGTTTTATTTTGAAAATTGACTGGATTTTCTCCTAATTATGTGCGCTCGTCCCGCTGACAGATTCCCCACGAGTCACCAGGCGTTTTTCTTCACGTTTACAATTGTCCTCTTACTGTGCACGTGCACGGCAGTTTCGCCCACCAGCGAACACAGAGCGCGCGACTACTACACCCCCCCCCCCCCGGCGGACCTTCTCGACCGGTCCGCGAAATATTGCCTGACATGAAAAAAGGTTGATGACCAGTGTTCTACACGACTTAAAACACATTAATTTGACTATAGAATAAATCATCAAAAGACGAAAAAGCAGTTCCTTTCCAAAAATATCAGAAACCTCCCCAAGCTTCCTCCTGACTAACTCAGCTGTCACTCACGCCTCGCCTCCAGGAACACGCTGAGCGCTTCCGGATCCACCTTCCTCCGGTTGGGACCCTCCAGCTCCAATCCGTCCCAGGGCACCAGGGCCGGGTCGGCCCCGTGGTCCAGCAGCAGGTGGACGAAGGCCGCCTCACACCCGTGTCGCAGCACGGCATCCAGCAGGCAGGAGGCCAGGCCGCGGGTCAGGGTCTCCCGGCAGACGGGCCCCGTGTAGTTGAAGTCGGGCTGAGCGCCGGCCTGGAGCAGCAGCCGGAAGCTGTGGAGGTGGTGGTAGGCCGCGCTGATGTAGAGAGGACACACCACCAGGGTGTTGAGGGTGCGAGCGCTTAAGAGGAGGCGGGGCCCCAGCTGGTGGTCCATGTCTACGTCAGCCTTGAACCTGGACGGAGGGAAGCACAGTTCTTAAATGTGATTGCCTTTAATAAAAAGAGATGAATCTCGATAGAATGCAGAGGAAGTGGTCCTGAAATAAGCTAGAATGAAATTACACTTAAACAATGAATGCATAGTAATAACGGGTGGATTGCACGAACAGCATGTATTTCAAGTCACAACACCAACACACAAACATGTTGCACAACAATTTGTTGCAAATAAACTTTGTCATGCTGCTTTGAGTAAAGTCTCCAGTCTGGTCCTTGTTTTGTTCGCTAGACAACGGCCTAAACAAAAGATAAATGCACACGCACACGCACACGCACACACACACACACACACACACACACACACACACACACACACACACGTATATGAAAATAAAATAATAAAATAAGGGGGCTTAAAGATGGACTAGTTTGTCATGGAGAGGAGAGACGCCTTCAAGCCGTTAAAAGACGACCCTCCTACCTGATGAGCTCCTGCAGTACGTCCAGGCTTCCCACCCGCGCGGCGTGGTACAGCGGCGTGCTGCGATGGTGGCGACTCCCGTTGGGGTCGGCTCCGGCTTGGAGGAGGATCCGCACACAGTCCAGGTGGCCGTTCACCACAGCGACGTAGAGGGCCGTCTGACCTTTCACATCGACCAGGTCCACCGCGGCGCCCTGGCCGATCAGATAGGCCACGCAGGCGGCGTGTCCTGCCGTGGCCGCGATCCGCAGCGGGGTGCAGGGCAGACAGCCGCAACACCAAACGGACTTCTCATTGATACGCCTGGCGCCCAAAGGAGACAAGGGAGTCCTTAATGGTTGTATCCCAAAGTCCAACAGGCCATTGACGATACAACCACACGAACAACAAAATAAACTTGGGTCATTTCAAACAGCTACCTGGTAAACTGCTTTCAACGCCACTCCCCCCGGGCAAGTTTGGATAAAGTTAGGGCAGGGAGAAACCCAACGTTTGTCTTTATTGAAATAACAGCATGTTGTAAAGCATGTGGAATGGAGATGAACTGCCCCGAGCCCGTAATAATGGGTTGGCTGGGTGTGGAGTGCGAGTGCTGAATACAACCACTGTGGGATTGGGGTTGAACGAGTGCTGACCGCTGTTCGATGGTCACGCCTGGCTCCGACATTGTAAGCATTACACGTTTCACTACCTGTGGCCCCCGGTCCCTCTATTACAGCCCCACTGGGCCCAATCAATCAACCAGGACGCACACGGGGAGAAAAAAGGGGCGCGTTTCGCTCAGAGGCAATGGCGCTGAAAGGTCCAGCCTGTGGCCGTGTGCTACACGCCGGTTCGGTGGTAGAGACGTGCGAGGGAATGTTCTGTACGCCGAGGGCTTACAGGGCCGCCACTCAGCAGACCTACCGAGCCACGCGGCACCGAAACCACAAACCACTTTGGTCCAAACACTTTGGCAGAAAGACGCAGCATGCAGTGCGACTGCTGAAACACACAAAACTAAAAATGCAAAAAGAGATTTCGATCAGAAGCCTCACTGCCTCCCACCGTCTGAAGCAGTCTTCCTGCAGCAGGCTCCTCAGGGTGTCCAGATCTCCCACGTAGGCCGCATTGTGCAGCCGCATGTCGTCCTGCTCGAGGGGTTTGTCGCAGAACTGCTCCTGGAGCCATTCCTTCAGGTTCTGGCCTGGTGAGGACACACAGATCAGAGGCTAAGGCTCTGATTTGTTGTGCGTTTTCACGCTGAATGACTTATGAATGATGTATCTGGTACACAACTGACAGTTTTGTGTGATTCCTTATTTTGCAGATGAGTCGTTTAACGTCAGCTAATAGACTAGTCGCCTGTAAGAGGTCACTAAGAATTTATTTGGTTGACAACAGTCAGTTTTTAAGGTTTCAGAATGCAGGATATTGTGAAAATACACCAATGAATTATTTGAGAATCATGCATTTAACAGCACTTTTCTCACTGCATACTAATTCGTTGCCGTGTGACTGTAGCAAGAAGCAGTATTTCTGAAACCCTCACAGAGATCTGGGTCCCTCAAACAGACGAGTTACCCACAACAACAGGAGAACTCAGGCCGCTCTGCCCACACGTGGCAGGACTATAACGTTATATTGCACTTGTTGTCAATGTGCAAAAAGGCTCCGATGGTCATGAACGCATCCATCAATAACAATGGGACGACATGGGGCGCACCTAGCAGAAGGGGGGTTGGGGGGGGTCCGCCTCAATAACAACAACTCTGTGTCACGTGTCGCGAGGTCTCCCTGCGCACGGACAGGGAGGAGAGCACCCGCATTCCCGGTTACCTGCTGCGGTGGCGCTGGGCAGATCAGACACGGTGATGAGGGGGGGGGACCGGGTCCTGGGCGGGTGGTCGTCATCAGCCCGCGGACCGTCGGCCATGCTGCTGCACTGTCACACCTTCACCCCCCACCCCCTCTTCCCCCCCCCGGAGGATCGGAACAGGTCTCCCGCACACACGGTTGAAAAGAACACGGACGGAGTGAGAGGAGAGACGCCAAAGCGCAGGAAGGTGCGCGTGTTGACGCGCACCTTCCTGCGTAACTTCCTGGCTGCGCTCAGCTGGCGGATTTAAAGGGGAAACGTCACAATGTCCGTGAACAGAGGAAATGAGTTCGTAAAGAATTCACTTTTCAATGATAATGAATCGAAGACAAATAAAGGAATAACGATGGCTGGAACTAGACTTTAGAAATACTGGTGTCAATGGTTCAAAATGACGCTGTTCAAATCCTAAATCCAGGGGGGGGAAACTCATTCAGTTGGTCTGAAGCAAACAAATATTGAAATGACTCAATGAATTTTCCTCTTTATCTTCTTTATAAATGTAATACACACAAGTCCTCGGCACCATCAATAGTAGCAAAGTAACAGTACGTAGCATTTAGGGGAATAGTGATCGGCAGTGATGAAAATAATGCGAATGATTCCTTCAGTGTATAATGAAACGCAGATGACAACCATTGTGCTTTTGTTGCCTTAATGAGCAGTTTATATGTCTTCACCTCTTCACGGAGCCAGCCGCCATGTTTCAACAGCAGCCCCGAGGCCTCCCGGTCCCACGCACTGCACCTTTAACAGAATGGTGGGCTCATCTGTGGTTATGACAATGAATGAAGCCCACCTCACAGAAGGTCGTTTTAAAGGTCACGGAGCAGCACCGAAAGGAATGCAGGGCCCACGGCCTCACATACAGCTCCTAAATGTATACACGCTGCTCAGCTGCAGCAAAGATGCTGCGTAAACCCTCTTTTTGAATGTTGTGCAGAGTGCTTTGCGTGGGTAACGTACAGCAGAGAGGCATGCGGAGCCTGGTGCTCCACAAATAAACGTACGGGTCCAACCGTCTGATCAGACAAAGCCGTTTCATCGGGGAAACCTTTTTAAATTCTGGAATTCAGTCATCATATCTCCGTTTAGGGAGCAGTGATTGGCAAATACAATTTTGTGATTGAAACCCATTCTATCACAGTACCTGGGGACATAGTGTGCAGCTGATCCCCGACTCTCAGGTTAATAACCATTCACGGGTAAACGAATGAATGAAGGTCAGCTCGGAGAGGTCATGTGACCAGTTCCAACCCCCGGCCGTGTGATTTACCCAGACAAAGTGTGGTGTAGCGATTGGGCCTAACATAAGGACAACAAAAGTGAAAGTAAACGGTGTGGTCACTCCTCAGCAGCAAGATCCATTGTAGAATTAAAACGGGGAAAAAAAAGAAAAAAAAGAGGCTTTTTCCTTAAATAGTAAAAAAGGAAAGGGAAACGCAGCTGGACAACAGAGGACGGCGCGCTCGCCTTACCTTAATCCACCTGTTGAGACTGGGCCCGGTGTCTTTGTCCAGTCCGTCTGCTCGGGGGCTTTCACATAAATCTCTGACTTGCATCACAAATGCTCCATCCAAATCTCGCTCAATAGTTGTTAGAGGGGCTTCCTATTAAGCTTTGTGCGTGTTGCAGCTGTTTCAGGGCTTTCCAGACCTGCTAATGTTACTCAAGGGTCTCAATAAGAAAAGTGAAATGTTTTACTTCTGTCTTGTCGGACATGGCTTCAAAAGAAAAGGAGTCCCGCTGAGTGTGATTTGGCCGCGCCAGACGCCTCGAGGACTCGTGAAAATCACAAACCAAGGTCATTTATCATGTTGCTCTCGCTCCAGACCTCATTAAGTCTCCATTATGGGGCCAACTTGACTTTGGGTCTAGAGCTTTTCTCTAACATCTCGGAGCAACATTCTTAAAACAACAAGAAACACGTCTTTACTGCAACGTAACCATTTATTGCACGCCACTACAAAATTATATAATTTTTGAACTATGATACAATCTCCACATATACAAAATGTACAGTTTAAAGATTATGATACAAGTAGTTTACATTGTTTCATATAAGACAAACACGCAGGTTCTCACTTTCCACAGGTTTATGTAATATCTCTATAGCTGACTTTAACAGATTACATTTGATGGACTAAATACAATACTGATGTGAAAAAGAAGTCAAATAAGACTACAAATGAAACCTTTGGCTCCTCCTAATGAGAGGCTCTCAAAAAGATCAGTCAAATGGATCAAATTCAAATTAGCACTGAGCAACTGCAGTTTGTTGAAGGTCGAATGAGTGAAACTCGACTGCATTGTTTTCCTGTTTATGGCCATTAACACAACTATTGTACTGACCATGTACGTAAGAATAATGGCTTACATTCATCAATCAAACCAAGACTTTTAAAAATAATTTGGTGTAAACACTGGAAATGAATCCGTGCAGTAGAACTAGAGGTAGCAACCCACAGTTGTCCAAGTAATAACGGCAATTTAAAACTACATTGGTACTAGAATATGTTAACTACATTCTCAGAGGGGAAAACGCCCACTATGCAAGGAATCCCCATGACTGGTCTGATCTTCTTCTGTTGTTTGCATTTCATCCACACATTGTGGTAAGGAAACAGGGACAGTGGTTTCTTTCACACTCACTTTTATACTTTTTTGCTCCTATTATCGGCCTAGTGTTGCCTCATGTTGTCGTATTTGCTACATCTGTAAATCACATTTTTTGTCCATATTTACAACGTTGTTTAGTTTTTGAAAAACAGAATCAATCTCTTTCTTTTCTTCATTTGTTTTGGAAGAGTAACTTGAAGAAGGAAGCGTAAAGAACAACGTTTGAAAGCAAAAGAAAAGCCCAGTACGACATGTAACGTACATTTCAATCAATCCGCCCATCAGGACTCAACAGTCCTCTTCTTGGCTTCATTTGCCAGCCCTTGAAACTGTAGTTGGATACATATTTAATTACTTGTGTATTGCTTGTTGAACAAATACTAGAGCAGATGTCATATTCACCTTGGAAACAGCACTAACTGGATTAAAAGTTCCCCCACAGCCAAGAGGCAATGAAACAAAACCCACCACAATGTGCCACAACTTTTCTGCTCGGTTAAAAAAATAAAAGTTAAACAGAAAGTAAATAGGTTTCAAATTGAAGTTCAGGGATCAGGAGTGAGAAAACAAACGTTTATGTTTTACTACTCTATATAGTGAATATATAGGGCTTTTGATGACATCATCCCAAATGAAATGCAGCTATTAAGTGAACTGTGCACAGGCTTGTTTCACAAAGGCACCATTACAGGAAAGGGGTAGATGGTCGGTCAGTTTAGTGCGCTGAGCAAGAAGATTCAGTTAATGTATGCATCAGTCATTCAAAGCAGATAGAAGAGTAGAGTCGGACCTCCAAGCCATCACTTGGAGCCTCTATTTACCAACACCTACAGATGGTGCCTGATATGTTTGGGTCCATCTCCTTTTGTGACAAAACCAGCTCAAGGTTCAGCGTTTGGTCTCAGAGAAGAACAACTCTCGTCTTACCATCATTGTGAACGAGACACTGTTCATCCCCAGACATCCAGTGCATTTATTTGGTCTTTCTTTTCTTCTAACTACAGTTAGTTTGTCACGTCAGGGCCTGGAGGAGAAGTTGATTCCTGTCACCATCTTCTGGATCTTCTCCTCATTCTTCAGAATGTTGGATCTCACGGCACAAATCTTGTCCTGCTGGTCCTTGATCAGCTGCTCCAGCTCAGCCAGTTCCGACTTCAGAGGCTCCACCGCCCTGTCCGTCACTCTGCAGCACAAGCATGCAAACACACACAACAACATTTTAAAAACAGGTTGAACAAAAATAAATAAACAAACAGACACTTAGCTGTTGGAAGATCCTCCTCAAACTGCCACCTTACAGTTGCTCATCACTTTTGATTTAAGACAACAAGGCATCACACAATATTTAAAAATTGCATAAGAAAAGGTTATTGAGGGTAGAAGCTTAACATCAATTTGGAGGTTTAAAACCAGAGCAAAGACAAAAAAGCAACACATGCGTAGTTGCTGAATATGAACTCCTGATATCGGTACACAAAATGTTAAGATAGCACGTTGCGCGGGACCGCGGCTCAGCCTATGAAGTGTGCAGCGTGCGCGCCGACCTCACCTCTGCTCCTGCAGCAAAGCCTGCGCGTGCTCCTTGTTCTCCCGCCGCCAGGCGCGCAGTTCAGCCTGCATGGCGTCCACGTCCTCCTGTATGTAGTCCATGATCTTACCCAAGGGCAGGGCGCTGCGGCACACCGTCTGGATGGACGAGCGCAGGCGCTCTATCTCCCGCGTCACCATTTCCCGCTCTTTCTTCTTTGCAGCGTCAGACACAAAGCCCTGCGAGTGGAGGAGAAAGGCGATTTAGGGAAGAAGAGACATTTGAGCGGCGAGAACCTGAGGGGGGACGGGAGGCTGGGTGCTACGTTTCCGTGGCGACATCGTTGGTTGAGACACTGTTGTCAGCTGTAACAGTTGTGTGAGAGCAGTGCAGGCTCAGCTACGTCAACAAAGGATGGAGAATGCCCCCCCCCCCCCCCCCCCCTCTTCTCTCCCCTCTCCCCTCAGGTGGGCCTTACTGCCCTGTATCTTTACAATGCAATGTGTCTTTTTCTGTGTTATTAACCATTTAGCACCTTTAAACTAAAACATGAATAAAACAGCTGTATGAACACACAAAAAAAATACTTGGGCCTCCGGAGACCAAAACATAACAAACCCTCTTTAGCAATTCTACCTTTGCCAGCAGAGGCTCAAATGCCCACAACCTGCATTTAGTGGTTTAGGATTTCAAGGCTAAAAATGTTGGGCAGGAATTCCACCGACCTGGCTGTATATATAGAGATCAAACGGTGCTGGCAGAGCTGGGGGGCTGGCTGATGAAGGCCTCCAGTGTGTGCTGCGTGTGGTAGTTGTGGGACGGGGGAGGGGGACGTTCACCATATACAAATTACACTCAATGGCAGAAACAAGGGGGGGGGGGGTATCGGGGAGTAAATCCAAGGATGTTTGTTCAGCTGGGCTCTGCAAGGCTTTGCACACCGAGTGTGCAATGCGACGGCACTCACCATTGCGACTCTAAAGAAAGACACACACACACACACACACACACACACGCACGCACGCACGCGCTCGCACCACTCTCGGTCTCTAAGTCCTGTTTATTTTAGTAACAAGCTGTGGCAGTGGGGTTATTTTACTACAGTATTGAGTAACAACTACTACACTTCTTCCTCCTTTCAAGTTCAACCCTCGGACCAATTTATACCAATTGGCTCCACACATGGGAGCACCTGCCTTCACAAGGCGGCGGGAATCCTATTCACCACGCAGTGTAAACTGAGCGACAGCTTCCTCTTCACAACGCATCGCCTGTCACACATGCTTGGCATCGCTGGCACATGCGTCCTTATCGAGCCATCTCTCGGAACGAGCCGCTAATTACAGCCTGACTGGACAAGACCACACTGCAGAGATGACATCAAACATCCGGTGTTTGCCGTCACGTCTTTTTACAGTCAGCGAGCACAAAGTCCGAACGGCCCTCGCTCTGCGGTACCTATTTTGTGGGGTCTCCGCAGTGCGAGGGCCCGAAACGCCTCGGCCCCCGGCGCTTCTGGAACGAGGTGGGTGGCTTTCCACTGGGCGCAGCTAGACAAACACTCTACGGCTCATTCCGCCTGCCGGGCTGCGGTTTCGCTCCACACAGCCCAGACAGGACCAGGGCTTCTTTCTATTCGCCGTCCCCTTGCTACCATCCCCTCAACCCCCGAGCTCTCCTTCTCTGTTGGGGGAAAAACAAACAAAACAAAAAAAAAAAAACTCGGCATGAAAACATGACCCCTGGTTCGTGTGCACTCTGTCCAGCTGGGTATAAATCAGCACTTTATGGAGGTCCCCGTCAGGGCCTGCGAGACCTGGGTGCTCCTGGTTTTCCTTTTTCTTCACCCGGATCACGGAACAATATTTGGACGTAGTGACCACAGAGGAGTGGGAGGTGAGGAAGGTTTTCCCATTATCTCAGACGGTGATGAAAGCCCCCGGCAATAGGGAGGACTCAGCCACTGGCGAACGCTCCAAACGGCAGGTGGACCGAGAAGAGTTTTACCCAAAGAATTGTTTGGTGGATTGAGATGTCTCCGTCTTGTGGAAGTGTATTTGGTTTCATCAGCACTGACTGCACATTGCTGTTAGATTGAAATCCTTCTGTAATGTACCTTGAACTTCACCCCAGTTATCGCGTGCCCGTTTGCCTCAGTTCGTAACTAACAAATATGTGATTTATGGACTGGAGGCAAGAGGAAGGCATTCCTCAGTCTCCTTTGAGATTAGAAATATACATTGATGGAGCCCGTCGGCGGAGGAGATACCTCCAGGGTATCATTAGCTGGGAAAGCAATTATCTAGATGCTAGCTGACATGGGGAGATTAGCTTACATCATAAGGAGAGCCGCTCCATCGTTGGTCATTAATCGGCTTCACTGGGAGGATAAGAGACAAGTGTACAAACCTCCCATTGGAACATTCTAGCTGTATCACTTTAAGGACAAGTTATAGTCGTTCCAGTAGGTCACGCTCAAATGTCTCTCACTATGAACTGCTCTTCTGTCATCACAAGCACACAAAAAGAAGATTTGTCAAAGGATGTTCAGATGATTGAAGAGGCCGTGGATAAAGGTCAGAGCGTCTGGGGAACAATCCTGCTGGCGACCATTTGAAGACGCCGACGGGCGTCCCAGTGGTTTTAACAATGTGTTCCTGCAGACGATCTGGGGAGCGACGCACCGAGCGGATACTGGCTCTGGGACGTTGTTTATGGGCTTCCTCGTCGTTCGTCACAGCGGGCCGTTTTAAAAGTTGAGCTAGATCATAAAAATAGCGTGGAGTCAGCGAGGTGAGGAGCAAAGCTTGACGGCCACTGAGGTCACAGGATGTTGTTGTAAGACCACGGCAGCCCCTCGGGGAGACGACTGAGACACCCGGGGCTACGAGGTGAGCTGACATAAAACCTCCGGAGGCTCCTCGGCAGTAACTGGAGATGGAAATTAGCTTTTTTAGAAGTTGCTCATCATTCAAACGTTTTCGTGGTGAGAAAAAAAGTAAATTTCAGAGGGTTGTGACTCGAGGTGTGGCCCCGCCTGTTGGTGCTTCAGGTAGGTACTCCTCAAAAACCGGACCCCCTGATCCAACGACATCTACAAAAGTAGTATGACTAATGGAATGCCACAGGGTCATTTCCTTATGCTCCCACAAAAATGTGTATAAAGACACAGAGGTCTGCAGAGAGGAGTATTTATTTTCTTGACAATTCTGCAGAGAGTATTCTGGCCCTTCTCCTCCGTGACTCTCACTCAGCAGCCATCCATTTGTATGCCACAGGGTTTATTTATACATTACAAACCTTCATCAAGGCTAATTTGATGAGGGGGGAAAAGAGTACACAAAAATTCTTATGAAAACGCAGCTGCTGCGAAGGGCAGATTCTGTCTAAATAAAAAGGGAGCTATCTTGCAATAATATACAATACCGCCGAGGGGGTCATGAGGAAGGGCATCCCCATAAATATACAACAAACTCTCCCGTCACACACACGCTGGGGTGGGACGTGGCAAATATAATCATTTGACCGTTTAAGAATGACTTTTATTTACATAATGTGGCAACCGGCTTAAACAATGCCTGAATTCATTCAGGAATGACAAAGAACACAAGAATGCGTGGCCTGGATTATCAACATCCTTCCCCTGACGGAACGGGGCGTCAGGTCCCAAACAGGGGGGCTTGTGACTCACTCGCTGTTTTGATAAACATCGGCTTTTGAGAAAATGAAAGGCGGCAGCTGAAACCTCAAACCCGTCGGTCATACCGCATTGAATGAAGGAGCTCAATATTTACATTTTTGACCGTGTGTGTTTTACCGTGATTACAAGAAAAAGAGGAGAAAAAAACCCCTCTTCAATTAGGTTGACCTCTGCACCCTTTCATGTCAGGAAGGAAGTCATTACAGTTCTTTATGCAGCTGACGAGCTAAGGCCAATAATGGTGGAGGGGTGCACTCGACAGGCCCGATGTCCAGACATACCTGTTAGAGGCCGCTTGTGCAGACCGTGCAGGATACTCTGAAAACAGAGGAGGCTCCATTAAGGAAATTAGGATAAACTCTACAAGGCTACGCAACGCTCGCGCTCCACAAAGAGCTCCTCTATCTTCATGCATGTTTTCTTTTATTTGTAAGAGAAGAGTTGATGTGGGTGGTGGGAACGGGGCGACATAAAAAGTTCACGTCATAATAATCCTGGCCAAAGAGATTAAGATACACAATGTAATCCCTACTATCATACAAATACGCTTAACATACAGGAATCACTATCTTGCATTCTGCTTTACTAATAGGACACACCTCTTTCATGAGGAAAAAGTCCACCAATTAGACACATTTCTGAAAAAGTAACATGTCTGTTCTTTCTTAGCCTAAATATAAATTCTTCTTTGATTAAGTTCTATTTTACACTAATTTACCGTAATAATGCTTTGTGATGATATTCAATTATTCTGATCATGGGAATGTACCTCAATCGAATTATTGTGAGTGTTTTTTATTGCGATCCGGCGTAGAAAATTGTATTTCATCCCATCCCGAGAGGGAAGAGGTATGTAAAAAGTACATGTAACACACACACACACAGACACACACACAAATACCTGTTAAGTGAAATGTCTGGCCAACGAATTCCTGTCAAGCTATTTCAGTTTACTGGTGGCAAAGCTGAGACAACTTGAGGTGTGAGTTACGAGGGATGCTGTCTGAGACGCCGTGGGGAGGAGATGGATCGGGGGATGCTTTGCATGAGTGACAGCCCAAAACAGAGCATCCATCAGAGTCAGGGTGGTCAGCTAGGAAGGGGTGCCCGGGAGACTGTGCTCCAGTGAAAAGGACCACCCAAAGCAGGCGGCATAAGCCATCTCACACCATGGACTACAGACCAAACCCGAAGCTACACACTGAAAATAACAATGACAGGCGGCTCTCTCTTGACTGACGGACAGGAATCCGTGATCAACAGCAGGGATGAGTCATGTTGAACAAAAAACAAAAAAAACACGCCTAAGAAGTCTACATCGAAGAGATGTTGAGAAGAAAGTAGTAAGAAATACGTCAGGAGTGAAACCTCAAACTGGTTGTTCACCGTCTGTTCTGTGGAATAACACACCAGGGGAAGGAGAGTAAACAGCCAGAATAAGATTGCTCAGAATGCAAGTCTCCGAGATGGCAGATATCGACAGAAGGAACAGACAAAAGAATGAAGCGTACCGTAGACATTGAGCAACCAGCTCATTTTGCTCCAGACATCTTGATGAGTGTATCACTTGTGTGTGGTCTGCTAGAGGCCACACTTGCTTCTCTGCTTATTAGCCCCTCGGCCTCACTGAAGGGGAGCATATTTGTGGTTACGAGGCGGCGCAATTACACCTCTCCACTCCATTTGTTTATATCTTCATTTTGATAATAGCCAGGGCTGCGCAGGGCCGTTCACTGTGGTTAAAACATTTGCACTGCAGAGCAAAGCTAGTGGAGAGACCGGCTGGCGAGCTTTAGAGTGTCCCCCGAGTCAGTCAGACTAGGCTGATGCTGCCCCCTAGAGGACAAGCAGAGAAACTACTGCTAAGACCGTCCTTACCTGCTCTTTGGATTTGGGGGACGACGGGGACAATTCATAGTCTTTCTTGGTCTCGAGGATCTTCTTCACGAGGCTGCCTGCGCGGAGAGAAACGGTGAGAGGAAGATGAGAGGTGAGCCTCCTCACAGCACCAGGGGACAGAAGATGTGCCCCTAATGAGCCTCCCAGAATAAGAAATGAAGAAGCAGTAAATAACGTGAGGATCAGATCCGAGCGGGTACCATGTTTGTCTTCGCCGTTGAGGTCCTGCCCCTGGAAGGGAAAGAAATAGAGGATAACTATCCAATGTACTCGCATTACATTCCAAGAAGCTCGCCGTCCAAGTCACTCACCGCCTCCATGTCAGGAGCCTCCGCGGGCGGAGGCACCGCCTCCTCCACGAGAAATTGCTCATCTTCGTCCTCCTCGTCATCAGACAGCACCTTCCCGTCCATGATGACTGGTGCTGGGGGCTTGGCACTGGACAGCCTGCTGGGACAGAGACTCGTTTCTGACTGAAAGCTGTGTATGTACCATGTAGGGTGAGGCGTGTGTTTGTCTGACGGAGCGGTCAGATTATCACAGTTACAAACAGTGTAGTCACCTCTCAGCCGGCGTCACATCGGAGCTTTCCTGTTTCTTGACTCGGGGGGGGGCTGGGCGAGCGCTGCCCGGCCGTGGCATCCGCCTGTTGTCGCCCATTGAAAAAGATTTAGACACTTAACTGAAGTTAAGTTGTTAAACCAATAATTTTCTAACTACATACGAGTGCATTTATAAAAGCCATTTTTCATTGTTTTTTACAGGTTGCAGTTTTTTTATTTCTTGACGTGCTTTATAGGGAAAATCTTCTGTTAGCGGCTCTCAGAGAGAAGACAGCTCATTCAGACTTTAGGATGATAATTGTTGCTTGGAACCAAAAAAAAATCGCTAGAACGCAGCTCGTCGGCCAATCGTTCGATTAGATGGTTTAAACACACAAACACTCATAAATGTTTAAATAAAAACAGCAATCACTCCACTATGTGCTCTGCTGGAACAGATACTGGTGATGGCCCAGGAACAAGCTTCATTTTAGCTTTAGCGCAACTACCCTAATATTTAAATAAATCGGATAAAATGCAATGAAATAACTTTTATACTAAGAAATTACAACCGAATTTTAACGTTTATATGTTTGATGACCTACTGCATAAGATGATTTAACCAGTGAGACGGATCCCTTATAATCATTGCCCTCATTGTGAAAAATTATCATAATGAAAAAAATTACCACACGATTAAAATAACATCTCAAATCTTCCAAAAAAGAAAGGTCATAAGGTCATATTAAATAGCTACTTTGCGTTAGATGTTGATGTTTCCCAGATAATTGTGAGAGCAGCTTAAATATTTACAGTTAATGAGGTGTTTTTGTCTTAAGTGAAGAGTATTGCTGGATTAATGTCCTGTACCTCAGCAAAGCGCTTGCATAATGAGGTACGGTTCAGTGTTGACTGTACAGACCTGGAGGCCACGTCAAATGGCACCGAGGACGCTGCAGTCTCTCCATTTTCTTGGGGCGGCGGTCTCTGGGCTAACAGAGCATCTCCGTCTGCGAAGGGACAGCAGCGACTTGTAGTTAGCTCAGTATAACATAGCGAGGGTTAGATCCGTCCTTCCACTGGACACTAATGTACATGCCTGTATAACGAGTGCACACAGTACCGGCCTGTTTCTATGTCCTGAATGCTCACAACCTGACAAAGATACCGCTAGTTCAGAACACCGTTGCCAAAAGAGAAATTTGCTCAGATGGATTTTGTTCTTTTGGACGGAGCTCGACTGACATTTCCCAAACCAGCCGGCTGCTAAGACTCAATTGTTGCCCTCGCTGCGTACGGCGGTGGGGTTTCTTGTCCTCTAGGAGAGTTGCTTTAGTAATCCTCTGAGGCCCTTGAGACATTGAACGTTATTAATGAACTTCACTGACTTGCTCAGACCTTTAAAAAAAAAGAGCATATTGTTGCCCCATCTAGAACGTCATTTAGTCGCAGTGAGAGAATGTCGAGCATGCACTCTAAAGGGAGCGCGCTGACATACTGGGGGAAGACATTTCTGGATCCTTTGATCCTTGTGCTTTCAGGACTAAAGAAGTGGAGCGCTGACTTTAAAGTTTTTGGTCTATTTATGAATTGATCAATTTTAAAACTTTCTTTTTCTGTTACTGCAATTCATAAAGGAACCCCTCAAAATGCATTTTTGATTAAGGGCAGCACCTCTGCTGTCACGATGACCACATGGAAAATCCCTAATGTTAAATGAGATGAGATAGAGAACAATTACCTCCCTCGCTGTCAGATTCATCTGTCGGAGAGCAGAAAAAGATCTTGTTAGTTTCTGGACATGCAAACACAGAGTATGAAAACACAAAGTGTCTTTCTTAATGTCAGTTCCATGAAACCTTTGTCGACACTGCCAACAGTAATCCTGATGAGTCACTTTTACCTCCCACTGAGTGGAACCAGTCAGTGAATTTATAAGACCAGTTCGCAAATAGAAACCCGTCAACTGTAAAATCTATTTGGCTGTCGAAGAGCCCCTCGGTTGATGATTCAAGGGCAGTTATTTAGTCATTTAGTCAAGGGCAGTTAGTCGTTTTAAGTTGGGTGCTGGGGGAGAAGGGATGGGGGTTACCTTGACCTCCAATTTTGGGTCTCCGCCTCTGCCCTTTGGCAGATGAAGGCCGAGGTATTCTAGCTGGACTGTCAGGCTGTGAGAGAAGCAGAGACAAGCAGGCAAAGGATACACGTTTACAACAATAAGCAGTGAAAAGCAACACATCACTCACTGACTGTGGACGCCCCGTCATGTAGAACCCTCTATTGGGCCGTCCTTTCATGATCAGTCATCAACTTCTTTGCTAAACAATTAGGCCCCAATTAACATGGAGGGTTAATGTTGAAACCGTACACACTGACAGACTGCTGCATGCGAAATACAGCACATGGGGGGCAAGTTAGTTGTATCACAGCAACAATAAAAACACTGAAACGGAATGAAGTGTGTTTAAAAAACAACAACTGCCACAGATTATGAACTTACCTGGTTCTCAACTGCTTCTGCAGGCTGCAGAGACAAAGAACACAACATTACACCACAAACTGAGGTCACATTTAGCAATGATACAAATAATATGAGGACACAAGGCCTCACATGCCTGCTAAACACCATAGCCCAAATTAGCACTAAAACAAGTAGCCGCCCCCCTAACGCTATTGCAATCAATGGTCACAGCATCCTAAACAAAAGCGCAGACTACAGCAAAGCTCTCATTTTTTCCGCATTTGGTTTCTGCGGGCTTCAATACCTCCTCGTCTGGTCTTTCATCCTTACATGAAGAAGGGGCACAGCATAAATAAAGTAGAGATGAACATGTAAAGTGTGTCTAGTAAAGCACACCATCATCACTATGAGACAATCACTTCTAATAATAAACAATGTATCATGAGTGATGGAACTCACGGCTGGCACAGGTTTGGCTGTTTTGCTGGGCTCGGGGCTCGCCGCCTGCTGTGGTTGCTCTGACACTCTGGCCTACGCACGAACACACACGTGAGGTAAATAATGGTCTGTTGCTAAACATTTAAGACTTGAGGCAAACAGGCAGGCATACCTTGCTATTGCCGCTCTCTCCACTTTTGCTCCGCTCTTCCCGCTCTTTGTGGCGCTCCCTGTCTTTGCCTCGGTCCTTTCTTTTGTCCTTGTCTCTTTCCCGGGCTCCGCGAGAGTCTCTCGCCTTATCTCGGTCTTTGTCTGGCTCCCTCTCTGGCTCCCTCTCTCTGTCCCTCTCCTTGTCCCTGTCTTTCCCCCGTCCTTTGTCTCGCTCCCGATCCCGGCTCTTGTCCTTGGCGCGGGGGTCCTTTTCTGAGCGCTCTCTGGCGCCGTGCTGCTCCTTCTCCCCATCCCTGCGTCGGCTCTGCGGCTCCTTGGGCTGGTCCGGGTCCTTGTGGTCTCGGCTCCCGCTGCGGTCTGTAATCGTCTTCCTCTCCTAAAATAGTTCACGCCGAACACACAGGGTGAGGATCCAAGGCACATGCTGGGACACTGCCGATGCTAACTGCTAACTGCTAACGCAGACGGCACATAGTGCACCAGATGTTGGGAGTGAGCAGTGTGTAATTCCATCCTCAGAGCGGGCGGAGGACTCTCACCTCTCGATCAAGAGGACGTTCGCGTCCTTCCCTATTCTCCTTGTCCTGGGACCTGGTGGTGCTGGCCTTGGTCTTTATGTCCACCTTTTCTCCGGCAAGCACTCGCTTCACGGCATCGTCACTGGACATCTGGAAGACAACATTTGGTTCATGTTATGAATTTGAATTGTTTACCGTCTTTTGAAAACAATCATTTCAGACTTGTACACATACAGTCAATCATTTTCTTTTTGCAGTCTTGTTACACTATTGTATACTACATATTATTGTCTTCCCACAGTAAACTCTTATACAATGCGCTGATGAATAAGGACAGACATTTTGACCAGTACAACTCACAGGATGAAAACTACTGTGCCAAAGCAACGGAGAAAAGCTTTAATACAGAAATGCTACCAGAATAATATGAAATGTTGTTTGAATAGAATTTCATTATTTTAATATATTTGAATGAACTAATCAGCTATCACATATTGGACCAGTATATTCAGCTAACGCTTTACTTAAGTTTCTTACATTCAGAGCTAAATTAATATTGATTCAATGCTCATTAATTTGGGGGATTTTTATTGTTGTTTTTTTCATTGTTGAAATATATCTATTAAATCTAGGCTGTATGTAACAACAGCAAATAGGTTGCATAAGATCCGAGGAATACAAACATTCCCCATGACATGAAATCAAAACAGTGTTTGTAGAACAGATATCCAATTGGGACGTGCTCATCTCTTTACTCTCCAGGGCTCAATTAAAAAGTTCTTCCCGAGGCCGGCTAGACATTACTAGACATAGATTTTTATTATTTGCTAGAAATAACACACAATGGGAAACAGTTTTTTTCCAAATATATCATCTGAATGATAGGAGACTGGGGACAGGAGAGAATTGGAAAGTGAGCCTTTGCAATTGATCTCTTCTGTCTGTGTGCGTTGCCAAGAACACACACCTTGTTGATGCAGCACTTGGCCATGACCTGCAGCAGCTCGTTGGTTTTCTCGGGCTCATGTCCGGCCACAATGCGTGCCGGCTTCGCCCCCAGGGGCTCGCCACTCACCAGCATCACCACGTCTATTGCCTTCTGGAGGAAGACTATCTTGGAGTCCTTATCCTGAGAAGGAAAAAGACAAGGCAAACAGAGTCCATTGTAAAATCTGATTTAATAACAAAGCCTGCCTCCACAAAAAGAAGAGCAAACACCCCCCCCCCCCCCCCCCCCCGCCCCATGACATTGAATTCCAGATAAATGACCCAGCTAAGCAGTGCTGCTAGTCTGTTATAATGCAGCATCTGAGATGCCAGCAGACAGTGCAAAGGAGTTAAAAAACATCATTTACAAAAAAAGATTTGCACTGAAGAGAGTAAGGTAGTGATGAGATTATCACATAACAACACAGCAGTGTTGTTATAACGTCTGTTATCCCATGACAGACGTGTATGAGCATAACAATGGTACCTTCTGAACTCAACATCCTCAATTTTACATGATCTGATTACAGTGATGCTCCTGTTGGGGGACATCCAGTTTCAAACAGGGACCTGTAGCTGAGCCCATGCAGCATCCTTCTGTCGAGTATCGATTTGGGGTCAACTATCAAGCAGCACACTTCTGACACCTTGGATGCCCTCTTAGTCATGTCATGCCAGATCCTCTCACAAAGGGAGCGTGTAGAGTTACTCACACACTGCCGCCCTCAGACTGGGCGTCAGATCACCTGCAGGCTATCTCATACACAAATAAGGCTGCTGCTTAGGACATACGTGCAGATTATGTGAGACAATTATGAGGGAAATGCAATTAACCAAAAATAGTGATATCAGCGTTATGCATCAGGAGGCCTAAAGGAGTAGAAATAATCAACCAGGAGGACAGAGTGGTTCACTTACCTTAACATTGTCGGACTTCATTTCATTTTCACCATACAGACCTTTCATAAAACCTACGGTCTTGATGACCTGAAAGGAATAACAAGTTAAGGTTGAACACTCAGCTGTCAGATTATTTGCATTTCCCTAAAAACTAAAAATATATAAAGTACACATAGGCATCAATATCTCAGCATCCTCTATAATGTGGATGCCTATTTGTGCAGTCAGACACATTGTCAGCAGCGGAAAGGAGTCACACATCCCGACACGCTTCCCTCATCAAATATACATGGGTCGCCTCTGACTACTTAAGACGCGTGGAGTGGGAATGAGATCTCACGTGGGTTGAGAAAGGTTGAACAGATTTTATCGTACTTCACACTTTGTATCAAAGGATTCTGTTGTGTGTGAAAAAAATAAATAAAAGAAAGAGCCCTGGATGTGATGCATGGTTTTATAGAGACACAAGCATGCGCAAAGATGCAAAGGCCAGTTCCTTATCCGGTTCACCGTTACATGCCGCAATAGTCGAACTATCAACTGGATCGGATGGAGTTATCCAGGGGTGTTAGTCGGATCGTAGTCGGACCGCACATAGTCGGACAAAGGTGTTTACATGAAACGGATAATTCGATTTCAGTCCGACTAAGCCAGTTATTCGAATCCATGTAACCACGCTGACTGACTTATTTCTGATGGGTTCAAACTTAGTCTGCTCCATCTCAGTATGGTCCACAAAGTGTCTGTGTAACAGGCCACATCACCTCAAAGCTGGAGGGGACAACTAACGTTGGAGATTAGTGACGTTAGGGAGCTTGGAGCTGAGCGGAGAGGAGCAGCTGCTGAAGTGGTGAAGCAGGCGTGTTACTGAGGAGTCCACCACTGAGGCTTCTACTATCTCTGCAAACCCCTGTGATGATGCGCGGGCAGCTTTGAACACGCAGTGATTCATCGCAGCACCACGTAACCATTGGTCTTATCAAACAGCCCAGCGGCGATAAGCCGCTCAGCATCCGTGATCTCAACGTGACGAAGAGCCACGCACATTTATCCAACCTGGTACCTCGAACGGCTCACTGTGGTTAGCCGACGGTAACGGAACCGGTTCGATCCCCGAGTGTGCTCGAAACTACACGACGCCATAGGCACGGATAGCTCAAGTTAGCTTACCCACTATGTTAAATTACTCACGTAAAGCGACCTCATTTACAATTGTTAGCGATCTTTAGCAACCCTTCCTTTGGTTCATGGTCGACTTTGATGGTTTAACTGCTCGACCAACCTCATCCGCGATACCAGAGTCGCATTGACGGCTGTGGTAGCCGTAACGTCAGTTAACGTTACCGCGAATTGAGTGTTACTTGGTTAGCATAGTTCATGCTAACGGTGCATTAGCCAGACGACTGGCTGGCTCGTCTTTTTATTTGGCGCGAGCCTTTCGGTAAATAAGGGCTAAAGTGGCCCGTTGTGGCGGTGAAACAAACGCAAAGTTGCTAATCCTGAAGTTAGCATGTGAGTCTCACCTCGCTGAAGATGTCGTGAAGGTATCGAAACGGCGGCTTGCTTAGCAGCTTTTCCGTGAGAGGAGGTTTCTTTATCACTTTGCCCAGCGTGTCCTGGGTCTTCTTCACCACCGCCACGTTCATGGCAGCGGGCGAACGTCAAGCTAAGGGGCTTAAACGCAGAGGAGACAGCAACAACTATTCAGGAGTGTACAAAAAAATCCTGCTGGCTCTGTCGCCTGGTTGCCATGTCAATATTCAGCAATCCCACAGTGCACCAGTGATGAAGACTGCGCATGCGCTGACGGTTACGGTTGCTAAGCATCGCTTGCGCCCATAGCAACAGCTAACGATCTCCAACAAGTCTCATGATAAACTAGAAAAGGCATTTCCTGCTGAAAATGCGTTGGAATGCAAAAAGCTGAAAGCTGCACTGAATATTTAAAAATAGCTGAAAATACAGAAAGTTGAAGGGAAGTTGAATACATTTGCTGAATATTTAAAAATAGCTGAAAATACAGAAAGTTGAAGGGAATTTGAGTACATTTGCTGAATATTTAAAAATAGCTGAAAATACAGAAACTCGAAGGGAATTTGAGTACATTTGCTGAATATTTAAAAATAGCTGAAAATACAGAAACTCGAAGGGAATTTGAATACATTTGCTGAAATAAAAGATATTAGAAAAGCTGAAATTAATTTTAAATAGCTGAAAATACAGAAATGGGAGAAGCTGAAAGGAATTTCAATAGATTTGCTGAAAAAGCAGAAATGAAAACAGCTGAAATAAATGTGAAATATTGCAAAACAGAAGTTGCAGGAGCTTAAATGAACTTTAAAAAGTACAGAAATAACAAAAGCTGAGATGAATAAAAAGAGGTTTAAAATTGTTTGTAGTAATGTTAGTCGTAATTTGGGTATTAGTACTAGCAGTAGAAGTCGGTTTAGTATCAATAGCAGTAGAAACAGCTGGAATACTGATACTATTAGCCATAGTAGTATTTGTAATAACATTAGTAGTAGTTGTAGTATTAATAGCAGTAGAAATACTAGCAGTATGGTAGTAGAAGTATCAGTTGTAGTACTAGAAGTACGAGTAATATTCGTAGTGGGAGACAGAATGTTTGTTATTCACACTTAAAAGTTTTTAATTAATAGGCCTCATCACAGACATTACAGTAAAAATTCCCTCCATGGGGCTTTTATTTTGAAATTATTGGATTGGGTGGGGTGGGGGGGTGTAGATAGAGGGAGGGAGGGTGAGAGGGTGAGGAAGGGAATGGTGGTGACGAAGAGATAGAGAGGGAGAGGGGAGGAAAATTAGACATACTGACTGACTGAGTGATTAACAGTGAGAAGAGGTCAGGGTGGAGGGGGGAGGGGGGGCGAGTGTCTTTATCATATTGGTCTGTTGACAGAAAGCATAGCTGCGTCATGTGACTCCACTAATCAGGTCACAAGGAGCAGCTTTGAGCCACAGACAGAGATCCTGCAGCGTGTGAGCGAGTAACCACGACAACGGCGCACCTATTGGATTGGGTGGGGTGGGGGGGTGTAGATAGAGGGAGGGAGGGTGAGGGGGTGAGGAAGGGAATGGTGGTGAGGAAGAGAGAGAGGGAGAGGGGAGGAGAATTAGACAGACTGACTGACTGAGAGTGATTAACAGTGAGAAGACGTCAGGGTGGAGGGGGGAGGGGGGGCGAGTGTCTTTATCATATTGGTCTGTTGACAGAAAGCATAGCTGCGTCATGTGACTCCACTAATCAGGTCACAAGGAGCAGCTGTGAGCCACAGACAGATCCTGCAGCGTGTGAGTGCTCGTAACCACGACAACGCCGCACCTGTGCGGCTGCAAAATGCAGAGACATGGCTGCAAGTTACACAGAATCCACACCTCAAACAAATGGGAACCAGCGCAAAACTATAACAGCTATCTAAAAAATACGGCGTTTGTATGAGACCCAAGACTCTACCGAACGCGTGGATGTGTTTTTATGTCTGTCCGGTAATAAATACGGCTCCTATGGCCGTTGACAAAACGTGTACCTTGTGGATTTTTGTAAGAAATATGTCGGCAGATTTGTATTGGAGCCTATGGGGCTTTTGCCAGAGGTTGTGTCACTCAAACACTCCTTGCGCCAAAACTAAAAAACTCTGGGATTCCATGAACACATTAATCCAATCAGCACAACCATACCCTCATTAATCTGAAGAAATGAAGCCTCTAGAGTGTATACTTTGGCTGTAAGGACAGAAGTTCCATATTTTTTTAACCAGATTTTCGCGCTGCCCCACACTCTAGCCTCGAGCTCTCCACTCTGGCAGACGCAATACACACTCATGTAAAAGTCAGAAACGGAGCGAAGAACTAGTGAAACATAATCAGTGATTATGAAAAAAGTACAATAGATATCAAGAAGCAGTTTTTTTCATAAAATAGTTGAGACTTGTGTGAACATTTGAGAGTTGAAATGGTGTCTGTAGCTGAAAGATTGGCGAAGCTGAAAAATCTGAAAGTTGAAGAAGTTGAAGAGGATTTGAATACAAACTCCATTTGAAAACCATGTTAAAATATTAATGATTATTGATTTATATAAATTCAAGCTTAAGAGGTAGAAAGCTGAAAAGTCATAGCCCCCAAGCCAGAAAGAAGCTGAACATTTTAATATTTGAATGGTTTTAATAGCTGAAAGTATGAAGGAGTTGAAAGGTGCGGCGGAAGAAATAGAGGAATAAGTCGGAACTAGAAAATGCATTTCCTGCTGAAAATGCGTTGGAATGCAAAAAGCTGAAAGCTGAAATGAACTTTTTAAAATAGCTGAAAATACAGAAAGTTGAAGGGAATTTGAATACATTTGCTGAAATTATAGATATTAGAAAAGCTGAAATGAATTTGAAATTGCTGAAAATACAGAAATGGGAGAAGCTGAAAGGAATTTCAATAGATTTGCTGAAAAAGCAGAAATGAAAACAGCTGAAATAAATTTGAAATATTGCAAAAAAATACAGAAATGAATATTGAAAAATTGCTGTTGATAGAGGCATAATAGCTGAAATTATTTTAAAGAACTGCTGAAAATACAGGAAGTGGGGAAGCTGAATTTCAATAGATTTTCTAAAAACAGAAGTTGCAGGAGCTTAAATTTGTTTAAAATTGTTTGTAGTAATATTAGTAGTAGTATTAGTTATAATTGTGGTATTAGTAGTACTAGCAGTAATAGTAGGTTTAGTATCAATAGCAGTAGAAACAGCTGTAATACTATTAGCCATAGTCGTATTTGTAATAACATTAGTAGTAGTTGTAGTATTAATAGCAGTAGAAATACTAGTAGTATGGTAGTAGAAGTATCAGTTGTAGTACTAGAAGTACGAGTAATATTCGTAGTGGGAGACAGAATGTTTGTTATTCAAACTAAGAAGTTTTTAATTAATAGGCCTCATCACAAACATTACAGTAAAAATTCCCTCCATGTGGCTTTTATTTTGAAATTATTGGATTGGGTGGGTTGGGGGGGTGTAGATAGAGGGAGGGAGGGTGAGAGGGTGAGGAAGGGAGGGGTGGTGAGGAAGAGATAGAGGGAGAGGAGGAGAAATAGACATACTGACTGACTGAGTGATTAACAGTGAGAAGAGGTCAGGGTGGAGGGGGGAGGGGGGGCGAGTGTCTTTATCATATTGGTCTGTTGACAGAAAGCATAGCTGCGTCATGTGACTCCACTAATCACGTCATAGAAGCAGCTGTGAGTCACACACAGAGATACTGCAGCGTGTTTACGAGTAACCACGGCAACGGCGCACCTATTGCATTGGGTGGGGTGGGGGGGTGTAGATAGAGGGAGGGAGGGTGAGAGGGTGAGGAAGGGAATGGTGGTGAGGAAGAGAGGGAGAGGGGAGGAGAATTAGACTGACTGACTGACTGAGAGTGATTAACAGTAAGTAGAGGTCAGGGTGGAGGGGGGAGGGGGGGCGAGTGTCTTTATCATATTGGTCTGTTGACAGAAAGCATAGCTGCGTCATGTGACTCCACTAATCAGGTCACAAGGAGCAGCTGTGAGCCACAGACAGATCCTGCAGCATGTGAGTGCTCGTAACCACGACAACGCCGCACCTGTGCGGCTGCAAAGGGGCAGACACAGGACAGCGAGTTACACAGAATCCACACCTCAAACAAATGAGAACCAGCGCAAAACTATAACAGCTATCTAAAAAATACGGCGTTTGTATGAGACCCAAGACTCTACCGAACGCGTGGATGTGCGTTTTATGTCTGTCCGGTAATAAATACGGCTCCTATGGCCGTTGACAGAACGTGTACCTTGTGGATTTTTGTGAGAAATATGTCGGCAGATTTGTATTGGAGCCTATGGGGCTTTTGGCAGAGGTTGTGTCACTCAAACACACCTTGCGCCAAAACTAAAGAACTCTGGGATTCCATGAACACATTAATCCAATCAGCACAACCATACCCTCATTAATCTGAAGAAATGAAGCCTCTAGAGTGTATACTTTGGCTGCAAGGACAGAAGTTCCATACTTTTTAAACCAGATTTCTGCGATGCCCCACACTCTAGCCTGCGAGGCCCCGCCTCTAGCAGACGCAATACACACTCATGTAAAAGTCAGAAACGGAGCGAAGAACTAGTGAAACATAATCAGTGATTATGAAAAAAGTACAATAGATATCAAGAAGCAGTTTTTTTCATAAAATAGTTAAGACTTGTGTCAACATTTGAAAGTTGAAATGGTGTCTGTAGCTGAAAGATTTGCGAAGCTGAAAAATCTGAAAGTTGAAGAAGTTTAGGAGGATTTGAAGGCAAACTCCATTTGAAAACCATGTTAAAATATTAATGATTATTGATTTATATAAATTCAAGCATAAGATGTAGAAAGCTGAAAAGTCATAGCCCTCAAGCCAGAAAGGAGCTGAACATTTTAATATTTGAAGGATTTTAATAGCTGAAAATGTGAAGGAGTTGAAAGGGGGCGCGGAAGAAATAGAAGAAGTTGAAGAAATAAAGATTCGAAGAACAATACTTGGAATGCATCTAATGCATTCCAACAACTAGAAAATGCATTTCCTGCTGAAAATGCGTTGGAATGCAAAAAGCTGAAAGCTGAAATGAACTTTTTAAAATAGCTGAAAATACAGAAAGTTGAAGGGAATTTGAATACATTTGCTGAAATTATAGATATTAGAAAAGCTGAAATGAATTTGAAATTGCTGAAAATACAGAAATGGGAGAAGCTGAAAGGAATTTCAATAGATTTGCTGAAAAAGCAGAAATGAAAACAGCTGAAATAAATTTGAAATATTGCAAAAAAATACAGAAATGAATAGTGAAAAATTGCTGTTGATAGAGGCATAAGAATAGCTGAAATTATTTTAAAGAACTGCTGAAAATACAGGAAGTGGGGAAGCTGAATTTCAATAGATTTTCTAAAAACAGAAGTTGCAGGAACTTAAATTTGTGTAAAATTGTTTGTAGTAATATTAGTAGTAGTATTAGTTATAATTGTGGTATTAGTAGTACTAGCAGTAATAGTAGGTTTAGTATCAATAGCAGTAGAAACAGCTGTAATACTATTAGCCATAGTCGTATTTGTAATAACATTAGTAGTAGTTGTAGTATTAATAGCAGTAGAAATACTAGTAGTATGGTAGTAGAAGTATCAGTTGTAGTACTAGAAGTACGAGTAATATTCGTAGTGGGAGACAGAATGTTTGTTATTCAAACTAAGAAGTTTTTAATTAATAGGCCTCATCACAAACATTACAGTAAAAATTCCCTCCATGTGGCTTTTATTTTGAAATTATTGGATTGGGTGGGTTGGGGGGGTGTAGATAGAGGGAGGGAGGGTGAGAGGGTGAGGAAGGGAGGGGTGGTGAGGAAGAGATAGAGGGAGAGAGAGAGGAGGAGAAATAGACAGACATACTGACTGACTGAGTGATTAACAGTAAGAAGAGGTCAGGGTGGAGGGGGGAGGGGGGGGCGAGTGTCTTTATCATATTGGTCTGTTGACAGAAAGCATAGCTGCGTCATGTGACTCCACTAATCAGGTCATTGGAGCAGCTGTGAGTCACACACAGAGATACTGCAGCGTGTTTACGAGTAACCACGGCAACGGCGCACCTATTGCATTGGGTGGGGTGGGGGGGTGTAGATAGAGGGAGGGAGGGTGAGAGGGTGAGGAAGGGAATGGTGGTGAGGAAGAGAGGGAGAGGGGAGGAGAATTAGACTGACTGAGAGTGATTAACAGTAAGTAGAGGTCAGGGGGGAGGGGGGAGGGGGGGCTAGTGTCTTTATCATATTGGTCTGTTGACAGAAAGCATAGCTGCGTCATGTGACTCCACTAATCACGTCATTGGAGCAGCTGTGAGTCACACACAGAGATACTGCAGCGTGTTTACGAGTAACCACGGCAACGGCGCACCTATTGCATTGGGTGGGGTGGGGGGGTGTAGATAGAGGGAGGGAGGGTGAGAGGGTGAGGAAGGGAATGGTGGTGAGGAAGAGAGGGAGAGGGGAGGAGAATTAGACTGACTGACTGACTGACAGTGATTAACAGTAAGTAGAGGTCAGGGTGGAGGGGGGAGGGGGGGCTAGTGTCTTTATCATATTGGTCTGTTGACAGAAAGCATAGCTGCGTCATGTGACTCCACTAATCAGGTCACAAGGAGCAGCTGTGAGCCACAGACAGATCCTGCAGCGTGTGAGTGCTCGTAACCACGACAACGGCGCACCTGTGCGGCTGCAAAAGTGCAGACACAGGACAGCGAGTTACACAGAATCCACACCTCAAACAAATGAGAACCAGCGCAAAACTATAACAGCTATCTAAAAAATACGGCGTTTGTATGAGACCCAAGACTCTACCGAACGCGTGGATGTGCTTTTTATGTCTGTCCGGTAATAAATACGGCTCATATGGCCGTTTACAAAACGTGTACCTTGTGGATTTTTGTGAGAAATATGTCGGCAGATTTGTATTGGAGCCTATGGGGCTTTTGGCAGAGGTTGTGTCACTCAAACACTCCTTGCGCCAAAACTAAAAAACTCTGGGATTCCATGAACACATTAATCCAATCAGCACAACCATACCCTCATTAATCTGAAGAAATGAAGCCTCTAGAGTGTATACTTTGGCTGCAAGGACAGAAGTTCCATATTTTTTTAACCAGATTCCTGCGATGCCCCACACTCTAGCCCGCGAGCTCTCCACTCTAGCAGACGCAATACACACTCATGTAAAAGTCAGAAACGGAGCGAAGAACTAGTGAAACATAATCAGTGATTATGAAAAAAGTACAATAGATATCAAGAAGCAGTTTTTTTCATAAAATAGTTGAGACTTGTGTGAACATTTGAGAGTTGAAAGGGTGTCTGTAGCTGAAAGATTTGCAAAGCTGAAAAATCTGAAAGTTGAAGAAGTTTAGGAGGATTTGAAAGCAAACTCCATTTGAAAACCATGTTAAAATATTAATGATTATTGATTTATATAAATTCAAGCATAAGAGGTAGAAAGCTGAAAAGTCATAGCCCTCAAGCCAGAAAGGAGCTGAACATTTTAATATTTGAACGGTTTTAATAGCTGAAAGTGTGAAGGAGTTGAAAGGTGGCGCGGAAGAAATAGAAGAAGTTGAAGATGAAGAAATAAAGATTCGAAGAACAATACTTGGAATGCATCGTTAATGCATTCCAACAATAAAGATTAGAAGAACAATACTTGGAATGCTTAAAGCATTCCAACTAACTAGCTAGTTTATTGGTTGCTCGGATGGACAACCGGGTAGACATACAGGCAGAGTGGAACCACATCATCTAAAGTGCTCCGGGAAAGGAAAGAGACAGTGAAAACTCTTGCAACTCTCACAGTGTAAAGAACAACAATTTAGATGTGTTTAGGAAAATTCAAATGAAATTAAAACGTTTCTGTAATACTATGTTTGCTATCCTTTAAAGGCCCACGCCTACGTGCATAGGCCGTTGGGGCTGGAGGTGAGCAGGTGTAGGCCGGTGGTTTGGGTGGGTATACCTTCCCACAACATCAGACAGGCAGAATTAGCAAGCTATTCTTTTTGACGATATGATTTATTGGTCAGTATTTTGTTAAGATTTATTGGTCAGTATTCTGTTAAGAGATACAGACTGACAGTCTGTATCTCTCTGCACCTCCGTTCAAGCAATTCAAACCACTGTGGGTGTTTTTTAGGGAGTGATTTCTTTTGTTCAGAAATAACGCATTGCTCTGCTTTACCTGTTTGGTGGGTTCACCCAATAGAAAGCACACCTAACGAGAGAGAACACACAGTATATCCAAGTCTGGTACATGCGCTTGTTGCTTCCTGCTGTCAAGGTAAGACACACATTGTGTGTGACTTTAAGGTCGGGAACACTTGAAATAGGAATGGCTTTTTCTACAGATCAAAGGACAATGATCATAACACTGTAGCAGCTGGAGCTTTTCATGAGAAAGATTTTACATGAAGACAGCGACTGGGTTTCTGCTGTTGATTTGTAAAGTGTGCGTTTGTAAACCCTGTGACCGCCGCTTGTCTGAAAGTTTACCGGTTATTGCTGAAATCACTGAATTTCCCTGTTGTTCTAATTGTCAACTGTCATTGCAGTTCTCCCAAAGGTAGAGATGCTTCGCTTTGTCGTGTTTGCTCTGTTGCTTGGTGTCTGTGCCAGTGCTGGTAAACAGCAGAAAAAGAAGGAGACGCCGCAGTCCTTGTCGAGAGGTGGGTGAGTTATTGACTCAGTGGATTTAAAATTGTGAGCTTGGGTCTGGGTCATAAGACACACAAATAATGACTAGAATTTGAGTGTGTCAGTGAAGTGATTCAGTTGAGTCCTGAGAAATAGTGCGGCGTGTTCATTTGTATCGAGCTTTTTGCTGGTTTGCTCTGCAGGATGGGGGGACGGCATTCGTTGGGTCAAAAGTTATAAAGAGGGCCTGTCGGAGATGGTCAAACGGTAAGACTCATTGATAAATAAAAATAAAAGTACCACATGATTTATTGGTCAGTATTCTGTTAAAATATGGCCTTGCGACTATCTCATGGATGCTGTTGTGTAATACCGCGTCCACACCCAGCGTTGTGCGAGCAGTGGGTTGAGTGGTTTCCCTGTGGTTTTGCTCTCACAGTAAGAAGCCTCTGATGGTCATCCATCATCAAGACATCTGCCCGTACAGCCAAGGTACTGCAGTCACTCCGGTCCGTCACAGCTGAGTAGTATTAAATATGAAAGTAAAGGCTTACACACCCTGCATTGTCCTCACAACACACACCTGGGCTTGGTTTCATGGGCAACACAATGGGGGCATTCCTCAATAATACCCAACCAACCAAGCTGGTCCTATCTATCACACAGCTGGTTTTTAGGAAGGAAGCTCAATGGAAGTCTCTTCTGCCATTTCTGAGCTCATAAATAGTGAGGCCGCCTACAGGGCAAAATCTGGCTGTTGCTTTTGACTCGTCACATACTAGTGGCCCTCATGCATGTATATGATTTGATTTAAGTAGTTTAACTCAAAAATACTGACTTGAGGAAAGTTTAAATAAATTAGGCATGTTAGTTGCATTGCGTAACTAGAAGTACTCTGTAAAACCTGCTTACAAATCTTGATCCAAACTTAATAAAGTTAATATTATTAACACAATATATGTTCACCATTCACAAAGTTGTATCTATTTTAACATTTTATATATACTTTTTATTATATTGCATATAGGATTATATATTATGTATTGTGCTTATTTTGCCATCGCACAGCTCCAGTCTTGTGCCGGGTTTTAGTGGTGCAGTTCTGATAGATTGTTTTGTCATAGTTTGTCAAATAAATATGTCTGGTTCTTGTGAGTTAAATACATTGATTTGACTATATCCATTGTCAGTTAATTACGCAGCGTCTCATCGTGACGTATTCATGCATCTGCAGTGTATTTATAGGTGTGGAGCCTCATGCAGCATTTTATTTCACTGTAAATGTGTTTTGTGAAAAAAATACTGACCAGTAACTGTTGCATCATAATGAGGTTGACTGTAGTGGGAAAATCCACGGCCCGTCACTGCTTAACACAATTACAATTCCATGCACACAAGCTCCTTTTTCAATCTTTATTGCTGCGTTGTTGCAACCAGATTCATTACATAGTACATAAAGTATTCCTATAATAAAAAGTTTAAAGACAGTCCTGTTTTATAATATCAAATACACGCTAAGCAGGATTGTTCCAACAGCGCTGAAGAAGGCCTTTGCTGCTGATAAGTCCATCCAGAAGATGGCGGGGAGGGATTTCATCATGCTCAACCTTTTGGTAGGTTCATTGGGTGAAGATGTTTGTGTCAGCGTAAAAACGCTTAGCCGTGCACAAGTTGCAGCATGTGGTGAATAACGCGCACTGTGGTAAAGAGGTAATGTGATGCCATGTAATTCCTGTAGCAAAGTACACTGAGGGGATTTTCTAACTGGTATTTTTGTGATTTTGGTTTCAGCATGTTTTACTGTTTGCATTATTAGCCACTAAATTCATATGCCATAAGTCAAATATCTCACACTGAATTCAGTGTGGAAAACTGTTACAACATCCGGCATAATACATATTTATTTGCAAATAAAAACAGTATTTAGTAGTAACCATCTGCCAAATACTTTATGCTCAGTTTTTACTAACAGAAATCAACGATATTCATGCTTTTCACAGAATGAGACTGCGGATGAGAGAATAGCCCCCGATGGACGCTACACTCCCAGAATCCTCTTTCTTGGTAAATATACTTACACTATTCATGGAGGGAGGGCGAAAGTCTGATCCAGCACAGTAACTGTGTTTTGCAATGCAAAATTGTATTGATACATGGACGCCAAGTCTTTTATCATTTATCAATGTTGCAAAAGCAAATTACATGTTTTTATGACAGTGTTGGTCAGACTGTCTGTTTGAGTAAAAATAACTTCAGAATTTTCAGGTAAAAAAAGTAATGAGTTCCATTGCATTATTACTATACTTAGCATTTGACTAGATGTTTAAATCCATCGACACCGAAAATCTCACTGAAGTTTTGAAATCTTTGAAGCAGAATAAGTGTTCAGCCATGACGGGGTGACTATATATATAAAACATTACATGCTAACAATAGTTACGCATTCTTAATGATGCTGTGGGAAGCTGTCAGGTTAACTACGAATGGAGATTCCCCTTTTCCACACAGTCCCAAATCACCAGTTAGCAGCCATGTGAGATGTCCACACATGGCTGCTGTCACTCCTGTTCCATTTCCTCGCTGGATGTTTTTTTACCGTCACTGCTTGGCCTCGTCTCTTTTGTCATTTCATATTTGCCAAACAGTTATTGAAATGATCAACGCGCGTGTGTGTGTGTGTGTGTGTGTGTGTGTGTGTGTGACTCTCTGTGCAGATCAATCCAACACTGTGCGCACTGAGCTCGTGGGAAAGTTCCCCAGCCATCTCTACACCTACGAGCCGGCTGACATGACACTCTGTGAGTGACCGTCCACGTCCTCTGATGGTGATGATGGTCACATGACCAGTCAGCGGCATGAAGACATGTTTTTGACTCTATATTTTGAGAGGAACTTATATGTCCTAAATGTCTTGCAGCTTGCAGCCTGCTCTGTCTGCTTTGAGAGAGTTTGTGTAAATCTCCACACATCCTCGCCCAATTTGCAGAATGATGTTTTCTTAGAAACACAACGCGCTCTTTTTTATAGAAATGATGATCATTAATAAGAACAGAATCACTTCAAATGTTTAAATCAAATTTTAAGTGGTGCATTAAATTGGAGTCGGCGAAAGAGATGAACTCAATAGCACCCTGGCAACTTTGCACTTTGAAAAATAATTTTGAAATAATGCTGCCAGAAGCTACGACAGGCCCGTAGTAGAGATGATGGCGAGATGCCGTTTGAAGTGAGTGTGCACATCCTGAGAACATGCGATGTAAGGTCCAGTTCCATCAGCTTCCTGCGCCATCGAAGAACATACAACCTGCCTGGACAAGGTGGTTCGAGTTTTCTATTCCCAATCTAGCATCACATTTGTCAAATCCAATAAACCCTTTGAGGAAAACAGAAAACACAACATACAGGTACACAGCACCCGTGTTTCGTTAAGCTCTGCAGAAACTATACTTCTGAAGAAAGTGAGACGGTTTTCAAAGCGCCGACCATAAGAGGCTGTTTAACGTAATTCATGTCTTCTCTGTCTTAAATGGCAAGTCTGTCTTATTTGGGGTTTTGCTCAGACACAAGAGACTGCTTGTTACTGATCCCGCAGAATGCTTTGATACTCTAAGCTCTCAAGTGTCAAGGCAGAAAATCTTGTTTTATAAAACCTAACTCTGCACATTATCCGTTCAACCAAAACCTTCTGAAATAATTCCCAGACCACAAATATCTGAATACAATTTAGTCTCAAGCCATTAAGTACAAGTTGAGATATCTTCCTACATATGGGAAAAGCGGCTAGTGGTGCTGGAGATTCAGTGGATCATCCACGTCAATGAGCTACAGCGTATTTGTATTTGCATTCACAAGCACAAGAAACCCCGCGTCTCAAATGTTTTTACTTTTGTTTAGATGAGCATTTCACCTGCAAGGGAGAAAATGCATGTTGCATATTCTAATTTGTATGCTCTCTTTCAACAGTGGCTGAAAACATGAAGAAAGCCCAAAAAATGAAGAAGGCTGAACTCTAACCAGGTCCAATGGTTACACCTTCCCCATCCCGGACCCCTGCTGGGACACCTGCTCAGTGTTCTAAGACGGACGTCTTTACATCAATAAAACCAAAATAAGTGATTGAAAATGAAAGTGTCCAGTGTGTTACCCTTAAGTAATTGTGTGGATGGAATCCTGGGACTATTGAAGCTCGATAAGATCTGTGAGTTAACGAATAACTCACAGATCTTATCATCTTAAAAATAAGGTAGTATTGTAGAGCTGTTAAAGTCATCTGGGGTAATAAGCCTATTGAGATCACTTTAACTCTTCCTCTAGTTTTTATTTTATTTACAAAAGGAGATAAACTACACGTATAATTAGTGAAGGTGAGCATTACTTTAGAGAATTTGGGCGGAACTGTAGACTTACATCCAAAGATGCAGAAGTGAACACTGAAATAATTGGTGAAAGGTCTCACGCATGGTGGCGTGTTCGAACCACTGAGTGGCAGTATAATCGTACCTACAGGGTCCCATCACGTCTTCCACCGAAATGATGTTTGTACTATTGTCAATGCCAGAATGGATGTTCTGAAGGTTCATTATATGAGTTGAATGCAGTTTTTACTGAGAGCGATTAGCACAGGTTATATATTGTGTGTCATTACACACAACTCTGTATTCTTCTTACAGTCCATCATGTTTCGTCAAACGTCTCATGGATGACTCCTCGAAGCTCCCCAGTAATTACGTCGCTGCACACGTAGTCCTCAACGATCCTTAGTTTCGAGTCTTCACTTAGCTGTATTTGTGTTCTCCCGTTGAAGGATCCTCCCTGAAGAAACACCTCAGCTCAGGCCCGGACAGAATGAGAGCGCTGCAACGCCCCAATAGCCCCGATGGCGTTTTCTGCCGTCATAGAAAGGATCAATGTCTGCGCTCTTCTGCCTTCCCCTGCTGAAGAAGTGGTGCAGACATGGAGACTGTTCTGCACACTGAAACTTATTCAAACTAATAAGCATAACGCATCATTTTAACCCAGAAAAACAAGAAAGGTAGAAAACAGAGCATTTAAAATGGGTCATTGAGTTTCATTCCTTCATATTAGTTTCCATAACATCTGATCAGGGAGGAATGACTTTCAAAGCCTTTTCTTTCCTCAAAAGAAATTCTGTTTTTCATTTGGACCCAAGAGGAATCGTCAGAAACCTCCTGATATCTTTCAACTATTTCCTTGCAATGTTTTTCTCAAGAAATAGGTTTCACAGGCTTACAGACTCCTGGGTTCATAATAAATGTGTTTTCTACTCAGACTCTCCTCTATCTGGCCTGACGATTCCCCGTCTGCCTCATTCCTTCCTCAAAGAAAAGGTCATTTTAGGTAAAGTCTACCATTACTGACAAAAAGACCAATCATTGGGTGTAATGAAACTCACTAAATAGTGCTTACAAAAAACTGCTACTACTAGAGAACCTGAATATAGCTGTAATAAAGTGTACGTAATAGACAGAACACCTTTCACCACGGTTAAACTCGCCCCCTAAAGAACAACAACACGATGGGTTCCATGCTCATGTTTCTCATTCTGCTGTACAGATCCAGGCCTACCGATGGGATCCACAACAATTAGGGTAAGTGAAGGTTCTGGATACGATGTTTAGAGCATATGAAGCTGAATACAATGTATTTAGTGTCGTAGAATTAAGCCGCTCTCGCGCTGTCTGTGAAAGATTGTAACAATGTTGATGATATAAAAATGCAACAGATTTTCAGTAGAATGGTATTGTCTCGTTGGAGAAGGGAAACACGAAGAAGTCGCCACCATGATTCACAGAGTCTCCACCATGGTCTTTGTCTTGGGGCGAGCTTTGGTGTGCAAAAGTGTGACTACATCGAGATGGACATTATAAAAACAAAGCCGGCCCCCTTGTATTTACAGAAACAGTGTTATAGGCTGACACACACACACACACACACACATACAAGGTTCTTCAGCTTGACTTTGGATGCGCTTGTGACAAGGGCACGGGGCCATTAGTCCTCGTTTGCACACTGCTTGGACAATTTAGCTATTCAAATAGAGCCCGCTTACTGGAAAACAGCTCCTTAATGAAGAGATGGGCCGGGTAATATGCCATGAATCTATTCTTTCCCACACAGTCACAAACACACACCGCCCGTATGCATGCAGAACCATTACGTACGCCAACTCTTAAACACAGAGAAACAGAAACGCGGCGCAATTTTCGCCACGCAAATGAAAAAGGTCAAAATGCAAATGCAAATTTCATCCCGCTCTGCTTTTTAATTATTCTGTCGGGTTCAAAGAGGCTTCATCAGAAAGGAGCCGCTGTGACAAAGGAAGGCCTGAGCTCACAGATAAGCTCAATCTGTGTCTCCTTTTGACACTTTCTCCTCCATACTGAGCCCATCTACACTCCTCTCACACACACACAGCGACACTTAGCATCACCTCAAAGCAAATTACAATGGATCGGCATGAAAGGCGGTGGCGAGGAGATGCTTTAGTAATTACCAGGCGACTTGTGTGGATGTTGAGTCAATGTCTTTAATCTGCGGGGAGCCGTTTTGTTGGCTCGGGTTGTAGTGCTGAAGGTAAAGATGTGCTCTGCATTATTATAGAAGGATGAAACCAAAAAGGAAAGTTTCACCGGTCTCATTTTACCTACCAAGACCTTTGAAAATGAAAATGTTTTCACGAGAAAGACCTTTTGTGCCATTCCAAATCCATTTCATACTCATTACTTATCAAGGTGATTAAATCAGATGAAGGCCACAGCGCGCACATTCACCGGAGCGCTCTGTGGATTTCTTTGTAGAGGAGACTCCTAATTAACATTTCATTTTTCATTAAGCAACAACATAAAATTAATTTAATTGTCCAATATGTCTGCACTTTTTTTTTTTTTAGAAGAGGACAGCATAAAAGCCACTGAGGCCGTACTTGCTCGTATCTTTCAACCCACGAATCATGGACCGTTTGGCTTTTTCTTGGTTAAACAGGTTAAAGTGTAACGGCCTGTGTCGTAAGGCAGAAGAAACATCTCACTCTGTTCATCTGCATCGTTTGGCTGTCGCCTCCCAGGCATTTCCCTTCTTATGTGATGTTTTATTTACAGCAGGGAAAACCTGAGAGTTGCTTTAAGGTTTTGTTTTCCATCAGGCTGCATGTTCTTTCTGGTCTCTATGGGAACCCTGTCCATGACACACCGTCCATGATACCTAATGAACATACTCGTAGCGCAGTAGTTAGGAGAGCCCCAAAATATAATGCTTCACAACAATGATCACAACCCAAAATAAAACATTTTAGAATGACTTAAGAGCTAAACTATCGTTCATAATGCTGTGCAGTCACTGACTATTTCTTCAAGGATCGTATTACAATTTCCCTAATGGTGGTACAATATACTATTTGCACAATGCATTGTACCACCATTTTTATTTCACTTAGTTGTTGAATTGGGGGGGTGGCAGGGGGCAGGGGGGGGGTCAGTGAGTTGACTTGTAGATGGCGGCTGGCTCAGCCCCATTTTGGAGAAACTGACGGGAATACCGACATAACTTTAAGACAAATAACCAATTAGACTGAATTATAATATATTATGTAGTACAAATATGAGATTTATAATGATCCGTGTATTGAAGTGTGATGAAACTTGACCTAATACCTGATTATTGTTATACATCATTATGACTTTATCAACGTATAAGAAGGATTTCTGTGCTGTAAACAGATCTGTGTTTTTATAAGGCACGGCACATCTGGCCACATGCGATGCCACATTCATTTAACGGTTTCATCACTCTCTCTTCTATCGACACGCTCCGTTTAGAGAACGTGTTTCCCCCTCATCGGAAACATGAATCACGGTGTTCCGTTTGGAAACACACCTGCACCCAGGGCCTCTGTTGGCCTCTGTGGCCTCGGGGGACAATGGGTGTCCCGCCATCAGGGTAAAAAAAAAAAACCCTCGGGAGACACAAGGTCACGGAGACGGTCCCGCCGGTGAGTAACCGCAGGCCGGAGGTGGGGAGCGCTGCTGCCGTGTCATTTGCCACATATATCAAGTGTGTTGAGCAGAAAATTGAAATGGAAATGTGGGCCTTGGAAGAGCGCGGCTCCCGTTTAGCCCTGGACCACAGATAATGACTTGTCGTTTCTCTCAGGGGCACGAGCCCTCGCACCGCATGGCGAGGCCTTCACCCATCCCCCACCGCCCCGCCGCTCTCCAACTCCACACTTGTGCTTTCTGCTTCACTCAAATTCTCGCTGCGGCGATTTGGTTTTACGGTGAGGAATATAATAAAGTACTTTAAACGCTTGTTGCTGATGGAGGAACGTTTCACAGTCACGACTCGAGGGCCACAGACTGAGCACCGGGGTTTGCTGTTAAACCCACACAGCTGATGTTGCGCACACTGTGACACCAAAACGTTAGACGAGATGCAGACATTGGATGTGCACGGCTGCTGGCTAGTGTAGAGTTTCTGTTTGGACTCACCAGATGAACAGAAACTGTCTGATTATTGAAGACTGGCGTTTGATGATGAAGGTCTGCGTTTAGTTTGCTCCACCATTCAGCATGGTTGCAGTGAAAGGTGGGGGCATATTTAAAAGTGCGCATTTCCTCTTGGATGTCACTGCGGTTAATAAACAATTGGCGGTCAATAGTGATAATGCCGACCCGCCTGCACCAACGGAGCGCTTCAGCAGTTACTGGATGGATAAGTTCAGTCAAAGAGCGACAGCTGAAAGACGCCTTACAACCACGGGAGGACATTTTCAGGTCTGGAGGCTTTCTGATTAAATGTGGCTGAATGTACCGTGTAGCACAATGTGAAGATGCTACTTGTCATTTCAGGCTAGTTGTTTTAATTCATCACACAAAAGTTCATGTAGGAAATCTTCTAATTACTGTTAATGCTTAAGACAATGTATAGCAACAACACTTAATATAGCAACACACTAATATCTGCAGGTTGTAACGGAGTGCCGCAAGTGTTACATTTTTTTATTTTTCTGTGCCATTGTCTTGAAGTCAATGTGTTTTTTTTTATGTGTTTGGATGGAAAAACCCTCGGCGGCTCTCAGGTGTGGTCGGCGGCGCGGCGCCATCTACCAGGTTGGACTCCAACAACAAACAGCCGTCGCCATGTTGAGAAACCATAGTTCCGCTCCAACGGAGAACAGCATGACGGGAAGCGTCTCCCCCCTTTCTCCTGAGTCGTCAATCAAACACAGAGACAGCGCCACGAGAAAGAATCCCAACCATGTGCAAAAGTAAACTAGGAACTCTTTTATTCTTTTTTAGTTCATTTTATATATCTATGTTTAGATGAGGGTTTTTTTTTTCTTCTACTCGAGTCTTTTAAAAGTTTGTCTTCATGCTAGGTGCAGCTTCGGTGTTGGTACATGCGGGGTTGTGGAGTGTTGTCGGTGGAGGTTTTCACACGTCGGACCCCTGGAGAGACTGGAGAGAACGTGGCTCCGGAAGCCCCCCCCCCCCCCCCCCACTGGGCGGACCAGGGCTGCCCACTTGCCCCCTCCGGAGTCGCCACAAAAAAAATAGTGTTCCACTACAGGCGGAGCTGCAGAGGAGGAGTGTGACCATCATCCAGGACTCACAAAGGGTTACGCAGAAGCTGTTCAGTTCTTGCTGTGATAGTTTCCATCCGATCCATAAACGGGGACGGTTTTTATCATGACATCATCAGTTGACATCTTTAGTGCAGTTAAAAGGAAACAGAAAGTAACAACTTCAGAAGCAGGCAGTCGCTTGTACAAAAAAACAAACAAAAAGAGGGGGGACTCCTGTTTGTGATGGAGCGACATAAAAGGAGACGCCAGGAGTATTGCTTGTGACTTTGGTCTGGGCCTATTCGTCGAGGTGGGGGGGGGGGGGGGGGGGGCAGCGCTCTGGAATATCACCGTTTTCTTTGAGGTTTTTTTTCTTCCAATCAGCTCTGTTGGGTTCTCCTTACCTGCTTTTCTAATACTCATAAAACAATCAATTACACTTAAAAAAGGTACATATATGACATCACACGTGCCAGCTGGTGGATGCCACTTTTAGCTGAGGCACCTTACAGTGCATATTTTTTTTTGTGTTTCTTTTCGAACATTGGTGGCTACAATGGGGATGAAGCCTGTTAAAACCCCGGCAGTGTTGGTGCCATGCTTTACGGTGCCCGGTGACTCAGTCACTTTTCTAGGATGGGATGGACAGATTTTTGTAGTTCCTTATATACAGAGAATTTGCTGTAAGGCAGCAATAGCAATCGCCGCCCACAATACACACGTGTCCACTGACGGCTACAGATCCACTGAAGAAGAACTGACATTTGAAATTTCCCCCATATGGATTAGAATAAACAGTTTTTGTAGCAATCACTACATTATTCAGTGAATATACAAAAAAAACAAAAGAAATAGTTTAAAACAAAAAAATAGGAAGAAGCTAGAATAGTGGGGCAGAAACACACATGGACATCATCTTTGGTGGAGTATGCTGAAGGACACACACACACACACACACACACACACACACACACACACACACACACACTTCCTACAGCTGGGAAAAGGAATTGACTGTTACTTGGTAAATATTTCGTCATTTACAAACTGTAAAACACTTCACACATCGACGCGCTCAGGGTGTAAACGTGAGATCACAGAGGTGTTGCTGGAGATGTAGAAGACAGGAAATGACATCACACCGTGATACATTTTGGTTGTAACCCGTTGCCGGAGGTCTTAGCCGACGCATTAGCATGCAACGCGCGTGTCTGCCGTGTGCGTTGACGTGGTGGGATTACGGCGTGTTTGCGAGTATCTGCGGCTCCACACAGCGTTAATGTTCCATTAAAGGTTCAACCACAAAGGTGACACAGTTAACCGATCCCAGGAGGTCGGCTCATCACTAGTTTCACTACAGTAGCTTCCCACATCCTCAAATGCCCGATCTTAAGAAAGACAAACAAAACAAATCCCCCCCCCCCTCCTGCCCCAAAACAATCAAAACAACAAACAATTACAACACATTTACAAAATAGAGACAAAGATTCAAAGCTGCCTGTGGAGGAAGATGCTGGCAATCATTCTAAAATCATTCAGTGATGGCAGCGCGGGGCTCTTTTTTTTTTTCTCCTGCTCTGCGCGCCTCCCAGTTCAGTTCCCATGCAAAGCCATGGATCGAGGAAAAGATTCAACGTGCAGCACCTCCCAAAGCTTGTCCAGAGACCCGGGCGAGGGGGGGAGGGGCGGGAGGGGCGGGAGGAGTACGCTGCAATGCTTTCCCCTCCCTCACTGTTCAAGTATGAAATGAGAGTGCCTTAAAATAACTTACAGATCGTGTGCGCGGATTAATGATGGAGACGTAAAAAAAAAAAGTGTGCCGAGCTGCTGTGACCTCTGGCCTGCTCTCACCAGTCAGCGAGTCAAACGGCGCCACAGTAGAACGTTTCAATGCAGGGGTCTAAGGAACGGACCACATGACGCGTTCAAATGTTTTAGAGCTTTCGGGTGTTCTCTTTCTTTTAAGCAGTCGATTCAACATGCTGAAACATATTTTTCCATTGTCCGTACATATCGTTTTTTTTGTCCAGCGTTTTTAGGCTACATTTCACCCTAAAGTGGCTACACTGGTGGATCCGAAAAATAGATAAAAACTGCATAATTTCAAATTCCACATCCACGGCATAAAAGCATGGATTCCAGTTTTAAAACAGAAAACCAGCAGATCCATTAAAACCAAATGAAAAGGATGAGCGAGGAGGCGGCGAGGCCGAGGTCCTCTGAGGAATGACAGTGGTGAGCTGTGGGCGGCTCGTTTATTTCCACAGTGCAGGACGGAGGTAAGTGCCTCTGTGGGCCGGTTCTCAACGGGGAGAGAAGGGGGGCGGGGGGGTCTCTTGCTTTCAGTCCTGGCTCAGGGAGAGATGGAGTGTGTGTGTGTGTGTGTGTGTGTGTGTGTGTGTTGGGGGCTGGCGTGGTGCTCAGGAGTCCCTCAGGAGCAGAGGGTGAACTGGTCCTGCTCGCTGGGCTTTTTGACCCAGGCCCCCAGGCCGGCCTTGTGGAAGGCCTTGATGAGCGCCTGCTTGGCAGAGTGGTACTCCGTGGCCACCTGCTTGGCGTCGTGGTACGAGCTGGGCTTCAGCACCTTGATCCACAGGATGGAGGACAGCTGAGAGGGAGAGAGGAGCGGGGATGAGTTTTCTCCCCAACTGCAGAAGAAAAGCTCACGACATCCACTGCAGCTCTGTCTTTTCTACCTCTCTCTATTTGTCTGTCATAAACGAAAGAACAATTCCAATCAGCAAGACTGATTTTAGGGTTCGTGTCTCCAGACATTGACTTTATATACGTGCTTATTTAAAGGGACCATGTACAGCTCAGTCATACATTTCACCATTTGCTGCACTGGTCCGGATTATAGCTTCAGCTAGTTTGCATCTGCAGTCCCTCATAACAAGAATAACACATTAATGAACAGTAGTGGATGAAAGACATAATGCAGAAATATAAGTGTTATATATAAATAAACACAATACAAAGCTACGGACTAGCATATTAAATGCAGGTAGTCATATTTGAAAAAAAAGTGAGACTTTAAGATTTGCTTCAGACTGACTACAGGTGACAAATCTCCGTGGTGGTCCAGAGCAACGAGGCGGCGTGCGGTGCGTCTACCTTGGAGTGCAGGCGCACCCAGCGGCTGTAGAGGGCGTGCTTGCAGAGGCGCGAGGCGCGGCCCATGTCGTCCTTGCCCGTGGTGGCGTTGATCACCTCCAGGGCCACGTCGCCCACCGTCCAGTTCACGCTGAAGTTGGGTGCCTTGCCCGGCTGCCTGGCCTCTGCGTTACTTATTCCTGGAATCAAGGAGCACGAGGGTGAACGACCCGCCGGCCACACGGAGGAAAAAACCTGGTGTCTAATGAATTTTTAAGATTTGTTTTGGAACATAAGCTCAAGGATTTCCTTCGTGTGCTGAGACAACTCAATAAGGAAGAACGCTGTCAGCAAGTTTGACATTTTGGAAGTTTGACAGCGTCACGTTATATTAGACAGGAAATGTTTTCCTGTGGCAACAATGTCGACAATTTAAGAACCTTTTTCAGAAAACGTTTTCGAGCTTTCAAGCGGTAAAAGGACTTTGATGAGATAATTATTTTCTCCCTCCATCCTCCAAAGTGTCCGTGGGAGACCTACAGGAATTTAACCTCCTGCTATCCGACGGCATGGATGTGATAAAAAAAAATGGATATGGCACAAAACCTGGAAACACATTACTTTTAAAAAAAAACTGCTCCCACAGCAACATTTTTTTGGCTTTTTTTTGTGCTACTGGGTGAAAACAAACAGGGGGATTATGAGGTCAGAGCCTGCTTCCTTCCAGCGAGGCACCGGCCATCAGCCTCCACTGTATGTGAAGCATGAATGGGAGAAATAAGCCATAAATCCCGGTGTCCTGCTCGTTGTGTGTATGTGTGTGCATCAAGCCCATTGGTTCCATTTCACAGCCCTCGTGGCAGGACATGATTTTAAAGGGATGAAATCCTCGCCGCTCCGACGCCACGGCCCTTCACCGCCAAAAACGCTCTAAAGCGGAAAAGGTTAACACCCATCTCCCCCGCTATGATCTCCTTCATTTAGGGAGCAACCCGGGAGGAGCACATGGCTTCAGGCCGTGGGATGAGATGCCCCATGGCCTCATCCCCACGTGAGGCTTCAGAAGCTTTGTTATTTGGGGGTTCTGCTGACACGGATTGGGTTTTGGGTATTATCACTTGTAAAAACTCTAATAATGTTCTGTTAAACTCCTCCCCCAAAGAACAGTTTTCTAATAACTCAATGACGTGTTTTTAGCCTCTCGTGAACCAAAACCACCAGTAAGGAAACATAACAGATAAAATCTAAGGACTGTGGTATCCAGCTAAATATCTCACTTCCTGCGGCAGAGCCCATCATTAACTAACTACATTAGTGGATTACAGTTTACGTTAAAAGGCCTCGTAAATGACCAAAGTGTCGACTCGGTCGCGTGGCTAACGTTAGCTAGCTAGCTGCAGATATAAACTCTGCCAGACACGGTTGTTGTTGTTGTTTTCGGTTGGCGGCATGAGTCCTGCTCTACGTGGCCTTTTCAAGTTCAAGCCAATGCTGAAAATGTACACAGTGATGAAGCTATTGAAATTCCACAGGAACAAGGTAAATGTCAGCTCACATCAAACAGAGGGGGGGGGGGGGGGACATAACCGTCTCCACTGAGGTGGATAAATGAGTTTACTGCTCACGATCGCCGTCTTCCTCTCTGATATTTAGACAGACGCAGTTGGATTGCCGAAGATTAACAAGGAGATGCGGCGGCGTGAACACGACCGTGCTATCGCCTCGTTAAAAGTCTCCCAGCGGTAAAGCTTCCTGCCCCACCTGCTCCACATGGAAGCGGCCACTCACCACTGAGCAGCGGCCTGTTGAGAGCAAACTGCTGGGGCAGGTCCTCGATTTCTGCGATGCGCTGGTACATGGCCCTGGAGAGGTGGTCGGCGTGGTAAAGGCTGCCAAGGATGATGCTGGAGAAGTAGATTGGCTCTGTGAAGTAGCTCATCAAAGAGCCCTGGATGCCCACCACGTTCCACCTGCACAGCAGACACACGCACATGAGATAACCTGCAATCTATGCCGACATTTCAGAAATATGCAGCTTTAACCGCTTTCTTGTGTTGATTTTGGCTGCATCTGTGAACTTCATAGCACGCTTCCATTTGAAGGTCTGACTTTCTAAACAGTTATTTTAGAAGATAGTCAAACAGTCCCAGCAGACAACACCAAATATTGTGGTTCACCTCACAAGACGTTCTACGGCAAAGACAGCGGCAACTGTCCTGAAGTTCCCATGAAACGGCTGACAAAGTGCTTTGATTCTGCATAGTTCACTTCCGGAATGTTTCAGTATCCAATAGTGCCGAGTATGCGTTATGCCTCCCTGCCAAACTCCCTACGTCGGTGGACTTTACCCGCGAATCGCAAAGGGTTGAAACAATGAGGGTTGTGGAGAAGTCGGGGGCGGTAAGGAGGCCATACGAGGTGAGATCGAGCTGATGCAGCCAATAGGCTGTTTCTATAGTAAAAGCGCTTCATTACAAATGTTAAATTAGGAGACGCCGTTATTGAGTCAAGACACGAATTACATCCCATTTTGCAGGATGAGTGATCAGCATTTCTTTTATTGTTCATTCCAGGAAATGAGCCCAACGTAGCGGCTTTTTGTCAACGCTGCTTACAGAAGTGTGTGTGTGGCTTCCTTCATCGGCCTCTGCCCAGCTTTGGTCTGTACGAAAAGGACGGAAAGTCTCCTGACAATTGGGAAGTTCAGAGGCTTAATACACGGATACTGTGTGATAATGTGCAACGTGCAGAGGTGGACACACACACACACACACACACACACACACAGCTGCACAAGCAAAAATATTTTAGTGCATAACACACCGATGCAATCTACCACACACAATCACACACAATCCTACAGTCGTGTACACTGTGGGTTATCCAATTTCATTGGTGTATTTCTATGCGGTGTCATTTTCCCATTGACATGCTCTGTGAAGCATCGCCCAAGAAGAGCGAGAGAGAAAAGACGTTAGATTGAAGACTTACAGGCGGGTGTAACTTACCCTGAAGCCCCCGAGCCATTCATTCATTGCTAAACCATACCATAGTATTGTTATTATTGATTGTCAACTAAAAAGTTATAGTTGTAAAAGATATTACTCATACGTAAGTACATGTGCATTTGATGGGGCCTGTTTTTAATGCACATTTATATATTAGTATGAATTTTAGTGTATGTGGGATTGGCATAAATACTCCATTGCCCGTTCCTAGCAATGAAAAACCTTGTTGCCGAGGGCAACGGTGTGGCTCCATTATGTGTGTGGACATTTGTTTTTGTTTTTTATATAGAGCTCAGTGGAACAAAGGAATACGTGCTTGTATATAGTGTTATAATAACACTTATTCTTCAAATGCATCATAGACATAAGTATAAGGAGTTATATGCATCTTATATGCATTATATGGACATCTGACTTTCATACATATCAGAAAACATAAATGGCATTTAAACAACTTGGATGACGTACACGTGGATTCCACAGCAAGCAGCTGCCGTTGGCGTAAAAATCTGGAAACGGTAAAGTTAAGTAAAGGAATATAGTTTTTGCATGAATGAACCTCTTAAAGTGATTAGAATGCTTTGTCAAAAAGATTATAATATAAATATAACAATGCAATTTATAATACAACACTAACTATGATTATTTTACCTGTTACGAGTGCTTATAACTATAAATATTCAGTGTCATAAACATTATAATGCATTGTTAATAAAAAATGACAGGCGTCATAGATAGTTTGACCAAATAGGCTACAAGAGGCTTCTTCTACACAGTCAATACTAAAAGCTAGTAGGATGAATACAGTTAGTATTGGTGTTTTTTGGGGGGGGTTTGATGATATATTTAGAAATATATTGATTAGCCCGTATCCTTTATAGGCTCTTTAAAATTCCCAAAACAAGACACGGACTATTCTTATTCTCCCTTTTGCTCCAGGCAGACTGTTTGAGAGTGTGTGAAATTACCAAAATGGACCCGGAAGAATGAGGAATATGCGAGCATAATACCCGGGCTACTCAAAAGACACCATTGTCTCCCTATGCAATATTGCCAGAGTGTACGTGTGTGTGTGTGTGTGTGTGTGTGTGTGTGTGTGTGTGACAGAGGGCCTGATACTGCGTGTCATAATGCCATCTCAGAATTCATCCGCTGCGAGCAGTAAAACACACATTCAGCACAGTCGAACAGCGTCGTGTTACAACAAACACACATTTTCTTCATCAAAACAGGGTTACACAAATACACCTGTAGAAAAAGCAAACACTCCCAAGGACACACAGGGTATGTAAAAAAGAACCACACACAGATTTATGTTTTTGGAAGCATTCAATTTCATTCCTGCATAACGTCTCTATATTTCCTTGTTGTTATCCAATATTATGCTCTGTGCACACACACACACACACACACACACACACACACACACACACACACACACACACACACACACACACACACACAGGAGTCAGCGGGCTCCCAGTCAGCTGTTAAAGAAAGAGGGAAAACAGAGAAATCTCCCTGAAGAGCTTCGCACCTGGAGCTCATGAGCTCATCAGAGCGGCGCCTAGGCGGAGGACGGCCGTGGGGCTGGTCATGTGACCCAAAGGAAACGAGAGGAGAGGGACAACATTGTGTAAAGAGGAAGGGGGGGGGGACGCGGGTGAGAACGCTCCGGCCGGTCGCTGTATGAAATAGAGGCCTCGCGGCCAACGATCCGTCACCACGCGGACAGCAGCAGGCGGGCGGACGATTTCTCACCTGGTTAACGGCTGAGTCCCGAGGGGACGCAGTCAGCCGGGGTGAGACAGCAGTCTTTTTCCCTGTACTCTCCACATCTTCTCGCAACTGCAACCCGTTCGTGTTCTCCAGCGCCGCACCAGCTCGCTTACCTCCCGTTTCTCCTCGCTGTCTAGTAAGTACCAGGTGTACGGCCTCCAGCCTACTTTGCCCTCTACTGACTTGGATCTCTATACTTTGAACCGCCGGGAATCCAAACAGCTAGAAGACCGGTAAGACCGGTGGCGCGTCCCCGACTCCGTCGACGTCTCCCCCATCACACACGTTCATCATTCAGTTATTACCCCCCAGGAGGGGGAGGAGGCCAAGCGGGAGGGGAGGTATGGAGAAGTTTCATCGTTCATCACTAGGGAGGCACAGAGTTGCCTTGAGCACAGACAGAGACTAAAGACACCATAGCCTGCTGGGGACGGAGGATCCATCAATCCAGCCGTCCCCGACACGGCGAAAGGAGACAAGGCCGGCATGTAATCTGATTCACCACAGCCCAAGTAAATGGTACAATAAAAAGCACTAATGAAACCATACGGCCGAACATCACGTGGTATGAAAAGCCACATGTTCACGCTGACGCGAGAGCTATTTGGGAGGAGGCAGATTTTTTGCCTTTCATGCAGATTAAATTTGACAAGAAAGCTTCAGGGGGGCTGGTAGGTGGGTTTTCCCAGCTGAATCTTGCTTTTCTGTTTCACAGAGACCTTAGAATGCAGTCAGTCTTCTCGTCGGAAGAAATTGGACTAACAAAAAAAAAAACTTAAATCTGTATTTATTCATTCAATGATCCTCTGTGAAATAAACAGAGGACCGCAAAAGCTACAGCTGCTTGTTATGACTGAATAATATTCACAATCTTACTCCCAAGCAGCAGCTGAAGCCACACAGAGACACGATGAGACGGATCACCTTGCGATCTTGTCGCTGCAGGACATGGTGAGTAACCTCTCCCCCTGCAGCACCCCGTCCCAGGTCTGGATGGTGTTGCTGGACCTCACGGGGATGGTGCCCTCCCCAGACTCAATTTTGGTCCTCAACTGCCCGCGTGCTTTCCGGTTGGGATGCCGGTCTCCTTGGTCTGAGAGAAAGGAGCAGGGATGCATAAAAGTGAGGACGTGAGCGCAGCTCTGCTGGACGCTGATGGATCCCCACCGATGCGCAAATGTCCACACAAACCTCAACATGAGGAAACAGAGATTTCAAACAGAGAGAGATGGAAAAATGGCTTCCACAAAAGCCAGACACATTATTTATTATTCTGTTATCAATGTTTTCTACTGTTCCGCCAGCAGGCGCCATCTATTCAGTGACTAATTGAATGTGGCTGTTTTCTATTAAGCCCGCCATGTGCAACGGGAAACACTTTGACAAGAGTAAGAGGGAGGTTAATCAGACAGACAGCGAGTGCGCTGGGCGGGAGGACGACTGATAGAGACAGACAAAGAATGACAAAAAGCTCTAATTACTAGAGCCTCGTTTAAATGCGCCTGTAATGCCTATTTGGATTCAGGGTGAAAATTCTGATTAAATTAAACCATGCGTTGTAGGAAAAGCTGCAAACTGAATTAAATAGAAACCCGCCGTCGTTGCAACTGAATTCTGAAGGCGAGACAAATAAAAAATGGTGAATTTAGGCGGCGATGTACCTTCGACTCCGGCCTCGTGAGGGGAGAAGATCCGGGCGTCTCCGCAGGGCGAGGTGCTGATGTAGAGGTGGAACTGAACGTTGTCCTTTAACCTGTAGCCGCCCTTGTCGCACGGCACGAATATGGACCTCTGGTGGTCCTCCTTGCTGCAACGACAAAGACTCAATGGGCGAAACGGCAAAAACGCAGCTTCACAGCGCGTTCAACGCGGATGGAGACGGACAGCGCGAAGTGAATTACATCCTCCATACGAGTGACCTCCCGCCATCGCGGGCCAAACCGACTGACCCGAGGAAGAACTCCAGCTGGCTGTAGAGGAACCGGATGAGCGAGCGCCGGGCGATGATCTCGGCGTGGCAGTCGTTGAGAGCCAGGCCGCGGTCGCTCATGTACTCGCCGTTGATGCATTTGGTCCCTGTGGAGACACAAATGACCTGCGCCTCCTTGACATCTGTCCCTGATGGGGAGTGAGGGAACAAAAGGCACGTCAGTGAAACGCACGTTATTAGAGTGAGTGAGAATTGGTTGTGTGTGAGACTTAATGTGTGTTCAAGCACAAATGGTCTTTTACTACACACAGGTGGCGGTGATGGCCCCCCTCGGGGCAGTGTACCCGTCAGTGTTTTTTAATCATTAATGGCAGCAGAACAAGCTTATAGATTGTGTGTTTACGAGGCAAACGAGAGAAGCGATCGACAGACACACAACACCGTCTGTGGCGTCGCTTTTCATGTTGACAAAGGCTGAGCAGATTAATGAGTTTTGACCACGGCCTCTTCCCCACTGTGAGACCTTGGTAACTCTTATATGTCCATGTTCAGCTCTTAAGTAAAGGAATTTCACACGCGTGTGTCGTTACCATTTGGCATTGATAGTCTTTCCATTCATTTTAGAGGAAACTGAGCAAAAATTAATACTTAACATTTCTTTTCTCAATTTCTGTCGGTGAGCCTTTGCAATACCTGAGAATTGATTTTCATTGCTGTATTTTCTACACATGTCATACACGTTTTGCCCCCTGTAACATACCCGTCGTCATAACGACTCCTGCGAGCACTTTCCGTCGCGCGTGGGGGGAGGTGAAGTTTTCTGTCAGCTCACTGAACTTATCCACCACCAGGCGAGACACTGCATCAGCCAGAACCTGCAAACACACACACACACACACACACACACACACACACACACACACACAGAAACGTGAGCGTTGTTGAAGCTATCCTCCCCTAGAGGACCCTGTACCTGTAACAGTGTTCACAGCCGGCTCCAAACCATAGTCAGAGCACTGAGACCCCCCCTGAGGTCCACGTAACCCGCTCCTCTGACAGTTTGATCACCATCTCCCTCCGGACAGCAAAGCAAAAGCAAACGAACCCCCGAGCAGCGGATGTGAGCAAAGTGTTCGTCTAAACCTGGAGTGAACTTCAGGCGTCTTTAGTTCTTTGCCCCCCCCCCCTCTCCTCTCGTTGGCTCTCAATCCGTTGCTAATGGGATAAAATGACGACAAGCAAGAAGAGAGACGACGGCTGGATGACCACGAATGAGAGAGATTATTCCAGTATTACTTCCCTGATACTTTGGAGTCAGCCACTCTTAGCCGGATCATTTGACTTGAACGGCAAGGTCGTCCATAGTGTCACAAGGAGTGTGAATGTCTGGGGCCAAGACGCGGAGAAAAAAACACTCAGGTCCAAAATAATGGATCTAATAGATGCTTATTTTTATACTTTCATGCCCAAATGCATTTTTTGTATTTCTTCAACGTTTTGAGCGTCAACATCCCAAACTCCAAATTACTACACAAAAGTTAACATGTGTTTTTGGAGAAAGCAGGGGACTCAGACCATTTGTCACCATTAGTTCCTGGCTGCGGGTATAAAATACGGAGCGACGTGGAATTAATAGAGCAATTAGTGGGGGCTCAATCGTTAAAACGGGGTTCTCGTAGAATAAATCAGTTGAAAAGCGGAGAGAGGGAGTAAAGGGAAGCAACGGGGCGTGGAGGGGACTGTTGACAGTGCGTTGCGCTGATTAGCTTTGCTGACTTTGTTATCTCTGTCCACACACTCTGACGCATGAAAAGTGAACCCCGACCACCCTTTATCCCTGCACACCCGAGGTGGGACGCTAACGTTAAACACCGATGTCTTCTGGTTTAGTTCTGGCTTCATACCACGCTGCTATGTTAAAACCCCATCTCAGTGTTCTCTTAAAGCATAAAACCAAGCAGACCTTCTTCCATGCACTGGATGACACCATGATGGATGATCTGGGTTCCGTGGTTGAGTTTCTTGGGCTATGCAGGACACGCTTGGGTTTCTGACTCTCTAGACATGTGGCAATCTATACAGAGAGAAAGGAACACGTTACCTGGGGCAGGTGTAGCTGCAGTCCCTCGCTTGGTATGGGTTGCCGGGACGGCGTCTGGTCGAGCTGCATGTTGAAGAGAGCAGAGAGCGCCGCCTGTGCCGCCCGGGCTTTGGCCAGCTTCTTGTTGCGCCCTGAGCCTTCAAACGTCTGTGCGTCCACCGTTACTGACATCACAAAATTCTTGGCGTGACTCTCGCCGCTCTCAGAGACAAAGTCATACTTGAGGCCTGGCCTGAGCTCATTGAGGATCATGACTGGGTTTTTGCCGCTGGACGGCGAGCTGAACGTTGACGGAGGGGGCAGTGGGGCCTGAACGAGGTTGCTGCCGGGCGGCGTGGGCAGCGGGTACTCCCCCAGGGAGCTCAGGGAGCCGTTACCGTTGGAGCCTAGATAGAAGGGTTCCTCGGGTGCGGCCGGGGTTTCGAAGCCGTTGAAGAGCATGTCTGGGAAGTCCGCTTGGTCGGACGTGAAGTCCGTGTTCACCGTCAGCGTCCGCCCCATGGCCAGGTGCGCCTCCGAGGCGTTGGGGAACTGCACAAAGGAGCGCAGCGCTTTCTCCGCCGCGTTAAGCTTCGCCTTCTTCTTGGTCGGGCCCATGCCCTCGAACATCTGCCCGTTGACCTCCACAGTCATGACAAAGACCGGCGCGTGGACCGGTCCCGTCTGAGACAGCAGTTTGTACTGGAGGCCCGGCTTGATTTCGTTCAGCTGCATCAGGGCGTTCTTGGGCAGGACCGGACCCGGCGTTTTCTTGCGCTTCTTGGCGCGGAACTTGGCGTGCGTGTGCCCATTGCTTCCCTCTTCCAAGGGGCGCTTTCGACTGCCCAGGCCGCTTCCATTGGGGAGCTGTTCAGCCACTCCCAACCCGTCTTTGCCGGACACGTTGTCCAGGTTTCGGTTTTCCTTAACATCGGTGCTGCTCGAACCTGCGGTGCCCAGAAAGAGTAACTTACAGCGCCTTCGTTGCAGGATCTTGTAAATGCAAAATTTATAGATTCCTTTATCACTCTTTGGAACTGAACCAATGATTTGTGTTCCGTTATCAAAGCAGGAGAAGCCGTCTTTTAATGTGATTGAACACGTTAACCTTCAGACTATCGATGTAACTACAAATAGTACGTCTAGATATGACGAGTATTTAGAGTTGGTCAACATTCAAAACAGTCTTGGGGCATTTTTGGGACTATATTTTGTATTTTATGTTCAATGAACCGCTTGAAGTTATAGTTGAAGGCTTGTTTTTCTGATGGTCAGGGTAAAGTAGGAGAGAAATTTAACTACTGTCTTTTGTCAGGCTGCACAGTGCAACAAGTCTCAAACACAGCAATGCTCACACGTCACTAAGTGATGCGCACACGCACACACACACACACACACACACACACACACACACACACACACACACACACGCAGAGCTGTTTCTCATCCGCTCTATAAATTTGTAATTGCTTGAGTGCCTACAGAGGAATAAGTTACATTTTAAGTGTTCGGTTTGAGCTGCAGGTCCTGAACTACACCCTACTGGGGAACACATATCACCGTATCCAGTTAGCAAAGTGGATGGAATATTGGCAAAAATTTTCATTTATAACATCCTTCAGCAAAGGCTTGCTAGGTTACTCCTTGCGGTACTCAGGAGAAAGAGAGGCCGCAGTGTGCATGAGTGGGATTGCAGGTTGGGTTGAGGGGGTGCAGGGGGAAGAGTGCAGGGGGAGGAGCTGAGGACCAGGCAAACAGGAGGATACATCAAAGAGGCGGAAGGAGGAGACTCCACCTACTGCAGGATCCTAAAGTCTTGACTTGTGACACTGATGAGAGGTTCAAATGCTGTGTGCCTGTTTTTCGTAAGATTTGGAAAAGGAAACTCTGAATTCCAAATCAGTTTCTAATGAGGTGCCATTCATAAGACCCTGCGCCTCTGAGATCCCCCCCATGGAGCTTGTCAGAGAAAACAGTGTTTTAGGGTTGCAAAGTGTACCGGCATGCCGTTACAATCTGCATAATGCCACGGACATGTTTTTCAAAATAAAACAAAACAAAAAAAGACACTTTTTTCCAAAGATCAAAAACACATCCTGCATATCCTTCAATTTACGAGAAATATCTGCACAGAAACCATGCTTTGTGTTTCGGCGTGTGCATGCTTTCTCCAAGCAAATGATGATTTTGAAAATGAACAAGAGGAAAGGAGGGGCAGCATCGCAGTGCCGGAGCCCAGGCGGAACTATCACCGATCTAAATGGTGACAGGTGAAATGTGTGTGTGTTGGCCAGCCGGAGCCTTTTAACCACCGCAGATGCTGCGGCACGGTCATTTCTGCTGAGGTGGACAATTTTTATTTTACAAGTTGGGCTCTCAAAATGAATTGTTTTAAAACAACGCAGCATGTAGTGCTGTCATTGAGTTTAATGCGTGATATGCTTGAATACTGTCAATACCTCCCATGGTAGTCCCTTAATTAGTGTTTAGAGCGAAAAGCCAATCACAGACAAATAGATTGGAGCTCCTTCTCTCTCGGTCATTCGTCACATTTGAACTCATCCCACAGCGTTAAAAAAGCTATTTCTTTTTGTATCAGAACTTCTTGCGGGACAAAAGTTCTCCAAATCGGACCAGAGAACAAAAGCCATCGAGCTGCAGGAACAACACCATGCAATGAGTTGTGGCACGCGCATGCGCTTTGGGTCGTCATGCCAGCGTCTGTGCAATCGGCATCCGTTAAGTTATGCAAAGACAAAACCTTCCATATTGTTGGATCAGTCAGTCAAACTCCTTGTGAAGGCTGCATGAACCAACCACTGCAGAAAGTCACAGTCTTCTCCCACAAGTCATTTTGAAATGCCACTTGTTTGTAGGGCTTTTGATTCGAAAGGATTTGTTTGGTTGCAAAGCTTGTCACATAGAAGTCAAAGCGTCTCTCGTGTTTTCCTGTGGCGAGTGTGACGCCTCAACCGAAGCGGTTCATTTGTATTGCAGGTGAGGAGACTGGGAGGCAGTGACCGCACTGGGAAACGCTGAAGTGTGGGTGGAAACGCACTCAATCATGCCTCTCCGTGCCTTCTGAGGCTCCGTTACTGGGCTCAAACTGAGATTTCCAATTAACTTCTGATAAGCTGGAGAGGAGAGGACATTTGTAGAGGCAATCTGTTATATGACCTGAAGCTTCTCAGATGTAATGATTAGTCTCTGTACAATGGCCTGAGTGTACTCGTGGGGATAGATATATATATAAAGGCTAGATGGCTTACGGCGGAGTGTGGAACGTCCGCGTATGGCGGCCAACTTGCTGCAGTGAGCTCGCTCCCCATAACATTGTGTTGGTAGTGGTGCAGGTACTTTAAATAATAAAATAATAATAACTTGCTCAATCTTCAATCAATTTTTAAATGGTTTGGTTTGTTCTAAACATCAGAGATGCTCGTGGGTGTATGCACTGCTCTGTGAGTTGGTCAGGACAAATGATGGCTTCCATCATGCTGATGGAGGGGCAAGTGGATGAGTGTGATTAGACACATAACAGATACAAAGGGAGACACACTTTTAGGAAACTGTACGGCGTGAGATAACTGCATTGGTATCGCATGTTACTTAATGTGGGATAAGCACTGTGCCAATACTGAGACAGGCCAGCGAAATGCATTCACACTGATTACACGTCAAAGTGGACACTCCAGGGAAGACATGCTGGCGGACAGACAGGAGGGACACAAACACAGATGGACATCTGAAGGTAGACATGGAGAGAGACGGACGGCCTGATGAAGATGGAGAAAAGAAATCAGGAGTCGACTCACTCATATTCTCCTCCTCATCCACATCCATGGCCGCGGGTTTGTTCTGACCCGAGAGCTGCCTCGCCCCCGCTGCACCTGGAGATCAGAGGACACAGGGGGGGACTGCATGAGCAGGGTCACACCAGCACATTCAGAGACCTCGAGTGGCTACAGCGGCGATCAATTTCTCCAAACGCTCCAGCACGCGCACGCACACACACACAAAAGAATGCACACATTGCGCCGTGCGAGGTGTCCGTGATTCAGGCGTATAAATATTCAGAGCCTGAGAGATATCAAGGTGAGGGAGGAGGCCGGGGCTGACAGGCCTTAATAGCAGGAGCAGTCTATTGTGACTTTAATATCCCTCCGATTAGACCTCATTTCCCACTGCCTCCTGGGAGATATTCAGCGAGCGACATGGCCAAGTTACTCCAGTAGCACAGGTGCACACGCACAAGACTCATCCCAAGGTGGAGAGTGCGATTAAAGCTCAATTAAGCAATTTTTTTTCCCGCTAACGGAATCAAATGATTTCTTGTTATCTGAATTGTTCGCTCGTGCCGCCGGTTACACATGAAAAAACAACGCTGTAGGAGTTTGTGTGTCTTCCCTTTATTTTGGGCCCCAGCTCCTTTTAGCCAGTTGCCATGTGCACCGTTGAATCCAAAGCAGCAAATGAGTTCTTGGGTCCATGTTTGACATGATTTAAGTCAACAATGACTGGGTGACAGGAATGTCAACTGTTGGGAAAACAAAAACAGGATCAAACAAAAAAAGTAAAAATGATGCAACGCGATCCTGTTACAATGACAATCACGGAAAACGGAAAAAAAATCACAAAGCTACAACATATAATGAGAATATATTAGCATGATAATGCAAGTAGACGCCTTCAGATAACCTTTTTTTCATAGAATCAGCATAAAACATGTTTAAAAATAATCAAATGAAACCACGTACCTAAAGAATACCTACGAAGACTTTGTGCTGATGTTGCACATTTGTGTTAACAGGTGTGCAACATCAGCACAAACTCCTCCGTTGGTAGGGGAAAAACAAATTGATGATTTGTGTCAACCATGAAATTCTTTCAATTTCCGCCTGCTGGTCACAAATCTATTGATCCATTAATGCGCGTCCATGGATAAGTTGCATTACTGGCTAGAAGTAAATGATTAATGACAGAACTAATGGTTGTAAGAAAGCTTCAACTGCATGACTTGCTCCATCGGTCTCCCAAACCAACCACTTAAAAATTGTTGCGTGACATAAAAAGAAAAAGAAAACAAATAGATTCCGTTCGATGAGAGAATGACAAAGTTAAAGCAGCAGAGAGGAAAAAGGGAGTGAGAAGAACGCCGCAAAGAGGAGGAGAGAGAAGAGAGAAAGACGGCATTTTGATACAGAACCGAATGTGCTGATTCTACTCTCTCTCGCTCCCCCTCGTCTTCCATCGGTGGGCCCATTCCTCAGCCAGACACTTTCTTAAGCTAAACTAAATGGGCTAATTAATCTGGGCTAATGGTGGGTGACAGCAAATATGCTAGCACAATTATCAAGCTATTAAAGATTCATATTCCAACCCATAATTGAAAATGAAAAGGTGGGGTAAAGGGAGGACGGCCGGGAGTGGGTACAACCGAGTGGAAGAGTCATTTTTCTCAGGTAGCAGAGGCCACAGCCTCTCCCCCTCCACCCTCCTCCACCCCCCTCCACCCCCACGCTCCAGAACACTCATCCAGCAACCCACAGCCACCACCAGGACCAGATACTTACAGGTTGCTACACTATTTGGTTCAACATATCGGCTATGTGCATATTGGACAGACGTGGGTAACAAATAAAATCATTACATTCAGCTCAAGAGTCAAAGACAGAATGTTGGCAGGAACGGTGTTTTAACCCGCACACGTCTTCTTCCTGCCTCTCGCTCCCTCCAACACACACTGCTGTGCAGCTTAATCAGCGCGCGGCGCCGATGAGCCTGTCAGTTTCGATTCTCCGAGGAGACCGCCTTGCTCATACATCGGCAACTATTCCTGAAATCAGGTGCAATCAGCGGGGAGAGTGTGTGCGTGTGTCTCCAGCAGTACATCTGGAGGTTAATGTCTACGCATTCCTAAAGGACAGTGGGCTTCAGAAAAAAGACTAACTTCATGTATTGAGGGATATAATTGTTCCCGATTTAAATTAGAAAATAAAGAAATTGGGTGCATTCAGGTGCTGCGCTGTGGGTAAACGAGTGGGTCTCAGTGGATGTGAGTACCTCCAAGGTCATGCTGAACAGAAAAGAAAAATTAGATCAATGTGAATCCCCCCCCTTTTAGAAAATATATCAAGCTGACTGATCATTAATAAAGGAGAAGAAATTATGCATTCCCTAAAGGAGTACCAATTATGCTTTTTCTCTAATATGGTCCATTGCCTGATTCCCCAAAGCCTATTACCTCACATTTGTATCGTTGGAAATATTCACAGCTACAGGGGTTGCTTATAGCTTATTAACTTATTCCAGGACCAATCAAAATGTGATTTAGTTGAGGTATGCATATGTTTTTTTTCCATGCATGCTTGTATTCTTCTACAGAGCTACTGAGTAAACCTCTTCACTACCGGTGGGAAACGGTGACCACTGATAAGAGTAAGCTTTGCTACCGATAGAGAGTTATGCTCTCCTCGCAGCTCATGCACTACTATTAGATCACATTCAGACCGTGAGCAGAGTCCAGACAATTTTGGACATTAAAGTCTGCAAAAGTAAATTGGACATTTGCATGCATGGAGATTTTTAAAGACAGGGTCCTTGGGAAATGTTGCTATGCGCGACCCTTTTCCAAGCAAACAAAACCAAACCAGCGGAGCGTCCCTCCGAAGGGTACTGCGTCATCCAGTTGTGAGACGGCTTTGTTTCAGGTAATACTGAGTGGGAGGCAGGGAGAGGAGAAAGATGAGAAAGAAGATGAAAAACCTCAAATTCAATCTGGCACACTGAGAGGGACTGAGGGGAAATAAGGCGGTTTTGATTTACCTCATTCCTCTCCTGCGCTGTGACGGGGCGATAGAGTATCGCCAACGTGGAGGGAGCAACACGCACCGGCCAACAGGCGGGTGGAGGTGGTTAGGGGGTGGGGGGTGGAGCGGGGGATAGGGAGGTAAAGGTGAGGGAAGAATAGAGGACGAGAGGAATGGGAAAATGCAATCTTATTCAAGTAAAAGTGAATCATTATCTCCTCTAAAACAGAAAGCGATGGAAAGATCTGCCCTTGGGAGGCGTGGGGTTCAAACTAGAGGATAGAGAATGAAGTCAAGTTCATCAAAATCAATTCAGACCAACTTCTGACCATAAAAAACTACAACATTGGAGAGGCACAGGCATAAATAATGAAACTAACCTTTAAAACTCAAATGCAACACATGAGTATCCTTCTGTAACCACATTGTTACAAGTTCAAAGTAAAAACATGAAAAGTAACTTGGAATGAATGAATGATGCACAGGATGAATACACACTAACCGGACACTTTATTAGGTACACCCGTTCAATTGCTTGTGAACACAAATTGCTAATCAGGCGATCACAGACTGCACTCCAATGGCCTCCAGTCACCACATCTCAATCCAATAGCTCCTTTGGGATGAGGTCGAACGGGAGATTCATAAATGTGCAGCCAACATATCAGCAGCAACGCTCCCATGTCAATATGGACCGAAGTCTGTGAGGAATGTTTCCAACACCTTGTTAAAAGGAGTGCCTGCCACCCAGAATTAAGGAAGTTCTGAAGGCAAAAGAGGGTCCGACCTTTTACTGGCAAGGTGGCCCCAATAAAGTGGACGGTGAGTGCGTATCGAGCCGTAGTTGGCAGCGATTCATTAGCGGCATTAAGGCAATATTTTCTATCTAACTACGACAGAACCAAAGGGCCGCTGCTACTGAGCCCACTGTCACTGACTGCACTCCTCAAAGAAATATCACCTAGTTTAAGGGAAATCAGAGAGGAGCAGACAGAGGCTTCTACATGGTGAGTTTGAAGGATATATTCAGGATTTCAAACTAGTTCAGCAACAAAAAGCAGGCTAAAAAGATTTAGTATTTACCACTACAGTTGTGACCTGGTCTGAGCCGTCTGACGCTTTGCTACAATCTCTGAACAAGTTCTAATTTCTCCTTGCTACATTCAACTCATGTCCAGCAAATAAACCAGGGAATTATTTTAGAAAGATCTCAGAAAACCTATTTATCCTCACCTTTCACTCGCATGTCTCTCCCTGCAGAATAATGGAACTATTTGGGATGCAGCCTGTGATTTATCTACCTGCCCTTTCACTGGAAATGGTAAGGGACGGATCTTAAAGCGCTTGGGACATAGATAACTAGCTGGGACGCTTCTATAGTGTATCCCTCCAAAACGCTTTCTCTTTGTATGGCTTTTTATTCAAGCTTTCTGCCTACATTTTGCCTTTTTTATTTAGGTGTCAGTCGGCGTGGATTTGTAAAGCCAGTTTCGTCCGGTCCACATGCTGCTGCGGCCATTGGTAGCAATAATGGCTTTCATGAAGCGGACTAGCTTTGATCGGTCCTGGTGTACGATTCACTCCTGAGTATATTTGACTTATCTGTGTCTTATCTGTAGACTACAGTGCTTTTATCAGAAACACGGCCCCTTTCTCCAATATGAGTTTCATTGTCAGCAAACTCATCGAATCAATTGAAACAAATCAACAGCAGCATTATGTTCCTATTCATCCTCCATTTTACTGCTTTTACCGCATGTTGGAAGAATGGGATGTTTTCTTCATATCTTTAATTAACCGTTGCCCTTCAGACTGACGCATTGAGTCTATATTACACGTAACCTACTGATGGTTCTAGTTTGACCTTACACAACCCAGTCGTTCCAACATGTGTTCCAAGGCCACTTATATCAGATACCACCAAACGGCGGTAAGCAAGGATGGAATGAAGTCGTCCATTTGGTCCCTTGACGAGATGATGGCCTCCGTTTGACTGTGTCATGTCACGGAAAAGGCTCACTCTTTGGGATGATCACACACACACACACACACACACACACACACACACACACACACACACACACACACACACACACACACACACACACACACACACACAGGTTTGAAAACTCTCATCGTTAACTTTTTACTTAAGTCGTCCACCCTTTTACTCAAGCTGTCCACTGTCATTGAAAAAAAAGTACTTGTTCTAAGGACACAAAAACGCAACCTGCTCGATATCAAATAGCAGCGTTTGACAGTTAAATGCCAACAACCCGCGGTTAAACTTTTTGAAAGGACTTGGTTAACTAGGCTCTTCTTGCCTCAGGCAGAGAATAACAGCCCTTAATGCTTGTCCCACTTACAAAGCTCCTCCTGTCCCCAAGTACATTAACAGCAGACCGAGACACAGCACCACCCCCCCTTTGATGCCGCGTTGACGAGCTCCATTCATAACAGACAGGAGAACGAAGCAAAGCGTTTGTCGTTGCACAAATACATCCATGTGCATACTGGTCTCTGGGATATTCATGATCCCTTCAATGATCCTCACCTGGTTTTATGGCATAAGCATCGGTCTTTGGAGTGTTTTTATGGTCACAAAAAAAACACTCCAAAGACCGATGCTTTTACAGATCACAATTGATTGAGCGTTCCATCAAAGCTCTACCAAACAACTCGGTAGTGGTCGTATCCAAGGATAACCCGAGATGCAAGAAAGAATTACAGAATGAAAGCTTTGAATGAAGAACAAATGAAGATCTCAAGGAAAGGAAGCATGTGGGTACAGGGCAAAATGAAAAACTCAAAGATAAAACTGATTCTGCGTTTACTTTGGAAAGCTCACTTTGAAAAGTCCCTGCTGTAAAAGAAAATACGTTTAATTCAAGTTCAATCACTTGACTAATTCAAGTATTCTGTCGTTGTTCCTGCTAGTTTGATTTAAATGAAAAAAGTCCTTGAACACGAACAGTGAAACTTTTCCATTTAGTTGATTGACTCTTTTTTATGTATTATATTATTCTTTAATAATTAATCAAATAATAGCATACAAGCAAGACAGAGAGGAAATATATTTAGAGGGAGAGGAAAATTGCAGCATCATACATCTATGAATCCTTTTACTTGAGGTAAACCTTTACTTCATGTTCCTTTATTTACCGTTACCAGACACAACACAAATACATTCATGTCATAATTTTCAAATATTTCATAATAAACAAAAAACTGTTAAATCAAAGGACGTATTCACTGTTGATAAGATTTTTTCCAAAACGAGAAAAGAGAAGGTCTGGATTGACAGGTTCAGCCTTTCATTGTGTTGCAGATCTTAATATGTGACGCTGGGTTGTTTGTCACCACGGACGCTGATGCTGAGAGGAGGGGAAAGCTGGAGAAAGCACAGGCAGAGAGCATCAATGGGAATTTTTTATTTGATGGCTTTTAGAGGGAGATTGGATTCCAGAAGGCTGGCACAGTCAAGGTTCATGGAAAGAGGGAGGGGGGTCACGTCTTAAAGGCCGGCTGTCAAATAAATGCCCCCCGCACACGAGGAACACACACCAGCACGGCTGTCGGTAACACACTATAAACCAGGTCCTGCTATGGCTGCAAACACAGAACGCTGTAAATCACATTGTTTCATTCAGCTCGAAGCTGAAAACTCCCTGACGCTGTTTCCATCTTTGGTTCCTTTAAACCCACAAACCCCCCCATCACGCACACACAGCACAGAAGCATTTCCTGCCGCTCTTTTTCTCAGTTTGCCCGCCCGCCGCCCGCCCGCCCACACACACACACTTTGGCTGGCTTCAGGTGTGGTCATAAATCATCAGAGTGAGTAGCTATGATTCCCCCAGCAGAGCCATGAGGGCGGGAGGGGGGCTGATGGGAGGCTGCAGCTAAATGGCCCTCTTCACTTCCCCATCAGGGCGAAGAAGGTGGGCTCGGCCTGCGGGCGCGACGCACACTTTCAGACGGACACACAGGTGAACACATGCAGAGGCAGCCAGACAAACAAATGCTGGCTGTGATCATCGTATCGGTGCCATGGCGACGGAGTGCAATCACAACTCAAATTAGGGACAAACCGGCTTGAGACAGTTTGTGAAATATATTCACAAACTGCAGCAACGGTTTTCCTGCACCGGGACGAGTTGTATTCTATTGTGTTCGGTTTAACCCACCTGGTTAAGTTTAGAAAAACTGGCACACAGAAGTGAGAGTAGGATGTATGTTTGTCCACGCTGAAGTTCTACAGGGGGGCAGCCCGCCCCCACAAGAAAGTTTGTTTTTTACATTTAAATTTTCCACTAATCTCGGGGCACGGGGGGGGTCCGTCCCGATGGGCACAAGGTTGAAGGCGTTCAACCAACATTAGAGATGTTTGCGTGCCTGTCTTACTTCTGGACAGATCAGTCCCTCCCTACTGAAGACAAAACTGAACACAATACAAATCGGATTAAATGAGAATGAAGCCAGGCTGAATGCATTTTGTTTAATTAAGTTAATGACCACCATCCATTGCCAGAAGTAAAACAACGGTTATCCTCGGAGGAGTAGCTCGAAAAGAAAGAAAACAGGAGCTGTGGCCCGAGAGTACAAGTAAGGATCGAACAAGACTGAGAGCCTGTGATGAGGAATCAACGATGAGGGGGAGGACGAGATGAAAGGGAGAAAACGAAAAAAAGGGAACCGGACAGAGACAAATGGTCAGGGGAAATGGCCGGTGTGGGGGAGCCCGCCGATGCGACGGCCCTCTCAGCGACCCTAACGCAGACTGATCGGCCCACCGGGCTCCGCTACCACTCCAATCCATTCCGCTCCCATCCGATTCCTCCCCGTATTCACGCCGCCTTTCAAAGCCAAATGTTACTCTGAGCAGGAACCCTGTCGCCACACTGGGAGCAGCTTCATCGCAGCACCTCAAGGAATCATTTAGTGGTCGTTTAATCGTCATTGGCTGAGATTAATTAGATAAAACGGCCACATCTACTTCTTAAAAGCGTGCGTTTCGTATTCCAGCGTGTGCGGACGCCGTCCACACAATGTCAGATGTGATCGACGGTGCTGTAAAAGGCCCAGAACGGGTGAATGCCTCAGATGCAGCAAAGAGACTTTGTTTGAAAACTGTGCGGGGTGGAATGGCAACTAAAGAGGATCAGGGGATCATTGTTAACTGCCTGAGTATGTGGTTAGGTAAGCGCGGGCTACTGGCGCCATCCTACCATCCCATTACTTTCCCCAATAAAGCTTTGGCAGTCCGCTGATTACCTCAGGAAAGGTGCGAGAGAGGAAGAATCTTAATAGAAATGGGGTGAGTCAGAATCCGTCCTCATCCCTGTCTGACGGCCCCCGGGCACTGACCAGGTAATGCACCGAGTACACGCGTGGGCACCGGTGTCCTAATGGGGAGGGCTCGCGGCAGGGGAGGAGGGGGCTGCCTGTCGCGCTGCCTGATTGAAACTGATGGGGCCGAGGTAAAGGGGGCCACGGAGTACCGGGCCAACCAACACGGCCCTCCCCGTCTCATCAAACAGGGAGAGAGACACGCCTACCGCCGACTCCATTATTCAATTTGGCCCTTCTAATGACCTGTGAATTAGGCTGCCAGAAGCGATTTGCCGTCGGAGCCCCGCTGCTGGGCGGACATGCTCTTCTCCACTCTGCATATTTAGAGGAAGCAATTCACTGACATCCAATTGGGGACTTTTGGCTGAATGAGGAAGGCATCCGAGACTAAATAAAACACTGTTGCAAAGATCTAGGAGTGTGTTGGTTGCAGCTGGAACACACACCTTACAAGTTAGACATCCAGGTAATAGACGTGTGGAACGGGCAGGACCCAGATATGAGTATACGGTAGAAATATGACATTTCACTGCATGTCCGTCACGCTATAAAAGGCACCAGAAACTCTGAGCCAGGGCTAAAACGCATGGCTTTGTATCAATCTCTTCCTTACTGGCGGTAAAACCAGTACTTGGTTGTCCCCTGGTTGTGGGCATAAGTATCCAATCAGTGGCAGGAGTCGTGCATAAAGCCTGGCATCTGTTCTCGGAACTCCCACAAACAGACATCGTAGTGGATTTGACGCGCTCTTTGGTTTTTGCATACTGTGCAGAATCTTTCATCATGTTCTGATAGAAACAAAGCCCCACTTCGACTGTACAAAACCAGCAAACGGGTTGCACTCATGATGGAGTGGAGAGAGTAACAATACAAGAATGGCTGTCTACCTACGAGCCCCAAAACGTGTGTTTTGCTACAACAACTATACTGCTGATTCCCAACCGGCAGGTTTCTCTGAACGAGGAGAATGAGGCAGCAACGGCTGTCATCAACCATCAAGCTGTCACAACCAGGGGATCTTACTGGTGGAGCGGCCAGTGCGGTTACTCCTCACGCTCATCACAGGGAGAAACCCATAAACTCTGCCACCACTCACGTTAAATTTTTGCGTTGCCCCATTTTCCCGAGGTTGTTGGATGGCTGCCTCTCCTCTTTTCACTGGCAGCTGTAAAATCTATCTGACAGCTGTGATTTACGACGCAGCACAGCCATCGAGTGCCTGTGTGTGTGTGTGTGTGTGTGTGTGTGTTTGAAAGTTGCTAATGTGAGCACGTGAAATGCCCAAACTGCTGCTGTGCTCAATGTTCAAGCAACCCGGCGGGGCGCACGGGTAGAGGGAGCCTCCGCCAGCGCGCAAATGTCCCGACACGGACCCCTTTGATGGCGTGTACCGACGTCAGCAGACCGAGCACGGTGCATACCGACTGGGAAGTTCTTTTAGTACCCAAACCCCCAGCATGCAACACTACGGACACCACTGATGTTCAGACCCCATTGCATCTCCTGTCCATTTCTACAATATAGTTCATATTAATTCTACCCTCTGGTATCCTTGGAAGTGTTACAATGGCCAGTACCATTTTATTCCATGTGTCCATCCAGGCAAATTGGTGGATCCAGATGTTATATGCATGGAATCTACTCACATAATTTCGCTTTGCTTTTGGCGTGAACGCAGCATTAGTTACTAATAAGCAAAATTGATTTCATAATAAGTTGTACTAACGATTCAATTATTTTTCATTTACATTCATGAATTCAGTATATTAATTAGACAAAGGAATCAGCCACATACATTAACTGGCTCATTACTGTCACATTGGTTTTACTGGGACAATTATAAGGGCTAAAATGTGACATCTTTCGCAATAATATTTTCACAGCTTTTCATCAATTAATTTGTTTAACAAATATGGTTTATATGACCAGTTTAGATGTAATGATTGACAGGTTATTGAAGCATTACAATTGTAAGATGTGTACTTAAGTTGTTTTAGAAAACAAAAACAAGCCTTTTCAATTTCTTAGCAGACAAATCCACTGAACTCAAGCATCAAACAACAACCTTTTCTCTGTACATTTCCAGGATATTTTAAGTCAATTCTTATGGCTACAAAGATGACAAAGACCTCAAAACTGTATATTTTCCAAGTTTGTAAAGGCACAGAAATAGTCGTTGTCTCGTGTTGCTGTGGATCCTCGGGCGCTCTTGGGTGGTCATGCTTTTCTTCTAAAGCAGCCGTTTCATTTTGGAATTTTAAAGTGTATTTTGTCATCTCGTGCCTTCCTCAGTACATTTAACTCCACCGTCCTCCCCGCCTGGATGCCCATGGGTACTCTGCGTTTGTCACATACCAAGGCCGGTTCAGACGCAGCGGCGCCCCGCTGCTCACGGAGAGCAACGTGTGCGAGGATGGGGGGAGACGCCATGATGCCGCTGTGTGGGCGTGCCAGGCATCTGCCCCACGCTGTCATCCAGGGAGCTGAACTTCGTACCTCGCGCCTTCTGCCATCGCCAGGCAGAGAGGTACCGTTGACAGACAGCAAACGGGGCGCAGTGGGTTGAGGAGAGGAGGGGGCGGGACAATGACTGGTGCCTGATGAAAAGGGTTGTGGCAGCTGACAGAGGGCGGGATAAAGCGTGCACACACCCTGAGAGGACGGATGTCAGAGGTGGTGGGAGGGTGCAGCGTGCTGCGCAAGACAAAGTGGGGGCTGAAGCTGTGTGCAGGTTTATGTGGGGAGATTGGAAAGTTTGAGACAAACCTGCCGACGACGGTTCACATTTGTTATGGGAGAATGGATGTTATATTATTACATTACAGATATGACGCGCCGTCTGGTTCCGTTACCACGAAAGATTCCCCTCAGCCGACCCATGAAGGGTCTCTGTTCGCCAGATACAAATGGTCCCCCCCCCATCAGTCTGTTACAGTCAATACCGGCGTGCTAATCAAGGCTAATTACACAGAGACGGGCGGACACAGCTCATTTCCTACGGTGACGGAGCGCCGCCGTGCCACTAAATAAAGCGCTGCACATAATCAGCCGTCGCTGGGTAAATGAATGGGACCGTGTCTGCTCTTTCGTTTCCATTGTGTCTGTTGTCAAACGTTAATCGGTCTGGCTGAGCTTTTTTTTTTTTTTGCCTTTCCCGAGGCTGTAAATCTTGTTATGCGTCTGCATACGGTTCCTTCGAATACTCAAATAGGAAACGGCGAAATCAATTAAGAAGCTGCACGTGCCGTTATGTGAAAGATTGTTCCAAGTAGGTTCAAAATCGTTTTTCAGTGACTCAATCCTTGTGTGTATGAACATGAGAACAGTCCGAGGAGTAACAGAAGGAAGGTGGTTTGGAAGAACGGGAGGAAAGGAAGCGGTTGTGTGAGGGCCGAAGGATGTAAGGACCGCTGAAAGGCAGAAACGTTGTTGGGAAAGTCGCTTCCACGACGATGGATTGGGAGCTTCAGACGGGCAGATCCCCCCCCCCCCCAGTCCCCCGCCCCCCTCCAAGTTACAAAAGCTCATTTTGGAGAATTTGCTGGCACGGCAGAAAAAGCCTCTGTTCCCCTCATTTTCCATATTTCATACACGGCCCATTGGCGAGCATCGTCTTTGAGTGTCATGGCTTGGCACATTTATGAGAGGTGCCTTCAAGAATGTGGAAGAAATGCTTAAGTTCAGCATTTTGAAAGTCACTGTGCTCTCTATGCTAATTCCGTAAAACTGCATAGGAAAGGTATAACACAAGCATCTCACTATATATATATATATATAATTATAATATATATATATATATAATTATAATATATATATAATTATAATATATATATATATATATATATAATTATAATATATATATAATTATAATATATATATATATATATATATAATTATAATATATATATATATATAATTATAATATATATATATATATAAAATGTAATATGAGCCATGTAAGAATACAATTATCATTTTATTTAGGTATGACTAAATACATAACTTGAAAAAGATGAAAAGGGCAGTGCGACAAAATATTAGGACAATGCATATTAAAATGTCATTAATAAACAATATTCTTATCCAATGCCAACATAGATCAGCAGTAATGTTTGCGATGAGTCAGAACCTCTTCCAGCAGCAGACAGTAGAACTACTGAAACATTAATAAAACAGACGCAGGGTCCTTAATAGAAATAAGCCGTTTTTAATCCTTACGTACCGTTTAAGATGAGTAATCGAGATATACTCTGTCCACCTAGTCTCCTCCCAGCTGGCTGTGCCTGGAACACCTCCCTAGGGAGCCGCCCGGGGAGCACCCTTACCAAACCACCTCAACGGGCTCCTTCCCGCGCAAAGGAGCAGCGGCTCTACTCCGAGCTCCTCACCCTGTCTCTAAGGGAGACGCCAGCCGGAGGAAACCCATTTCGGCCGCTTGTACCCGTGACCTAGTTCTTTTGGTCACGGCCCATCCTTCATGACCATAGCTGAGGGTGGGAACCAAGATCGAGAGCTTTGCCCTCCGGCTCAGCTCTTTTTCTGGTAAAGCGAGTGCAACACTACTGCTCCTATTCTCCGGCCAATATCACACTCCATCTTCCCCTCACTCGCAAACAAGACCCCGAGACCCCACTGGCAATTTTGATGAGGGAACCAGTGCGAGGCCCACAGCGATACAACATCCCAGCACATCTGTACAGCAAACGGTACTGTCAGGACAGGACCAAGTACACTTTCATCCATCTCATTAGTTAGGGGACATTGCACAATTCCCTGCATAGCTGCACTCATCTAATTTACCACATGTGGTGAGTGTGGTTACCGATGGGTTCTTGTGGGCTTAAGGAGGCGGACACACATACTTCTTGCGGTTCAGGAATGCTTTCTTTATTGATAATGGCACAATAGAGCAACCATTTCTCCGTCCACCCTTTTTCTCTTGCCGGATCGCCACTGTGTTGTTTAAAGGGGAGAGACCCAGTCAACCTAACCTGATACAGCCAAGCCTCCAGCTGGCATAGTTCCCCCGAGCCCACCCGGCCCCCTCTGCAGCCGAGCCAAACCACGGCCCACCGCCACCCCATGTTGATGCAAACACCTGTTCTGCTGCTCTCTCTGTGTTCAAATGTGTGATTCCACATGTGCACACACTGCGCTGAATGAATGCAGCCTTCCATCCATCAGTGGGGCAGAGTTGCCGTCTCAGAAGGGCCCATTAAAGCAGTGTTCTTATAAGGAACCCAACTGAAACAGCCGCCCTGGACACTAATCTGCACTTACTGTAAAGGACCAGCGAGTCTGTGACCTCACCGACGGCCGAGTGAGCAAAGACCTTTTCTTCGGCTCCGTGGCCCGCTAGGATTGTCTTAAGTAAGCGTGTGACCTCGTCGCCGCGGCTAGCTGCTAACTGCTAACCCGATGGGCCCTAAAGCTGGAGCACTATGCAACTTATCAGGAGGGCTTCCGGCGGGAGGGGCAATAAAGCCATCAGCGAGGGGAGCGGCACACGGGCCCCAAAGGCCCGCTTAGTCATCGTTTCTCTCGGTGAGGCAGAAAAGAAAGTGCCACCTTTGTTCCAGAGGCGATAAGGAGGAGAGTGAAAAGGCCAAAATCAGACGTGTGTAATGCTGATGGACGTAGTCGGTTTGCTGAGCGAAAGGCTCTGGTGGGGGGGAGATGGGGGTGGGGGGGGGGGGCCCAAAACGCAGCATCAGCAGAGGTGTGGATTTGCTTGGATGAATGGACGCGGCTCAACGAGGAGTGGAGGGTGGGGGGGGACAAGGTGGGTATGGAGGATGGCGGGGCGCTGAGACACGGCTAATACCGCCAGTGAGCTGTGGCCACCTGAGTAATTACTACTTTGGCGGTCAGGCTAATCCCCGGAGCAGAGCAGCTGACTCGGGGGGAGAGAAGATCGGCGGGACCCGGTCACCCGACTTCAATTACACAGAGAAACACACCTGTCTCACGCTGGGAAGGTGGGGAGGGGGGGGAGTGAGGGAGAGACAGTCCTCCGTGGATGAACGATTGGGATCTTTAAACAAATACACACAGCGGCGTGGCTTCAATCCAAACACATCATGTTTACCTCGGACTTGTTTTCTTTAGAGCCGCGGCTTCCATCGGCCACCGAATACAGAACGGAAACATGTGGCACAAATACAAACACTCATTTGTAAGCGCCTTTGTCCTGAATTGATTGACAGTTGTGATTTAATACAGATGCTACTACGAGTAGTTCTACTCGCGTTGCATCCTTAGATAACAGCACATGCGGCATAATTGTTGATGATTGTTTACATTAGACATAGTAAACATAAGAGTAAAACTTATAATAAACACAATAATACGCAAAAATAAAATCCATATGTTCAATAATATTAGTAATAAAGCTGTATAGAATTTATATTTCTATGGGTGATGAATATATGATTAAATGTGGACATTTTCTCTTATTGAAATTATATTTAGTTTTCTTTTGTAGCAAATACTCTACATGCCCTAAAACAATTTTAGACAAAATAAAAAATTGTCTCAAAAGAACTCAAAACAAAACAGATCAAACAGAACAATTCATAGCATTTTGACTACGAGACGTTGATCAGTCTGCTGCAGAATGAACTTCAAACTTTCCCAGACAAGCGAGGCCAAACTGTCTAAAAAGGAGAGAGCGCTCACTCGTCTCCTTCCAGCCGATAAACATCAAAAGTTGATCCGAGCCTCCCTGTCCCTGAGACGGGTTACCTTTGCGTTCGGAGCGTTTCTTGCGCCTCCTCTTGAACCTGCGTCGGATCAGGCAGTAGTAGGAGCCCGGGCTGTGCGCTCCGCTGGTGAGAGGCGCCATGCCGCCGCGAGGAGACCGACGAGGGAGAGCAACGCGTGCACCTGACGGGGAGCTCAGCCTGCACACATGGGCTACCCGGGACGACCACACACCTCCACCGCTTCTTTGTTCCTACATCTGTCCTCCCCGTGTATCCAAGTTATCACTCCCCTCCTCCCTCCCTCCCTCCCTCCCTCTCGCCGTCTCTCTCCTCCGCTGACTCCATGTTCGCCCTATCAGTAGTCAGCGAGGGGGTGAGTGTAAAAAGAAAAAGGGAAAAGAGGGAGGAGACTGGCGGAGGAGTGATGGTTGGGAGCGGAATCGAACCCTGCACCGACCTGGTCCCCCTCTCAAAGCATCGCACGTGTCGGAGCGGCGCGTGAGGACTCAATACAACCGCAACATGCACGCACACACACAAACACACACCTGCTCATACAAATAGATCACCCGTGTAATGCTGAAATGTAAAACCATGCTGAAATAACTATCTCTTGTGCTTGCGTTGCCTTGGTTACCTCACCAGGAGTGGAACGGTGCGAGGCCTCTCAGAGAGGCTCTGCTCACCTCTAGTGGTGATCTCTGGTAATGACGCTAAACCACATTCGAGCAACACCTTTTCCTTCTTTTGCCCCCAACTGCCCTCTAATGCTCAAAATGATGATGATTGTGGCTGAATTAGTCATTGTGTGCGTTTTGTTGACTGGACGGTCGACCAAGTGTCTATTTTGAGACACAATTGGGTCGGGTTGGATAAAGAGAAAGAAAAAGAAAAGTGACAACCCCAATGGGAAAGAAGTCTCACCTTTGGCTGTGCAGTGATGTTTGTGATCCAAGAAAGACCTGATGGAAAGACAAAGTAGAGGCTCAAAGTTAGTGATCAGTGGAGTTACTGCCAAACATCTGGATTAGTGTGCAACAGATGTGGTGCCACATGGAGATCATGGTGGATAAGAGGGAGAGAAAGGTTCACACACTGGTGATTCTTTAACCAGGTTCTTACAATAACTGGTCTGCGCCGGCCATAAACCGGCAAAATTGTTCTAAAAAATTAATTCATTAAATATAATGTGCTACAATGAGAGCACTTCGTTTGGCAAACACAAGGCCCCTATTCTGAAATGTGATGTGCTGGTTCACACAGTGATCTCCACTAGATCAAATAAACAAATTTATTCCTGAATGATGGGCGGAAAACGCGGTTATTAATCCTAATAAACTAAGTCTCATATCATTGAATGCTCTTTTAGCAAAACCAGCCACCGTCTGCTACACATATTTTTATGTCAGAGAGAAAATCCATAGAAATCAGTTGCGACTCCCCAGCAGAGAGGCGCCAATCAATCCGCTGCCCACAGAGCCAGCGGCCGGGCGGCAGCAGGTTTGGTCATTTGTCACACTCCCACATTCCGCCGGACACTTTTACGCACGCGAGCCGCCGCGTGCACGACAGTTTGACGCCGGCACACGCTAGCAAAGACGTGACATCACAGCCAAGATACGAAGCTCACAATTTGAAAGGAGGGAGACGTTTCATCAGACGGACGCTCACATCGCGCCGTACGACCTTGTCTCACCCTGAACATGACAGTGTGGTGATTAGTTACAGCTTTTCACAGCAATGATAAAAGGGCATCTTTGGGCATCAGCAGGTGGCGCTAGTGGACACGTCAGGCCTGAGACCTAAATGGGGAACCGAGTAGAATCCCTTGAGGTTCACTCGTTGGTTCAAACCCCTGTTGCTGTTCATGAGAGAAAGACCTTCCTGTACCACTGTAACCAAGTGCCATGATATCATTTTTCATACGCTTATTCAATTTGATACAAATCCCAGTAATTATTCAGATTCAACACTCCAAAATGCAAAAAGTGCATTGTATTTTTTTTAAAGGAAAATAATTGACAGAACTAGAGTGCTAACTAAGCCTTAAAGCTCCGTCGTAAAAAGCTTGAAAGGAGAAAAAAGAGAAAAAGAAAAAGTGAGCAGGGGAAATGAAGAACGAGGAAATGAAGAGGGGGACATAAGGCAGGCGGGTATGAAGCGGTGAGGGGCAACATCTTTAGGTGTCTCAGTCCAAAAAGAGGTCTGACCTCTGGGGTCGTCTCAGGTCAACACGACCCGACTTCCCTCCTTCCGCTCGGCACGCCAAGAGGTTTTTTCGGGTTGAGCTAATCGAATTAAAGTCAACCGAGCATAAAGAGAGCAACTTAAAAACAGTCAAACAGAGAAGAAAATAAAAGGGCAGTAGGAAGACGGTTTGGAGCCAAAGAGGAACGAGAGCCAGCACAGAGATTTGTGATTCTCCGCCAGAGGAAGCGGACGAACCTAAATCACCCCCCCAGACGCCTCGTCTGCGCAGGCCAACGCTGACCACGGACCGCCAAGTCCCGCCACAGCCGCCGCGGCCCCCGCCGACTTTTGTTTTTGTCTTCGCTCTGCTCTCACCGACCAGAGAGAGAGTGGGCTCGGACCTCGTCCCCTCCCCGTCCCCCTCCACGTCCCCCTCCATGCATTGTGTGTTTCCTTCAGGGACGTGGGAGCGAGGGAGACCCACTAGAAACTCGACCAGTGGCAAGAACCAGCTTCACCGGGGGGGGGCGCGTCCATCTGTCGGCTCCTCGGTGAGTGGTCCTCGCTGTGGACTACAAAGCACCACGCTCTAAAAATAGATTTAGTGGGAACGGCTTCTCAAAACCATTCCGTCTGAAATTGGTAAGCCAGTAGCAGAGAATAAGAGGAGCTCGGTCCCGGCGGATGTACCGGCACTTCCCAAAACGGGGTCACATGTCAGTTACCGGGGCGTCATTAAACTGACATGTCTGCATTATTTTTACAGGGCGAGCACACGAGACCCTTCGGCTGCACCAAAAGGGGCTCATTAGTGTTTTTAAGCATTGCTAATTAAACTCGGGTTTAACAAAAATAAGCCCTCTGTCCGACGGGCTCTTTGGAAAAATGACGACCCTCTATCCTAGAGGAGAATAATGGAGGAGAAAGAGCAAAAAAAAGGCACTGCGTCCCCTCAGATGCTGAGATTTGAGAACACAAAGACAAACTTTTGTGTCTTTAGTGTGTGTCGCTGAGGCGAACCAACCACACGCTTATGTCGTACGGGCCAGAATACCTGAAACCTGACAGTGGAGAAGACTCTAAGAGGCGGGAGGGGTGGGGGGACGGGGGGATTTTGTCAGACGGATTAGCAGAGACAGGGAGAGCCTTTTAGAGTGTGTGTGTACGTTTGTGCTGCTCAGATTGGTACTTGAAGACGAGGGATGAAGAGAGACGGGGAGGCTGGACGAGAACGGGGTTAGTGAGGTTGATGATGCGAAAGAGGGAGACAGACAGAGGGGAAGGGAGACAATGAGTGCGTGTCTGTAAACCCTGACCTCTAGCCCCCCCCACACAGACACAATGTCCCGCCCCCCTCCCCCCCGTGACCTAGCTTTTTCCCCATACATGCCTGTACAGTGCCACGACTTTAATTAAATCCATAACTTAATTAAGTGTGTGTGATTTGTTGTGCGACTGACTGTGTGCGTTCGTATGTATATCCGTGTGCAAAGGACAGAAGGATCAGCCGTGCACTCTCCATCCCCCCTCTGTCAATGTCTGCCAGTGTGTTTCTGTTCTACTGACGGTTGTCCAGCAGAGGGCGCCACGAGATAATCACACATTCTGCAGCACGTCCACGCAGAGCGTTCGGATTGGAATTTTCATGCTGTTGTTGTGTGACTGGCCAACACGTGCCATGCGGCTTTATCAGTTCAAGGGTCAAGCCCGTGGACGGCGCGAGGAAAGGGGTGTGGAAAGCAGGTCAGGGCCCCAGGTAGCAGACACACGTGCACACGCACAGCGAGGTGCTAAATGTCAGCGACCAATGGGGAATGTCACACTTGACACCTTCTCGGTGTCACAACGGTAGACCCTCCGGAGACCGTGCACGCACGCACACACCAAAAGCCCTGAAACCGTCACGAGGCCGTTTTGAGGAACCACTTGTCAGTGCACCCCCCCCTCCGCCCCCGCAGAGCTTTTCAGTATTCATGTGCGAGCTCCACGAAATATTTTAAGGGGAATGACTGAAGCATTCTGGGTAGTGGGGGTCAGAGGTGCATATTTCGGTGCTGCACTCATTGAGGTGATCCCCATGGCAAAGGACTAGAGGTGAATATGTATTTGTATTTATACATTTGTTTGCCTCTTTGTAAAAGTGGAGCATGCTCTCTAGACGCTGCTCCGCTTTGCTAAACAAACTTTTGGAAGAAAACCGTCTCAGTTCAGACACTTTTCTGTGGTATTTCAACATGATTAGGAATTAATAAATAAGCTAGTCAAACTACCGACATGCTACTAATATACATACACATGCATATAGCCGTTAAATGATGATTGAAAAGTGCACGAGGACAGCAGGAAGAATCACTAGTTCAACATGTTCCACGATCAAATCTAAAATACACGCTTTATAAAGGGATTAGTCCTTCATGAAGTTTAGTTTGTTTAGAAAAACAAACTTTTAATCATGATTAATGCATTTCAAAATGTGAGATTAATTAGTTAATATTATCTATTGACAGCCCTAATACATACATAGCTTTATGTTTTTAAATGCAAATGTTCTTATATGATTTTGACTTTCAGCAAAGCTAAAATTGAAGGTCAGTGTTTACATCTGAGTTAGAAGGACAGGTAGGACACATGTTTAGGAAGTACTGCTGCGTTGGAAGACCGCATCTGACCTTTCTGTGAAACTTGTGTTAATGGATTAACTGTTAGGATACTTGGAATGAGACCAGAGGAGAGAAACTGAAAGAACTAGCGTTAACTGGAAAGCGCACCACGTGTGGGTCTCATTGCAGGGAGAGAATATTTGCTGAGCACGGCATTCTTTTCCACGGTTAGCAAGCGTGGAAATGGGTGTGTTTGCGTACAAATCACACAACCATCTAACAATTATCTATGAACTACCCAGACTTCCAAAACCCTCTTGTGATTTCTGGCCACTTGCAGAAATCTGATTATTCCAGTAAACATTTTGCTTTATTCTGCGTCGTTTACCAGCTACATTCTCAGGCGCCTGGTTCTGCTCTAAATAGGAGGGCCTGTAAATAGCAATGACTTTATTCTTCCCATGGGAGTTCCCTTCGGCTCCCGAGACCGCCACCAGCTCCCGCTGCTGGGTGTGGTCCCCCTCCTTCACCAGCCTCGGGCCCTCGGCCTGGGACACATCCGCTCCACTGCTTGTGGTGGACGGGTTTTTTTTGGCAGGGTGCTTGACCAGCAGAAGCGTGTGAGTGCGTTTGTGTGTGTACACACACACACACAATGTCCTGGATGCAAGTGGGAACAATGGCCTGCTCTGTCTGCCCCACTGGCAACATACACACTTGAAGGGCAACGCCAACAAGCTAGAACAAAGGGCAGTGGACGTATTTGCCATGAAAAACAAAAGGAAGAGTTTACTTATCTTGAGCCGCAGTGATTGCATATGAAGCCATATTTCATACCTATAAACCCACATGATGTCATCACACACGCGTGTGTGTCAGTGTCCGCGTAACAAAAGGAGGCCTTTCCCTTTGGGACGTGACGACCGCAGGTGGATGCCGATCGAGCTGAGCCGCTGTGATTGCGTCTTTCCTCGCGTCCGCTCCGACTCCGATGAGCTGCTGCAAGAACAACATTCTAAAAACAATCTCCGGGAAATCCTACACGATTTGCATGTTGTCATAGCAACACGGACACCATCAAAGTGGCTTTTTTTCAGGGTGCAGGTTTGGGCTGCACGGGTTCCGGATGTGGTTTTTGGAAGACGTGTTTGATCCATTAAGTTAAAACAACAGCAGCAGCTTTCGGGAGGGGGGGGGGATTATTGACATGACGCTCCGAGCCAGTGTCACGTACTTTTACCAGGAGATGTCAGCAGAACATACCTGATGTTGTAAGGATGCTCGAGGACGGTTAAATAGTGAAGGGATGATAAACCTGAAGTGGCTCCACGCATCCACCCACACCTCATTTGCAAACCGTCTCCACCCCGCTCCCCGCCAAGCGGTGCGGCGGAGCACCACATGGTTCTCCTCGCCTTTAGCACTCCCCCCCCATCATATGTTGCAACATGGATGTCAGCACTTTCCTCCTGTGACGAATGAGCCCCTTCTCTCGGCCTGTTCGTCAGCGTGGCCCGCTGTGTGCGCGGTTGACGGCACAACCTCCCATTTCCTGCGTGTGTTGCAGAGGAAGAGGAGGAGGAGGAGGAGTGGGGGGGGGGTGAGGTCACGGCGAACAAGAAACGGAGCCCTGCTCGTAGAAAATGTGGGTATTTAATTAACAAGGCACGGACAGACGGGCCGAGGTGGCGCGAGGCGGACGGATGATTAAGACTGACGGCAAGTTGTTTCGGAGAAATATTAAAAGCTGCCAAAGAGAAAAAGCCCGGCTCGCTTTCAAATGTCAGCGCTCCGCTCACAGAGGGAAACGCGCGCCTGCTCGGAAACTATTGGATTGACTAGAGAACAGACGCGAAAAGGGTTTTTACTGCACCGCAATGCGGTTTGACATTGAGAATAACGACTGCATTCACAGGTTCACACACACACACACACACACACACACACACACACACACACACACACACACACACACCTCGAAAAACAAGCACCGCGGGGACGGTGTGACAGGTGAGGATTAGCCAGTGCGGTAAGCCCCGCCCCCGCAACGAGTCCGTAAAGCCCCCGCTGTCACTAACTTGATTAATATTATTTGATTTATCTTGAAAAATAAAGAAAACCAATTTCCGAGTGAATTATACAGAAGGGTCAAGAACTTGAGTGCGATGGAAATATCCAGATATCGGATAAAGACGGACCTCCAAAAGCTGCACACCACTGAGTTCAAATGAAGCCCGCCATCAGCTGGACATGGGGACAGAGGACAATGACATGAAAGTCAACAATCATTAAAAGGCACGAGTAGCCTTCGGTAACTAGTGTAGCATATATGCTAACGTTAGCCAATAATGCGCTAACTTACGCCCGGCATTATGCTCACGCCAAATCATGAATTTGACCGCAGTGTATTAAAAATAGCGCCCAAGTAAAATTGTTCTCCCTTTCTGCTGACTCTCGTTTGCTGAATTTAGTTGTTTGCCACCAGGGATAAATTGTCCTCATGCTGCTGCAGCAGGGGGGAGGACTAAGCATTACCAAAGTGATATTCTGCTATGCTGTAACGAATCCTTCTCCGCAGTGGGTCCGGCCAAACAAAAAACACAAAAAAGCAGCGGGCAGCGAATGAAATGAAGGCTGCGGCGCGTCAGCCCACGGGAACCCGCCGGCCCCGCCCCAAATACCCGCTCGCCAAGTCCCCGCTGGGTTCATCGGCGACTCTGCCCCCGCTCCCCGTCCAGCCCTGCCTCTGTTCTGCAGAGTGCATAGCAGACTTGAAAGTGACCTGATGAAACTGCACCCGGCGAGTTGGAGGTCAGAAGCGCTTCTTTCCTCCCTCACCTGCTCTGATGGGACGAGCCTCCCTGTGCTGAGGCCCACGCAGGTCTACACAGTGTGTGCGAGTGCGTATCAAAGGGAAAGCGCGTGTGTGTGTGCGCCCGTCCTCGCTGACTGCGTCTATCTGGGTCAACCATCTGGGGAGCTGCCAAGGCCCTTGGTAAAGTGGGCATCTGTCCATCACAGCTGGCAAGCCAAAACACACACAGACACACAGGGCGGGAGGGGAAAGCGTGGCGCCACCAGGTGACATCTGCATTGCCACCGCCCAGTCCAAGTCCACCGAGCGCTGCCACCTGATCCCCACTCGCGTGGGGGGAGGCGGCAGCCCGTGACGGTGGGAGGGGTGGAAGCGCTGTGGGAATCAGCCTGGTTGTAATCATCGGGGAATGTGCGAGTACACGCTTGTGTTTATGTGCATGTTTGCATACGTGGATGTGCGCCCTCAAAAACATCGGGCACAAACTCACTGAACAGGAATGTGGAGTCCCGGCCAACAAGCTTTTCCAAAACGGAGCCTGAACCGAGCCCCTTTCACCCCCCCCCATCCGACCCTCCCGCCGCACAATGGCGGTTTAGGCTTTCCCATGCGGCTTTCTTTAAAGCGGTCGCTCAGAGATTACAACGGAGGTACTCCGAAAAAGTAGGACACGGACTGTTGCTTTCGTCTTCTTGTATGTATGCGTGTGCGCGTGTGTGTGTGCGTGTGCAATTATGTATGTGTGTGGCAAAAAGTGTGTAGAGTAAAATAGGCTGAGGAAGGTAAAATAAGAGCCCTTTGAGGTGGGGGAGCTTTATCAGCAGGGGACATTTCTCGAGGATCAAGCAAATGTGTGTAAACACGCACAAACACCAATAAATTATTTTAAGACATTACCTTACGTCGGTCTGTAAAATCAATTGTACTATTTCCAGGTGAGCCTGTTAGAGGTGCCTGGGAAAGAAATACAGAGGTAGTGACAGCCGGTTATGGGCCAGGTGGCGGATGAGAGCGGACCTGAAGAAAGATGTATTAAAACCGTGTCTTTGATTACGTTCACAGCCTCCTCCAGGTTATCCCAGACAAATTACCGTTCAGAAAAGTAGCTTCAAATACATATAACAATGAATAAACCCTCAACTGCCATCTTGCAGAAGCGAGATCTGTGGCAATATGCAAGGCTTCCAGACAATCCTAGCAGCGCGGTCTGCTCTCCGCCCAGGGAGAGGGCCGCTGGGAGGCCGTTGAGCAAGCCAAGCCTAACCCCAGACCGCTCGGGTTAGTTTGGCCACGGGATGGGTCCCCAGACAGAATGTGCAAATGCAAAATTTAGAGGAACTCGAGCACAAGGTAGAGCTGTTTAAGGGAAAAAAAAGAAAAAGGAGAAGACATCCAGTCACACTCGGTACGATGACGCTGCCTAGAACCGAAGCGACAGCATCCTGGCGCGTTGTTGTCGGTGTCGATGTGCCAGGCGGTGGGAACCACAGAGGGCCAAGTGAGGCACGGGCAGATGACCCTGTGGCGCTCGGGTCCCTCTGACCCCCCCCCCCCCGCCCCACCTTCACCCCCCTTTCCCTCCCTTTGATTTCTCCCTGTCTTCTGTCTGCCTGACACACGTCAGCTAAGAAAAACAATTCCCTGTCGAGCTACGCGCATGCAGCCTTAAATGACTCAATGTCTGTCTCTCTGGATTTGGTCGCAGCGTGCGGTGTTCGTGTGAGCGCGTGTCAGAAGAGAGACGAGGCATGAGCGGAACGGGGCGGTGGGGGATTATCACATAGCAGCCGGGGGCCACAGAGCTGGTTTGACTCTCTATCCGTCTCCATGGCGGTTGTGTGACCCCTGTGGCTGTGAGGTCAAAATTGAGAGACTTGGTGAATTATTTAAGATGGAGAATAAGAGTTGTGCGAAGTGCCTCTGAATGCAGGCGCATGTACAGACGCAGGCTACTAATAAGTCGCTGACAGAAGGACGAACAAACATATTTTACTTCCATCTAATGATCCAAATTACTCAAAACTGAGGCAAGATTTGTGGAATCAGTCATGATGTGCGGCCACTTCAACATGCCACCGTTGGTCTCTCTTCATGTCGTACTCAGAGGATCGTAATTTTAGAAATTAACAAGACCACCGCCAGCCCAAATGGCCCATTAACTTGATCCTCCTTCCCTCCTGTCCTGTTCTCTGCGTGTTTCGCTGTCGCACGCCGAGAAAGCTTTAAAGGCATTACACTGCAAAACTGCCACTGACATCTCCCTTCACCAGGCAATGGCCACGGTTACATAATGGCTGCTATTTTAGTTTGGTAACTATTAGGGGCTGGAACAGCACACAGTGTCTAGGGTGCGCTGTCCTACTCCGCTTGGGGTTCTCGATTGTGCAAGGATAAAAAAATAAAAAAAGTACACCATTGGCCGTAATTACTAATGTAGTATTTCCAGCACGTAAATACTGGCAATACATGTATTATTTATTGATAATGATATCATACTAGAATTATATCCCATAGAATTGTGAAAATCCAAGGGAGTCCTGGCCAACAGCCGCAGGACTGACCTGCAAATAGCGCCTGAAGGGGGCGGAGCCGTTGTGATGTCACCCATCGGTGTGTGGAGTTCCTCAACTTGGCCGTCGCCTTTTTGAAACCGGTGAAAAGAACTGACCATACTTTGAAGGAGGAGGAGTGACGTAGTTACGCGGTATACGGCAGCAACCTGTCAATCACACGGATTAGCATCTATTTTACTCAAAATGGACCATGAGTTACTAAATAAACACTTGGGTCGCCCCTGCTGGCCGGTAGAGAGAATCCGATGTTGTAAAACACTCCAGTATGAGCTTCACTCTCTAGCACTTTGACTACACGCGTTGGATTATAGTCTATAATCCAGTGTGGTTATATATGCATCAAGGAACAGGTTTAAAACATTGATTATTGCGCTGCCATGTTCAGAACCTGCGACGAGAGGAATCCTGGGGGGAGAAGCACTTTTTTTGTTATTGGCATAGTGAGATATTCTGGTGAAGCAGTCGCAAATGAAATGTATATCCACAGATATGCCCAACTTCAGTTGCACGATGTTTAGACACAAATTGTTGATACAAAGAAAAGGGGTCATGTTCTTTCCAGAAGCAAAAGAAAACTGGATCCTTAGGCCACCTTCCAAGCCCATAATGTGAAGCCCACTGGGGCGACCTTTAACCCTGCCTCACTCCAGCGTTCACATTGCGCCTGTAGTTGTTTTTTGCATTTATTACTTCTGACGTTTGCGTACGTCATTCTCCTACGAGTGCTGTCGGCCCGCTGAGGGGCCCCTCCCCGATGTAGTAGTAGGGTTACCGCGTATTCTTCTATTCTTGTGACCATTTAGCTCCCGTTTGAAAGGAGGGACTTCAAAGATGCGGCTAAATGGGTTGAATTAGAGTCGATCTTTGAGATAATTCAGACATCGTTGGATCAAAGCGCAAACAAAGTGGCTGTTCATATAGAGGAAACAGAGCTTTCAAGGGTCAAACAGAGTTTAACCCCAGTGGTTCTTAAACGGGGGCGTCCTATTAAATATTACCCTGTGGAGTTTCCTTGTTAACAAACCAAGTTGTGTTTAAATGGAGTAGTTTTCTCTCCCAAAAGGCATTACGTCTACCTCTGACATCTTGCATTTATATTTAAAAAGCCTATTTTTATTTCCTGCCAGCTATCAGAATAACATAAGACCTCCAGAAATGGACTGCATGCGACGAATACCAAAACCTGGTGGAATAAATGTTGCTCCCTAACACTACAAGTCAATAAGAAAAACGATGCCCGATTGGGTTTTTCCACATTTATTCCATAGAATAAAAATGTCTTGGGGTCGATGTGTGTGGATTGGTACATATGAAAATACTCATAGCCACACGCAGACTATCCAGAGCTCCAGGTTACACTGCTTCACAAAAAAAGAAACAAAGAAAAGATATTTAAACGGCTATGATCTTTCAATTTCAATGTTACAATGTTGTAACATCGACACCCAAAACAGACCCATCAGCTCCTCGATTGCCGCCTGCTCAACACAAAGGGTACAGGAATTGAGACCTGCAGATTGCGCGTTAAAAGCCACATTAGAACAGCGCTGGAAAAGCTCGCCCCTTCTTGACGCCGTTTGGAGAGATCTGCCCCATTGGCTCCAAATTTTCTTGTCGGGCTTCTCCACCAACAGGAAACAAAACATGACAGCTTTGGGGTTAAAATAGAAGCAATCTCCTGACCAAAAGGAAATGTTCTGCCCCACCCTTCACCCCCCCCCATCTAATTTGCTATGTTAAGAGGTCTAAAAATATTAGCTGTTTCTGCACAGGGAAATTATACAGTACATATGTCAATGATGTCTTTGTTGCTTTTACCAGGCACGTGCCAGCATGCAGATTCCACTGAAATAGTAAGAAATAGTCATTTGAGCCCAATTTGCATTCAAGACAGAGTCACCAGATTGACAGAACAATCAGTTCGAAAAACGTCCTCTATCACCTCCATGTAAGCCCATCATCACTTCACTTATGACAGTCTAATCAATTCACAAGGGCCCTCTCCTGGCTTTGTTTTTGCGTGTGTGGGTAGAATTGTGTGTTTGCATGACTGTGTGCGTCGCGTCTGGGTATTTGTTTGGCACCGAGCGTGCGGCAGATGTGAGAGATAATTTGGAGCCCTGGGAGACACACGCTCGTGTGTTACAAAGCATCATGGGTACATTTGCTGTCATTGAACTTGAGTGGACTTCAATGACACAATGTTCCGTTCTCTCCTGACACTTAAAAAAAAAAAAATATTAGCTGGCCTTGATCTTCATGGTCACATTTGTGTGTGTGATGGTCAGGTTGACCTTTACAGAGGAAAGGTTTCTCTTAAAAATAATTATTCACTTTAAAATTCGTTGTTGTTTTTATATTGCATCTAATGTTAACTTCTGAATGAAGCCTGGCGACGCAGTTGAACCCAACAGATTGTACAGTGCGTGGGCCGCATGCTGCCACTGGTGTTTCAAATGCTCAAGGCCCTGTTTATATAACTAGTTCCCCAACATGGGAATGGGTCACACTCATGCGGCAATTATGGAGACGGAGAAAGAGGCCGAGCGTGAGAGAAAGTTAAAAGTAAAAATGCTGACCAACTGAGCAGAGTACAATAATTAGACCAGAATTGGTCCTTGGACCAGAAGAGTGCGCCTGATATACTGTTGATCATCATCTTAATCAAAACAGGGTCAGTGAGAGAGGCATGCGTAACTGTGTTGAAATGACATAATGGGACATCCAAACTACCATCCTGAGGTGGGCTGTGGACGCAAACTGAATTTTGGGAGAGGCGTTTGACACAAACAGACGATGAGGTCATGAGTCGCCACAGCTGATGATCTTGTGCTCAGCAGGGGCCTATGGTGGCACCGGGCGACAACCTCAGCGTCTTAAAAGTGAAGCCGATGCAGAATAGGCACGAACTTGCATTCTTTCTAATGGCCATTAGAGGGCGACTCATCTAGTTAGAAAACACTAGTCCACTAGACAATGAGATCTTGCTTCATTTATTAACTCAGGAAACATTATACACGTGATTTTATGGTCTCAAATCTCTAGTTTTATGTCTTCTTCAGTACGGCATGGTGCTAATTTCGTAAGTTAAGGTCCAATTTAAATAAATATAGAAGATTGTTGCATTTTCAGTTATAGAAGTTGTTTTTTTGGTCTTACAACTGTAACACAGTTTACTTAGATTTTAACCTTATTCAAAGTTTAGTTGTACTTCCGTAAAAAGATAGTAACAGCCAAAATACAAGAGGGCGACAGAAAAATGACTCACTCCAGGGTCCCAATGGCCGACCACGTCCACTTCTATACAGTCTACAGGCCTCCTCTCTGCAGCAGAGCTTTAACCTTTATAGCTTCATGTTTTTATCTTTCGTCCATTCGTTCCCGTTCCACCCAGAGAGATACTGAGCCAGAGCTTCACTCTTTATAGCACACACGCGTTGCCCTGGGGGGGAACGAAAAACGGTGGCAGGAGGAAGTGAGGATGCTGTCATATTGACAGTGTTGTGCAGAAAGGTGATTCCCTGCACCGAAAAACTGAAGGGGGAAGGTGGTTTTCCCACAGACACCTTAGTGAGTTTTTTTCTTTTTTTTTTTTAAAGTCAAAGGCTGAACATCATCCTCGCCGCTGTATATGTATCATGATCATGTTCATGTCAAAAGTCAGCCATCGGTACATAATGTCATCCGACGGCTTTGAAGTGCACTAAAACACACCAGCAGATGTCTGTCTTTTCCTGCATGAAACATTCAAGCAGAGGCAATTTGTCTTTCCATCACATCAATTTTTCATGTATCGACTGCGCGGCCACAAATCGCGTGGCATTCGACAGCATCGCATGTGAGTGCACAGCACCGTGCCAAAAGTGGGCACAGAGAGCATGGTGACAAGGGAACGCAGGAACGCTGTTATTACTGAATTAAAGCAAACAAATGGTACAGGCATCTCCAGCAGGAAAAGACAACGTCTCACAATAATTCCAGTGTCTCCTCTGAAGGTCAGACTGCTTCTGGTGTTGATGTCTGGGAGAAAGCGATAATGTTTTCATCGGCGCGCCTTCAGCAGATCTTCAGCATCGACGTAAGGGGCCGACTTTCAATGGAACTGTTGGAGCTGCATGATTGCGACTCACCTTGATCCTTTGTTTATTGAAACCCATTGGACTCGTCAAATCTACCCCCCGAGGTTAAAAAACAAAAACTGAGTAGTTTCCCTTAGAATCACAGCACTGCGAGCGTGGAACCATGCAAACAAATAAACTGCAGGGGACACTTTCAATTAAGGATAAGCGCAGCCGTTAAAGTGAGCGGAGCCGCTCCGAGGACAAAAAAAGAGTTGTTCTCCTGCGCTTGGCCCCATTTAAACGACGCTCTGGGATGTAGCTGGAAAAAAAAGTGCTGCTGTTGTTTGGAATCCTGTGCGAACGTCCATGGACAGACACCTCTAAAGGAACACTCCTGTAGTCCTAAGTAAAGCTGGGTCCATTTACCCAACTCAGAGCTTCCGCCTGGATACATTATGTCAATTGGAAAAGCAGAAACATCCAACTGTGCAGGAGACACTTTTAAATGTAGTTTTTTAAAAGTCTGTCCTGAATCTGGCTTTGCGTGCATTATGACCATTGACGTCAAAAAGCTGTGAAAAGATAGTTATGACCTACTGTTAAAATTCCACACGCGCATATTTGCTTTGTTTACGTCTGCTTTGCTGTAAATAGAGGACCGGGACCGGCAGCGCGGCCCACAACAAACCACCTTCTGCCAGCATCGCTGATAATGAGTGACTCATCAGTGCTAATTTGCTGCGCTAATTTTAACAGCAAACCTCGCAGGCTCGTAGACACGCCGCTGCGGCGGAAAGGGTGAACAGCATGAAGCTTAACGGCAAACACGGTCACGCCGTCACCGAGTGGGAGTGTGTCTGTGTAAACTCAAACAACCAAGCCCATATTTCGTTTTACATCAACTGCAAGGATTATTATAAAGAATAGAATATTTCTGTGAATGTGGGGTGCTTTCCTTCAAGTTAGCAGATTTTGAAAATGTTAGCACTGAGCTACTCTGCGATCTAGATGAACACCGGGTGTTTTATTACTTTATTCTGGATTATTTACGGAATATGTGACAGCAAAGTCTTGACATGGGGCGAAATCACTGATGGTGTTCACTGAAGGGATTAAATAAAATACGCACAAAAGCCTAGACTGGGCACAGAACACGTTTTTGATTTTTTTAAATGACTGCAGATAGCGCTGCTGAAGAGAAAGGTTCTCCTTGGATTAATATTTTACTTCAAATCCCAAAATGCAAAAAAAGAAAATAGCTTGCATGATCACTGACAAAATCTTCACCTCAACTAATCAATTGCGGTGCAATTTATGTTTGCCGACACCAGCAGTGCTGCAGTGTGAGGACAGTGAATGTTTGGTGTTTCAACATTGCATACGGGGAGCAATCTGCTGTGCCGATGGGCCGTGGATTCCCCTGCCAATAAAATGTCATGTGCTAAATCTTTTTTTCATTCAGTTTGGAAAACAGGAACCACTGCCTAAAATGCTCAACATCATTGCAGGTGATGTTAAAGCAAGATGGTTTAACACGTTTCACACATCTTACTCTTATAGAAAAAAAGATATACCCAATAAAAACAAGATTCCTTCTTACTTAGTGGTTTTGCCACATAATGTCTGCATGGTGGCTAATATCAGCAACGCTTGGATAGATAAATAGGTGTAAAACTATTTGCTATAAAGCTATAAACATTAGCTGAAGCTGTGCATTAGTATAAACAGGTTGAAGATTATGATACTACACAAAAACCTAACTAAACAAACACGTTTCTTATATATAGCGGGAGGAGACAAAGCTCTTCTTCCAGACTCATAAAAAGCATTTCTAATAAGAGGCGTCTATATTTTTCTGCAACCAGCGCAGCAAAGTAGCAAAGTAGCAAAGTAGTACAGTAGCTAGCTAGCTATCCAGCTGCTAAATGAGTGAGATGCAACTTGATGGTTCATCCGAACAATGTCATTACAGCTTAGGGAAGAACATTACTATCAGCACATACGAGACAATATTGTTTTTCGCGATTCATCACTGGTTACTTTCTATATTCAGCATGTTTTCATACCTACAGTGGTTACAGAAAATGAGGCCAACTGCGGGTCATCTGTTATCTCTCTAATGGTTTAGCCTATTAGACTTTTCTAATCATTTAGCTCGCTGTGGTGATGTTAGCAACAGGCTAAACTCTGAGCTCTGTTGCGCTTGCCTCGAGTCAGTCTTTTCTTTTGCCTCCAAATAACACATGTCATCGAGCGTAAATGGGTCCATAGCCATTTTAGCCATTTTTTAATAGTTTCATCTCTATCACTGCTCTTCTGGGCCCGAGGCAGAGTGGTTGTGATAAGCTAGCGTTTAGCACACAAGCTCTGCCACTGAGGTAGCGGTCGCATAGACCTTTTCCCATTTGATCAACAGTACTTTAAACGGTGCAAAATACCCTGTATTGAGACACAAACAATAATGAAAACAAAAAGAGGACATCCGTTGGATGCATAATTACTCACCCCCCTCAAACTCTGAGGCCTCCACAGAACAGGTTTATTTATACTGAGATTAAATTGCCGACAGGTGAAACCTATTTCCTAATTATGAGACTTGCAAACGTGTCATGTGAAGGCAATTGGTTGCACCAGATGTTGGTGCAGACCAGATGTTAGGGGTTTTGCAGCAAAGGGGGTGAATACAAATGCACTCAACACTTTTCACATTTTTATTTGTGAATCATTTTGTGAATTAACTTTCCCGACTTCCAGATGGACTATTTTGTGTTGGTCCAGTACATAAAATCCCAATGAAATAAATTTGAATCTGTGGTTATACCATGACAAAACGTAGAAAAGTCCAAAGGGGCTGAATACTTCTGCAAGGCACTGTACGTATTCTGTTAAAGTCTGGCTTTCCATTTGCCAGCTCGTCCATTCTGCTTGGCTACACTTGGTCGCTGACTAAGAAGTTTGCTTTGGGGAGCAGGGGGGTGCTTAGCTCGTTGAAAACCTAGAGTGCACATAAATAGCTCATGCATGCACAATGTCTGATATAACTCCATCTCTATTAATATTTGAAATCCAGCAGCTCAATCTCTTATCGCTCGCTTCCTCCCCTTTTGAGAGCAGCTTCATAAAATCCATCTTGTTGGTGTCAACTGCTCCCTCAGTGAGGCGGGGGTTTGCTTAGCGATTCAGTTAAAGTGGAAAATCTCAGAATACGTCTTCCTCCATAGCTGCAAAATTTCTCAAGCCCTGAATTTAACACAAGATTTTAATCCCAGTGGTGCGTGGGTGGTAAAATACTAGCCGTGCTGCTATGTGCTGTAACTGAACGACTCGGCGTTGTGTGTAAATCTGCAATAGGGTATAATTGGGTATTGAATTTCCGTTAGCATCAGATGACTGCTCCTCTTCAAGTCGCGAGACAGAGAAGATGATGTAAACAAGTTGGTCACTCATGTGAATGTAACTGCTGCCATTTGGCAGTGACAGCCAGAAATCTTGATGACACCATGTGCAAGATTTGCATCCAGACGATAGGAATAAAACACATCCCCCATTCCCATCTCAGGATCAATAATCCACAAACCGCTATAAGCAGAAGCGTGTCGGCAGACTGAAATGAAAAGCCCGGAATCCATCCAACTATAGACAAGGATGCAGACGTCTGGGGTAAGCAGTGAAATCTTGAAGGACGATTGCATGGAGAGAGGGTGCAGGGAGGGTCTTGACTTGTGCATGAGGAGACTTACACTGATGTTAACACACATGTAAAACCACACGTCAATCCACGTTACTACATACTTCACTTACTACAACCATTCTTTATTGCTAATTTACACAAGACAGTAGTTTTCTTTTGTTTCGGTGTACAGGTGTACTTTTCTCTGACTTATCTGTGACAGTGTACATGCATGTTCTTATTAATATCAAGTATCTGTCAATATTATTGAAAAAAACTAACCTTGCTGTCACTTAAATTGCTCAGATCATTTCACCAATACCGGAGTTAGTTCACCATTGCACCAGAAACTATAGCACAGATCTGAAAGTCATTATCAGGGGTGACCTAACAAACGGATCCCTGATTCCATTTCTAGCTGGTTGGACTCTCATTTGATTCACCAAGAGAACCCACAATTTCTTTAAACCCCCCCCCTCCTCAGCCAAAGTAAAGGAAATAATAATTCTATTCATCTGCACAATTGACTGAATTGTGACTGAAGTGCAATGACGATTAGGTTTTTTTTAGTGACTGACAACATTATTAAGAGGATCAAGAAAAGAAATTTCAAGAGGTGTACCAGAAAGAGTATTTTGCGTTGAGACCATAGATTAAGTGTTATATATTCGGCTGTCATATACATGGCTGAATATGTAGCTGATAAGCTTTTTGAATATATATATATATATATATATATATATAATATGAATATATGATATAAGCCAGAGACAGCAGGCTCAATGTGCACAGCTATGATGACTGATTAAGTAGGAAGTCCTCAGCACATTGATGAAATCTTGGGCCAAAATGTGTGTGCGAGTTACTCTCCCTGTGTGTCATTTGAATAAAGTTCATACAATAATACTACTTTAGTGTGCTAATGCTGGGTTTTACCAGCTCTTACACTCAGCAGCGCACAACAGTCTCCTCTGAGCACACAAATGATCATTTCTAAAATAATGATTCAACTACTTATTCTCTGTTGTACTTCAGCGCCACACACACACACACACACACACACACACACACACACGGAAGAATATGCACACGTGAGATTTGTACGCACATCTTAACAAATGCACTGTCTTTTTCTGCCTCACACACACACACACACACACACACACACACACACACACACACCACACACACACCTACCTACAGTCTCGCCATATCCAGGGTGATAATTATAACTAAGTCGCCCATTAATCAGCGACAGCTGTAATTATCTTAATTCCAGTGTGTAATCTGATCAAGGTGAGGCAGATGAAATCACAGCTCTTCTCCTGCTGGGCGTGAAGGCGGTTTCAGTAACGGCAGCAACAGCAGTCGGGTTGTAAAGAAAATTGGTTTGGACCAAAACAATCTGATAATACGGCGTGGAGGCTGATTAGCGGGGAAAGGTACAGCTATCTCCAGGGTCTGCAGGCCATTGTGGCCGCAAAATTATTTTTGAATTAATTCAACAAATGTGCTTATTTTTAGAATTGATAGCAACCTGTGGTGAACGTATCACAGCCACTAGACCAGAGTAGTCCTCCACCTGTTCAGCTGAGCTTTGTGTATCCTTGCGTTCACTATTGGAACCGGGATGTCCGGATATTTCATGAAATAATATTAAAAAAATAAAATAGACACGGTTTCAGGCATTTGCGGCATGTTTTGTTCTTACCTTTGCTGCTTGTTTACCTGAAGTCCCAAAAAGTAAACCATTATACTACGTTTACAATATTATTGCTACTGAATGAAACAAAGTTGCTGTCCTAAGTTGGTATTTGCACAACATTATTCAAGTATCCAAAATGTGTATTTTGACCAATAAACCTAATGTACCATGAGGCTTGAATCATTTTGATTGGAACTGTACTCATTTTCCCATCAGGTCAGCAATCACTTCTTAAAACAAGTTCAATCCTGCCTCACGACTGTGGTACGCTAGTTAGCGAACATTAAACCAAAATAAACACACTACTCAATCACATGCGATATTGTTTTTGCCGCACTCAAAAAAAACACCACACACACACTAAACTTGTTATATAACCAGTGCTGCGTTTCCAAAGAGAATAATATTGGCTTCAGGATTCCAGCATCAATCAGTTCACCATAACGCCAAAAAAGGTATAAACATACTCCTGCTACGTGCACAACATGTCAGGTCCTCACTCATCCTCAAAGTGCACAGCACCCAGGTTCCCGTGGAGATCCGTAAACACGGCCCTGCTATTGTAGTCGTATGGATGACGTCTTGTCGCCCCTCCAGATGCACCGCGTCCTATCTGCAGTTTGCACAGAGCAAAACAGATGTCACAGAGACGGTGAGCAGACATGCTCTCCGGGGATCGAACCCACGCTATCAGCGACAGCAGCAGCCTGCGTCGCGGCTTTTGCCCGAGCGGACGCATTGTTTTCACATCTGGCCCCCCGGCTTCCAGTCACCGAGCTCCAAAACAAACGTGGACTTTGACAGCGGATCCGTCCGGTCACAGGCAGGGGTGGACGGGAACCAGAGTGCATGTGCCATGTGATGCACTGGGGCAAGCGAGAGTAAAAAACAACAACAACAGGACGACGACGGTGAGAAACAAGACGAACAGAACGTGGGTGCAGAAGTGTGAAAGAACTCAGGTACTCTCCAGATGGGCTCTTCACACAGAAATACATGCTAATCAGCGTGGCAGCGGTGATGTCGAAGCACTCTGGCTACTGGCTCACACGGAACATATGGCGCCGGAGCATCTGCGGCAACGACAGTAACATAATTCTATCAAAACATGGATGGCGTAACTGAACTCAACCAGACAGGGAGTCAGTCGCTTTCCAACAACAACGAGGAGAGGATGGATGTTGGAAGGATCTCATTGAACGGACGCCAAATTAAGGAAACTCATGTCCCATTTAAACCTTGAGCGTTTGTTCATGCAGACCTCATAAGCTGCTCTGGGGGAAAAAAAAGTCTTCCACTTTCTTCAAACCTTACCGGTGATGCTTGGCCTCCAGGGCACATTCTGCTGGTCACTTTGGAGAGCTAAGTATATATATATATATATAAGGGTATATTGGGGTTGACACCAGAGGGGTCAAAGCTGAGCTTTTTTGCAGGATTCATCAATGGGTCCAATCTGAACGTGAAAACCTGTGAGAGGCCGACATCATTTGTCAATTATTACAGGATTTTTTTTTAATATCGAAGGGGCTGGAACTCATTAAATGCTTCAGTAAGATAATCAAAGGCAACACAGAAAGACGTTTCAAAAACACTTCACTTATGTACGTCAATCTAGCAGATTCGGTATCAAAATGTCAGCAGAACCTCCACATCATTGTCCAGAAGGGTTTGCCGAGGCATTAAATATAAGCTCAGGATTCCACTGGTGCAGAATTTTGAAATGCCTCAGCTTGAAATGCTCAAACTAAAGCAAGAGATTGAAAAGATTTCAGCGAAGCCCCCGGCTGCTGTTGATTGAGCCAAAAACCTTGGTCACGCATTCAGTAAATACACTGTGTGTTTGTGTATGTGTGTGTGTGTTCTTGGCCATACGTGTGTCCTCAGAAGGAGGGGGAGTAGAGATAAACTCTAATCTAGTCTCCTCTCAGCTTCATAGGTAGCCCAGCTCTATTTTGTGACAGCGACACACTCCACCCTGAGGCATCAGACCAAAGGTCATCCTTTCCAGCCGCTCCCATTTCACTGGTGCTTAGATTCACACATTCAAACAAAGAAAAACCCGGGGTGCTCATGACACCCGTGAAATATTGCCGGCCTACTTCCTGGCGGTATGGATGTGGTATAAATCACCCGAGGCGGCCGACCTCGTAGCAGCAACATGATGTGATATAATATGGTGTGTTGTTAGTGAGTGGTTGCCTTCATCATGATCCTCGTCATTATCATCAGGACCAAACACTGTGTCATTAATGGAGGGAATCAATGTGACCTGCTGCAAAGACACCAAGAGGAAGAAATGCACCAAGAGAAAGGCAGCAGATATTCAAGAGCACCGTGGAGGGTTTCTCAGTTCTCCTCTACAGAATTTCACAGTTGGTTTAAGTATGAATACATCATGGGAGAAAAACGTCTACCTTGTCTTATGCTTGTGTAAAAACGAGGACCACAAGCTCGACCAAAGCCCGTCTCTGACTAGCACCAGCAGCAACGCACTGCCAGAGAGCCACAAACAGCGCGCTAAATATTCAGTGGAGGACCTGAACGGGGCGCCGGGACGCAAGAAAACCGGGTGCCCGCCGCCACGGCGGGTTTGGCTTGCACCTCTGCAGGTGAAGGGCTGCTTGTGGGTCGATGATGTAAATAACGGTGTATTGATACTAAAAACGCACGGCAAAACCCGGATAACACACAAATTTGGATATTTGTAGTATCAATACATACTTAAAAATAGGACATTGTAAGAGCTTACTTACTGCTTCCTGTCATGCTGCCTGCACATATTGACTGCAAAAAGCGTGGTGCCACTATCTGGGCGCCACGGGGCACAGTCCGACCCCCCCCCATCATCTCTAACCACCCCCCTCCCCTCCTCTAGCAGGAAAACCAAGAATCTTTAAGAGAAGCGCAAGTGAAGGCGATGAATGTCTCCTCTCGTTACCAACGCCACAGGTGCCGGTGGCGTCTCCGGCTCGCCCATGAACAATGGCGCTCGGGAAAATGTCAAACAAAAAAACAACAAGAACTAAAACGATTGTAAGCGAGGATTTATTATCGTCCCTTCCATGAAGGTGAGTACTAAAATAAATACAGGGTGGTCCAGATATCCTGTCTCACCATGTGTAGGACTCGAGGTCATCCTTATCAGACTGTCCTTCAGAGACACACAGGCGATTACGCAATCAGCTTCACAGGCCCAGTAGTAGTAGCCCATCTTCACCTTGAGTGAGCCAGCCATCCCGACAGGAAAAGGACAAAAGGGAGACGCATACGTTCAAACTGTGTGCACCGCATGTGTCTCCATGCGCTGCAATGAACCGTCCACACACAAACACAGGCAGGGCTTTTGAAATGCAATCGGATGGGGGTAAGTGGAGGAGACAGGCAGAGAGAGAAACAGAATGAAATAGAGGAGTCCAGGATCCCCTGATATTTGAGCCCATCTAAAAATAGCCACACTGGCGCACAGATATGAATTGTACTTGTGAAAGTCTTCAGATGGTGCAGGGAGGAGAAGGGAGATGGGAACGGCAGAGATTCCCTTCCAGGTCGCCGGGGTGCAGCGTCTGCGACTGAATATGAACCGTCTTCCCCTCAGTGCGATTGGTAACCGTACGCCTCATTCTGCTCATTATGTAATTGGAGTGACTGCAGGGTCACAGAGTCATGAGTCAGTCCTCTGCAGCTTGGGCACATTAACGGCGTTTCAGCAGCGATAGCCGCTTCTCCAGCAACGCAGCGTTTAAAAAAAAATGTAAACATCGCATTAGAAACTACGCTGGGCGGATTACAGCCACACTAAGCGTTCCCCGTCCACAAACACGTCTGTTGATTCAACGGAAATGCAGCCTAGATTATTTTCTCCCAACCAGTTGGTCGGACCTTCTTTGCACTTCGTCGGGCTTCACTTGGTCGACCAAACACACGGCGCTGTACCCATTGGTCACACTGCGTGCGAGTGCCAGCCGAGTGCCGTTCCTGAACTCACCGTTCCACTGAGCAGTCACGGGGAAAACGCTTTAGATGTGCCAATCCTTCGCGGTCCGGACTCCCCACCACGCGCCTGCGAGAAAAGAAGATCATTGATACATGTGTGATGTGAAGTATTCTGGACTCGTTCATTCGGTGTATGTGGACAAGGTGTATGTTACTGTTTAACTAAAATTAAAGAGCAGCTAAAAATGAAAAGAAACAGATTAATGGATAAACAAAATTAACCTCATTTTTTTTTCTTTTAGCACAAAAAGAGAAACAAACATGTGTAACCTTATATTACAAAGAGAAGTTTATGGAATGAATAGTTTTAGTTAAGTGGCCGTGGAAAGAAGGCTGCCCGCTGATGTGTTGTGTTCTACAACTGCACAGCACCCGGTCAATTCAAACACCCTGCAGTGAAGCAGACGGAAAGGAGGCATTTCTTTCATCATTTAAGGCTTTTGTTATCACGCACAGGGTACACAAGTCACAAGTTGGCTCTTGAAAAGAAGCTGACTTGTGACTTTTTGGAGCAGAGGCTGCACGTTCCACCCAAAAGTGGCGACGAAAATGAAACAACAAAGAAGTCTCTGCAGGCGGACGGGTCGGCCCTCCTCAGCGCGGCGGCTGGCCTAGGACCAGCAGCACGACGGAGAGGCAGGTAACAGCCTGAAGCTCCACAGGGGTGAGGAGGGAAAGGAGCAGGTGCTGGTAAAAGGACCCTCCCTTTCCCCCAAAAACACAAGCAACATCTGAGGTGACACTGGCTAGATAAATGAAATTCAAGATATGTTTCTCTACCCAACCAACCAAGTGAGGAAAAAAAGAAAAGAGCAAAGGATATGTATTTAGGTTCAGGCGCACATTAAATGCATGTAACATACATGAACAATGGGGGATCACGTACCATTATTACCATACGTATTAGTATAACCTGTAAAACCTCATCATCTACTCAAACAAATCCAGAAAATCTAATTTATTAAAAATCTTTCTAGCAGAGCAGTTGCACCCTGAAAAGTGTAAAGACGGGTAACTCCTGCAGACCATATGGGATCCACATGCCCATATGTCCCAAAAAAAAAGACACTATAAATCTACTGCGTCCTGTGGATATGAATGTGTGTGTGTGTGTGTGTGTGTGTGTGTCTCCATCATCTGTATTCAGGACACCCACCAAGGTGTTCTACACCTCTGAGCTGCCAGAAGGACCTCGTGCTCAGGAGTCACCTTCTGAAAAGTTAGTTTGAATTTACACATCATGCCAAGAGGCCGGTCCGTTGCATGTTCTGGGGGATTTATGGCATCCAATGGGGAAAAACAGAATGCAGCAACATTATAAAAAACAGCTTAGCTGCTTCTCACTTCTACAGATATTGCGTATCATAACAACCCGAACATAGACCGGCTCGTAGACATCGAAAAAAAGCGCTCTGCGTCTAACAATGATGTCCTCGCCATCTTTGTCATTTAAAAAGCAACACTATACCAAACTATAACACTTATTGATACAGCACTAAAATGAATGAATAAAGAATTATTGTGAAAAATATAACCTCATTAAAGCTCCTTCCCTTCATTTCCTAAGCCTCGGTCAACCCCCCAACACCCTGGTCTTGGTCCTGACTGTCCCAGTTTAGGTGGTCGCCTCAAGATGTGCAGTATGAGTATCAGACATGACTTTGTGGCGTTGAGCTCCATCTGCCTACTTACTGTATCTACAAGAGAGTCAGACGTCTTCTCTGAACCCAATGTTACATAACAAGTCAGCTGCGAGCCGCTATGACTCACCTAGCGCTTCCTCTGGCTGGTGACTTGTGACGGAGTAATGCAGCGGAAGAGGAGGACGGGCCACGCTAAGTCTCCACGGGCAAAAAGTGCACACGGCTAATTCAGCAATCAATCTGAGAACGTTCACCCACTGTTATCTGCTCTTTGGATTCCGATTGTGGAATCGGAAAAAGGAGAAGACACTCTGGATAGAATCCAAAGGGGCTGGTGGGGACAGCAGAGGTCGCCTGCTGCTAAACGACGAGCATGTCGGTGGGGAAACAGCCCCCGGTAACAAGGTGGGGGCCTGATTAGAAGTACTTTGCTGTAATGGAGGGGAGTGACTCGTGTCCCAGAGATGACCCTCGAAGAATCCGCATGATGTGGTTCTCCCAGCAGCTGCAGACCTCGTTGCATACGACTCGTGTGTTCCACATAAGCAGCCAAACATGGCGGTCAATCGTGTCAATCATGGTGCATTAAAGACAAAAGCCAGTAAGCAATTAAATTACGATGAATCACTTCATCACAACACTTGGGTTGCTAATATTTTAAAAGAGCTTTGCATGTTGGAGAGCCTTTTTAATTTGTGAACGCTGAAGGCAGATTCTTTTAATTTTTTTTTTTTTTTTAAAACGAGTGGCGACCGCTGCTCGCTCAGTCCGCCCTGAGCTAATCCGAACTTTCAACACTGCGCAATTAACCCCGTTTCCAGAGGAAGGGAAGAAGTTCACTTGCATTTCTTACATGGCAGCTCCCAGAGGCGGAAACCCAAAATGGTGCTGGTCGAGGGGAGAGGCTGCTGCGGTCCATTAGAAAAGAAAAACTACAACATCAGTTCATCAACGGGTCCCTTCCACATGCAGACTCCCTCTGCAGTCTCACTTCAGACTGGCTTTGGGCCGAGAAACACAAGGTGACGTCTTTTACAGTATTTATAGGAAAGTATGCGGAGCGAGCTGATCAGAAATGCAGTCCATGTTGTACTATTCCCCCAAACAGGACATGTTTAGCGGTGAATTTAACCTTTCCCCTTTTTACAGTCGCTGACAAAAGATAAATACAAATCTAGAAGATTATATCGGACTTGCTGATGTCAAAGTAAAAGCACGAAAAACCAGGAAATGCGTCAAGGTTGTGCTCAGATTCCACAGACGTTCCACAGCAAGAAGAGCAAAACATTCTTTGCAGGGCCTATATACACGTGTGTGTGTGTGTGTATATATTATATATATATATATATATATATCCTGGTGCATACTGGCGTTCAGAAAACACCGGATCTCGTTGCTAGCGGACGGCGTCAGGGTGTCGTGTGGCGCGTGAGTAAACACGAAGCAGCTTTCAGTTACATGAATGACGGATGGACGGCAAGTGTAGACTTTCAGCGACCTCGGGGTGAGTAACCGTGACCCCGCTCAGATACCTTTCTTAAGTGATGAGATCTTCAAACCTCTGATGTATTGATATGTTAGTATAAATATAGGTGATGAAGATTTGCCAGGTGAGGTGACTGGAGAAGGTGACCGTCACCATGGTTACTCCTCTGCTTGCGTCTGTTTACAGCATGCGGTGTCTGCCTTTTCACGGACGAGGCCGTGAATGAATAGATGAAGAGTCTTGCAACTGTACTCACACACCAACTGAAAACTAACAGTTGATTTATGATAACTCCATCAGCTGATTGCACCGATAGAAATGAAATTTGAGGCTTGAGCTGGTTTATATCTTTAACAATGAAATGAGCCGATAGTCATCTACACTGACGCCGTGAGCGTTTCTGATGAAGAGGATCTAGAAGTGCAAAGAAGTGAAACTCTGAGGCATCATTATACCTGTAATGAGGCCTCTCACATTTCACTTCTGTGTGGACGCTGTGACGGCTGAAGACTTTTCGGGGGGGAGGAGGAGGCAAGTTGGGAATTAGGATGAAAGAGGGGGGGGGAGACTTGTTTCTGCTTACACTGAAAATGCTTCAGCATTCTTTGGAAGAACTAACGTCCTGCTAAGCGTGAGTGGCTGTGTGAATGGGGATCGCACAGGCGGGGCTGGGAATCTAGTGTTTGAAATGTGTTGTTTCAAGCAAGAGACGTAAGGAATTGCTGGAAACACCACAAAGCACAGAGCCGAGTCATGAACCTGGGAGGAAGAACGATTAACCTCCATGATTTAGACACGTCTCTTCCTTCTGTAGCCGACGCAGTTAGCCGCTATCGGGTTTCTTTCGGCTTCCCGCCTGTCTGCCCCACATCCTTTTCCCCTTACCCATCTGCTTTTCTTGCTTGCTGGGAAAGAAAAAAGAAAAGCGTTTGACACCTCTGTTGACAGCTCGGTGTGTCTTGACAGTGCAAGAGGCAGCAAGAGACGGGTTTCAGCCCAACCCCCACAAGGAGCCACAGAAGGTTCGGTTTCAGCTGATGCTCGACTTCGTGCCTAAAAGAAGGCAAATATTCAGCGCCAGTAGTCAAAAGTACGCCATTGCAAAAAAGGGCCAACACTGGAACACTATCCAAACCATTTTATTGATTTATAAGAAAACTGCTAACAGGTTTCTTTTTTTCATGACTAACGTTGAAGAGAAACAGAACCCCAAAACCTGCTGTTGGATTGGAACAGCATGTTTTATTCAAAGAACGGCCAAATGTGAACCGTCTATTATATCAGAAGCAGTAAAAAAAATGTTAATACTGTCAGATTTTCATCTTTCCGAACATCCCTCAACCAGATCATGTGGAATGATGCTTCTCGCAGAAAAATAAGACTTTCACCAGAAACCCTGTATTTTAAATCTCATTCGAACCAATCTTATTGCTCGTACCAGGTCCTGAGAAATAAACTGTGAAAACAGTTGACTTGCCCTGAGTGAAAAATCTGTGAAACTGACGTGCAGTTCAAAGTGTTGGAGGAACAGATTCTATTGTTTTATTGATTTATTGTGAAATAAAGTATCAGAGAACTTCAATTTGTGCTAGCTTTTTCATTCTATTCATGGCCTTGTGACTGCATCAAACTGCACAAAAGCCTCTACGATTGTGTCGTTTGCACGGAGGGCGAGGACTCGCACACTGTGACGAGAAATAACACCACAAAGAGTGAAACGTGAGCGGAGCACAAAGGAAGCACAAACTGCTTCAGGTACACAGAGAACCTTTACTTTGCTTTTCCAATCCCTCTTTTTGTAGTAAGAGCTCACAGGCAATAGACTCGCTCTATTCAACACACTTCATCCTCACTTCGACCAGCAGCTTTAACCACGTAGCCACAGAGCTGGAAACATTAACATAAGTTGGCCTTAAAAATAGAAAAGAAATGAAGAAAAACATACATTGCTGGTGAAAAAAAGCAATCGTTATATAACATATATAGTTTCAAGATATTCTGTATTGCAGCCGTGGTCACAGGGCTAAAGTATTATAACACCCGATTTGTTGTTTTCATAGAGTGTTTAGCAAATCTAGTGGCACAACTCTATCACAGAGCAACCCTTGACATTACTACAGGAGGCTAAACGTTGTGGAGGCTTCATGGATCATTTTTCACCCCATCAAGGTAATTCATGTCTGAGAGCCACTTTGCATTTTTCAGCCCGACACGGGCCGCACATTCTATCGACACACACACACACACACACATACACAATGTAGTGAACACCCCATCGGCCTGATTAACCCCCGGCTTCACACACAGTATAGATTGTGAGTCACAAGCACTTATTAGAAGGGGTCTAAACAGAGCGGCTGCATTAGAAGAGGTCACTCTCGCTCGACTGACTGCAGCACATACATTGCGACCCCCTGGTGTGTGAGAGACTGTGTGTGTGTGCATACGCGCATCTGTTTATCGACTGTCCGTGTATGTAACAGTTATCTGTTGACTCCATGCACGATATCCATGCACTGGGCTTTAGGCCGAGGCCTTGAAAAGCCAGGTTAGCGAGCGGGTTCAGCTACGTCGACGCGATGGTGACCCTGCTAGCGCGCTAAAAGTTGCTGATGGGAATGTCTTTGCGGGATCACTTACAGTGAGATATTTGGCCGAGGATCAATGTGGTGCGGCGAGCAGCTTACAACCCCCCCGAGTGCCTTGCCGCGAGCATCCCCCCTAAAACAAAAGACTGTTTACTAGGCGTAAACCAAAGAAGGGAGCCATTGACATGTGTTCCTTCCGTGACTCAAAATGAACAGGTTTCTGGGTTTGCACGGTACACACTTGGCCAACACACCACATGGGTTCAGTTAGCAGACATCCTCTGCGGCCCGCAGGGTTTAGCGCTCGCTCTTCCTGCACCGGTACCACATGTAAACACAGACAAACACGCTCCTGACCCGAGTGAAAATATACCAGAGCAATCAGCCTCTAATCTGGGCTCAATCTAGTCAAGTGTTCACTTCAGACTGAATAAACCCCAAAATTTAAAAAAGGCAATGAGCTGAAACTTGGAATGAGTCCTTCAACCCGCCTGTCTGTTAGCCATGTGTGTCAAAAAAAAAACGTGACATGATTTACTTTTACTTTGTTGCACGTCAAATGTTGAAGGGATAGGATCCTTTTAGAGCGGGGCATGCGTTACCCACGTCGCCGTGACAACCCGCCGTGCGGTGTTTAGGATGCTGCCAGCGGATGGAGTACTTGGGAGGAGGTATTTGCGGGGCGTACTTGGGACAGGTAAGCTGACCTCAGATGACGAAAATCATAAAAGATGTTATTCAGATGGACGGAAACGGGCGCAGCGGGAGGAAAAGTTCTCCGTGATTAGCGATGCTGCAGATTTCTGTGCCGTTGACTGAGAAATGTCATAATACAGTCAAGCTGTAGAACTGCTTTTGTAGATTCCGTGCACCGGTGTGTTTATCCTTTTTCCTTTGAGTGCACCCACATGTTTTACTGCGCCCTTTGGAGCCGCAGCGCTACATGGCGAGGGTTAGCTTTTGTGTGTGGCTGTACGACTTGACGATTGGTTAACACATATGTGAATCTCTTTCAACCCCCAATAAAAAGGTGCGGAAATACGGTTTGGTGTCAGACGAGGCCTTCTCTACCTCTCGGATCAGGAATTTGAGGCAGGAATCAACAGTGGAACCGACAAATTGGCTTTGCTTCATTTAGATGCTCACTCTTATATTTAGATTTTATTTTTACAGTACTATTACAGATAGAAGAAAATCCTGTTTATATGCTCAGTAAAAAAGTCTGGGTTCATCTGCCTTTCATGAACATGACCTCTGTCGCCTACAGGGCCATTTAAATGAGGCAGGAGTTTTACTACAAATGCACAGTAATTATTTTGACTGAGAAGGGATTTTCTGAATGCTTAACCTTGAGTGGCGGCCAAGGACAGAGAACACGACAGTGGGAGTCAAGGTCAGCACAAACATGAGGGCGGGATGTGTGGTATATTTTCTTCAAACTGTAAAAATGCAATGCCAATTTCAAAATAAAACACGTTTTACGTGGGAATGGATAATTAAAAAAAAAAAAACAGTTATTCCACAAGGCAGATAGATATAGACAATAACAGGTAACAGAGACCAGAGTATTTGACCATCTACAACCACCGGTCTCAACCAGCCATCACAACCCACATAGAAGGGCACTCAGTCTGGCAGCTGCAGAACACGTACACTGATTACAAAACTTTCAACTGCATATTTAGGCTTCACCCAACTCACTTTTGGTGGCAACATTGCCAATGCTTTTAGTTGTCACAGCTGCCTGAGGGACGGCTTGTGAAACTACTTCTGGCCAATCGGTCTGCAGTGTTTTGACTCCACCTTTTAGCATTGAGTCAGCCCACTTGGAACCTTGAGTAAGCTGCCGACATTTTTACCTAAGGACAACTTGTGTCCATCCACCCAATCTTTGTTGACTGCAACTGACAGGCCATGCTTCCTTTTTTTTTTTTGAGTTGCTAGCTGGGCGTAAATAAAATGTACTACAAGTTAAAAACTGAGACGGATCTTTTTGTCATCTACATGCAGAGCTGGCAGCCATGTGACACCGTGGAACACGGTGCCGTTTGAACATACAAGAACCAGTGAGAGAGAAGAAGCGGGGAGCTGTGATGTGGCCTCGCCGCGATGACACATGGTGACTATTTTCAAACGGCTTCCATTTTACAAGCCTGCTTTGCCAGCTGCGACGGCAACCAGTGAGCGACACGGACGGCTTCTTCTGGAGCCTCGCACGCGGCACAGCAAACACACCCAATTTCCACCATTAACCAATTTGCTGTGATTTCACAACTGGGAGCAACAAATAATTGCATTCCAAAATGAGACAGGACAGGAAATAGAGTGACAGAGAGAGACAGATGAGCAGGTGAGAGCGCAGGATAAGAACCTGTACATGTCGGCCCCCCCACGAGGCATGACCACGGCCTGCTGATGAATTATGCAGGAACGCATTTGCAAAAATAAACGTGAATTTGCACGCCGAGTCAAAGAGGTAAAAAGGGCGGGGCCATCAGGGCAGCATCTACAGATAGGCAGAGACGATCAAATAAATATGAACTTGAGCTTGGGGGACAGTCAGTGTGCGTGACATGAAGTGAGTGTCCAGTCTCGGACCCTTGCGGAAATCACTCACTCAGATAATTCCCTTAAAGCAAGTGCGGAGGGTTTTCCTGAGCCATCAGCTCCTCCCCCCCTCCATTTCTTCCTGGCTCATTTATTTGACGTGCTTCCTCCTGATCTTCCCTGGGCTGCCGACCTCACAAAGACAGAGGACACACTCAACCATTCAGCCATATACTCATTCACATCGCAGAGAAAGCTTTCCTTGTTCAGCGTGCTTAAGTGTTTTCCTCTCCCTTCGTGAGTCTGTGTGTATGCATTTCTGACGGTATGCATTTTGCTGCATGATATCGGAGTCACCAGCAGCCGAGGGAAGATTTCTTACATCCAGAATCCCATTGTGGTGCTGAAATACAACTCTGTAACAGAGTGCGGTGCTCCACTCAGCTGTTTTGTCTGGCAGCAATGAATGGGAACTCTGTGATTCAGCGATGGCAGTGGATGATTCAGTAGCTGAAAGGGGAATGTCCACAGTTTGTTTTGTTTTTTTTAAGACCCAAACCAGTTTCCTTCACCCCTCCACCGGGAGAAACCGCCGGCCAGGCCGGAGGAGCAGGTCACGTGACTCCTGACCTGGGATGCTGACGCAGCGCGCTCCGTCTCCAGTGCTGCACAACATCAAATTGAGTCACGTTGAGGGGGAACATGAAGTCTCCATCGGTCCTTAAGTTTTATTTATTTTCTTCCAAAAAGACAAAAAAGTAAACTATAACATACACAGATCTATCACTATTCTCTTTAGCACAGCACTGCTTTGCAGATACAGGAATTTCATGCCATCACGGTAGCGTCTATTTTTAGATTGTTTACCCCAAATTTTCCAACGCCTGACTTCAGAAATCTGTTAAAACGGAGCCCCTTCTGTCGGAGTCGTGAGCGGTGAGTCATTCCCCCAGCAGCCACACTTTTGTTTGTTGCCATTGTCATGGTTGATGTAGCATATGTGCACTCGTCTTCATCCGCTGCCACATTAGTCTTACCCTAAACCAGAGAAAGATTGAGCGGAGAAACTTAAAGCAAGCCATTGACAAAACAGTCGGCGGAATTTATTTAAATCACCCCCAAAAGTTAGTTTGATCGCACCAGATTAATGTCTCTTTGTGGCCCAAAAAATGCATTGGATATTGTAACTAATGGCCATAAATTGCTGGTGATCCGCTGTGAAAATGTCAGAAAAGGTCTTGCTTATGATTACGATGCTCTTTCAGTTGTCAGAGAAAGAGGGAGCAGCGATACATGCGAGTGCAACACAGATCAAGTGGTCAGATTTGCAAGACTAGCAGGGAAACTCCAGATTGGAAAGGTTAATAAGCAATGCTCCGTTGCCCTCAAATAAAACACCTCACCCTTACCGCTTCATTATTGTGTGAAGGGAGCATGCACGTGTCATAAGAACCTTTCAAAACCTTCTTCTACTATGGCCAAAGGCTTTTTACAAATCCCTCACATGCAACGATAAAACGCGGGGGTCTCAAACACAAATCAGGTGCGGCCCACTTCAACGCCGAAACACGGGCAGACCATTGCTGTTAACGGGGGAATGGCTGCGCTGACGGTCCGGTCGAAGGGGGGGAGGGGTGGGGTGTAGGTGTTGAGCCAAACAGTACGGGGGGGGGGGGGGGGGTATGCCAAAGTCTGTACCATAACTGTACAAAATGGAGTGACAAGTGTCAGTCCAACTGTTTTAATTAAAACACAAATCGATGATGGGTCAAAAGAAAAAGGGAACCACTTTGCTCCATTGTTTAAAATGAATTTTGCCAGGTCTACATGGCAACAAACTACTGGAAAAGGGATGATACTGGCACACAAGAGAAAAACCACTGCAAGTCACGGAGCCCTGCGAGACCAACGTACCACTTCAGTGCCGAACGCTAATCATCACTCATGTCCAGCGGCCACAGCCGAGCTCCGGCCCGAGCCGCGGGGCTCCAACGCGCCGGCGACTGCCAAATTTGAACTACTGGCAAGTAACGTTTAGCGCCTTCAGTGTAAACACAGACAAGCTAATTAAATAAATTCATATTAATTAGTGAAATTCAACTTACAGCCAGGAGTCATTCACATACACAACTTTAATTTGTACCCTGAAAGTAACATTCCTGCTCACAGTACGAAAGTACATGTTTAACATGCCCGGCAACAGCATCGATAGGATGTAGCTTTTTGGATTAAAGGCTGCAGGGCATCATGAGCCAAGCCTGTCGGCTTGAAACTAGAGACGGGGACCATAACCTAATGGCCGTAGTTGTTACGGAGGTATTAAATCAAGAGAGATCCAACAAGTTGCTGAGTCAAACTCTACTCGTTCTGCTCCCCTTCTGTTATAAACTATGCAACCACACACTTTTTGTGCAGGCTAAGTAAGAGAAAAGACATATTGCTGAAATCAGCATAACTGCACTATGCACCTTGGGTGGCCTCTTTGCAAACGAAGGAATACAAGTGAGAATGGCCGACATACATGATACACTGCAGAAAAGGAAGCTGCATCGGGATCTGTGATCAAAACAAAAACAAATTACTGTAACAAAAGAGATGTGTAAGAAATTATTGCTGCAGTACTTAGTAACACCAACATATTCCTTGGCTTCTTCAACTTGTATTTCAAAAAGACCTCCTTTTGGACACGTTCCAATAGAGTCCTGTATTCGGTTCTAATGAGCAGCAATGCATACAAATTAACTGAAGCTAGCTGTGCTTATTTACATCATAAGTCCTACAACTATAAATACCCCGCTGGAATGAAGACGTGGCAGGATGAAACATTGTTAAATCACAAATAACCGCCAAGGCTGCAATTTGTGACTTTGTGACAATTTGTGACAATCAATCGACGAGCTCTTTATTGCAAAGCAGAAGGTGCCTCAAACCTCACGACGTCCTTGTATATGTCCCAGGAACTTGCCTGAGAGTTAGTTTTATGTTTTATTCAAGATCAAAGCAAAAAGGAAATGCTCAAGTTAAACACTTTCGACGCAGCTTAAGTGGTGAACAGCTTAAACTATTGTTAATTTACGGACAGAATAGTAACATAATACTCCATTTCTACAATAAATTATGGGAGTTTTAGTTTCAAAAGAGGAAGATTATCACCAAGACAGAAGACAATTATGAAAATAGTTATAAAATCCATTACTTCCCATTTTTTTATTATTTGGGTTTGATTGGAGGCTCAGAAGCATCAGACAATGGAAACCCCTGCTTTAGAGGAGGTGGCTCCCACAACTGGGTTCCCTTTGCATACTGAGATAAGATCCATCCTATCTAGCAGCTGGACGGAATGAATCAAGGACGGACCCAATGGGCCAGTGCAGCTCCTTCTTGTTATTTGGGCAACATTCTACTCATTAAAATATTACTAATGGAAAGAAAACAGCATTGGTATTTTGTATTTAATGCAGCCCACCTTTTAGAACAGCTATCAACTTATACCATGATGTGGGATGAAGTTAAAATTGGGGAGGGGGGCATAAATAGACGAATAGTGTGGGACTATTTTCACCCCGGGTTTAAATCCGTGAAAATAAATCACCAGGCAATAACGAGTTTGCGGATGACACAGGACATAAGTGCCATTCTGTAATCCAGGGCGGCTATAGCCCATTGGCTGCCCTATACAATACTAAAATTTGTATGTATTATACTGTACATCTTTATTTGATAAATGTACTACAGGCAATACAATGGTCTCAGAAAAGTTACATTTTTAGTAACTTTGGAACTCCAGCAACAAATGAATTAGCTAAATGTCTTTATGTGTCCCTTGTTCACACATTCTCACATTCCCTGCCGAATAAATACAAATACAAAAGATAAATTAGGCTGTAGTGAAGAATCAGGGCGGGTTGTGTCTGTTGCTCCTTCACCTGAAAGCAAATACATACAATTGATGTTCATCTTTTAATACAGATACATTATGGCAATACAATGACTGATTTTTTTCTCTTGTTCATACAGTGGTATGAAAAAGTTGGGGCATCCCTGATCATTTTCAAGATTTTCTTTTATGTATCATTTGTTGTTCAAAACAGAAATTTCAATATATCCTATAGCAGACAAACACAGTGATATTTAAGAAGTGAAATGAACTTTATAGGATTTACAGAAAGTGTGCAATAATTACTAAAACAAAAGTAGGCAGGTGCATGAATTTGGGCACCCCAACCTTCTGCCGCATTACTCTCCCATACAGCATCTCCTTGTGCAAAGTGCGCTGAATAGTTGAACAATGCACAGTGACACCATCTGCAGCAAGATCATGTTGTAGGTCTTTGGAGCTGGTCTGTGGGTTGAGTTTGACTGTTCTCACCATCCTTCGCCTCTGCTTATCTGAGATTTTTGTTGGCCTGACGCTACGGGCCTTAACTAGAACTGTGCCTGTGGTCTTCCATTTCCTCACCATGTTCCTCACAGTGGAAACTGACAGCTTAAATCTGAGCTAGCTTTTTGTATCCTTCCCCTAAACCATGATGTTGAACAATCTTTGTTTTCAGGTCATTTGACAGTTGTTTTGAGGCTCCCATGTTGCCAGTCTTCAGAGAAGATGCAAAGAGGAAAACAACTTGCAACTGGCCACCTTCTCATGATTGGCTTCACCTGTGTACAGTGCATCCGGAAAGTATTCACAGCGCTTCACTTTTTCCACATTTTGTTGTTATGTTACAGCCTTATTCTCTTATTCTTATCCTCGGTCTTAGGACTTTCATCTTTCAACTCACAGCATAGGCAGGCACACCGGTCTCGTTTATAGACGAGCATACGCGAGCTCAGCTGGTCTCGCGAGTCCTTCCGTATAACAATAACCTCGTATGTGATTGGAGGACCCTTAGACTCCTCGTCGAATCACGTGTTAGGTCATAGGCATGACTCATACAGCTGTACTTGCAAGACGAGCATTCTATATTCAGAAGAACTGTATCTCCAGTTCCTTTGTTTGGTTTTTGCTGGTTCGTGAATAATGGCGGGACGACGTCTCGCGTTCAACTCGCCTTCAACTCCTCTCCGCGGTCACCAACTTTCGGCCAGTCCGCAGACAGACGAGAAGAAGCTGCTGATGCTCTCAGTGGATCGTCTCGTCAACTCCAACAACAAACTGCCGATATCAACGAGCGGTTCGCTTGAGGTTGGCGGCTCTGGATTTGTAGGAACTGACTCAAAGAAGAGGAGACGGGTGCACAATGCTAAGATAGCGGTAAGAATACGTTCGATGACTGCAAGCTAAGCTAAAAGTAGCGTAGCCAAAAATGAACGCTAAGAGTAGCCTAGTAGCCTTACATGTGAGCAGAAACAGCTTTGTTAAAGTGCGTTTTCTTTGCCGTGTCGTTTACAGGAAGCGGTGCGCCGTCTTCACAACTCCGAGACGATTTACAGGCGCTACGAACCGGAGCAAGGGTCAGATTTAAAGAATATGCTTTCATTCTGCGGTATAAGGAAATATATACGTATAGATACCATAGGATGGATACCGATCATAACTGTACATTTTGTTTTCACAGACTAATCTCGCCTCATAATGAGGCCGTGACCTCGTATTTGCTCCGGCAAAAGTCCAGATTTCGATTTAGATAAAGACGTCATTGTGTGTAAGTGACACAGTTTACTATTTCTCCTTCCTTGTTAAATGTTACTGTGACTTGCGTTTGATTTTTTTGTATTCATACCACACTCATTTTATTGTTTTCCAGCCGCCTGTAATACGTATTTTGAGACGGGACGCAGGAGCTTCAGGTTCAGCCGGAACACTCATTGCGGACGGAAGCTGCGAAGGATTCAGCGCGGAGTCGAAGAAGAAAGACGGTCAGAGTTTATTTGCTGACTTTTTTCAGGTGCATTGATCGATGTGTCCGTACGCATCGCACAGTACTGATTCATTGTTGTTTTTACAGCTGCTGGAATCGGGACAATGTGTGCTGGCTGATGACGAGGTGGAACTCTGGAAATCCGCCACGGTAGAGCTTACGTCGGACGGAGGGGATGGCGTTGTTGGCGGGGTCTCGGGGTGGATTGTACAGTCGCCGCCATTTCGTAGACGCCTCTAACCAGAGGCAACTCAGAAATACAGAGCCACACACACTAGGCGCCTGCACAACAGACCTGCCTCGGAAAACACGCCGCCAGTGACTGTCTACAACCCAGAGGAAGCAAATGGACAGTTTACTGAGCTGTAGTTTTTTAAACCGCCTTTACCCAAGTGTGGGCAGATCCTCACTTTGTATATAGTTGTTGTTTGTGTGTTGTTAATAAAGCTCTTTCTTTGCATAAACAAGTTCCTGGCAAATGTTCATTTCCTCTATAAATTCATTGATGTCCTGGATGGTATCCGAATAATAGTGTAGTAGCCTACATAGGATAACAATGAAATGAATATACAGCTTAATATGAATATAGATATATAAATAAAATGAGGCGGGTGACCAATAGCGACAGATCTGCCAACCAATCACGAGTGATTTTACTTTATCATGAGCAAAGAAACTCAAGCCTGGTCTGCCCAGGTGTGGTTTTGCTGCCAATCACGAGTGATTTTACTTGTTTGAAAGTTTCATCCAATAAGGAGTAAGGATATTCAAGCCCGCTCGGCCCCCCGTGGTTTCGCTGCATTCATATGCTAATTAGGGCCATTTGCACCTCCGCAAGCTCTCCACATACGTCATGGTTTGTTTCCGACATGCGACGTGCGCGGGTTGCAAATTGTCGCAAACTGTCGTAAATTAGGGAGATTTACGGGCGTTTACGGGGACAAAAATCTCACTTTTCATGCAGTGTGTGATCCTAGATGTCCCTTCACCTGCAGCTGTATTTAAGCAGAGTTTAACCAGACCAGTGGAGTTCTTTAAAATTATGAAACGATCGAGAATGAGGTCGAAAGTAATTTACAATGAATGAATGAATGAAGTGTGAGGTCATAAGTCTGAGTGTATTTACATAATCTTGAACTAATAGCTGATTATAGCTTCATTAATATGCATTTATAGATATAAATAACTATAACAAGTAAACAAGGTCCAGAGAGATGAACCTAGCAGATCAGCTGTGCCTTCTTCAGGAGGTGAGGGTCTCTGCAAACATTTCTGGAGTGCATCTGGACATTTTAAAATGTAAAATATTAGCCTTCCAGAATACCATTCATCACCAATACACATTTATTCACATGTATTTTTGTTATTGATAATTTTATTTCACCAGTGTTTTATTTCAATTTTATTTCGTTAATAAATGTTGTTGAGAGAAGGATGTATGCTTAGGGGCACCACTAGAGGGCGCCCTCCACAAATTTGGCACCCTAGGCGGTCGCTATATATATATATATATATATATATATATATATATAGAGAGAGAGAGAGAGAGAGAGAGAGAGAGAGAGAGAGAGAGATATAGATATAGATATGGAGATATATAGATAGAGGAAACCGTTTAGGAATTCGGGCATTGCACTCCACCAAAATGGCAGGAGAGCTAGGGGGCGCTACGTTTGTCACTCACTTTAATCAGTAATTGGCTAAACTGCTTCTTGGATCCGACTCTTTTGGGCCTGGCTTGAGCCCAGCTGAGACATGCAGACATGCGAAGAGGACGTGCAGGAAAAGCACGGCTCCTCACAAACAACTAATTCTAAAATAGAAATAGAATGCAGGATCACAGAAGTCAGATATCAGATCAGTTCAGTTCAGTGCTTCTGTTCTAGCGGTCACTACAGCTCGGATAATCTGTTTGGATTATATAACTTTTGTTTGGATATCGGTTCGCTTTAGAGAGAACTTCACCAGTTACAATGGCAAGCCCACTGAGCAGGAGACCACGTAGACAAGCAAAGAACAGTATGGCCAACGTCGAGCAAATTGAGATAAAGCTGGAAGAAATTGCCTCAAATTCCAAGGAGGTCAAATCTCTACTTAATAAGGCTGAGAATTTAAAACCGTGCGCTGAAACCAGCAGAGAGTTGGAATTGGAGAGACAACTTCAAAATGAGAGGGCTCTAACAAAGACACAAGACATTGAGTTGAGGAAGATGGAACAAGCTCTCAGGTTCAAGCAACGTGGCAAAGAAAGGCCGCTGAGCTTAAGATTGACTGCCCTCAATAACATCGAGAAGAGAAAACTGAGAGTGGAGACAAACGCCATCAAAGCGGACCTGAAAGCATCACAAGACCTGCTCCAGATTTCCTCTCAAAAACACCTCAACAACGAGGGCGAGATGCAGTTATTTCGGGACTTCTGTGAGACTAAAATCAACCAACAGATGGACATTAACATTAAGCTCAAGGCTGCTCTTGACAAGTCTGAACAGGACCCGAAAGCATCACAAGACCTGCTCCAGATTTCCTCTCAAAAACACCTCAACAACGAGGGCGAGATGCAGTTATTTCGGGACTCCTGTGAGACTAAAATCAACCAACAGATGGACATTAACATTAAGCTCAAGGCTGCTCTTGACAAGTCTGAACAGGACCTGAAAGCATCACAAGACCTGCTCCAGATTTCCTCTCAAAAACACCTCAACAACGAGGGCGAGATGCAGTTATTTCGGGACTCCTGTGAGACTAAAATCAACCAACAGATGGACATTAACATTAAGCTCAAGGCTGCTCTTGACAAGTCTGAACAGGACCTGAAAGCATCACAAGACCTCCTCCAGATTTCCTCTCAAAAACACCTCAACAACGAGGGCGAGATGCAGTTATTTCGGGACTCCTGTGAGACTAAAATCAACCAACAGATGGACATTAACATTAAGCTCAAGGCTGCTCTTGACAAGTCGGAACAGGACTTGAAAGCATCACAGGACTTGCTCAAGACTCAGAGCCACCATCAGCAGAAAAAACACCAAGAGAATGAGGGGGAGATATGGAGGACCTGTCAGGCTAAACTGGAAGAGCAGATGTATATCAACGAGAAAACCACGGCTGCTCTCAAAAAGACTGAGCAGGACTTGAAAGCATCACAGGACTTGCTCAAGACTCAGAGCCACCATCAGCAGAAAAACCACCAAGAGAATGAGGGGGAGATATGGAGGACCTGTCAGGCTAAACTGGAAGAGCAGATGTATATCAACGAGAAAACCACGGCTGCTCTCAAAAAGACTAAGCAGGACTTGAAGGATGGTTGTCTGCGGTGGGACAAGGAGAGGTCTTTCCTCACAACCAAACATGAAAAAACCTGTAGGAAGCTGTTGAAGAGACAGCGTCTTGTAGCAGAGCATGCAAAGATTTTACAGTGGCTTCACGACCAGTCAGAACTACAGGGAGTTTTCGGAGTTAAGCACAGTTTGGAACTTAGCCTGCTAGATCATAAAAAAGCCTTGGAGGAACACGAGATATGCAAGGCGGACTTTCGTGCCAAGCTGATTATAGCAAACCAAGACAAAGAGAACCTCGCAGCTAGAATTAACAAATGTGAACATCAACTAGAGTCTGAACGGTGTCAATGGAATAAGGAAAAAGCTTCCCTGCAGAAACTCTTGTTGGAAAAGAACGCCTTCTTGGTGGATGATCTTGCATGTGAAAAGAGGAAGAACAAGGAACTCTTGGCTGCTGTGAAGAAGGCTGAGCAGCAGGCAAAGAATCGTGCTATCGAGTGGCAGCAGGAGAAGTCTTTCCTCAAAGCCAGGCTGGAGGAACTCAAGGAGGAACTCCATGATACCAAGCTGAGGCACACGACATCGGTTCAAAAAAGGGGGAACGAGACTGCGCTTATGTTTGAAAAAATGTCACTGTCCCACAACACGCTTTTGCAACAGAGACAGGAGACTATCGAGATCACGAGAGTCCTAAAAAGCACCACAGACCAGTTGGTAAAGGAGCGTCTCCGCAATCAGGAACTGTCTTCACAGCTGGAAACAGCCAAGGACAATTGTGTAGACAAGCTGGACACACAGGAGAAAGCCCACGGAAACCTCATAGCAACACTGAAGAAGAAATATGAACATCAGCTGAAGAGTGAACGTCTCTTATGGCAGCAGGAGAAGTCTTTCCTCCTTCAGGAAACACAACAAATCCACCAGACTCTGAAAGACAAGGAGGAGGAGCAGCAGAAGACCGAATCCTCATTAAAGTCTCAGCTGGAAGACCTTCAAAACCGAAGGCCCAGGAGGCAGAGGAGAAAGTGGTACAACCTTTTCTCATGCTTCAGGCCTGAGACCTAATTCTACACTGGAGAAGCGAAGTGATTTCACTTACAGGTGTAGGACTGAAACGGCTCCTCACAAACAACTAATTCTGTGTAAATCTTACTCTTAATCGCTCACTGTCTCCCTCTCTCCTTCTCCCCCCAACACACCTTTCACCCCCCTCCCCCGTATTCCCCCTTCCTTTCTCCCCCAAACCCAGCCATCCCCCCCTACAGAAGTCCCCCTCCCTTTCTCCCTCACAGAGCCCCCTTTTCCCCATGTACACAGATTCCCCCGAAGTCACCCCTCCCTGCCCCTCCTTTTCAACTCTGTGTGCCCCCCCGAGTTTCGCCATGTGACGCTTCCGCATGTTTTCACACGCCACACATCCAATTTCTCACGCAAAAGAGAAAATAAAAATCGGACTTGGGTCAGAGCCGCGTTGGTTACTCCTCAAGCTCCACGACGGCAGCCCCCCCCGTAGCGAACCCCCCCCTCCGTCGACCTTATGGTCACCCAACAAAATCTCACTCCCAAGGGTTTTAAGTTGTCAGCTCTGCTAACGTCACTTATGAAAAACGCTAGCTAGCTAACGTCACTTCGCTGTAATAGACTCACTAAGTGTCCCTGACGAGCCTTAATGCGGAGCCCTGAAGAGGTGTATTTTGATTAGTGATTAGATTGTCAGCAGCCACAGCTTTCCTCCTCATGGCACCGTCACTATGCTGAGACGGCTCCTTAAGGCTTAAAGCAGTTTGGCTAACAAGGCCAACACTAGCTATGTAAACGACAGCCAACAACCAGAGTGTTGATCTAAAGCGTCGATGTGTGACATGAAATGACTTGTCTGAGATGAAAATACATACCTCTATACTGGGCTTTCTCCTCCTCTTCGTCCCTTTGCACCAGAGAGATTGGACCTTTTAATTTTACGTTAGCTTGATGAGAGTGTGCTCGTTTCCTCGCAACGCGCGCAACCATAAGCTCCGATGTGAGGAATCATCTCCCCCCACAAACACACATAGAACTTAATATCAACATATGGTGGAGGCGCCATGATTATTTTTCTTATTGATAATTTTATTTCGTTAATCAATGTTCTTGAGAGAAGGATGTATGCTTAGGGGCACCACTGGAGGGCGCCTTCCACAAATTTGGCACCCTAGGAGGTCGCCTTGGTCGCCTATAGCAGTGTTTTTCAACCTTTTTTGCGTCAAGGCACACTTAAGACACAGAAAAAATCTCACGGCACACCAACAACCGGAAATGATATGAAAATCAATCCCAAACATAGTTTCAGCATGAGCATAATGTACTCTAAGAAATCAGGGAAACGCGTGTTCTATTTGTTATGTTTTATTAAACTTAACATCATCCTAATCCCAAGATGGCACAGGCTTTATGCCCAGGTATCTCTTAAGCCTAGTTTATGCTTCTGCGTTTTCAGAGCGACGAGCTGACTTCAGACCGGGAGCGTTCACACAGCAGTCGCGTACGACGTGCCCAGCTCACCGGCCGACTAACCACAATATACCGTTCATCTCCCCCACAGAGCGATCAAACAGTGGCCTCAAGAACCATGGAAGCAGTCACTGTCTGCTCTCCTGTTCGCTATCAACAATTCTTGAGCCAGCTCCCACTGTATATTGGTATCCAATAGCAACAATAGAATTATTTCCAATTGGACGACCCATAGATGGTAACCATCACATGACTAGAATGCATGATGACATCACAGATGTTGCCATGGTGATTCCAATGATGTCATCAAAATAGAATGCAGGATCACAGAAGTCAGATATCAGATCAGTTCAGTGCTTCTCTTCTAGCGGTCACTACAGCTCGGATATCTGTTTGGATTATATAACTTTTGTTTGGATATCGGTTCGCTTTAGAGAGAACTTCACCAGTTATAATGGCAAGCCCACTGAGCAGGAGACCACGTAGACAAGCAAAGAACAGTTTGGCCAACGTCGAGCAAATTGAGATAAAGCTGGAAGAAATTGCCTCAAATTCCAAGGAGGTCAAATCTCTACTTAATAAGGCTGAGAATTTAAAACCGTGCGCTGAAACCAGCAGAGAGTTGGAATTGGAGAGACAACTTCAAAATGAGAGGGCTCTAACAAAGACACAAGACATTGAGTTGAGGAAGATGGAACAAGCTCTCAGGTTCAAGCAACGTCGCAAAGAAAGGCCGCTGAGCTTAAGATTGACTGCCCTCAATAACATCGAGAAGAGAAAACTGAGAGTGGAGACAAACGCCATCAAAGCGGACCTGAAAGCATCACAAGACCTGCTCCAGATTTCCTCTCAAAAACACCTCAACAACGAGGGCGAGATGCAGTTATTTCGGGACTCCTGTGAGACTAAAATCAACCAACAGATGGACATTAACATTAAGCTCAAGGCTGCTCTTGACAAGTCTGAACAGGACCTGAAAGCATCACAAGACCTCCTCCAGATTTCCTCTCAAAAACACCTCAACAACGAGGGCAAGATGCAGTTATTTCGGGACTCCTGTGAGACTAAAATCAACCAACAGATGGACATTAACATTAAGCTCAAGGCTGCTCTTGACAAGTCGGAACAGGACCTGAAAGCATCACAAGACCTCCTCCAGATTTCCTCTCAAAAACACCTCAACAACGAGGGCGAGATGCAGTTATTTCGGGACTCCTGTGAGACTAAAATCAACCAACAGATGGACATTAACATTAAGCTCAAGGCTGCTCTTGACAAGTCGGAACAGGACTTGAAAGCATCACAGGACTTGCTCAAGACTCAGAGCCACCATCAGCAGAAAAACCACCAAGAGAATGAGGGGGAGATATGGAGGACCTGTCAGGCTAAACTGGAAGAGCAGATGTATATCAACGAGAAAACCACGGCTGCTCTCAAAAAGACTAAGCAGGACTTGAAGGATGGTTGTCTGCGGTGGGACAAGGAGAGGTCTTTCCTCACAACCAAACATGAAAAAACCTGTAGGAAGCTGTTGAAGAGACTGCGTCTTGTAGCAGAGCATGCAAAGATTTCACAGTGGCTTCACGACCAGTCAGAACTACAGGGAGTTTTCGGAGTTAAGCACAGTTTGGAACTTAGCCTGCTAGATCATAAAAAAGCCTTGGAGGAACACGAGATATGCAAGGCGGACTTTCGTGCCAAGCTGATTATAGCAAACCAAGACAAAGAGAACCTCGCAGCTAGAATTAACAAATGTGAACATCAACTAGAGTCTGAACGGTGTCAATGGAATAAGGAAAAAGCTTCCCTGCAGAAACTCTTGTTGGAAAAGAACGCCTTCTTGGTGGATGATCTTGCATGTGAAAAGAGGAAGAACAAGGAACTCTTGGCTGCTGTGAAGAAGGCTGAGCAGCAGGCAAAGAATCGTGCTATCGAGTGGCAGCAGGAGAAGTCTTTCCTCAAAGCCAGGCTGGAGGAACTCAAGGAGGAACTCCATGATACCAAGCTGAGGCACACGACATCGGTTCAAAAAAGGGGGAACGAGACTGCGCTTATGTTTGAAAAAATGTCACTGTCCCACAACACGCTTTTGCAACAGAGACAGGAGACTATCGAGATCACGAGAGTCCTAAAAAGCACCACAGACCAGTTGGTAAAGGAGCGTCTCCGCAATCAGGAACTGTCTTCACAGCTGGAAACAGCCAAGGACAATTGTGTAGACAAGCTGGACACACAGGAGAAAGCCCACGGAAACCTCATAGCAACACTGAAGAAGAAATATGAACATCAGCTGAAGAGTGAACGTCTCTTATGGCAGCAGGAGAAGTCTTTCCTCCTTCAGGAAACACAACAAATCCACCAGACTCTGAAAGACAAGGAGGAGGAGCAGCAGAAGACCGAATCCTCATTAAAGTCTCAGCTGGAAGACCTTCAAAACCGAAGGCCCAGGAGGCAGAGGAGAAAGTGGTACAACCTTTTCTCATGCTTCAGGCCTGAGACCTAATTCTACACTGGAGAAGCGAAGTGATTTCACTTACAGGTGTAGGACTGAAACGGCTCCTCACAAACAACTAATTCTGTGTAAATCTTACTCTTAATCGCTCACTGTCTCCCTCTCTCCTTCTCCCCCCAACACACCTTTCACCCCCCTCCCCCGTATTCCCCCTTCCTTTCTCCCCCAAACCCAGCCATCCCCCCCTACAGAAGTCCCCCTCCCTTTCTCCCTCACAGAGCCCCCTTTTCCCCATGTACACAGATTCCCCCGAAGTCACCCCTCCCTGCCCCTCCTTTTCAACTCTGTGTGCCCCCCCGAGTTTCGCCATGTGACGCTTCCGCATGTTTTCACACGCCACACATCCAATTTCTCACGCAAAAGAGAAAATAAAAATCGGACTTGGGTCAGAGCCGCGTTGGTTACTCCTCAAGCTCCACGACGGCAGCCCCCCCCGTAGCGAACCCCCCCCTCCGTCGACCTTATGGTCACCCAACAAAATCTCACTCCCAAGGGTTTTAAGTTGTCAGCTCTGCTAACGTCACTTATGAAAAACGCTAGCTAGCTAACGTCACTTCGCTGTAATAGACTCACTAAGTGTCCCTGACGAGCCTTAATGCGGAGCCCTGAAGAGGTGTATTTTGATTAGTGATTAGATTGTCAGCAGCCACAGCTTTCCTCCTCATGGCACCGTCACTATGCTGAGACGGCTCCTTAAGGCTTAAAGCAGTTTGGCTAACAAGGCCAACACTAGCTATGTAAACGACAGCCAACAACCAGAGTGTTGATCTAAAGCGTCGATGTGTGACATGAAATGACTTGTCTGAGATGAAAATACATACCTCTATACTGGGCTTTCTCCTCCTCTTCGTCCCTTTGCACCAGAGAGATTGGACCTTTTAATTTTACGTTAGCTTGATGAGAGTGTGCTCGTTTCCTCGCAACGCGCGCAACCATAAGCTCCGATGTGAGGAATCATCTCCCCCCACAAACACACATAGAACTTAATATCAACATATGGTGGAGGCGCCATGATTATTTTTGTTATTGATAATTTTATTTCGTTTATCAATGTTCTTGAGAGAAGGATGTATGCTTAGGGGCACCACTGGAGGGCGCCTTCCACAAATTTGGCACCCTAGGAGGTCGCCTTGGTCGCCTATAGCAGTGTTTTTCAACCTTTTTTGCGTCAAGGCACACTTAAGACACAGAAAAAATCTCATGGCACACCAACAACCGGAAATGATATGAAAATCAATCCCAAACATAGTTTCAGCATGAGCATAATGTACTCTAAGAAATCAGGGAAACGCGTGTTCTATTTGTTGTGTTTTATTAAACTTAACATCATCCTAATGCCAAGATGGCACAGGCTTTATGCCCAGGTATCTCTTAAGCCTAGTTTATGCTTCTGCGTTTTCAGAGCGACGCAGACGCAAGCCACCCTTGCGTGTCCCTTGCGTCGCTTTTCACATCTTCTTGCGTCCTTGCGTGTGTCGAGACATTTTTCTAGGCTTCCGTCGAAAGCGACCCAAGCAACGCAAGCCTCCCGCAGCGCACCAGGCTGCAATTGGTCTGCTAACTACGTCCTTTACGGAGTCTCACATTTTCGCTTTCGTAGCCCGATACCGCCATTATTAAAACGAAGAACGTTTACGAGAGAACTGATCAGATTGAAGAACTTTTGTCAGAAGAAATGCGTAAATATGACCGCTTATACAAGCCATCATTGGCGGGTTGTAGAAGCGGGTTGGATTCACGGAGGGAGATCGCTGCAAACGCCGGTTTGCTGGTCGAGAGGAACAAAGTTGTGGAGGAAAATACGAGACAAATGTGTCCTTGATGAAAAGCAGCAGTGGCGATGCACGGGGCAATAAAGTCATGATAAATAAATAAACAAATAAATAGACGTGACTTTCTAGTGCAGGGGTCTCAAACTCAAATCAGCTGCGGGCCAGATGCAGCCCACTTCAACCGAACGCGGGCCAGACTAGCGTCCGAACGGAATGGTCGACAATAACACAACTTAACACTCACTTTCAAAAGCAGTCATTGAACCCCACCCTGGGGGATCGGTCCGAATGAGACTACAACACTAGTCCTCCTTTAACTCAGCGGGGGAGACCTAAGGTCATGTGACCGTGGAATTCCTTTATAGCCAAACGTGAAGTTACGTGAATCGAAGCTGCGTAGTAATGGACGGAGACGCTCGTCAGTGACGTCAGATGATTCATGTGTTGTTAGTGTGAGTCGTAAAGGAAAACTTTATTAAACGAGCGATGCTAACGGTTAGTCACATGATCACCTGCGCGAAAGAGGGCAGGAAACTGAATTTCACCCTCCTGCTCTCTGCACCTCGGCCTACACACGACCCGCCCCCCATGTCAGTCACATGCATGCCACGTTCACTGGACAAGCACACAGTAGGAAACCAGAACATCATAACATGTCCCACACAGCAGCTGACAGTGGGGTTACAGTATAAAACTTGCGGGCCGCACTAACATTACACTTTCATATTAAGGATGGGGCCACAAAATATCGTCCCGAGGGCCGCAATTGGCCCGCGGGCCGCGAGTTTGAGACCCCTGCTCTAGGTCGTCTTCTACAAAACACGTCACTCCGCCTGTTGTTCTGGCGGTGAATTGCTCTGCAACACACGCAGACCCATGAATTGAAACGAGTGCGTCGACGCAAGGACGCAGACGCAAACGCAGAAACATGCGCCGGCCTTAAATCTCACTTTACAATTGCCGCCTCAGCAAATCTGCTTATTAATTACGCTGCGTAGCGCCACCCACAGGCAGAGGGGAGTATTGAGCCTTCATACCACCAACAGCGCGAGACACATACACACAAGTTGGCTCTTTTTTTTTTCACCAATGAAGTGACAGTATGTAAAAAATGATTTTTTTTCAAGGCACACCTGACAGCCTCTCGCGGCTCACTGGTTGAAAAACAACTGGCCTATAGGAAGGGCTGACCCTGCTGTAATCAATCAAAAGCTTTTGTCACGGGTTCATGACGGCTTCGCTGCAACGGTCACGGCTGACTTCAGACCGAGAGCGTTCACACAGTCGCGTACGACGTGCCCAGCTCACCGGCCGACTAACCACAATATACCGTTCATCTCCCCCACAGAGCGATCAAACAGTGGCCTCAAGAACCATGGAAGCAGTCACTGTCTGCTCTCCTGTTTGATTGCCCTCAAGACTACAAACAAGCCGAAGGGAAATGGATATCTGAATACTCTAGGAGTCATTGAGCGGCGGGCACTTGTTCGACCTCAGCCAGCGCATCCGCTGAGGCCCCCTCAATACGGTGGAGCGCTACTGTTGGTCGGAGGTCTGGAAGGACGCGGCGACGGTCTGAAGTGGAGACACACAACTCGGTACGGTGTATTGACTTAACATTAAAAAAAAATTTAAATCAATGTTTTTTGATCAGAAACTTCCAGCATTTCAATATCTAATTACTAAATGAAGGAAATCGATGTCCTCCGCTCATGACACAATCACACCCACAGGCACGAAGGAAGGAAAGAAGTTCCACTGCCACAGAGCGGACATCTGTCCCGGCAGTGACGATCGCTAACCCTCCAATGCACTAATACGCTGCGTTTATTATTCTGTAACCTGACGTATACTTTCCACGGCTAACGTTAGATGGTTTAGAATGAGCATAACTTTCAGGTTCCTACACAGTTAAATAGTGTTCGTATAACAGCTTGGCAAGAAAATGAGTAGATGCCCGTCGCTGTAGAAAAATACGAAAAGTAATAAAGCAACAAGATCCTCCAACGTGGATGGCAGAGCAAAATCAAGGATATTGCGTTTTCATTTTTTGGCACTGAATCCAGGTTGTGTGTAAAAAGAAATCCCGAGGCTATTGTGCATATTGAAGAACAAGGTCTGTCCTTGGGTCCAGTCACAATGTTGAACTATGGAAGTGGTGACGCACAGGAAAGAGACGGGAAGAATGTGATGAGTGAGGCCGCCGGAGGCGCAGATTAACCACCAACGTCGTGCCCTTGGGATCTGCATTAGGAGTCATCCGCTTTAAGGAAAGGTCACTCACCCCCCCGGAGAGGGTTCAAGTTCAACAATAAAGTTAAGGTAAAATAAAGGATGAATGGATTTTGTTCAATCTCAGAAAAACACTTTGTTCAAGGGCAATGCCGGTGTCAAACCGACAGAAAATCCCTTCTTCAAGACGCAGGAGACAGAATATCCCATGGGTTGAGTTTTTTTACTTTAGAGATTTACTGACTGAATGAATTATAAAAATAAAACAGGGAACGACAGACAATACATCTATTAGGGTGTAAAGAAGCATTGCCGTGTATCATTCAATGATCCAAAATCATTGATCGCAAAGTGACAATTAGGGCTGAAACTAACGATTATTCTGTTTAATAGATTAATTGGTCAATTATCTCTTCAATAAATCGATGAATCGGATAAAAAGCTTTAATTTCCAACCCTTTATTCTAAAACAGAACTGCAAATTCACATTGCAAAAATACTTCAGAAAGTACAGGTTGGTCCTTGAACATAATTTATAAAAAAGAAAAATACATATCAGAAATTTTAACAGGTTTTGTTTTAACATCAGAACTTGTTCTCTGTAATACACTCAAACTCTCACACCTCCATGTTCACGTGGTAATAATTTGATGAATAAGCTTCATCATTGTGGTGCAAGTGAAGTAAATGTATACAGCTAAGAAACAACCAAGTGCTATGAGACAAATTTAAAATTTGTAAATAAATGCATTCGAGGCTTCTTAGATTTAATGGATAACCGTGTGTCTCCCTTTAGAGGCGTAACATCAACTACCGTATAAACCACAGTATATGCGCACTAGACTACCGTAAATGACAGCATTAAAAAGTACAACACACACAAATATATTTGTCAACAATATCCGATCGCGCATCTCCGCAACTCATTGGGGGACGTTCTAATCGAGCGTCACAACGAAATCGATAATGAAATTTGTTGCCAACGCTTTTGATAATCAAATTTGATCGTTTTCATCGATTCGTTGTTGCAGCCCTAGTGACAATATCAGTGTAATGTGCAATATTAGTTCCATTTTGCTGTGAGGCACGACAGCGAGTGTGTACGCTTTAGAGAGCGCGATAGTGTGTGATGGCGAGTATAGTGTAAATAGTGGAGGCTAACTAAAAGGTAGAGAGACCTTTAGGATTGACTAGTTCATTCATATTTTAGAGAAAAGCCGTATGATAGTTTGTTTCCTTATTTAAATACATTTGAGTGTTTGCTCCGTTCCTGATGTCTTATTTTGTTTCACGTTTGTCACAATTAAATATTTCAGGTCAAACACATTTTTATATTAAACAAAGATAACCAGAGTAAATAAAAACCTTTTGTCAGAAGCTGCTTACGCGGTTACCTGCATGCGTGGTCTGCCAAAAAATGGAGTGATTAAAAAGATGACATTTGTAAGCACTGTAGAACCAAGCCCTTGATAGTAATATCTGGTATTCAAAAGCTAATTACCTCTCATCAGCAGCAGTTAGGGTAAACCTGTGTTTGGAGGAATCTCTAGTGCTTGTTTGCCTCCTGTAGACTCTGAAGCACCAACGCTAGCTCTGATTTACTCGTTACTCGGCCGGTTAAATGACATCAGCGGGTTTGGATGGGATCAAACGCACCATCGGACAAAGCATCGGGCAGACCCTTGTGCATCGGTGGATCAGACATGCTTGATAACGTGTCACAGATACACGTCTGCACGAAGTTTCAGGAGGCTGCATTCATTTTAACTGAATAAAAAACGTTCAAACAAAGAATCAGTTACTGTGCGACACTCACTTGGTTCTAAAAGATGAAGTCGGGCTCCCTGGTTTGTCTGGTAGGCCAAATATTTGGTGAAAAATCGACAGAGCCAAAGCATACATGATTTATAAAAGTACCTGCAAAGCATCTGCCATAGTAACGTGGTTTTTGGGTGCCTGGTATTCCAGCATCAAAGTGCACATTATGTTGAACAAAAGGTAAACAATGCTCGGTGTTCGGGGGTGTGAAATAGAGATGTGGGGGCCGGGGGATGACCTCTGGATGAACTGACCCGGATTGGCAATTGCTTGGATGAGCCGGTAATGAACCACCGTGGCATTGGGTCTCCTGGACTCTTCTATCTATCTCGAACTATAGAGTGTTCAGCAAAACAACAACACGAAGAATCTAGTTGGTGGCAAAAAAAAGGGAAAAAAAGAAGGGAAAACATGCGATAGAATTACAATGTTGGTGGGGCGGCGGTCTGTCTTTGCATGCTATCATACATCTACAACTCGACCCCGGATCAAAAGACGGGGGATTTCCCTTCACTGGCATCTTCTAATGGATAGTTACAGGATGTTCAAACAGGGTGAGGGCCATGTCATATTTTTCTCTTTTGGCAAGTCACGGCACACATTTGCTCCAACCTGAAATTATTTGAGACGCTCTGCATTCATTACGCTGAAGATCGCACGGGATCACACTTCTACAACAAAGTGCTAAAAGCCTAGAGATGTAGACGATGTCTGCTGACGGGAGTCTGGTCTCCTAAATATGTCCCATACTTTGACCATGGAACTATCACAAGCCATTATTTTACTACACAAAGGCTCATGCAGTCGGTTGCCTTTGGTCAGTGCGGACTGGATCCATTTGCCGGGAAGCCTCCAGAATGCACCATGTCGGCTTCTTGTTCTGCTCCTTCTCACAACTATTCAATGGAATGGAACTGCACTCAACTTGCCGGCAGACTGAAGGCTGTAAACCCGACCTGCGCATTTCACGTCGCACAGTAGGTAGCGGCATGATCACTGTTTACGCATCACCATCACGCAAAAACAAAATGAAAACTGCCATGGGTGGCCATTTGCAAACAGCAATTGTTATTATTAGGTTTTATCGAATTAGGTTTTTTCTGTGGTTCGGTTTTCTCTCTTCCAATTACTCTGCGTCGACATACGATGAAATATATATTTTTTTCAAGGATCAAGACATCAACCATCTGTCAATCAAACTATTGAGTCGGGAGCCGAGCCCGGATAAGAAATACGCCATCTCCAGTTGTGATGTCACTGATGCTACTGCAGCATCCACGCTCTTTGGGAGCTGCCGTTTGTTGGTGTTTTGAAAGAGCAATCGACTCACCGGCCCGTAAACCGTGCACAAAGTTACGAGCACGGTGTGACGGACAGAGAGGCGCCACGAGTCACATTCCTGTGTACGATGTTTCATTCTTGTAATTATGGTGTGACATAGTTACAGCTACATCCAAGTTAAATATTAGCTAGCTTTTGTTTTGTTATTTATGAATCTTCACTGTTAAAATGCCTAGGCAGTTAGTAGGCTCAGTTTGGGTTTACAAAGAGCTTGAGCTTTAACATGCACATTTTTAACATCACATTTTTAATAGCTTAGATTCAGACTACTACTAACTACATACCTCTACCTATACCTTACCAGTGCCCTCGGTCCCAGCCCGGCTCCAAGACTGCACCCACACAGGGACAAAAGAAGAAACTATTGTAAGAAAAAACAGGAAAGTTTGGGAACCCCAAACTTCCCTTTTCCAGGCCACATCTACCAGCTCTGACTGGGGGATCCCAAGGCGTTCCCAGGCCAGTGAAGAGATATAATCCCCGGGGACTCTTCCCAGCTGGCCGTGCCTGGAACACCTCCCTAGGGAGGCGCCCAGGGGGCATCCTCACCAGATGCCCAAACCACCTCAACTGGCTCCTTTCGACGCAAAGGAGCAGCGGCTCTACTCCGAGCCCCTCACGAATGGCTGAGCTTCTCACCCTATCTCTGACCCTCAATTTCCACCAACTCCAGAACGGCTGCGTAACGGCTCCGGCACGGCATTAAAGTCGATGTGTGTATTTCCACTGACTGCGGGACGGCTACGTTCCGACTCCGGCGATCTGCAGCCCTCCGGAGCAAATACGCAGAGCTTCTATTTTTGCCGGATGCCGGCGCGCTGCGCAGCACTACAGGGCAGAGTACGCAGGACAGGAAGGCAACAAATCCGGACCTGGTGGGTATTGACGGACGACGGAACACGGAGCTGTTACGCAGCTGAGCAGTTACGCAGCCGTTCCGCATTTGGTGGAAATCGGAGGTTAGGGAGACGCCAGCAACTCTCCTGAGGAAACCCATTTCGGCCGCTTGTACCCGTGACCTAGTTCTTTCGGTCGTGACCCATCCTTCATGACCAAAGGTGAGGGTAGGAACAAAGATTGACCGGTAGATCGAGAGCTTTGCCTTCCGGCTCAGCTCTCCCTTCGTCACACTGGTGCAGTAAAGAGTGCAATACCGCCCCCGCTGCTCCGATTCTCCAGCCAAACTCACACTCCATCTTCCCCTCACTCGTGAACAAGACCCAGAGCTACTCCTTCACTTGGGGTAAGGACACATTCCCTATCTGGAGTAGGCAATCCATCGGTTTCTTGCTGAGAACCATGGCCTGGAGAGGTTACGGCTGTCCAGTAACAAACAACCGCTCGGGTTCAGATCAGAGAGGCCATTCCTCCCATTCACGCCTCTCCAGTTATCTCCATCGTCGCCCACCAGATCTAACTTGTAACGCTCCACCTCCCGCACAAGCTCCGACTGCTTCCCCCCCAGAGAGGTTACGGCTGTCAATACAGTAGATTAACCAATTAATCGCACATTTTGATATTCATTAATTGCGACCGGAAGTAAACAAAGTGTCTGTACATCAGACGTCACACCACACCTCCGTCCGGCACCAAGCAGCCACAGTCTACTGGGATCAGCGGCAGCTTTTATTGAGTTTGTATGAACTAGGCGATGGAAGAAGCCGAGCCGTTAAGAAAGAACACTTCCTACTTAGAGCGTTTGCACCCAGCAGTGTTTTTTTTTTGTACGCCATCCCTGTGGCACAGCGACTACCCTTCAACTCAAATACCCCGTGGGAAAGACACTTTTAAACCCTGAGGACAAAGACACTCTCTGGCATTGGGCATATGCATCAGCAGACCTGACAATATGACAGAGAGCGGCTGCACACTCGCAAGGTCACACGAGAGGACGAATGGAAGAGCAGGCCGGATCACGCACACGGCGACATAAGGGCAACAGGAATGGAGACGGACAAAAGACAAGGGGACTGGTGCGGTGGGGGGGGGGGTGATTCAACAAAAATGTGGTGTCAGCATCCCCGGGGCCAGCAGGGGAGCGTCAGGCGAGTTGACGTGGGACGGCAAAGTCTCACCACTTCCTCATCTCCCACATCTCCCTTTGTCTCTCTTCCATCCAGCACAAAATACAAAACAAATGGAGGAGGGTTCGTACCAAATCAAATGTCAAATAAAAGCATCTGTAGTGCATGCAGTGCCAAGGAACTGCAGTGGGATAATTGGTTGGCTGTTGTATGTGCGGAGGAGATATGACCCATTGCAAACACGGCTATTTCTCTTAAACACACACAGACACACACACGTTTCGTTCTCTGAGGGTCAATAAGAACAAAGACGCAGCTCAAAAAGCACAAACCCTGCTGTAAATACAGACGGTGATTCCCTTTGCAGTACACAAGTGAAGAGTGGAGGGCTCTGCAGCAAGAGTGCACACACACACACACACACCTCCACAGAACAAGGTAATGAAGTGTGCGCCGATGATTGGACAGAACCCCCGCGGGAGGCACAGCGCAGCAATATCGCTGCTACCGAGGTGAGTAATAGCACCGCTACGTCTTCCTTTCCAAAGAAACCACCGTTGGCACCACCTGTGCACCCGCTGACACATAACACCAGAGTCCGCAACGCTCTCCTCCTGCAGCCCGCAGTCCACTGTTCCAGTGCAAAGGCCCCTGGTTGGGACACCAACGCCGCCTTCCTACCCGGGCCGCTTGAACGGGGCAGAAAAACATGCCACGCTTGTTTTTTGTGAATATTCAGAAAGGGGGCTTTAATGCAGCGACTCTGCTCGTGCCCTCAGGTCAGTGCTCTTTTGATGCCTATCGCATGAGCGGAAGCAGTGTGTGCGTGCGCCCGTGTGTGTGTGTCCGTCCCACTGGGTCGCTGATTGCCAGAGCACTGCACAGATGTTAAGCGGTTGCCGCAGTGAACGCCTCTGGTCCCAAGAAGGCGCCGTTACACAATACCCACCCGCCCCCTTTGTTTCCCTCAAAAGTTAAAAATGTTGTTAACAGTGCTTCCATTGTTGGCGCTGTTAGCACAATTAGCTGCTAGTTGACCGCAGGAGCCATCCGGGTCGTAGCTGCCGCTGTGTTTGAGTTTTGACCAAAACCGTACAACTATTTGCAAACAGTATAAAAAGGTATCTTGTACTGAGAAGTTTCAAAACTACTTGTGTAGTGAGTACAATTTTTTCTGATTTTGTAGATATATTAGATTTGCATCCTAATTCTACAGTCTATCTTGTATCTGAACCAATCTGTTAAGACAACTGAGGGATATTCGTAACAGAAGAGACAAGTTGATCTGCAAACTGGCAACGTTTTTTATTGAATCAAAGTATAAAGAAGCAGAATCTGCCATTCGGAGTGTCCCTGAAAGTGTTCCCGACTTTCAGATGGTCCTCGCCGGTGCACTGCCATTTTTAAAAGGCAGCCCAGACACTTGCTTGTTTGTGTGCGTGTGGGTCATTGTTTGGACGCCGGCTGGCTGACAGCACTCTGACTATGTAGGTCATCGGGCCGGGTTACGACACAGCTCGATAGTTTCACTTCATTGACAGACAGTCACCAGAGTAAATGCACGTTGGCCGCTGTTTTTAGTCTAAAAGGTAATCATGTCATACAAATAAAAAATGTCTTCTCAGAGACATTTTCACTACAAAGAGTTTCTCTCTTCGTGATTTTCTTTGACAAAGAAGCACTGAGATGTAAAAAAGAAAAAAGAAATTGGAAAATGCATGTCAGAAGTGGTGAAATGCCATGAAATAGTCATTTAAAGCTGGTATTCCGATACAGGCCGACTCTTAAATAATGGCCAAGACAAACCAATGAATGCTGGTTGCCAACAACAACGGCGCGGCATATTCTTCGCTTCCAGGACCCTGAACCGGGCTAAAAAGATTGTGCCCCTTCCATCTGGCAGGAGGCTGAGGTCCATCAGGACCAAGACCTCCCGCCACACAAAGAGTTTCTTCTCGTCGGCAGTTGGGCTCAACAGAGCTTGGATCCCCAATGACTGACTCTGACATCCCACCGTTCACTGCCTTCACGCTCCACACCACTTACTACTTTCTGCTCGTTGGTGCACTTTATTTTTTACTTTTAATTTAAATTCCTATTGCTATTGTTGTTCTTGCACTATGTTGTCTCATCTGTCTTGTTGCCCACTGTCTTGTCTGATGTTATGCACCAAGACAAATTCCTTGTATGTCAGACATATTTTGATAATAAATGTTCCTGATTCCTGACGCATGATGAATCCATCATTATGGTCCACAGCGCGGCATCCATTGGGACTCACACCAGTCAGGCGCCCTACCTTTGCTGCTCCAACAGAACTAATCGTTTCATGGAGCATGTAAAGTGGGTAAAATAAGTATTGAACACGTCACCACTTTTCTCAGTAAACATAATTCTGCATTGACATGAAATTTTCACCAGATGCCAGTAACAACCAAAGCAATCACGCTGTTGCCAGTTCGTCATGTACCTCTCCTCAGGCGTCCCCACCACTTTCCTGACCTCTGTTGGTTGTTTTAGTATCTGCCCAGTGCCCACCACTTCTGTTCCTTTTCCTTCTGCCGATTTTAGATACCAAACATTGCCGGTCCTCGACAAACATCTAAAGAATAAAAACCCATCTGTGACTTCGACATCTGTCCATGAGTCCTCCAGTGAAACCCTTAATATATTAATTAGCAATAAACACCTTTTGAAAACATAAATTAAATAAGCCTGTCTCGGTTTTCAAGGTGATAAGTTGTAAATTGTTTTGCTAACAGTAGCTGGAATTGTAGAACAACTGAATAATTGTTGGATCGATCGCCGAAATTCTTCCGCATCAGTCTCCCTTTACTGTTCATGGCATCAATAAACAGACCACTGTGTGCTTCCAGCCTGTGGTATAAGAGTTTCATTTAATATTCACTTAATACTCTGCAGGAGACTCAGATTTTCACTTAAGTAAAACAAAAGACCCGTGAAAGAAAAGGACACGCGCGCAAGCTTAAGCGCACACTGCACCTCAAAGTGTTGATGGAAATGTAAGTCTCTTAAAGAAAGCTGCGTGGAAGGTCGAGGTGCTGAAAACTCACACGTCTTAATTTGAGCACATCTTTTGGCAGCATGAGGGTGTGTGGAGAAGAATTCAACGAGGTGCGTGTGATTCTGTCTCATAGGCACACACGCGCTGACAAAACTGACAGAAGGAAAAAGCCAAAGTGACATTACAGAGAGCCTCGGAACACAGAAGCGGGGTGAGCCGCGCAGTGATGAACTGGCGGCGTGACCCTACGAGTCAAAGGGCTGAGAGCCAGAGCAGCATACGGGCAACGCGGCACGCTTCCTCCTCACAGAGGCCAAACCGGACCAACACACTGAGTATTTGTGGTCTCTCCTTTATGCGGCCAACGCGTTATTTGGATCAACGATGATCTGCATAACATGCGATGGCAAATATATATATATATATATATATATATATTGTTTCTATTGTTATATACGTTTCTTGTAAGGAAATCAGGTTTAAATTAATTATGGATATTATAAACAAGCAAACAACAATTGATGGCAAATGTATTAACCTTTTATTTGAATCAAGTGCCATTTTCAATGTAAACATTACACAATAATTACACAATGTTTGGATCAATGCACAGAACCCCGGATTTTCAACCACATTGTAGGGTCGCATGTCTTTACAGATAAACTTGTTACTGTGATGTTGGGTTTGGTGCTGGCGAGGCCTGAGGTGTCTGCAGAGCTGGAGTTACCTGCTGCTGCTGCAGCGGTGACGCTGCTGGAGGTCCTGACTGTCGGCGTTGTTTAATCCCACGGCGCCTTAGTAGATGGCCGGAAAGATTCGTGGTGTTTCCGTAGTTTTTTTATTTGTCTTCTACATATTCTACAAACAGCGACTGACTTATTTAGAACACCTCCGTATTGGCAAAAGCCAAAATGTTTCCACGCGCTGGATCGATAAGTTGGTTTGCAAATGTCTCGCTCGCAGTCGTCTCCTCCACGCTGTGTTTGTTGTTGTTCAGAGTTTCGTGCGGCTGCCGCTGCGTACTGATGACGTCACAGACAGGCAGACTGAATCGAGTAACGTTTAACGTGTCTAAAGTGCTAAAAAACAAACACGATCGATTATTTACCATTTTAAATCAATATATGCAGGAATATAAATCGATTAATCGATTCAGTGAATGGGGTTGAGTTGTTATTTACTCTGACTGACACACACACGCACGCACACACACACCACGGCAGCCCCGTCACCCCACACCAATGCAAAAACACCAGCAATGACATCCATCCATGCAATGTTCATGATTGATTCAAATTAATGAAAAAATACTTAACCCAAAATAATCCTGGAGGTGTTAATTTGCACGCCTGCAATGATGTAGATAGAATATCTATGTTGTATATTTGAACAAATTACACCAGCAAGAGCAGTCCCAGCAGCAGAGCCGATAGGAAACATGTTATGATGCATCATTGATGGCGTGAGGACACATACTGTTGGAGCAGCCAATCAAGAAAAGTCCAGACACGATGAAACTAAATGCTGTGAGGAAGCTTTTTCAGACACTCGCTCTGTGAAAACTCTCAAAAACAAATCAGCGATATGCAAAGGAATCCGCTCATTGTGAAGCCATTACATAGTCGCCAAAAGCACCCGAGCCCGCTGCCATGGTCTGTGAACCGGAGGGAAACCACAGGGAACAGTCTGCACCACCACATTTCCAAATATGTTGGGTTTCTTTGTTACACATATATAACATTACTAAAACAATTCGGTCAAAAACAACAAAATGAATCCTGCAGTGGGGGTTTGTTATTGTTTGTGTAGAGTCTAGTGGGGCTTATTTTTGTGATTTGCTTTTGAAGTAAGCAAATGACCTGCGACTTCACGCACGTCGAGACAACCAGCAAACATTCCACTGTGGCTCGCCCAGACTTTCCACTACCAGAAAAACAATAACGCTGCTCTCCATCGCAACTGCAGGCCGAGAATTCCACAAAATGAACGACTCGTCTCAAGTATTCCCGAAAAGGTGTGGAACACGCGTTGACCAAATTCCGCGGCCCGGCCATGTAAACATTTATTCTGTGTAGCACAGTGTCGTTTCGTTCTTTAAAAGGAACATATAGTTAAGAGATTAACCTAAAAACGGTGTGTGTGTGTGTGTGTGTTTTTGTGACTGCACGTGGTGCTGCATCCCTGCAGCAGCTTCTGTACGAGCGATGACATAAATTGCCCAGGGCCGGAACAAATCCTGACCTGTTTTATAGAAACAAAAAGGGACCAAATTAAAATGTTCCCACTGAGTGAGCAGACAACACAAATATGCCCCCATGGGCTGGCAGCACCTGCTACGCCCCCGATGGCGTTTTCATCCACTGTGGCATCTCTATTGGCTCTAAGAACCACCTGACCAGAGAAAGAGAGGCTCAATATTTAAAAACATTGTGTTTCTACGTTTTAACTTGTAAGGTGTTACTAGTGGAACTTCCAAGGAATTTGTTGTTCACTAACCAGTTGACACTAGTGTGTGGTAGGGGATGACTCTCGGAGCAGGATCGGATATCAGCAGTCCATTCAATTTAATTGTTTATAAACTAAGCATTATACACTGGAATTTGAATTCCGCTTTAAGTTTGGAGCTGATCTGTTATAAATAACATTTAGTTCATCAATATCTGGTCTATATGTACTTGTTTGTTAATAACTACATAAAGAGTAAGTAAAGCACTGGGATACAGCTTGCTAATCTTAACTGTATCGGCCGGTACCAGAAGCAGACGTAGCACTGAGGAAACCACCCCGACTCTGTGGTGATACGTTCCTGTAGTAGCTCTTTAGCAGTAGATCTGAACAAACCACGGCCCTACAGGGAGCGTGAGGTGTTCTGGGACTTCAGATGGGCCTTGAGGGAGTCAACCCGAACCCTAACGCTTTGCTCATCAATGCCAATAACAGCCTATGCGCAATTGTGCTAACTAAAAGGGGGCAAGGGCCTGAAGAGGCGGTTCTTTCACAAAGGGTATTCAGCCAGAAGGTATTCCGGTTAATTGAGGAAGTCTATGACACACTGCCGGGGCGCGACCTCGTCGCCCAGAGTCACCCCGGCACAGACAAACGCAATCTACCGGTCAATTCCGAGCTTCATTGACCCTTTGTAATGGGAGCGTGTTAGCGAGCTCGCCCAGGACAACTCGCTAAGAGGCACTATATTCTTCTTAATCTCGCTCCCCCGTTCCCTTCTATATATAGCAGTATCACCAGGGGCACCGTGCACGGCTACATAGAATACGGACCACAGGGAAACGCAGAAGGTTGATGAATGTGAGCAGGGTAAATGAGCACAATCTCTACAAACGTATGAAGGAGAATAAAGTTGTTCGAGGGTAGAACCAGGCTAACTGACCACATTTCATAAATCTCTGTCATTTTAATACTGACTCTAGGTGACTTACACAATGAAACACCACCATACTGCTGGAGACCCGTGCTGCGTTCCTAAGCTAGCTGCTAGGCTAAGCGACCTGCATCTCAACATCTAACGTTACCACCGCTGTGTCCCTAAAAGACACTGGTTTGAAAACATCCTGCTAAATGTGGGGAGATTGTTGGTACTTCAAACAAGCAGGAAGAGTCGCTAGTTTTTTTTCTTCTTCCACATGTTAGAATTCTGCCTCCAAGATGATGTGTGTGAAATGTGTTTAGTTTTGAGTTTAAAATAACATTAACAATTAAACTAAACTAAAAATGCACGCTTTAAGAGCTTACTCATTGCTTTTAAGATTTAGTCTTAAGAAAAGCATTCATTAAAAACATCATTGTAAAAACAACATTCATTAATCACCATTAATCAAGATTAATGAATTACAAAATGTGCGATTAATACATTTTTTATTTTATCCATCGACAGCCCTAATATATAATCTGTTGGTTTACATAACCAGCTGCAAAGTGTTGCATTGATCCCGACGAGATGTCCAATCAGCTGTGACCTCACAGAGGCCTCATCCTGCCCTTTGTATTGCTGGTGGACACACGCCCTCGCGCACTATCGACTGTACTCTCATATTTACGCACTGATGCTAACCTGTTCTGGCATATGGATTAGCCCCTCCGAGAACACACATCTTTAGTAAAAGTGAAAAGAGGTCACAAAATTCCTCAGACACAACAAAAAAAAAAGGAATGAAAAGACTTGTTTTCCCAGAGGAAAGAAGTAGAAAGACACATTAAGCATTCTGGAGTGTCTCAATTCCCATGTGTACAGCTTAAACAATGGCCATAACCTGCTCTCAATGACAGTGGTGATGGAGCGACATTGGACACCCCCTCCAGGGAGGTCAAGAATGCATTAGCAGGCAAGCCAAAAATACTAATTTCAATACTAGCTTGTAGCAACCTTTTGTCCAACACTGAATTATGTTTATCACTCAGATCGACAATCTGATATTAATTACCTCTACCTGGGCCTCTGATTATATACACTATAGAGAAAGGATTAGCATGAAATTGTCTGATTTTGTTGACATCCACAAATGCTGACAGTAGACTTCTTCTTTGTAGCGGTTGTGAATGGCAAAGTGCACTTACCCTGGCACGCCTTGCAGGCCGAGCACAACTCAGAGGCAGGAAGGAGCTGCTTTAGTGCACTTTGGCACAACAGGCAGAAAATGAGTCTTGCCGCTAAATACAAAAGTCAGATTTAAAAAGCACATAAATACAAAAGCACATATTGCTCGACATTCCCCTTTCCTCCTAACAAGCTTATCCCCAAAAATATGAAAAATCAAATCGCTTGGATTTAAGATTGGTGCCGTTGCTCTTTTAGTAAAAGATATTCGTATTAGTTGCCTCCATCCTTTGTTCAACTATACGTGTGCAGTACACCGGACAAGTGTATACTATTGACCCTTTACGTGGCCAACAGGAACAGCTTTAATCAAATGAAAAAAGGCAACCAAGGCTGCCCACCACTCTAAGACCAATACAAAATGACACGGTGCATCTTTAAAATCCTCTACAGTTGTTGGTCCAAGGCTTTGATGCTAACACACAGACTGGTGTCCGATACCACCGGTTCAAGCCTCTCTTTCACGCTGCTCTGTAGCTTGAAGTTAGTAAGAGAAGCACTCGAGCAAACCTTATCTGTGACGGCATGTTTTTCAATATGTCCTCCAATTAAAAGCGTTGAGGAGCTCAGACTGCTGTGTTTGCAGTAGCAGCTATCAATTACTTGAAAAACAGTCATTTCATTTTTGAGTCAATTGCAGTATTTATCTTCGTTTGCAGCGGTTAAGAGCACGCTAACTTGTAAATAATTAAAAATGAGGTAAATAACTCTTAAGGCTTTGCAAGTCTCTGCATACACATTTCAGTGGTATCGGCTATATGTTAATATACAGTCTAAAGATCTTTTTCACAGTCTTTTTTTTGTGTGAACAACATGCAACACATGGGGGCAAAAATAGAAAAAAAGAAGAAAAAAAAAATAACACCTTCGTTAGAATCTTTAGAAAAGGCCCGGCAGACACACAGCTGAGCCGCGCTGCTCTGACCGGTTAACGCAGGCGAAATAAAAAGAGAGGTTCCCCTACACACAGCTCACGTTCAAGCAAAACAGAACGGAGCCTTTTGTGAAGCCTCCCAATGGGACCCACACACACATACATGTTGCTGCCACGTCAAAATTTGCATAGAATTTTTAAGTCAATTACGGTTGAGTTTGAGCAAAGAAAATTTTGATTCATCTTCTGCTTTACTTCATTTGCAGAACCATCAGGGCACATGACGGCCCACGTTATCCCTGATTATCATCATGAAAGCAATCAAAGCAAAAAAACATCTTCGGTATTAATCAATAATGATTTAAATATGCGTGAAATCTACTTTCTGCAGCGATAAGAGACCACGTTAAGGCAGATGAATTCACTGGACTTCTTGGTCTGCTCCTTTCCACTCATGTCATTGAATGTGGCAGGTAGGAACTACGTCCGCATTGGGGCTGTTCAATGCATTAATATAGTTGTACCATGGCACACATGTTGGGTTTCCCTGGTTTTAAAGGCTGTAATCTAGTCATTCAATTCTTCACAATGAAGTATTTTATTGTGCCACTCAGGCAACAGGTCTCAGTCGTGCTCCCGGCCCACTTTGTGTCCTCTCCTCCCTTTACAGGGACTCTAGTGTGTGTGCGTATGTATGTGTTGTGGTGGTGGGAAGGCGGGATCATCGGATAAATTGCCCACATGCTTTCCACACTTGAACTGTGCTCTGAACTCAATGCAGCTGGCATGTGTTCTGGCTTGAGGATCCGAACCCGGAGCGCACGCTCTTGATGCTTAATGCGTCCTGGCGTGATGATGAGATAAATCTGGGGTAAAAAGAGAAAAAGTACTGCAACCCCTCTGCGTCTCTTCCGCATCAGAGCCTACGTATGTTCACGTGTGAACTGGGAACGCTTCAATTACATCTAACGTGCCTTTTATTTAGAGCGAGAGGGCCGTTTGAAGCTCCTAACAGATGTACAAACTTTTTCCCTTATTAGGTGGAAACTACGATCTACTGATAACTAAGTGTGAGAGAAGAAAACAGGATGTGTGTTTCAGGAAGAGCAGACAGGATGCGTAGTGGTACGCAACAAATGGATCACGGGTGGCCGCTGATAACGAGCCAGCGGAAGTCAAGAGAGTTTAGTTCATTCGGCAAATGTTTTTTCCCCCCAAAAGCACTTATAGACAAAGAGCGGGACTTCCGTTTGTAAAACGTTGTAAGCTTTATTGAAGAAACATGCACAACAGTACAAACGGAGGGGTTTTTGAGGCACTGCTGGGGGAAACAAATACGCTCAGGAAGGCACCAAGAACTGGAGGCAGCTGCAGAGATTTTATTTCACGGTAGACGTGTGATCAATATTTGGCTTGCAAACAATCATTCATCTCGACCAAAATTGGTATTAATTTGGTCCGGTAAAGACAGTGGGACAATCGTCACAAACCCCCCCCGGGTAATTAAAGTTACCCAGAGTGAACAACAGCCAGAGACATCAGCACAACGTGTGAGCGTAACAGAACACACACACTTTGGACGGCTGCTCAGAGCTCCCTCCCTTTCAACTTGTTATCTTCTGCAGCCGTTGCTGTGACACACACACACACACACACACACACACACACACACACACACACACACACACACAGAGGCCTGGTGTAACTGGCCCCTTACGACTTGGTTCTGATCAGGATTTGATAAGGGTGCCGCCCTCAGTCAGTGTTTAGCTTTAGCAGACTACTCACGACTGGATTTTGCCAAACCTCAATTACAGGCACGCGCTCACGCACACAGTGCAGTCCACAGTCAGGGCTTGTAGCAGACTAATGGGATTCTCATGGAACAGAGAGGTTTGATTAAAGTGCAGATGATTATTATTTCCCATGGCGGTCAGTTGTAATAATTAGCGTGGCAATACAGAGGAAAACTAATATTGAAATCAGACAGGAGGTTTTAACAACTTTGGTTCTCAGTGGAACTTTTTTTGCATGGAGGTTCCATACACCCAATGTATGGAATGTTATGCTAAAAATAGCGGTGTGCATGCGATTAACTCCCGATAATGGTCCAAACAATGGTTGACCACCCCAAGAAAAGGCCCTGGGACCTGGGGAGGGGACCAGGAGGGTGTGGTGAGCGTTGGCAATGCACCTACAGATCTACATACTTATCATTTGGAGATATTTACTCAAAAAGTAAGTCTCCATATTAGTGCTGTAATTTGGAAAATGTGAGTTAACATCTTTTTACAGATTCTACAGTTTATTGGTCCCGTTTTTTGTTCTAATCCTGCAATGTATCTATTTTCTTGCTCCAAACTACTGTTAATGTGTTGGCCTTTAGGGATCCCCCTCATGAAAAGAGTATTGGAAATGAACTGTGGCCCAATCTCAATCTCCACTTACAGGGACAGCCGCACTTTGAGGCGCTGACTGTTAAGTTCTGTCCCACTGTCAAATCGTTGAGCGTTTGTCTCTGGGAGACATTTCTAGCCCTTTAGGGACCCTTTCTGTAAGTCAGCATTAAATGCTGTCTTTGCCCAAGGGAATTACCCACGAGTCACAGCAATGTGAGCGTTAAACACAGGATAATCGTTGGAAGCATGGAGACTTAAAAAAAAAGGTGCGAGTTCATACTGGAATATTACATTTACAGAGAATAATTAAGGATTCAAAGACATTAACTCATTTGTTTATTAACTACTTCATCTTGTCATTTAACACGTCCATTGCTGCTTTCATTTTTTACAACCTACATTTTTTTGACGTTGCCACGGTAACGTTATACACATTCGATTCGACACCATTTAAACCCTCATAGTGTCTCAGACTCAGCCACTTAGCACGTGGCGTCAGTGAGAACCCGACGGTTCAGGGTTTGAGGCCGTGCATGAAGTTTGAAGCACAATCACTGAGCCTTTTGTAATATATGAAAGCCTCAAAGCCTGTTGAGGTAAAGACACATGTAGATTCTCATGAACAAGGGTTGGGGGTTACATTTTATTGCCATTACTGCATTCATTGTGGTTCACCATAAGTGAACATTGTTGCTGCCTGAGGTTGTAAAATTCCAGGAATATTCAAAGTTGTAAACTTTCCATGGGAATTAACTAGAATATACGGGAATTAACTGGATATTTTGGGGTAATTTAACTGTATTTACCTCGTCATATATGACAAAACAACATTTTGTTTGCATGCGTTTCCAACAAAAGTTTGTTTTGTCGTAAGCAGACATGCATGCAACCATTTCCCATACACATTTTAAAAATTACATTTTTGACTTAATCCATTTGTGTGGAGAACTTTTTTCATTGAACAAAAACATTAACAACAAATAAAATAGTGTATTTTGTATGATCACGCACCCCTCCCAAAAAAGAATCCACTTAAAATTAATTAGGCTTCTCAAGCTTGTGGTTTCAGTGTTTTCCCCTGAATCCTTTCAGGTCTACGTCAATGTTGCTAGCTAGATCCTTTAAAACGGAACACAGCATGTGCTGCATGTCATACATCTTTCACATCTAGTTTTGAGTTACGTTTTTATTGCTCACCCTTTTATTAGCAGTAATCATGGTTAATGGTAAAATAGTAATAATGATGATAATGACAAAGGCGTTTAAAAACAACAAGTTTTGGGAAATTTTCCACCCCTTTGCAGCACTATTGCTGCCTCAATAACAATAACAAGCATTTTCTCTTTGAGGAAAAAGAAAATAAAGGGTTCTGTGATTACCAGATTTCAAGTTTTATATCTTCTGTCTGCCCGTCTAGTGAATTTATTGCCACTAGCAGCCCACAACAGCCCAGTGTCACACCGAAGTGAAACCATCAGAGAAGAACGCTGTAATTTCTTATGAGCAGCGAGGAGCCGAACGCTGCAGCTTGCGTTCCATCCACTGGAAAACCTACAAACAGCTTTCTATTAACTTTTTTTGACCCCAGATACATCGATACGCACCAGCCGCCAAGTAGACTCATATTTTAACAGAGAGAAATCTGCGGCGTGAGCCACAAGAGACCTTTTTCAAGGACTCTCTTGAACCTCTCACCTTAAGACAATGATGGACAGAAATGGACAGACAGACCATCCAAGTGCTCAAAAATATATTATTAGATATAAAGATATATATAGAGATATTAGCAAAGAAATACCCACAGCGTTTAGGAACCAGGCCGCAAACATGCTGTGCGATTTTCATACTTTTGTGTTTCACGCGTGTCGACTCTTTAAATAACGTAAGTCTTTGGCATACCCGCAGGATCTCTCAGTATTGTGCCACCTTGTTAAATCCTTGCTTTAAAAGATGCAATAACTTTTAAGAAAACACACCAAAGCCGATTCAACCACAGAGAGCGAACGGCTAGCTAGCTAGCTAGCTAACCGCATCACGCTTTAATGCTGCTACGCACAGAACATTAGGAGGAACGGAGTTGCCACTCATATGCAATAGCGAGGGGCTTTTCTCACGTATTTTATGTTTGACTGTTTCCGGTGAAATGCGCGCGCTGGCGGACAGGTAACTGACCCACGTGACGCAGAGCGTCCACAGGTCAAGGTGCATCGTGGGGAGACGTCACTCGGGATTCATCGCTCAGCATTACCGGTCACAGCACGGATGCAGCAAAAACAGGATTCCTCTCGGAGTGTCCACGTGCTTCCCCTTTATGTAAAAAAACAAACTCAGTTGTTGCACTTTTCAGAAGCGAAACGAGGCGCTTCCGAAACGCCGCACGGGTTTGCGCCGCTTCGTTTGAGTACGCAGGTCAGCGCGCGGCGTCCGCTCGGTTCAAACCTCCGCACCGCTCAGCGGGGCTGTGCAAAACATGCGTGCACATACGCACACTGAGGCGCGTACCTGCACCGCGCTAGCTTAGCTTAGCATTCGTGCCACCGTTTCCCCGGGCATCGCAGCTACGTGCCGCGGTCTCCCGGCGAGACCTCCGCCGGCTCCACTGACAGGCAAACGCTGAAAGAGGATGACAGCCATAAATCCCGCTGCGCGCACACACACACACACACACACACACACACACACACACACACACACACACACACACACACACACACACACACACACACACACACACACACACACACGGCTATTTCGCAACGCGAATGGAAGAAGTCCATATGATGGTGAGCCCCCATCCGCATTTCTCCGGGTGAAGAACCGCGTCCTGGATTGTCAGCCTGATCTTACATAAACACAACCGGAACCCAAATCACATTAGCAACCGCGTTCGTCTCATCCTCCGCAAAACCCCAAAATAACACGGCGACAGCCCACTCACGGTTTGCGCCGCGACGTGAAGTTCGTGTTTCCTCGGATCCCTCGGGATCCTCTCCGCCACTTCGCCTCAAAACAAAGGTGACGGCTTCGCTGCGCGTCGTCGCAGGAGGAGGAACGGGAGACCGGGCTGCCGTACGGTCGCGTGCACACTGCGGTGCTCTCAGCCGGCCGTCGGCGGTCTCCTTCGTCTCGGTGTTTCTGTCGCGGTGGGTGACGATGCACGAGCGCCGCCCAGCGGTGCGGAGGCGACACGACACATTTTTTTTCTCTCTCGCGCGCAACGAGGAGGTAAAGGTGTTTGGAATAATACCAACCCAGTGAAACGTTAAATAAATTACCTGTTTACATAACGTACAGAGTAAAAATGTGGGATCCGATTTAAATGACGCCATTATGTTATCAAATGTTGACTTCAGTGGGACATTGCAACGGCTTTGAGTGTTTCCCACCAGATCTTATTTTTGCCTGAATCTTTCGATCCAGACCTCTTCCATCACCAATCTTTTGTTGGACATAATAACGTATACAAACATTGCACAATATACAACACTCACCCAAATGTGGTTCGCAGGAATAATCTCAGATCTCTGAACGAACGTAGTCTCCAAACTCACAAGATTCTCAATTTCATTTGACTTAAGATTTGTCTTTATTTTCATTTTGGCTTGGGTCACTGACATACATTTTCCTCTTCAACTATCAAACTAGATGGTCAAATGGAATTATTGGTTTTATGTTATACCAATACTCGTGCAGTCAAGGCCCGCCGGGCTCTACGAGTGGGATAGGTTTGGGAGTCTTGCTCGTGTCCGTTTTTCAGCAGTAATTTTAATACTAACACAGTGTTTGTGTACAGGTAAAACAATAATCTCATGATGCTACTGTTGATTAAATACTCACACTGAAACACTCAAAGTAAAGCTGACTGCACGGGACACTGTCTCTCTCACTTTGTTCTTGCCTCAATGCTATAAATAATAATTTCATTGTACAGAGTAACCTGTTAAACTGTGCACATCACAATAAATATCTCAGATCTTGAAGTAGAAATAGTCAGGATACATGTTGAATGAATATCTGTAACAAAATAAATGATTTATACGATATTAAGGCCAAAAGCCAAAGAGTAAACTGTACCTTACTTGGGCTGAATGATAACATGCATTGTACATTATCTGTGTATAGCTACTGGTTAAATGTATAGTTTTGCTATTATTGGTCTGATGATCCATTTGCTATTTATATATTTAATATAATTGGTATTACATGTATTTTCAATGATAACTGGCCTGTTTCAAAGTTCCTAAGTACACAATTTAAATTTAAAAATGGCATGGACAGTTTATGTCCACTAGGTGGCCTCAAAACTCCAGTATTAACTACATTAAATCCACCCATGACATACTTACTACATTCTAACATATTTCATATATTCATAAAGTGTTTGATTTTCTCATAAAATCACAAAATTCTAATGATGGGAAATAAGAGATTGTAATTTGTGTAATAACAATATTTCTAATTTATTCTATCCAATCAAATGTTTGCCGTGATAGGGACACGTTTCATCAGACTTCAATACTGCGCTGTTAATCAGAAATGTTGTCATCACTGATGAATTTATAAGGATAAGAAAGAAAGGATGAAGGATGGAGGGGCGAGCAGAGTTCCCAGAAATAGGAGACGTTGATTGTCAGTTGGTTATGGGGTGAAATTATTAGGAATTTCTACATTTTGTATGAGACAGACATACATTTTGTACATTTAAATGTATAAGATATACATTTAACCAGTAGCTATACGCAGACAATGAACTATGCTATCATGAATATAATTACGATATGAGCAAAGTTACATTTGTAGATGTATAAGATTTCATATACATTACATTTCAATACAGGTCATTTAGCTGACGCTTTTATCCAAAGCAAATTACATTGCATTTTTAACACATGGCTTTTTACAAAAATGATATAAGTGCATTTTTTCAGGAGTTTGAGTTTCCTTTTCATTTAATTTTAAATGTAATAACACTTAAAATTCTGATCCTAATTTTGGTCAGTTTAAAGCCATAAACCAGAGGATTAATGATGGGAGGTAAAATGAGAAGTTCTATTGCAATAACATTTTGAATGGTTAGAGAGAGATTTGAACCAAATTTCAGATTAAAGACATCCAAAAGCATAGTCACAACAAAAAAGAGCAAAGAGGTTAAATGTGGCACACATGTCTGCATGAACCTCGCCCTGTTTTCTAAAGAATTCACACATGTTCTGATGACAAACACGTATGACCAAACTATTAAAAACCCCTGAAATAAGAAAAATGTTACTGTTAGGTTCGATACTATGTTGTTAACAACAGTTTCAGCTGTTAAACAAGCAAGTTTCACAATATTCAAATTCACACAATAAAGTCTGGCAATATATGGGCTGCATAACTTCAATCTAGATGTGAGGATCATAGTCACGGCAGAAATGCAAAAAGGTGTGAACCAGGAGAAAGAGATAAACATTAAAAGTATCTTCTTTGACATGACAGAGTGGTACACCAGGGGTCGACATATAGCCACATATCTGTCATATGACATGACTGCAAGAATGGACAAATCACTGCAGACAAATGAGTACATCACCAAAGCCTGAAAAATGCATCCAGAATAAGATATTACTTGAACAGCAGACAGCAGATCCCACAGAAACTTTGGGTAGAAACCTGTTGTCCCATAAAGTCCATTTATACACAAAGTGCACAATAGAATATACATTGGTTCATGCATGTTCTTATCCAAGATGATGGTCACAATAACAGCAACATTTACCAGCACAATAAAACAGTAACACAGTAAAGTGACAGAGAAGAGAACAACTCTGAGGTTCATTGGTTCATTTAAACCTGAAAGAAAAAATGATGTTATATGAGAGTTGTTGTGGTTTGTAATCATTGTCATTATTTCCTGTGTTGTGAACCTCCACCCTTAACACAAAACCTGTTTCTTCATCCCACTGTTATAAATATCATCTGTCTATAGCAACGCATGACCTGGGAATTCAAACCGACCAATCAACATACACCTCTTTTTCTATAGGTGCATGGATAGATAGTTACTATATTAATCTAAAATATAGAAATACACAAAATAAACAGAATAGAAAAGTAGGAAATTCAATTAACTAACAAAAAAATAGTGCAAAGATTAAACAAAACAAAGAATGATGTGAAGGTGTTGAAGGATAGTGGTGTGATTAATGTGGCCCGATGAGTCTTTTGGAAAAAGGCTCCTCTGTCCCTTCAGCACTTGGTGCAGATGGTGCTCCTGCTATCCAACATGCAGTCCAGACTTTCCAGTTTTACACCAATGATGGAGCCGGTCCTCATAACCATTTTGTAGAGTTGGATGGTGTCTTTGGCTCCAATGCGCGCGCCCTGCAGCAGACATATGACGAGTATGTGGCTCTGGACACAACAGACTGGTGGAACATCTCCAACATCTTGCTGCACACATGAAGGATCAAAGAGTTGTTGTACGATCCATTGTATGAGTTGTACAATAAGTAAGATTTTCTTTCCGTTAAAATAATCATTGTTATTAATGTTAATGTAGAGGTAATGGAGATAAGTTGTTTAGATTTGACCATATACTGTAAAAAATAATATCTCTAGTGGTGGTCAAGAGGTGAAATAAACACACATGTAAGTGAAGTATCGACGAAAAACCCAATGTCTACTGGGTTTAGGCCGACATCTCAGGAAGTGAGGATTTCAGCTTGCCCATAATATTGAAGAATATAAATGTCTTTTAAAAAACACAAAACAGCGAGGCCATCCCCTCAACCTCTTAATGTTTAGGTAAAGGTAAACCCTTTTATTGATGTTGGATGAATGTTCTTAAACAGTCAGAGTGACAAATCAACACATGCTCATGCAATACGATTAGTTAGAAAGCAATTTTTAGGAATCATGGATGCAAATAAACATCTTTCTTTACATTGCAAGTTGATATAGAAGAAAGATAGTGTCCACTCAAGTCTTACGGTCTTTCTTCTCAGCTGGCACGTGGAATTCACTTTTAAAATAGACATACAAATGTATAGTACAATGTGTATATTTTTTATAACACTGCCTTTTCCCTTGTTCTCATCTTGTGCATGTGCAGTCTCCAGAACAAAGCCACAGCCAAAACTCTTTAATAGTGGTAGGTGTCAGATTTAATCTATTACATTAATTTAACTACTTATTACAATGAGGCAAAGAGTTCAGTAAACATGAAATTACATATAAAGATCATATATCAAAAGTTCAAAAAATGTATAAAAATATTAGTGGATTATTTTCCTCCCTTCAGTTATCTTATCAAACACGATGATGCATTTTATTTTTTAAATTAAAACCACCCAAAATTGTTCCTAATTTTGGTCAATTCAAAGCGATAAACGAGGGTTAGGGTTCATGATCGGAGGTATAATGAGAAGCTCTATTGCAATAACATTTTGAGTGGTTGGAGAGAGATCCAAATCTTACATTAAAAATATCAACCATTATAGTGACAGTAAAAATGAGCAAGGAGGGTAAATGTGGCACACACGTCACACAGGTTCTGATGACATACACGTAGGTCCAGACTAAAAAAGACACCTGAAATAAGGAATTTATTATTACTATTTTAGCCACTATGCTCTTAACTATAGTGTCAGTTGGGAAACATGAAAGTTTCACAATAATCCAATTTATGCAATAAAGTCTGGCAATATATGAGCTGAATAACTTTAATCTAGATGTGAGGGTCATAGTCACGGCAGAAATGCAAAAAGGTGTGAACCAGGAGAAAGACACTAATATTAAGTCTCTTTGACATGACAGAGTGGTACACCAGCGGTCGACATATATCTGTCATATGACGTTACTGCAAGAATGGACATATCACTGGAGACAAATGACTCCATCACGAAAGCCTGAACAAGGCATCCAGAATAAGAGATCACATGAACAGCAGACAGCAGATCCCACAGAGTCTTTGGGTAGAAACCTGTTGTCCCATAAAGTCCATTCATGCAGAAACTGCACAGTAGAATATATATTGGTTCATGCATGTTCTTATCCAAGATGATGGTCACAATAACAGCAACATTTACCACCACAACAGAACAATAAGATATAAAAGTTAGAGAGAAGAGAGCAACTTGTTGGTACTTAATTACATTTAAACCTGAAAGAACAAATTATGTTATTTGAGATGTGTTATCCATTGTGGTTAGTAATCACTGATTACTAATCATTGTGATTATTGCCTGTGTTGTCTACCTCCACCCTCAACACAGTGCCTGGTCCCTCTTCTCAACGTTGTTGATATGTTCTAACTATAGCAACGCACAAGCTGGGAATTCAAAGCAACCAAATCAACTTTTAGAAAGAGAACTTGTTTTTAACTTGCTGCAATTAGCTGAGTGGGACTAACAACGTGTAAGGGTTACAGGTATTTGAACCCAAAAGCACAACTCCGAGGCAGAATCCAATCAAAAGTTATTTACTTATACAGGCAGGGTCAAAACCGGGAAAGCAGTCCAATGGGCAAACAAATCCAGAGGGGCCGGCAGGAAATACGTAAACGGGGACAGGCAGGGTCCAGAAACAGGACGGCAATACGACAGGCAAACAAATCCAAAAAGGGGGCAGGCGAAGAATTCGTGGTCAAAAGAAGGCGGGCTAGGTCAGGACGGGATATCGGTAATCGGGGAAAACACTGGAAAACTTGGCATGTACACAAGACAATCTGGCAGAGGACAAGTGGAAGTGTGGGGACCTAAATAGTGAGGAGCTAATGAGGGAATGGGCTGCAGGTGGGAAGGGCAATTCGTGACACAATGCATTACAAATATAAACATTTAAAGAAAATAAATCTTTTCAGAGGTTCATAATAATTATCTTTATTTGAGTTTCCTTATTGCATCCAAAAATGCATGGTGAATACTGCACGGAATTACTCACTAATTTTGGTCAATTCAAAACCATAAGCGAGAGGATTTATAACAGGAGGTATAAAGAAAGGTTTATTGGAAAAATAATTTGGAATAGTTGGAGGGAGATTTGAACCGAAATTACATGAAATTAAAGACATGAAACATGTTTTCTTCACAGCTAAAAAATACAAATGAAAAAAAGAGGTACAGGTTATTGTTTTGCTTATGACCTACTTGAAAAACTTTTATTTTATCCATAAAGCAACTTCACCTGTCCCAGTTTTTCTTCCCTCCCGACTCTAGAATGTTTCGGCTTTGTTGATGGTTGGTCTTTAGTGGGACGTCACTGGTCTTTCTCCTGTTAGCAGTCGTTCTGTCGGGAAAAAAATCACCAGAAGCTTCAGTAGTACCTTGCATCTTCGATGTTGAGACTAGCTTGATGTTTGGCCGCTGATCTTGTCTGTGGTTGATTTGGTGTAGAAGAGAAGTCCTCCTCGACTTACTTCTCTCCGGCGTCGTTGAGCACGGGGGCAGTTGCCTGAGTGTATTAGGACTTCTTGCTACTGTGTGGGCAAGACTTAATCCTTGGGTGAAATTCCCATGGTGGCGTTGCTGGTATCTGACGATTTGGTACAATTTCAATTAAATTATAAACTAGATCCTATGTTTCTTTCGAATAGCCACACATGCTAACCTAGGTGTTAGGTTAGGTGCATTGTTTGGGTTGTCTGCATTCAGAAAGACTCATGTTTTTTATCAGGGGATTTTAGCTAGTGTTCTCTTCCATGCTGTGCTCTGTGGGTGCGGGGGGCTGGTTCAGTGATTGGCCTTCCACCTGATTCTGTAGAAGTCACTATAGAAAAGAGAACACGGGACAAGTCTTTTATTCCAGCAACAGTTCAATTTTTGAATGAACACCTTTAGGTTTAGCATCTTTCTGATGTCCATCATGTTTTATAAGGCATCTTCTAGTCTTGTTTGTTGCTAGTAACATGTTTCCTGTCTGTTGTGCGCTGCTGGCTGTGTCTATTGTTGTCTGTATTGGTCTGTACAATATTTTGGTGGCAAATGAGTTTCACCACTGGGGATTAATACATTTTTCTAATCTAAGCAAAGTCTCTTAGTGCAAGTGGAAGCACAGTCAACCAATCCATTGTAGTTTCCCTACAAATCTTTGCTAATCAGTTTTTAAAGGTGCCATTTGAACATTCCACCACTTCTGGTGATTGGGGATGGTGTTTATTTAATCTAACCTTTTGTTTTATGCTCATTGTTTGCGTTATTTTTTCAATTATTGCATTGTCTAAGTGAGTGCCATTGTCAGAGCTAATTTGATCCGGGACCCCAAATATTGGTAAGAGCTCTCTGATGAGAAATTTAGTTTTTAGTATGGAGAGTCTAATCATGTTAATGGTGGCCTATTGGCGCAACATGGGACTTGATATAAAAATATGTTATGTTCTGCACATATTTTGTAAGATTGTTTTGCAAGAGTGTAAAGATAGAGATAGGAAGCATGTCTGCACTGATGGACACCGGTTCATCAGCAACCCTTGTGAGACCTGATATGGTGAAATATGGAACGGTTATTTTGCCCATATAGTTGAGCTGCAGTCGGTCACTGGTGGCCGAGCTCCCATGGTCGTTCACCGGTCCAGTGGGACACTGGTTGTTAGAAACCGCATGCAGTTTGCCTTCCTTCCCACAGGACGTACCAAGTGGTGAGTCACCTCCCGCACCATAAATAGAGGCCTGGTTGGGGCCAACTTCCTTTTGTATCCTGACATGAGTGTTTGGTCAGTTTCCATGTGTCTGTTGGACTGATTCCAATGTAAGTAGGGATGGGTAGGTGAGGCCTCATGAAGCGTTGTGGCACATTACCCAAACTGTATTGATACTGTGTCGGTACTGTGTTGCTCAATACTGACACCTGCTGGATCTTAAAAATCATTACAGGCAAGCTAGTTGACCGGCTCAACTAACATACGCTCTGTAATGCCTCAGCATTGACATGGTGCTTTTATTAATGTAGGACGGTTCTGCTGAACAAATGCGACCTTTAACCTGCAGGAAATAAAATGATGATGATGATGAAATTTGAAACGAATTTGAATTCTGATCAGCGGAAACTGAGAGGAACAGGATGAAACAACAAGGAAATAAAAACAAATACCAAATATCAAAATGGTGACACGACAAAAAAACTCTTTTTCTTTCAGGCTCCATGGCGTGAAGGGAAGAATTGCGCTTCAAAAGATCTGTGATTCTCTGTCAACGGGATGCAGAGATGCATAACTTAGAAGTGGTAGTAGTACACCAGGGGTCGACATATAGCCACATATCTGTCATATAACATAACTGCAAAAATGGAGATATCACTGCAGACAAATGAGTGAATCACAAAAGCCTGAACAAGGCATCCAGAATAAGAGATTACATAAACAGCAGACAGCAGATCCCACAGAAGCTTTGTGTAGAATCCTGTTGTGCCATGAAGTCCATTCATGCACAAAGTGCACAATCGAATATACATCGGTTCATGCAGGTTCTTATCCAAGATGATGGTCACAATAAGAGCAACATTTACCAGCACAATGAAACAGTAACAGAGTAAAGTGACAGAGAAGAGAACAACTCTGAGGTTCATTGTTTCATTTAAACCTGAAAGAAAAAACAACCTTACATGAGAAGAATTAGGCATCATGGTTAATGAATTGTTTTTGCCCTGCGTTATGGATGTCTATTCTCAACATGGTACTTGCTCCATAATATTACTGTTTCTCATATCTTGTCTTACTACAGACACACGGCAGTTGGGAATTCAAAACAGCCTAAGGAAAAGACATGGCAAATGTAATTCATTAGAATGAGCTAGAAATGTAGGATCAATAAAGTTCATATGATGTTTGGGTGGTAGGTTCCGGGTTCAATATTCAAAGGAAAACAGGCATTTTCAATGCAAACTGATTTTCGCATAGCTTCAACCATTTACATATCTCATGTGCAATCTTTTGAGAGTTTCTTGGACAGTGAAAGTTTCCTTTTCTTTGTAGCTTGCTGTTGCTGTATCAAAACTAAACCTGAAGGCCTGGTTTGGACCACATTCACAACTTCCAAATAGAGATAAAAATAATCACATGTGTTGTGCAATATTTGAGAGCACAGAAAGCTGACTTCTAAAACTTCATATGCGGTACAACTGTCGTAAAGTTGGAAATCAGTTTGGTGGTGCGGTTTGTGGAGGTATGACAGTTTATGCAAGGACACCGCTAATCCCTGTCGATGATGCATGGACGCAAAGACTGAGGACGTACGATGTGTCAAACTAAGAAAGGCTTCAGAAACAATAATTGTGCAGGATGCAGTCTGACTTATTTTGTCGATGAACCTCGTTTGGACGTGAGGGCTTTCCCAAAGCATTACTGACCATACTAAACGGGTCTATAGTTTAGTTTCATTGCACCTGATACAAAAAAATGTTTCTCCTGAATATTTACTTCAACGCACTCAGAAACCTGACTAAAGCTGATTTGTGTATTCTCGTCCCTACCATTTAACTCAGCTAATGGACCATTGTTTAGCTTCATTTTCAGAAGAGCTATCACGGTCACGGCTCCAGTAACTCCAGTCCTTTTCGTGTTTCCCTGTCTTGCTTGTGTCTTTCGTGTCCCTCCTCAATTCTGTCTCTGTGTGTGTCCACTCAACTCACTGCCTCTTCTGCCATGAGCGCTTCCGCTTCTCACGCTGTTCCACCTGCTCTATCTACGTCATCCCCCGTGTACGCCGCTCCCGCCAGAACACTATTCAGCAGATCTGGAAGCTGGTGGGCAGTTCCTTATGCAAGGATTTCTGTTATTTGTGAAGAACCGTACCTAGTACATAATACATAGTAGCTGTACTGTTCTCATCATGTGTTGTACTTTCATAGTGTATAGCAAGCCGCACCATGGCCATGTGAATGCATACAAATCACAAATGAAATGACAAAAATGACACAAATTACTATATGAACATCTATTTATTGAACTTTACAGAATCTTTAAGTAGAAACTTGTAGTCCCATAAAGTCCATTCATGCAGAAAGCACACAACAGAATATACATCAGTTCATGCATGTTCTCATCCAAGATGATGGTCACAATAAGAGCAACATTTACCAGCACAATAAAACAGTAACACAGTAAAGTGGCAGAGAAGAGAGCAACTCTGAGGTTCATTGTTTCATTTAAACCTGAAAGAAAAAAATCCTTACACAAGAAGAATTATGCATTGTGGTTAATGAATTGTGTTTGGTGTTATGTACGCCCATCTTTAACATGGTACTTGCTCCACCATACTAACGATATTAATATATTATCCTGTATGACACACCAGCCACCCAACAGTCAGAAATAGGTTTCCTCCCTGTTTCACCTTGATTTAACCTACTGTAACAGCATTGCCTTATATAATTGCAAATGTAATTTATTACATTAACTTCAAAATGTAAGATTAATCAAGTTCATATGAAGTTGGTAGGCACCGAAGGTTTAAACATTCATACAAAAATTTCCAATGGAAACTGAGTTGCATTTGCAAAGTTCAACCATATATTTATGTATCTCTATTTCAAGAAAGAGTCACTTGGACAGCTAGAGTTTCCTTTTCTTTGTCTTTGAAAATAGCTTGCTGTTGCTTTATAGAAACTATGAGGTCTAACAAATGCTGTACACATGCCGTACTCGCTATGGAGTTTGTCCTTTGGTTGTAATTCCAGTCCATTTCTGGTGTTTCCCTGTGTTCCTTGTGTCTCACAGCTGCTGTGACACAATTGGTCAATGAATGCATTCTCAAGTATAAAATTCCCTGCGGCGGTAATATTTAAATAGTGCCTTATTACTTGGTAATTTACGAGAACTAACAATCATGACGAGAAACGCAGATTACTAAGTACCGGTTAGCATAACGCATTTATATTGTAACCTTGTTAATAAAGTACCTGGTTGTTTATGTTGCCTGCATGACACAGCACTGTGGACGAAAACATCTAAGACGCGCTTATTTGTGGTCTATATTTGGAAAAATTGTAGTTTTGGACTCCAGACTTACGCAACTGACATGCGTCTCCCGTCTCATCATAACCACGTAGTGAAAGTGGAGTCAGATTCCTTAAACACCGCAGTTTTCTTTTCCCAAATCCTCATGAATTCTCCTAACCGTCTTTCCTTAACCCCATGACGTTTTCCACAGAGGTCAAGGAATAGTGTTACAAGCGTTATCAAAGAGGAAAGTCTTAAGCTTTATCTTAAATGAGCTGACTGTGTCTGCCCTCCGGACTGAAACTAGAATCTGGTTCCACAAAAGAGGAGTTTGATAGCTGAAGGCTCTGGCTCCCATCCTTTTTTTTTGAGACTCAGACTCTAGTAAGCATTTATAGAGCCGAGCTCTTGAGTAATATGGTATAGTAAGATCCTTAAGATAAGACGTGTAGGTGAGGAGAAGTACTTTCAATTCTATTCTTCATCTAACAGGGAGTCATTGCAGAGAAGCTAATACAGGAGTATGACGATCCCTTTTCTTAGTTATTGTTAATACACGTGCTGCAGCATTGTGCATCAACTGGAAAGGCTTAGAAGCCTTATAAGAGCCACCTGATAATAAAGAATTGCAGTAACCCAGTCTGATATCCTGATACATGATACGGCACTAAAAGCAGAAGGAATCACTTCCTTGGACGTGGCTTAGACTTATGCTTACTTCGGACAGTCACAAATGTGTGGGCCTCCAGAGATGAGCCTACCTCAGGAATCAGGATTCAGGAACATTTATTGCCAAAATATGTTAGACATACAAGGAATTTGACTTGGCGGTTGACAACATAGTGCAAGAATGGTATAAAATAAAATAGGCCTGCACTAAAGGCCTCCCATTGTCCTTGGCTGTGGCTGTAGCGTACCAGATCGTGATGGAGGAGCAGAGGAGGAGGAGCAGACTCGATGATGGCTGTGCAGAAGTGCACTATCATCGTCTTTGGCAGGTTGAATTTCTTCAACTCACAAGGCAGACCGGACAATAATTCTTTACCTATTTCAGCAGCTACCACCTACAATCTACATGGGAAAAGCTTCTCAGTGGGCACCGTTCTTCACCGTGTAGCCGATGCAGCTGGGGCGAGACCGATTCCCTCATTTTGTGCGCCAACGGCAAATCAAGGCTGGTTTATAAGTCTATTGCGGAAACTAAAAACAAATATCCTCTCCATCTCATTGACCCCCACTACCCCACCACTAGTAAACAACTGCACAACAATTGGTTCCTGGGTTTATCCAGGTGACGGTCGTCCCATTTGTCTGTTCGTGCCTGACGCTGTCAGTACACAAGTTTTACAATTGGGGAATTCCAAACTCACTTGCCATCCTTGGTTTCATCGCACTCTCAACCTCATTAGACAAGGGTTTTGTCAGCCACCAATGTCCCAAGACAACCGTGCTTTTGTGTCAGCCTGCTGTCTGTGCTTGGTCAATTGCCCCTTCACCGATCCCCCGCCGTCCCTGGTCCCATATAGGAGTGGAATATGTCACTGGTCTGCCCCTGTCTAACAAAAACATCACCATAGTAACTGTTGTGGACTGTTTTTCTGAGGCTGTGCATTTAATTTCCCTACTCAAATTTCCTATAGCCACTGAAACTGCTATTTTCTTGGTCTTTATGTCTTTCCCTCCAAGGCATTTCCTAGGACATTGTGTCTGACAGAAGTTTTGTCTCAGATCTAAAAAATAGCCTTCTGTTGGGATCCGGGCGCCCCTGTATACGATCATCAGACTAATGGCAAGATGCGGGCAAATTGAGATTGGGAAGCAGTCTTATTAAGGTTATGTCACTGCTCTCCACTCCTTCTGGTGTGCACACTTGCTTTGGATCGAGTATGCCTAGAATTCCCTTACCAGCACCGTTTCAGGTATGTCCCCCTTCATGGCCTTCTTGGGTTATCAACAACCCCTTTTTACAGTCCAAGAAGAGTAGGGGGCGGTGCCATCTGTCCAAGCCAACTTTTGTAGGTGCCAGCAGATAGATGGGAGATTACAAAAAAAAGTACATCATGTCTTTTTCTTTGAAAATGTAATTTTGAGGAAATCTCAAATAGTTTTAAATATAGAAAAACTGGCTACATCACTTGTTTTACCCTCCTACTCTTCTTTTAGTTGACAAACAGCAAAATATTTAACCCTTGTATTATGTTGAGAAAAAAATACGTTTATTATGTTGCGGGTCATTTTGACCCGTATTGTCTAAACGCACACAAAACAGTCAAAAATGAAGTTAAACCAATAATAACTTTATTTTAGATTAAACAAACATTAAGAAGAGATGAGAAGAAGAGATATACAATTCAAACACTATATTAAAGAACTCCTGATATCATGTTTTCCTTCGTCACAAACACTTAAGTCATTAGTAAGGTACAAAGCTCACCAAATAATTCACTTTTTTTATCTCAGAGCAGCCGCAAAGGTCCACGTAACGTAGATTTCCTAACATATGCATAGCCAAAATACTGTACCTTGAGAGGATATATGTGTACATTCCCTATCTTCCCTATTCTATTCTTCAGATGAAATAATGCCTTTCTGGTAGTGAAAGTGATACTAGCATCTGTTACAATCCTTAACATAATTGCAGAGAGCATGTGTAATAAATAATTTGACCAGTTGAAATGGCAACCATCTTCAGATGCACTGAACAGCTGTTTGTATGATTCAGGGATCGTGTTGCCCGCAAAGCCAAATCCAGGAATGTGCTGTGGGAAATTTCTGTGAGTACATCTCACAACTTAAATGTAGACGGGAGAGACCTTGTATTGTGAATCTTGCAGACTCTACATGCAGCGTGTCATTGTCGAAGACATATAAACGACAGCGTTGTGGTTGATGCCTATGAGCCTTAAACTACTTCCTTAGGCAAAACGAGACAACCAACCAGTCAAGCCACAATTATGATAGAGTTATCCTGCTGAATTATTTTGGTTTAAAAAGGTAATGTTGACTCTAAATTCCCCGTAGATGTGTGAATGGTTGTATGTCTCTGTGTAGCCCTGCGATTGGCTGGCGACCAGTCCCCGTCTCTAGCCCAAAGTTGGCTGGGATAGACTCCAGCCCCCTGCGACCCTGTGTGCAGGATAAGCGGTTTGACGATGGATGGATGTTGTAATGTTTCTCATTCATTCATTAATTTTCCTGGTTTATATTTGTCTTAATTTAAACCAGATAAGTGGTCATTTGTCACATAACACTTCTTACATACATTTGAAATATTGAACTCATTTTGTTAATTTATAGTTGTGAATGTTGAATCACAAGCAGGTCAATTATTACAAACGTACATAATATACAAGAGGATTCATATGAGGATGTAATTGTTGATGGGTGTAGTTTAGTGGGCTCAAACACACGCGCACAGCAGTTCAATTTCTCGCCAATGATTTTATTAAGGAATTGAAAAGGGGTAACCGAGAGCGCTCCTCATAATAAACTGGAGTCGGGAGGGAAAACTCCTCCGACATCTTGAGGGGGGTAGTTAGAGTTCTGGTGTGGAAAACCCCAGGTCCGACACCGCAGTCCGAGTCCGATTGAAACGAGTCCCTTGAACTCTGTGGTACACCGGGGGTGAGACACTGCTGAACGAAAAACAAAAACATGCAAACTGATAAGTCAAAAATGGGGTGGCGAGATCTTAACGGCACCTGAGACAGTAAGTTGAATTGCAAATCACAATATAAAAGTCTCTGGAAAATCTTTTAGGCAAGCAAGAAGTACACAATTATGACAGTTATCTCGCAGTATTTTCCTAGTTATTATTAAAGTTCAAAACTCAGGTTGCTCAATCATTCCTGTTCTTTGTTGATCTTCGTCATTGTTGGACCGTATAAGAGGCCTTGGAGTTTAATTGGGATATAAGTAGTGTAATTTTAAAAGTAATAACAGCAACAATTCTTTTACGAATGTTGGTCAATTTGAAACCATAAATGAGAGGATTCATCATTGGCAGAATGACCAGATATTCTATTGCGATAAAGTTCTTAAATGCTTGAGGTAAGTTTGAACCATATCGTATATGCATGAAATCTAAAAGTATTGTTCCAAGAAAAATGAGCAAGCAGGCTAAATGTGGCACACATGTCTGCATGAACTTTGCCCTGTTTTCTACAGAATTCACACATATTTTGATGACATACAAGTAGGACCAAACTATTAACACAGCATGACATAGGTAAAATATATTTGTAATGTTAGCAAGTGTGTTGTTAAATATAGTGTTAGCTGGGAAACAAGCAAGTTTTACAATAATCCAATTCATGCAATAAAGTCTGTCAATATATGGGCTGCACAAATGTAACCTTGATGTGAGGATCATATTTGTGCTTATAATGCAAAAAGGTGTGAACCAGGAGAAAGATACTAATATTAAAAGTCTCTTCTTTGACATGACAGAGTGGTACACCAGTGGTCGACATATAGCCACATATCTGTCATATGACATCACTGCAAGAATGGACATATCGTTGGAGACAAATGCGTGAATCACAAAAGCCTGAACAAGGCATCCAGAATAAGAGATTACATGAACAGGAGACAGCCGATCCCACAGAATCTTTGTTGTCCCATAAAGTCCATTCACGCACAAACTGCACAATAGAATATACATCGGTTCATGCAGGTGCTTATCCAAGATGATGGTCACAATGAGAACAACGTTTATCAGCACAATGAAAAAGTAACACAGTAACATGACAGAGAAGAGAGCAACTCTGTTAGTCATTGTTACATTAAAACCTGAAAGAAAAAACACCCTTACATGAGAAGAATTATGCATCATGGTTAGTGAATTGCTTTCTACCCTGTGTTATGAATGTCCACCCGTAACATTGTGGTTGCTCTTTCATATAACAGTTATTAATATCTTGTCTTACTACGGCCACAGGTCAGCTAAAAACCAGCCAATTAACATTCAGAAATAGGTTTCCTCCTTGTTTAATCATGATGCAATCTACTGTAAAAGCAATGCATTACATTGCATTGAACCGAACAGTTTGGCAACTGTTATTCTTGTTTTTAAAAAGTTTAGAGTAAATGTTTCTTAAATGAAGTTCAGATGGCGGTTTTCCAAAGGCTCCAACATTCATATGAAAAAAGATTTCCGTCGGAATCTGGGAGATGGATCACGTACATATTCGCAATAACTTTGTGTCTCATATGGAATTTATTGCAACAGCAAGGCACTCCGACAGCTAAAATTTCCAACCTTTTTTCTAGCTTCCTGTTGCTGTATCAAAACTATCATTTTTACTGGTCATACACTGGGATATCACTTAAATGTGTTTTTAGCCCGGTATCTCCGTTTTAAAGGGCAGTCACACCAATCAAATTGGCGACGAGGATGACCAGTCTGCAGTGAAGGGTTTCGACGCGGGGAAATGTAAAGGAAACGCACGGATTTTCCCGAACGGCAAGACAGAGGAAATGGCGCTAATCGGACGAGTGGATGAGTTTAAGGAGTCGAGGGAGGACTTTGCATCCTATCTGGAGAGATTTGAAATCTGGCTAGAAGCAAACAATATTGCGGAGGAAAAGGAGGTCAGTGTATTTTTAGCGTGCATTGGGCCAGAAACCACTGCTCCGAGGTGAGGGACTTTGTATTGGCCTGCCCAGTGTGTGCACGCAGCAAGGCCTCTCACCGGGCACCCGCCGGCAACTGCAACCCCTTCCTGTTCCTAGCCGACCCTGGTCCCATGTGGCCTTGGACTTTGTGTCTGGACTACCGCCCTCCCAGGTTAGGACGGTGATGTTAACCGTAGTAGATCGGTTCAGTAAGGGGGTGCACCTGGTGGCCCTCCCCAAACTCCCTTCGACGGCAGACCTCCTGATGAGCCATGTGTTCCGGCTCCATTCTCTTCCCCAGGATGTGGTCTCGGACCGGGGACCTCAGTTCATATCCCAGGTATGGCGAGCATTCTTCAAGGGGTTGGGTGCCTCTGTCAGTCTTTCTTCTGGTTATCACCCACAGACTAACGGGCAGACGGAGAGGATGAACCAGAGCGTGGAGTCAGCACTCCGCTGTGTGGCCCTGATGCCTCCTGCCCCGGACCCGCCTCCACCTACGATCATGGACAGGCACACTCACTCGGAGCAGGGTGGGAGCGCAGCGCCCCCCTCACGACAGTCTCGATACCCCAGGCCACAATGCCGATCACCCGGGCTTCGGGAATGATGGGTGCAGACTCCTCTGTAGCCATTCTGCTCCCTTGATGTAGTAGGGACAGGGCATCCGCCTTGCTGTTGCAGCAACCGGGACGATAGATCAGGGAAAAAACAAACCGCCTGAGGAAGCCAGCCCAACGAGCCTGTCGCCCATTGAGACGCCTGGCCGCCCAGATGAATGTCAGGTTCTTGTGATCTGTCCAGATGGTAAATGGCTGGTCCTCCCCCTCCAGCCAATGCCGCCACTCTTCCAGAGCAGCTACCACTGCCAGCAACTCCCGATTCCCGATGTCGAAGTTCACCTCCGCAGGGAGAAAACATTGGTAGAAGAATGTAGAGGGGTGCACCTTCTGATCCTCCACTACCCGTTGGGAAAGGACCGCCCCCAGCCCAGTGTCCGAGGCGTCCACCTCCACAATTAACGGTCTTCCTGGGTCGGGGTGGAGCAAAACTGGGGCACTGGTGAACCTCCTCGAGGGACCGAAATGTGGCGTCGGCAGGCGGGTACCAGATGAATGGATGGGAGGGAGAGGTCAGCCTGGTGAGGGGTTCCGCCACGACGCTGTAGTTCCGTATGAACCTTCTGTAGAAGTTCGCAAATCCAAGAAAGCTCTGCAGCTCCTTTCGCGACGTGGGGCTCAGCCAGTCTACCACAGCCTGGATCTTGCGGGAGTCGGCCCGAGTCTGCCCCCTCTCCACAATGAAACCCAGGTAGTAGAGAGAGGCGGAGTGGAAATGGCACATCTCAGCCTTGATGAAGAGTCGGTTCAGGAGGAGACGCTTGAGCACCCGGCAGACGTACTGGACATGCTCCACGAGGGTCCTGGAGAAGACCAAGATGTTGTCGAGCTACACAACCACAAACTCATCCAGCATGTCGCGGAGCACGCCGTTCATGAGCGCCTGGTAAAACTCCCGGGGCATTGGTAAGGCCGAACGGCATTACCCGGTACTCAGTGACCCCGGGGTGTCTTGAAGGCGGTCTTCCACCCGTCCCCCTCTCTGATCTGAACCAGGTGGTAGGCGCTCCGGAGATCCAGCTTGGAAAAGATGGCAGCCTGGGTCAGGGGCTGAAGGATGGAACTCATGAGGGGGAGGGGGTACCTGTTCTTGACCGTTAAGTCGTTCAGTTGGTGATAGTCAATGGAGGGTCGGAGACCCCCATCATCCTTCACAAAAAAAGAAACCCACTGCCACCAGGGACAGGTACAGCCGACTGCTGGGAAGGGGGGCCCCAGGGCGGAGGTCGATCGCACAGTCATATGGCCTATGTGGAGGGAGAGACTGAGCCCGGGACTTGCTAAAAACCTCTCCTAGATCATGATACTCCCGAGGGACGGAGGAAAAGTCAGGGGAAGGGACACTGCGCGTGACAGGAGGCACCCCACTCCAGGATTGTTCCAGAGGACCAGGCAACGTGTGGCTCATGATGCACGAACCAAGGGTATCCGAGAATCACTGGAACCAACGGGGACTGGATGAGGTAGAACTGGCGGGTCTCCACATCGTTCCCCGCCACAGTGAGGGAGACGGGATAGGTGCACTGGGTGATGCGGGCTAGTCGCCGGTTGTCCAGTGCAAAGGCCTCCACAGGCTCCTCCAGAGCCTTTAGCGGAATGTTAGCCTGGACAACTCCAAATCCAGGAAACAATCATCTGCCCCTGAATCGAGGAGGGCCCCCACCATAATCCGCTGATCCACCCAGGACAGGGTGACACTAACCCGCCGGTTAGGTGGTGCATCCTTACTGGATGGTGGAACATCTTACGGAGCTCGGCCACAAACTCCCTGTAGGAGTGACGAAAGCTGGCACCCATGGACCAGGGAGCGGCAGCCCACTGGTGAGCAGGTTAGTCACATATGCGCCTCGGGTAGCGTCGGAGGTGTACCGGCTGGTTTGGTCCTGAGGAAAAGGACACTGTGGCCACGGCTCCTAATCTCCCAGAGACGCAACTGGTAGGACAGTATGATTTATTGTTTGTTCATGCTTTGCTTTACTTAGTGAAATGTGTCATTTCAATTAAGTAATGGAGACTTATCCTAGGTTTATCTGAATTTGGTTTGAGAATTCAGCCGCATTTATTTATTATTACTTTAAGAAAGTGATTATCAAAATGTACTTGACCAATTCATGGGTTTTGCTTTGTGTTGAAAGGTTATCAACCTGCTGTTCTTTGTCTTATCCACCAAACCACCCTTGAAAATAAAGGATCATAAAATAACAGTTCTCGAGTTGACCTTTGCGTCCACCGGAGAGAAAGCGCTTTTCAAGTTTGGGCAGAGCCGTGGTTAATCTGAAAAATCCCACAAAACTTGGCAGTGAGTAAACACCAACTCACACTGCATTGTGTAGGTGGCACAAGTCTCGAAGTCACCCCCGAACGGTTGTGGACTGGAAAGGCCGGGTTCCTGGGCTAACGGGGCGAACACCGCAGGACTTATCGGGAGGGGATCCCCAGGGGGCGGATTCACTGCCCTCACAGGTGCAGGCTGGTTCAGCGGCAGGGTGGTGAGAGCCACAGTCAATGCCCGTAGCTGCAGTAGAATCTCCGCTTGCTTGGCCGCCGACGCCACCTGCTGCTGAGTCAGACTCTCCACCGAGGCTTGAAGTGGCCGGACCTGGAGGTTCTGCACAGCAATGGCGGCCGCCTCCAGCTGGTGCGTGTGGTTGTCCGTCAGCTAAAGCGGTCTATCCAGGGCCACTTGTAAAGAGCCACGATCTGTGTCATCATGACAAGTTCGTACTGTTATGGTTTGTCTTCGACCCCAAGTGCACAACACCAGACAGCGTTTATGTTCAGCCAAAAATACGGCGTAGTTTATTATTTCACAAGAACTCAAGAGCGTAAGGTTCCGAGGAACAAACAAAAACTGCCTCCTTAACTGGCAGGGGAAAATAAAAGAAAACAACTCAAAATCCCTTAGTCCATGGGCACTCACAGTTCAACAAAAAAAAAAAAAAAAAGGAAAACTCACTCTCAATAATCCAAAGGGAAAAGTCTCTCATAGGTATCCACAGGGAAGTCTCCAAACGCCGACCGATCTCTCCGGAAACAGGGCACGAACTCGTGACGAGCCATTGGGAGTCCTCCAACTTAACTCTCCACAGAACGAGCCAACGAGCTGCAGCTGCGCAATGAGTAGAGTGGCTTCAGGTGTGATCCGGTTCACGCCCTGATGGGGCTCGATCCTGATGGCTTATAGTTATTAGCTAAGAGTACAAGAAGTCGGCAGACCACTTTAATGCAGATGCCATGTCCAGACTTCCTGTGACTGAGTCAGACAAGACTGCCCAGGAATCCAACATTTTCTTCTTCTCACATGTGGAAGATCTGCCCATATCAGCTCAGGATATCAAAGTAGGCACCAGCAGGGATCCGTTGCTGAGTAAAGTTTGGAGCCACACCATGAATGGATGGCCCAATCACACGAACGATGAAAGCCTGAAACCATACTTTGTCAGGAGACATGAGCTGTCCGCAGACCAGTGTTGTGTTTTGTGGGGGCTCAGAGTAGTGGTGCCTCAAATGCACCGACAGCGGATACTTAAAGACCTGCACCATAAACACCCAGGCGTCTGCAAAATGAAGCCCTTAGCCTGCAGCTATTTATGGTGGCCCGGGTTGGACGGTGAGATTGAGGACCTAGCTCTTATTTCTCAGCATAGTAGTAACGATACAATTTATGTGTACAAGGATTGTATTCAGAAAAAGTCATGTCTAAAATGATTCATTATCAAATAACTGCTTAGACCTCGAAACAAAGTATCCAACAATAACCTCTGTGCACCCATGTGTACCAATCTGAGTTACTAAGCATTGAAAGAAAACAAATGATTCTGGAACACTTGTGATGTAATCTCTTTTGCTTACTTTTCACATAGTCGAGTGCAACAGGTTTCACAAGCACACACCTTCTTAATCCCACCGCTTGTGTCACTAAAGCAGGTGTTATAACATTACATTACAGGTCATTTAGCAGACGCTTTTATCCAAAGCGACTTACATTACACTTTAAACCCATGGCTTTTTTCACATTTTTGCCTGGGGAGCAATTAGGGGTTAGGTGTCTTGCTCAGGGACACTTCGACATAGATGGGGCAGCCTGGACTCGAACCACCAACCTTGTGCTTCCCAGCACACCTTCTCTAACCCCTGCGCCACGACTACCCATAACAGAGCTTCAGGGGTAGTTACGCTTTGTAGAGGCTTGAGATTGGTTTCAGTAGAAGTAAACATGTAAGGAAATATTTAGATTTAATATGATAAATAATGTGTTTCACTCAACGCCTCTGATGCAATGTTTGAAGTCAACACTAATGAGAGCTCATGGGAGGGTACAATGCATGCTTTATTTTTCAAAGGTTATTTTTGTAGGGGAGCTAAGTTGTAAATGGTCAACAGGCCATTATCTCTATTATCCCTGGAGAGCAATTAAACAAAGCTTGCTGGAGGGGCACCCCGGGAAATCAAAACAAAACAAAGATGTTTTTCAGTTTAGCAAATGGTCAAGAGAATGAACCATCACAGTAATGTAACCCTCACCAAGTTAGTGTTTGATTTGGAAAAAAGACTGCTGACTTTGTGACCTCACACATGTTTGACTTTGACGACCGACCTGATCACACAGAAAAACGTGAAAGGACCACAATCTCTATACAGCAAAAAAAGAAAGCAATATAAACCAATCATAATGAGCACTTCGAGCCCCGTGCATCGCCACTGCTGCTTTTCATCGTGGATACATTTGTCCCGTATTTTCCTTTGTTCACGTCTCGAACCGGCAAACCGGCGTTTGCGGAGACCATGAATCCAACCCGCCAATGACGGCTTGTATAAGTGGTCATATTTTTGCATTTCTTCCGACAAAACATTCGTAAACATTCTTTGTTTTAATAATGGAGGTATTGTGCTACAAAACCGAAAATGTGAGACTCCGTAAAGGATGTAGTTAGCAGACCAATCACAGCCTTGTGCGCTGTGGGAGGCTTGCGTCGCTTTTGAAAAATTAAAAATGGGTCGACGCATGCAAGGAGGTGTGAAAAGGCACGCAAGGAACACGCAAGGGGGTCTTGTGTCTGCGTCGCTCTGAAAACGCAGATGCATAAACTAGGCTTACCCAGTGAGCACAAGACGTAATTTCAACATTGAAATATGGTTGAAATCGGGTTGAAATGAGGTCTGCCCAGATAGCAATGAGTCAGCGGGCCGCCGGCGGTTTGCCAGAGATCGTAGCAGCGGCAGAATGGCGTATTCGCAAACGCGTTTGCCGGCGGACCGCCTTCCATTCGCGGACGGACAGCAGGTCAACCGCCGCAGTTATAACAAAGGCAGCTTTACCGCGGCCCGCCGGAGGCAAACGCTATTTTGGAGCGATCTGTAATATATATATATATATATATATATATATATATATATATATATATATATATATATTTATTTATATAAATAAAAGGTTTATAGCATGCAGTTTATCTAGAATAATGATTGATCAAACCAGACAAATTTCCATTTGACGTTTTATTTCCACATTTCAGTACAGTATTGAAACAAGATGTGTCAGCACACTGAAATATAAATAAAAAAGATATATATACATAAAATATATATATACACACACACACACACAGAGAACATGCAGGGGTGTCAGTAGTCTAGACAAGCCTAGGTTTGAGGAGTCGGCTGTGGGTCCCTCTCTGTTGTGCGGCGCCTTTTTCCACCTTTGCGGCCAGATGCTCCTTTCAGGTAACCCATTACATTAACCTGGACCGCCTCATCAGTGGCATCCTGGGTTGCCGGATTCTTCCGTATGGCCCCTGTAGAAAATAGAGATCTGTCATTCCATTTGAATACACATCACATACACATCTACTTAAGAGAATATCTAACTGACTTTGAACAATGGTCTTCAGGAACAGGTCTTTAAAACAAGCTTTAGCCCCTACACCAGTCGAAGTTGTTGAAATTGAAAGGCGATTTGAGAAGATACTCTGAAGCATTCTCCACACGGTTGTCTTCAGGTCCTTCCCACATTTGATGGCCAAAAACCAGAGCCGAAAGTCCAAAAAAGTGCTCCAAATTACATTTCGCTGAAGCTTCTCATATCAAATGTGACAGGCTGTGAATTCAGACTGTCGAATATGCAGTGTACCTGATAGCCCAGTGCGAGCAAACGTCTTGATCATTGTCCCAACTTGCTTCACCTGCTCTTGAAGTGAGCTGCAGTCATCCGAAGCTGCTCGCGCATTGGTTCTCCTCCCTCAGGGCTTGGTTCTCCTCCCTCAGGGCTTGGAGCTCCGCCTGGAGTCTCTGGAAATCTACATAACACAAAAAACGGGATTCTGCAGGGTTTAGTCAGTCAAAATTTAAGACTAAGATCATTATATTACCACTATATTATGAGATATAGGTCAAGAATATACCTTCATAGCTGGAAACTTGCTGTACACGTGATTTCCGGGGAGTCCAAGGGCCCATTGAGTGTTGACTTTCTCCTATTGATAAATTGACAACAAGTTATTGCATATATTTATTGAATTGGACAACCTAGACACCTTTCATCCAGGGCAGTCAAGTGCCCTAATGAAGAACAGATTATGCATAAAAGGATTCCTAATCTTAAATAGAAGCAATAGTCTTAGACAAACAACGTCACTTACTTGTACTCAAACTCTTGGCTCTTAGAAGTGGAGACTGGAGCACTGGTGAGAAACCTTATTCTGAAAAATAGGAAACAGAAATGTGAAAATCTAACAAATGGTATAGTTTAGTGGCAGGATCACAAATTAAGCATCACACCAAACATTTTACATACCAGCTCTGAAGTCTACAGATGGCTCAACGTTTTGGTTTTCTAGCCCGAATGAAACTTCTGGAGCATTGGGCAGCACGGAAAACTTGTTACCGGCAACACTTCTTTCAAAACTCAGCAAAGCTGGTGCATCCGGAAGAGTAGACTCCTCTTCATCCGAAGAGGCCTGGGGTCTGTACTTGGAATTTAAGATTCTCTTCCGCTTTCTCTTCTTGTCGTCGTCGGCTGTTGTTGTTGTTTCAACGCTGGAACCTGTTTGGAAGCGCTCCAAATATCTTTTCGCCTCTTGCCAAGATTCTAGATCAGGGAACAATAAGAGTCAGTTATGGGCCATAAACAAAGAAGTGACAGAAGAAAAAAAAATGCACAAGTCTCATGCCTCATACCTGCTCCCTTCATGAACTTAAAATGATGTTTTTCCCAGGTGCAGCGGATGGCTAAAATGTTGCCTTTGTCTTTCTTGCGGAGGGTAAATGGGGGCCAATAGCATATGGCCCCTCCTCGTCGATAAACTGAACAATGGCAAACAGCATCTAAAATACAAGAAAGAATTGTACAATACACATTTTTAGGCAAAATTCTCACCCCTTCAAAGAAATCTGTAATTTTCACGAGTGAATCAACGGAAAACCAGCCTTTCCTTCCGTGCAAGGAATAAGATAATATTTCTTCTGCACATTTGCTGTGTGCGTAAAGTGGAGTGTATCTGATAGGCCAGATAAATGAAAAATGGCCAGCGTGGAAGATTCCACAGGGTAAGTAAAGAAATCGATCATGTTCCGGAACCTCTTGTAGATGACCAAAGTGTTGTCCATTTCATCAACAACGACATTCTGTATGACCTTATTTACCTTATTCTATGTCCTTATTTTCCAACAGGACACAGTTGTCTCCCTCCAAACATTTCACAACAAAGTCTTGAAAGTAACACTCCGCATACTGCTTTTTCACAGAAAGACCAGTGAGGAGTGGTCCATGGTTGTGCTCTCTCAAGGATCTTGTTTTGGAGAAGTTTGTTCTTTTGTGCTGACTTCTCTCTGACAATCGGCGAACAACCTGCTCCAGTGGTTGTGTAGGCTTACGCAACATTTTCTTCAGGCGCCCAAGGAAGTTTTCAAATGGGAAGCATATTATGAAGGACACCATACTTTTTGGCATCTTGGCTGAGGTGCACTAATCCATGCATGTTGTATGTCACTTGTTCTTTTCCATAAAGCTTGCTGCAGTGATCAACCAGAGAACCAAAATTCTGTGTGCATAGTCTGCAAGGTCAGCACACAGGGACACATTCAGTAGGATGGTGATGCCAACTGAAAGCGGCATGAAGTTGTTGTACACTTGAGTTGGTACAAGGCATTTTAAGCTGACTGGTCCAGTGTACAAGAGGAACTGCCTGAATTTAGTAGCTTTCCAACGCTCGACATCTTCCATGGATCGTTGCTTCCTGTTGAACTCGCACGTAACATGGGGTGTAAAGGTCAGGAGTACTCTGGAGAGCTCTTTTACCATGCTGGGCGAAAATCTTGTCGGCCGCCGTCCCTTTAGCCAAAGGTGTAACAGCTTTCTTGTCACTCCAAAGCATACCTGATGCATATAATCCAATGGGAACTGCGTGACCAAACCAACAGACAACAATGACAATGGCGTTTCTCCACATTGATGACTGTCATCAGAAAGTTCATCACAGAGTGCATCGTCTACTCTTAGAGTAGCATCTGTTTGAGGAAAAGTCATCCTGTTCTCGTAATGGACCCCCTTTTGAATACACTTGTCACACCCATAATATCCACTTTGACCTTTCACATTTCTAACAAGCGCACGAGCAGGGGCGTCACAGATGAATGTTGATATTTTGAAAGAAAGTGCTCTCCCTTCAAACAAACTTTTTCCGCTTCAAGCCGCTGTGCCTCTTCTACAAAAGGATTCAAAAAGTGAAGGCTGGTTGGCTTCTTTCCATAATAGAGACCAATGACAAACGGAAGTTTGTTTTGCTGGACAATACCCACGTATTGCTCAATTAAACCAAGAACTGGCCAGAACTGGGCATTTGAGCTTTTGAAAAGTCCATCAACATTAATTTGCATTGAAACTGACGTCAACTTCTGCAATTCAGGAGACATCAACACCTGCGATAGTATTCCACTTTCAATTCCAGAGTGATGGTATACACCACCTGAGAGTTCTATTGTTTTAACACAAGTCACCGTTTTAAGAAGGGTTCTTGGGTCTTTAGGAAGGGTTGGATGATCCTTGGACAAAATGGTTAAAAGCTTACCAAGTGCCACATGTGGGATCATGTTGTCAATAGCCCACCCTGCCAATTTTGTCCTCTTCCTCTTCATCATCTTCTGTGCTTGAGGAAAACATCTCACCAGCTTCACATGCCTCATCAACAATTATTTCCTGTGCTACAGGGGTTACAGTTTGTACATGGCTTGTTGTAGCCATTCCATGTAGATGTTCATTAACATGGGGATTTACTTGGTCAAAGTCAGGAAAGAGAGCAAGTAGAGCATTGTTTGCAGCCGCAATTTCCTTTTTATCCCTCTCGACTCCTTTGAATATTCTTCTCCTTTTGGCCCAGTAACTAGACATTGTGACTAACAATGCATTTACCTTTAAATCCAAAAAGATTGTCCAACAGTAGGTCACTTGGGTGAAGATAACTGGTAATGCTCTGGTCAAGGTATCTGCAAGAAAATGTGAACAAAGGAACAAAACGCATTGTTAACGTTAGGAATCAGTTGTTATGCCGTGGGGGGGGGGGGGAAAGATCCGCCAAATGTATTCATTGAATTGTCCTCTAACATGAAATGTACAGCAGTTCACAGAATTACAAATCTGTTAGAAAACACCAAAAGTTAACCGGTGGGGCTGGGCTGGTGAGGTCGTTTTTTTGTGTGCAGATAAACAGACGGCAGCACTTCGAAACTTGGCAAAACAACTATATTTAAGAAGGGTTTGACTTCATATTACATTTGAACTTTTTTTTCTTCATAATAACTACAATGGCATTAGTCCGGCGCCCCCCGCACTCGGAATGAACCGTGTATCTACAATTTACACTACTGATTAAAATGTACTTACCTAAACAATGGTACTCGACATCGATGACTTCAGACTCCAGGCTGTAGCAACTTCGAGTAGAACCATGTAAGAGACACGCCACTTCAACACGTGTTTTTAAGAAAAATACGTCACGGTAAAGATGGCGACTGTATGCACATGTCCCGCCCCTCCCGCTGGAAAGCCAATCATCTACTTCATGTCCCGCCCCCCCCCCGCGGGAAAGCCAATCATCTGCTTCTTAAGCCGGGAAAAATGTAGGCCTATGGACAAGTTTATGAGCCGTTTCCGCTATACATCCTAAACTCCGCCCATTTATGCAATCCACTTCCGTTCTGGCGGGGTGGGTTGTTTTGCTAGCTAGCTGTTCCACCGACGGTCGCGCACAGAACAGAACCCTTGCGCATGCGTAGTAACAGTATAACCTGTGGGGGGAAAAGGCGAACCTTGTTTTGGGGAAAAGTCACCACCGTCTTAGCCCCCGCCCAAAAGACTTCTGAACACAAAAAAACACTGCAGTTCCGGTTTGCCGGCGGCATCTCGCTAGGAATGTGAGTGACGTAATCGGCGGCAAACGTTGTCTCCCCGCTAGCGGGACGCACCTATAGCCAACAGCTTAGCGCCGGCGGCAAATAGAAGCCGTGCCGATGTTTTTTGCTATCTGGGTGAACGTCTAAGACCTCATTTCAACATCTTTTCAACCGGCTAAATATGGGATGAAACATCAACATGCCAGAAAACGTCTCCAAAATTTGTTGATAAATGTGTCATGTTGTAACGTAAGGTAGATAGACGATATTAACGTTAAGATTTTCATAATAATTAATGAACTGGTCGGCGAAATTTGGTCTACGCGAAGACGTAATTCCAACGTATTTAATATTTCACTTAAAACGTCATAAATATGAAACTATGGACTGCGTGCTGTTAATAAGATGCGTTTAAGACATAATAATGCGGGCAGGTTCAAACATTACTGTACTGTACTGTACTGTAAACACGCAACTCCGCTCACATCTGTAACACGCATGCGCAAGTTCTTAAGACGCCTGCAGAGCTCCGACCGGGTGCAGCACGAGGTGAAGTTACAGCAGCAGAGCGACATGAACGGACTGATAGAACCACGACTACCGGCTCCAATACTCTGTACGTACGTGAGTGTTTGAATGAAGCACACCTGGAACTATAACCAGGTGTTTTACTTGTGCTGCCCACTCGATACGGGAAAGACGGTCCTTTTTGTTAAGCTAGTTAGCATGCTAGCTTGCAGCATGCTAGCGTGCAGCATGATGACCTGGACCAAAAGTAAACATCCCAGAATATTTTTCGTGTGTTTGGTGTTGCTAATGCGTTAGATTGTTGCTATACCCATAAATATTATTGCATTTCACATTGAAAATACGTTTTTAAAGCAATAGGGCTAAATACAGATTGCAAGGGTGAAGGGCTGAATTCAACAAGTTGTGGTCTGTAAACAAGATGGCCAAAACATTGTAAGTTACTGCGTGCTTAAAGCATGATGCTGTGTAATATACCTGGAAATGTTACTCCAGAAATGCCATAAGTTGCAGATGAATTGTTATCTTGTTTATAATGTAATAAGTAAACAATCTATAAATGAGGGTTCTAACACACCTGCTGCTGTTATTATTATTGGTTTATTACTGTCATCATAAACCCAAATGACCAACTTTGCTGACTGAAATGTGGGATTTTCGGCAGTATGCGGCACTGTAAATTGTCGTGGAATTTCAGGTTTGCGGCAATTTGCGGGCAACGCCGAAAACTGCCGTAAATTGTCAGAAATTGATGTGGGCCTCCCTTGGCAGTTGTGCCCCCATGACCCCCCTCCTCCTAATTCTAGGGGAGGCTTTGACATGTAAATGAAAATGCTGTGAGCTATACAAATGCAAATCGGGGTCGCAGAGGGAGTTTTAGCCCAGGTGACATTTTTTTAAAAGGTAAGAAAATCTCTGGTACAAATAGATCAGGCTCAGTACATTTACAGGCTTTGACATGTAAATGAAAATGCTGTGAGCTATACAAATGCAAATCGGGGTCGCAGAGGGAGTTTTAGCCCAGGTGACATTTTTTTAAAAGGTAAGAAAATCTCTGGTACAAATAGATCAGGCTCAGTAGCCTAATTATAGACTCTTACATTTTAGCTTGAATTGATTTATTTAATTCAAATATGCTAGATTACTGTGTACGCCATTAGCAATGACAAATGTTATGTAAAAAAGATACACAAAATAACTTCTTTAAAAAACTAGTTTTAATCAAGGTAAAATGAGCATTCCATGCAAACAACATTTGAATCAGCATGAGGGGTCTGCAGAGATCACAGTCTGCTAGAGCTCAACTACAGTGCATAGTGGCAGGACTACAGTGACCTTTTCTTTGGTCTTACTTAAATGCACAGAGGATGTATTAACCACACATCTTCTAGCAATGCGCTCAACTGGCAGAAATGATGCTGGGTATGACGTGTCTGTTCCCTGCAAGCCCCAAACTTCTATTGGCTTTCCATAAAAATGTCTGTCCGGGTGGGGATGAAGCCAGGAAACTTGTGCAAGAACATGTTTAAATGCCGTACCCTTTGACACAACATTAACAACTATAAACTGCTTTATAATCGCTGGTCGTAGTTCTGCTAGAGGCTCAAGGACGGGTTCCTCAAAACTGTTAGTGTTTCCACACCACTTAGCATGAACATATGCTGACCTTTATGCTCTGCATCTATCGATTGAGTGAGTTACATTCATATATGTTACCCGTTTACATGTCATGGCAAAACATTCAACCTCAGTGACACAAGGGTACATGTGATGATACATTGTCAACATTGCATGTCTGTCAGACTCAAGAGTGTCTGGTGGAATGGAGAAAGAGGCACCACTGTACAGATTTCTAGGGAAAGTCGTTCTGCTGACACCAAAACACTGCTTTACATAAAGCATATCAGCTGTTTCAAAGTCCCAACCATTTGTCTTCCTAAAATACTGGTCCTTCCGTATAACAATAACCTCGTATGTGATTGGAGGACCCTTAGACTCCTCGTCCAATCACGTGTGAGGTCATAGGCATGACTCCGACAGCAGTACTTGCAAGACGACATACACAGACACGTGTGTTACTATATTCAGAAGAACTGTATCTCCAGTTCCTTTGTTTGGTTTTTGCTGCTTCGTGAATAATGGCTGGACGACGTCTCGCGTTCAACTCGCCTTCAACTCCTCTCCGCGGTCACCAACTTTCGGCCGGTCCGCAGACAGACGAGAAGAAGCTGCTGAATGCTCTCAGTGGATCGTCTCGTCAACTCCCAACAACAAACTGACGATATCAACGAGCGGTTCGCTCCACTGGAGCGTTCGGGACTCTGCGGGTTTGTGTCCATGGAGGAGAGGAACCGACTCATAGAACAGGAGACGGGCGCACGATCCCAAGATAGGGTAAGAATACGTTCGATGACTGCTAGCTAAGCTAAAAGTAGCGTAGCCTCAAGCTAAGCTAAGAGTAGCCTAGTAGCCTTACAAGTGAGCAGAAACAGCTTCATTAAAGTGTATTTTCTTTGCCGTGTCGTTTACAGGAAGCGGTGCGCCGTCTTCACAACTCCGAGACGAACTACAGGCGCTACGAACCGGAGCAAGGGTCAGATTTACAGAATATGCTTTCATTCTGCGGTATAAGGGAATATATATGTATATATACCGATCATAACTGTACATGTTGTTTTCACAGACTAATCTCGCCTCATAATGAGGCGGTGACCTCGTATTTGCTCCGGGAAAAGTCCAGATTTAGACAACGTCATTGTGTGTAAGTGACACTGTTTCTCCTTCCTTGTTAAATGTTACTGTGACTTGCGTTTGATTTTTTTTGTATTCATACCACACTCATTTAATTGTTTTCCAGCCGCCTGTGAGACGTATTCAGAGACGGGACGCAGGAGCTTCAGGTTTTCCAGCCGGAACACTCATTGCGGGTGGAAGCTGCGAAGGATTCAGCGCGGAGTCGAGCGAGAAGAAAGACGGTCAGAATTTATTTGCTGACTTGTTTCAGGTGCATTGATAGATGTGTTGTGTCCGTACGCATCGCACAGTACTGATTCATTGTTGTTTTTACAGCTGCTGGAATCGAGACAAAGTGCGCTGGCTGATGACGAGGTGGAACGCTGGAACTCCGCCACCGTGGAGCTCGCGTCGGACGGAGGGGACGGCATTGTTGGCGGGGTCTCGGGGTGGATTGTACGGTCGCCACGCGCACACGAGCCGCCTGCACAACAGACCTGCCTCGGAAAACACGGCGCCAGTGACGGTCTACAACCCCGAGGAGGCAAACGGACAGTTTACTGAGCTGTAGTTTTTAAACCGCCGTTACCCAAGTGTGGGCAGATCCTCACTTTGTATGTAGTTGTTGTTTGTGTGTTGTTAATAAAGCTCTTTCTTTGCATAAACATGTGTCAAATTTTCTCTATAAATTCATTGATGTCCTGGTTGGTATCCTAATAATAGTGTAGTAGCCTGCACAGGATAACCATGAAATGAATATACAGCATAATATGAATATATAAATAAAATGAGGCGGGTGACCAATAGCGACAGATCTGCCAACCAATCACGAGTGATTAAAAGTTGTGGTTTCATCCAATCATGAACAAGGAAACTCAAGCCTGGTCTGCCCACGTGTGGTTTTGCTGCCAATCACGAGTGATTTTATTAGTTCGTAAGTTGTGGTTTCATCCAATAAGGAGTAATAGCTCTGAAGCGAGCTAAAAAGATCGTAGCCGACCCCTCCCACCCCGGACAAAAACTGTTTGTGTCTCTTCCATTTGGCAGGCGGCTGATTGGCCGCAATCTGCCGTCTCTCCAGGACTTAGAGCCCTCTCACCCTGGACAAAACCTGTTTGTGCCCCTTCCATCTGGCAGGAGGCTGAGGTCCATCAGGACCAAAACCTCCCGCCACACACAGTTGCCACAGTTTCTTCCCGTCGGCAGTCGGGATGATCAACAGAGCCCGGTCCCCCACTGCCTGACTATAACACTCCACCGGTCACTCCCCCTCATACTGCACATGCCACTTTAACTGCAATTCATCACTTTGTCACTTGTCACTTTGTCTCTTGTTTGTCCCGCCCCTCCCGCTGGAAAGCCAATCATCTACTTCATGTCCCGCCCCCCCCCCGCGGGAAAGCCAATCATCTGCTTCTTAAGCCGGGAAAAATGTAGGCCTATGGACAAGTTTATGAGCCGTTTCCGCTATACATCCTAAACTCCGCCCATTTATGCAATCCACTTCCGTTCTGGCGGGGTGGGTTGTTTTGCTAGCTAGCTGTTCCACCGACGGTCGCGCACAGAACAGAACCCTTGCGCATGCGTAGTAACAGTATAACCTGTGGGGGGAAAAGGCGAACCTTGTTTTGGGGAAAAGTCACCACCGTCTTAGCCCCCGCCCAAAAGACTTCTGAACACAAAAAAACACTGCAGTTCCGGTTTGCCGGCGGCATCTCGCTAGGAATGTGAGTGACGTAATCGGCGGCAAACGTTGTCTCCCCGCTAGCGGGACGCACCTATAGCCAACAGCTTAGCGCCGGCGGCAAATAGAAGCCGTGCCGATGTTTTTTGCTATCTGGGTGAACGTCTAAGACCTCATTTCAACATCTTTTCAACCGGCTAAATATGGGATGAAACATCAACATGCCAGAAAACGTCTCCAAAATTTGTTGATAAATGTGTCATGTTGTAACGTAAGGTAGATAGACGATATTAACGTTAAGATTTTCATAATAATTAATGAACTGGTCGGCGAAATTTGGTCTACGCGAAGACGTAATTCCAACGTATTTAATATTTCACTTAAAACGTCATAAATATGAAACTATGGACTGCGTGCTGTTAATAAGATGCGTTTAAGACATAATAATGCGGGCAGGTTCAAACATTACTGTACTGTACTGTACTGTAAACACGCAACTCCGCTCACATCTGTAAAACGCATGCGCAAGTTCTTAAGACGCCTGCAGAGCTCCGACCGGGTGCAGCACGAGGTGAAGTTACAGCAGCAGAGCGACATGAACGGACTGATAGAACCACGACTACCGGCTCCAATACTCTGTACGTACGTGAGTGTTTGAATGAAGCACACCTGGAACTATAACCAGGTGTTTTACTTGTGCTGCCCACTCGATACGGGAAAGACGGTCCTTTTTGTTAAGCTAGTTAGCATGCTAGCTTGCAGCATGCTAGCGTGCAGCATGATGACCTGGACCAAAAGTAAACATCCCAGAATATTTTTCGTGTGTTTGGTGTTGCTAATGCGTTAGATTGTTGCTATACCCATAAATATTATTGCATTTCACATTGAAAATACGTTTTTAAAGCAATAGGGCTAAATACAGATTGCAAGGGTGAAGGGCTGAATTCAACAAGTTGTGGTCTGTAAACAAGATGGCCAAAACATTGTAAGTTACTGCGTGCTTAAAGCATGATGCTGTGTAATATACCTGGAAATGTTACTCCAGAAATGCCATAAGTTGCAGATGAATTGTTATCTTGTTTATAATGTAATAAGTAAACAATCTATAAATGAGGGTTCTAACACACCTGCTGCTGTTATTATTATTGGTTTATTACTGTCATCATAAACCCAAATGACCAACTTTGCTGACTGAAATGTGGGATTTTCGGCAGTATGCGGCACTGTAAATTGTCGTGGAATTTCAGGTTTGCGGCAATTTGCGGGCAACGCCGAAAACTGCCGTAAATTGTCAGAAATTGATGTGGGCCTCCCTTGGCAGTTGTGCCCCCATGACCCCCCTCCTCCTAATTCTAGGGGAGGCTTTGACATGTAAATGAAAATGCTGTGAGCTATACAAATGCAAATCGGGGTCGCAGAGGGAGTTTTAGCCCAGGTGACATTTTTTTAAAAGGTAAGAAAATCTCTGGTACAAATAGATCAGGCTCAGTACATTTACAGGCTTTGACATGTAAATGAAAATGCTGTGAGCTATACAAATGCAAATCGGGGTCGCAGAGGGAGTTTTAGCCCAGGTGACATTTTTTTAAAAGGTAAGAAAATCTCTGGTACAAATAGATCAGGCTCAGTAGCCTAATTATAGACTCTTACATTTTAGCTTGAATTGATTTATTTAATTCAAATATGCTAGATTACTGTGTACGCCATTAGCAATGACAAATGTTATGTAAAAAAGATACACAAAATAACTTCTTTAAAAAACTAGTTTTAATCAAGGTAAAATGAGCATTCCATGCAAACAACATTTGAATCAGCATGAGGGGTCTGCAGAGATCACAGTCTGCTAGAGCTCAACTACAGTGCATAGTGGCAGGACTACAGTGACCTTTTCTTTGGTCTTACTTAAATGCACAGAGGATGTATTAACCACACATCTTCTAGCAATGCGCTCAACTGGCAGAAATGATGCTGGGTATGACGTGTCTGTTCCCTGCAAGCCCCAAACTTCTATTGGCTTTCCATAAAAATGTCTGTCCGGGTGGGGATGAAGCCAGGAAACTTGTGCAAGAACATGTTTAAATGCCGTACCCTTTGACACAACATTAACAACTATAAACTGCTTTATAATCGCTGGTCGTAGTTCTGCTAGAGGCTCAAGGACGGGTTCCTCAAAACTGTTAGTGTTTCCACACCACTTAGCATGAACATATGCTGACCTTTATGCTCTGCATCTATCGATTGAGTGAGTTACATTCATATATGTTACCCGTTTACATGTCATGGCAAAACATTCAACCTCAGTGACACAAGGGTACATGTGATGATACATTGTCAACATTGCATGTCTGTCAGACTCAAGAGTGTCTGGTGGAATGGAGAAAGAGGCACCACTGTACAGATTTCTAGGGAAAGTCGTTCTGCTGACACCAAAACACTGCTTTACATAAAGCATATCAGCTGTTTCAAAGTCCCAACCATTTGTCTTCCTAAAATACTGGTCCTTCCGTATAACAATAACCTCGTATGTGATTGGAGGACCCTTAGACTCCTCGTCCAATCACGTGTGAGGTCATAGGCATGACTCCGACAGCAGTACTTGCAAGACGACATACACAGACACGTGTGTTACTATATTCAGAAGAACTGTATCTCCAGTTCCTTTGTTTGGTTTTTGCTGCTTCGTGAATAATGGCTGGACGACGTCTCGCGTTCAACTCGCCTTCAACTCCTCTCCGCGGTCACCAACTTTCGGCCGGTCCGCAGACAGACGAGAAGAAGCTGCTGAATGCTCTCAGTGGATCGTCTCGTCAACTCCCAACAACAAACTGACGATATCAACGAGCGGTTCGCTCCACTGGAGCGTTCGGGACTCTGCGGGTTTGTGTCCATGGAGGAGAGGAACCGACTCATAGAACAGGAGACGGGCGCACGATCCCAAGATAGGGTAAGAATACGTTCGATGACTGCTAGCTAAGCTAAAAGTAGCGTAGCCTCAAGCTAAGCTAAGAGTAGCCTAGTAGCCTTACAAGTGAGCAGAAACAGCTTCATTAAAGTGTATTTTCTTTGCCGTGTCGTTTACAGGAAGCGGTGCGCCGTCTTCACAACTCCGAGACGAACTACAGGCGCTACGAACCGGAGCAAGGGTCAGATTTACAGAATATGCTTTCATTCTGCGGTATAAGGGAATATATATGTATATATACCGATCATAACTGTACATGTTGTTTTCACAGACTAATCTCGCCTCATAATGAGGCGGTGACCTCGTATTTGCTCCGGGAAAAGTCCAGATTTAGACAACGTCATTGTGTGTAAGTGACACTGTTTCTCCTTCCTTGTTAAATGTTACTGTGACTTGCGTTTGATTTTTTTTGTATTCATACCACACTCATTTAATTGTTTTCCAGCCGCCTGTGAGACGTATTCAGAGACGGGACGCAGGAGCTTCAGGTTTTCCAGCCGGAACACTCATTGCGGGTGGAAGCTGCGAAGGATTCAGCGCGGAGTCGAGCGAGAAGAAAGACGGTCAGAATTTATTTGCTGACTTGTTTCAGGTGCATTGATAGATGTGTTGTGTCCGTACGCATCGCACAGTACTGATTCATTGTTGTTTTTACAGCTGCTGGAATCGAGACAAAGTGCGCTGGCTGATGACGAGGTGGAACGCTGGAACTCCGCCACCGTGGAGCTCGCGTCGGACGGA